>NC_140456.1:36511519-37111519 GCF_963576455.1 Neolamprologus multifasciatus | reverse complement strand
TTTAATTTATCAAAACTAAACAATAATTTTTCTTTATTTTGCTTTTGTTCTTGTGCAGCACCACATCTCAGCACATGCCCCTGTCAGTTCTATCCTACTTTTCTAAATTATTGACTATTTCAATGGAGAACCTAAATGACGTGGACCAGTGTTTGTCATTACATATCTCTATTTTGAATGTGACACGTCTATCATTCCCCTGTTATTCATAGACATCAATAGAGGGTTTTTTTTGCTTTTTTTTTCTATCACAATTAATTGGCTTTTTACAGTGGCCTGCTATGGTTAATAATAATATGTTCAGTCATGAGTGAAATCAAAGCTTTTCTTCACTTTAGCATTTAACATTCCCAACAATATAATGTGCTGCATTAATCGAAACACAGCTAATAAAACACAATTTTCTTGATGCAAACATCAGTAACTCAAAATTAGCAACCAAAGGGTTAAGTCTGCAGTTCACACTCATGTGAAGCTACAGCCTCCCCCTTTAGTCTCTGTCCTCCTACTCCTGCAAAAACAAAACAAAGCGAGACAAAACATCCACCCTTCTTTTACAGGCTGGGTGAATTGTTTGTGAAGATTTACTAATCCTAAAGTCGGTACCGTTTTTGTCTCAGTATCAAGTCAGTCAAAAACTTTTAGTCCGTCCATCACAGTCCAGTCACATGCATACATTCACACACATTCATACCAAATATTGCTGATAATGGAGTCTCACGCGCAACCTATTCGAGGCTCCATCACCAGCAAGATGACGTCATCATTTTAAAGGAAAACAGTTCCTTGTTTTTTGGACTGGATTGACTCGCTGCAATCCTTTTAGCCTCAGGACTTCTCATGTGATCAATGTCCCATATAAGTGAATTTCTCCAGAGCCCATTATAATCATGGAGAAAAATACTTTGTGACTGTTTTCAGTAAGAATATTTTATAGCGCTTTAAAGTTCAATCTCTCAGGCCTGGATTAAAGAGCTGATTTGTTAAATCAGGAACTCACAAAATACCAAAATATCACCACCGGTGGATCACTCCTCTCAGATGTTCTTATTTCAGTGCACTGTAACAAAAGCAAAAACAAACGTAACCAATAAAATACTCATATAATAAGAAATACTGGGGCCCGTTGGAAACATGTCCAAGCATAAAACCATCTTTCTCTCTCTTAGAGAAAGAAAACAATCCAAACCTCACTGATAAAATCAACCTAGTGTTAAGCAAAACCCAAAATCAACCAAAACTTCACCAGAAAGTTTTTTCTCCGTCCCGGGACAATATTGTGTAAGCATACAGGTACCGTAACTTCTTTTTGCACTGACAAAAACATGTTGGACTTATTTGATTCAATAGTGGACACTGGTTGCACACAAATGTTTTGCTTTGGTAGAAACTTAAACAACTGAGTTAAATCAACACAACCTTTTCATATTCAGTAAACCTGTGCATTTTGTGTTCATAAAACACGATTAAAACATGTTCAGATGGATTAAGTTGAGCTCCTGGAATATTTTAATCCTTCACAATTCTGTCATTTTATTTCAACACTATTCAATAACTTTTATCCAAATTCTACTTGGTCCCTTAAATACTGCATGTTGTCTTCATATTGCATACAGTTCAACAAAGTCTAGATCCTGGTTACCATAAAAATTGAATGGGTCTACAACAACTACCATCCTCCTATCTTTATCCTGATTGCAGGAGGGCTGGGAAATAACCCTGAAGTGATAGGTTATGAGGCAGGGTGCACCCCGAACAGGTCACCAGTCTATCACCTAGAAATAAACAACCATTTACACTTACATTCACGGATAATTTAGGATCATCAATTAACCTAGCTCTAATAGCTTCATGACTTTTCACTGTGGCACGAAACCAGAATACCCAGAGAGAAACCACTGCAAACTAGCCAGACTATGGACTTGCACCCAGGACCTTCTTACTGTGGAGCAACAGCACCAACCAGCATGCCAACAATGTAGGAAATACAGGGAAGCTATGATTTCCTGTATTTGAGGCAGACTTCTTTTATGCTTGCCCTTGACAGGTTAATCTACAATAAATAGCAATAGCATGCATGTGGTGTGTGTGTTGTTGTCTGCCTCTTATAACTCCAGTGATTTTCCTGCAGTTTGAAATCTTATGCAGTCTTATGAATTCTGTGAGTTCAGCAACTAACCACTCTTACTGGATTGTATCGTGTCATCTCAATGAGAACAAATTGAGTTGTTGAATTTTGTACAGATCTTTAAACCCTGAGGCAGTTGTGTTAAATACACGTGGGATGCTTACGTAAATCCAAGGGCTGGCCCCCTTTTTTTTATTTTTTATTTTTTTTATTTATTTATTTATTTTTCAGTGTGTTCCTCCTTCAATTAAATCTCAATCACAAAAATGTGGCGCTCCGAAATAAGGCTCACACCGTTAATTCATCATTTTCACTCTGTACCACTGCTCCTTATCAGGCTGTGTGAAGCACAGTGAACAACTCAGTCGAGGCCTTGAGCCATAAACAGACATCACTCACAGACATTGTTTTCATAACCAAACTGCTTTAGACCCTGTCCCCTAAATCTGCACAAATGCCCTCTGGGTGACATGAAATGCATTTAACCAATTAACAATCAATGGCTTCTTGTTGTTGTAACAAATTCTGTATTTGAACGTTTGTGTGCAGCATTTTGCGTATCAGCATAGCATTTGTTAGTAAAGCATTCTTCATTGCATCAGCGTGTGTGTGTATCACTCTTCATTGCACAAGTGTGTGTATGTGTGTGTGTGTGTGGATCACTTCTCAGTGAATCAACGAGTGGATATGTGTTCATATGTGTGTTTCTCTTGATTCTGAGTCAGTGTGTGTAGATGTGTGTGTTTGTGTGTGTGTTTGTGTTCATCACTTTCCTGTTCTGGTGTTCTGGGTAAACCATGGCCTGAAGCCCCTGGAGTCCTGCCTCCCCCTTTTCAATCCTTTTGTGTCCATTGGTGCTGCTGCCCAAAGTTCTGTCCATACTGGTTCTGGCCCCAATTGAGGCAGTCCTTTTCTCCAGTGTCCTGCATCTTCTCCTTGTCCAGCTCCTCCTTAACTTGACCCTTTTTGCTTCTGTAGCTCCTTCAGGGTTTGCTCCTGCTGTTGGAGCTTCTCGTCCCGTTTGGCAACCTCCTGCTCCAGCAAGCTCCGGCCTGATT
Organism: Neolamprologus multifasciatus; assembly: GCF_963576455.1. Taxonomy (NCBI): domain Eukaryota; kingdom Metazoa; phylum Chordata; class Actinopteri; order Cichliformes; family Cichlidae; genus Neolamprologus; species Neolamprologus multifasciatus. The sequence continues at coordinate 37,108,333 of NC_140456.1, read as the reverse complement.
TCAAGTCCTGTATCTGGGACTCTAAGCCTGACTGATGGGTTCGATTAGCAGCCAGCTCCTCCTGAGCCATGCTCAGTTTCTGCTCTGATGCCTTGAGCTCTCACTGAGGGCAGAAACTTCAAAGTCTTTTCCGTACACGTCAGATTGAAGTTTATTGATGTTTTCCTTGCTTTGCTCCACGGCCTTCTGCAGCTCTACTGTCCGGCTCTTCTCAGAGGTCAGCTCCTGGCTGAGCCCCGACACCTGTGCCTTCAGCTTATGTTCTTCTGGTGCTTTTGTCCAATCTGAGGTGCCTCCTGACCTCAGTCACTCCTCGTGTCTCTGGCACGCCCTTTTTGCTGCCCGATCATGCGTGTTGGTCCGTCACTGTCCTGCACAGTTTTAATGCAGAGTTGTTAAGGTCAGCATTCTTTTGCTCGGCCTCACTTTTCATCCGGGCTTAATAGGCGTCTCGTCACAGCTCTGTCAGCTGAAGCCGTCTGGAAATCTCCCCCGTGTAGTGAAACGGGCCTTGGATTTAACGTTCTCCGTCTCCGCTGCATGAGATCATTTTCCTGCAGCACTGTTGACCTTCTCAGGCTGTTGTTGTGGGTCCAGCTGCTGTAGCATTTAGTCAGGGTCACATCAAAGATGGTAGAGGGGAGAGCAAAGATGGTAGAGGGGAGAGCAGGAGTCCAGGTCAGCCTCGGCTTTCCGGGCTGACAAAGCAGCCTGTAATTAAGCATAAAGAGAAAAAACAAAAACAAAACAAAAACAGACGAACAGGAAAATGATGTTGTTTTGGCTGTGTTATTCAGAGAGGGGCCAGGCCCTGTGTCAGCCTTCTCCCCCCCTTTTTTTTGTTTTTTCTCACTATATAATCAAGTCATAACCCACCAAGTTGACAGGACAACACAGGTACACGTTAAAATTCTTAAGATCATGTTTAATAATTCAAAAAAGGAACTTTCCTTCATTCAGTAATCACTTGTATTAATCAATCAGAAGAAAACATGTCACAATTTGACTCTTTTAACCACTAAATTTGTTGTTTCATAACTGGTTGGTCATACCAGTGTCTTTCTTTTTTGAAGTCAAGTTGTTGTCCTGCAACCCAGAGAGTTTATTTGTTAGTAGTGGATAAACTTTATCATAACATCAGGTGTATGTTAAGTTTCGCTGCTTTAACCTTGCTGGAAAATCTTCACGTGTTCATGAATGTAAGCTGTTTCTTCATTGCGTGTGTGTGCGTTTGTGGGTGGGTTATTTTAACTTTTTTCTCAAACAAGGCATTTCTCTAGTTGTGTGTGTTTTTAATTTTGTTTCCCAAATTTTGATTTCCCACCTTAAATAACAGCATTCCATGTCTTCAGCCAGGAATTAGAGCTTGCTTGTGAGATTCAGGGACACATGGTGCCAACAACAATTCAGCAAAAACTTGCCTGAAAATTTCCAGTGATGGTAACCGATAACTGGAGGAGAAGATGTCCTTTAAGCTTCTTTTCAGGGTGAGGACAAAGTGAGAGGTCAAGCTGTAAAATTTTGAGCCAAAGCTTGGCCTGTCTGTCGCCCCAATTCTGTTAATCTATCCTTTTGCCGCTGTTCTCAGGTTTCCAGGTTGAGAGAAATCCACCTGTATTAAGAGACTAAAACATTCACTTACTATTTCTTTTCTGAAAACATCCATTCACTTCATCTGCCTAAATTTTACTCTCTCTCTCTCTTGGTGCATACTTCACACAGTCAGGCAGTTGCCTTTTATGGGCATGCAACACACACTTACACTTAAATCAACTTACTCCCAAACACACATATACATACATACAGATAGACATTTGCGCGTTAATTTGTCACAAAGCATTTCATGGCCACTTCTAAAACCAGTCTAAACACAGTTCCTTTTTGGCGAACTTAAACCTATTCTGTCACGAGGTATTTCATGGCTACCTCTGGAAAAATCTAAACACAGTTCCTTTCGGCGAACTCAACCTATTTTACGTGTATTATGAAGTAATTCCAGCTACTTTCACCCGTTTTGCGCATTTCATGAAGTAATTCCGGCTACTTCTAACCTCTTTTGCGCATTCTTCTAAACCTTTCCGGCGGTTTCAATTCAATTCAATTCAATTTTATTTATATAGCGCCAAATCACAACAAAAGTCGCCTCAAGGCGCTTCATAGATACAGAGAAAAACCCAACAATCATATGACCCCCTATGAGCAAGCACTTTGGCGACAGTGGGAAGGAAAAACTCCCTTTTAACAGGAAGAAACCTCCGGCAGAACCAGGCTCAGGGAGGGGCGGGGCCATCTGCTGTGACCGGTTGGGGTGAGAGAAGGAAGACAGGATAAAGACATGCTGTGGAATGTGTGATTGTGTGTACATGTCCATTTACGTTTATTCCTGCGTTGGGTGAGTGCTGAGTGTTTGTATATGTGTGCATGAGGGTGGGAATGCATGTCTGTGTCTGTGTGTGCCTGTTTGTCTGTGTCTATATGTCAGGTCGGGTCTTAGACTTCACCTCTCTGGGAACTCCAAGGCCCTCCAAAGTGTGGAGGCCTATCTCCCCTCACCACACTCCCTGCCGGTGACTGATGCCCTCAGGGGTCGGTGCGTTGGTGGTTCTTGGTGTCCGGGGCTGGGCGCTCAGGTATGTACCAGCTCACTCCCGGTGACTACTTGGCGGGGCCTGGCGCCTGCTGCTCGGTCAGGCCTCTTCCGGGGCGCGGGGGGCCCTCGGGCCTCCGGCCTCTGTGCCTGCGGCTCGGTTCACTCTGGCACAGCTGGCTGCCGGCAGAGCCGGCGGGCACGCCGGTGCAGCCCCCTCTAGCTTCTGCCCGGTGGCTACTGGGTGACCCCTCATCTGGGGATCCTCAGCCCTTCCCATGAAGGTGGCACGGATGCCCCTCCGGTGGTCCTCCTTGGGCTCTTGCACTCTGGGGCCTCTGGATGTCTGGGGCCTGGATCTCCTCCATGCCTGCTTCATGCCCTGGGGGACGGGGCTATGGCTCTCTACATCCTCTAGCAGACCATTACATGGGGAAACCATTTGAATACAAGCGCGCCGATCCACACAGGTGTGCACATGGGTGTTCACTATTCGTAGACTTAAATCACACCTTTCTTGGCTGCTACTTCAAAGCACATTGTGCGCTGTCTGTCCTGCGTGCTGCACAACAACATTCAATATTTAGTATTTACTGCTGTTTTCACTTAGCTAGATTAATGCGATGGTGTTGTGTATAGTATGTTGCATTGTTTTGTTGTTTTTTTTGCTTGTTTTCTATTCTTTTTCTCTCAACAGGTGATCCCGGAGATATTTTTTCTTCCCCCCTTTCTCACTGTCCCTCTCCCCTTCTGTTTTTCTTTTCCTTCCTCTTTCTTTCTCCCTTTCCTATCCCTCACTCATGTCTGTCCCGTCTGTAACAACTGAAAATAAAATAAATAATAAAAACAAAGGTCGATCAAATGGACCAATACGGCAATGCCATGATGATCCATTTGGCAAAATAAATCCATTGGGTATCCTTGTTGGTCTTCAGACAACAATTCTGACGGCTAAAGAACCAAATGGGACAGGCGGAAAAAAAAAAAAAAAAAAAAAAAAAAAAAAAAAAAAAAAAAAAGACATGCTGTGGAAGAGAGACAGAGGTTAATAACAGATATGATTCAATACAGAGAGGTCTGTTAATACATAGTGAGCGAGAAGGGTGACTGGAAAGGAAAAACTCAATGCATCATGGGAATCCCCCGGCAGCCTACATCTATTGCAGCATAACTAAGGGAGGATTCAGGGTCACCTGGTCCAGCCCTAACTATATGCTTTAGCAAAAAGGAAAGTTTTAAGCCTAATCTTGAAAGTAGAGATAGTGTCTGTCTCCCGAATCCAAACTGGAAGCTGGTTCCACAGAAGAGGGGCCTGAAAACTGAAGGCTCTGCCTCCCATTCTACTTTTAAATACTCTAGGAACAACAAGTAGGCCTGCAGAGCGAGAGCGAAGTGCTCTAATAGGGTGATATGGTACTACAAGGTCATTAAGATAAGATGGGGCCTGATTATTTAAGACCTTGTATGTGAGGAGCAGGATTTTGAATTCAATTCTGGATTTGACAGGAAGCCAAAACAGGAGAAATATGCTCTCTCTTTCTAGTCCCTGTCAGGACTCTTGCTGCAGCATTTTGGATTAACTGAAGGCTTTTCAGTGAGTTTTTTGGACATCCTGATAATAATGAATTACAGTAGTCCAGCCTGGAAGTAATAAATGCATGAACTAGTTTTTCAGCGTCACTCTGAGACAGGATATTTCTAATTTTAGAGATGTTGCACAAATGGAAGAACGCAGTCTTACATATTTGTTTAATATGTACGTTGAAGGACATGTCCTGGTCAAAAATGACTCCAAGGTTCCTCACAGTGTTACTGGAGGCCAAGGTAATGCCATCCAGAGTAAGAATCTGGTTAGATACCATATTTCTAAGCTTTTCAGCGCCGAGTACAATGACCTCAGTTTTATCTGAGTTAAGAAGCAGAAAGTTAGTGGCCATCCAAGTCTTTATGTCTTTAAGACATTCCTGCAGTTTAACTAATTGGCGTGTGTTATGGTGAACTAGGGCTGGGTGATATGGCCTAAAATTCATATCGCGATATAATTTGAAGCATGTGCGGTAACGATATATATCACGATATATTCTTTTCTTCTGTATGACGTATTTTTCACACTATAAGGCACACTTAAAATCCTTTAATTTTCTCAAAAATCGAGAGTGTGCCTTATGTATGAATTCTGGTTGTGCTTACTGACCTCGAACCGATTTGGGCGTGCAGAAATGTTGCTGCTTTATCAGGTGTAACAATTAAGTTTTACATCCATGCATCCATGAAAACAGAATTTATTAAATTTAACGAAGTTAGAAGTTAAGAGGAAGTTAGCTCGCTAGTTTACACCTACATATTTCATACCATGTTCTGACAGAGATTTCTGAAACTAATTCAAACGTACAGCTCTGCTATCACTTCCAACATAAATGAAGACAGAAAACTAAACAGCAGTGACGTTTGCAGGGTTACTGAAGTTGGACTACCTGGTATATAATGTTGTGCTACGTGATTGCTAGCGACACAGCTATGTTAGCATAACATTAGCACAGTGAAGCTGGAGGATGAACGCCAACTTTTATTCCACTCGATAAAAGTTAACATGAGGGATTCTGGTGGTCAGGGACAAATGCAATCGCATAGCAGGATGTTATACACGGGCCAAACTTCAGTCAGGAGAACAACTGAGATTATTCATCCACAATACGAGGTTAGTCATTAATATACTGCAACAACATGGGAACAGAGCAGCTGTGAGAGAATTCAACATTAATGAATCAATGTTACAGAAGTGGAGGAAGCGCAGTTTTTGGCTTTCCCCATATTTCAAAAGTGCTTCATCTCTTTGCTATGACTGTCGCCCGCCATGATTTGCAGATGATAATGGTTGTAGCCGCTGCGATGCTTTCGACCAAAACAGGCACAGCTTGATGACATCATCACCATGTGCTATCACGATAGAGCGATATAGTCAAAATCTCTATCGTTGGCCAAATTTATATTGTTTCTATCGTATGTCGTTTATGTCGCCCACCCCCATGGTGAACCAATTAGTGATGGGTCGTTCGCGAACAAAATGGCTCTTAGAGCCAGCTCTTTGACGTGAACGACGCGAGCCGGGTCCTTATCGCGAGCCGTCACGTGTTTTTTTTTTTTTCTTTCTCTCAGCCTCTCTCTCGCACTTTTTTTCTGCTTCACTGGGCAGAGGGGGGAGGGGCGGTAGTTACACTCAGTAGCACAGGAACAGAGCCAGAGGGAGAGAAAGAAAGCCAGGGACAACAACGTCACATTAGAAAGGTATAGTAATCATCCACAACTATTTTCAGTTGCAGATGATAAAGGATTCAGAAAGTTTATTCATGCGGGCCCATATGACAGAGAATATGCATGTTATTTTTGTTTTCATATTTTAATTTATATTGAATTGTGTTGTGGTTTGCAGTGTTTTGTGTTGTTGAACTTTAAATTTGTAAAAGGAAAAAGCTGAAAATTTAAATAGTTAAAAGTTGAAATTTGAATAGTTGATTTTTGTATTATATGATTTATTTATTACATTTTATGTGGAGTGAATAAATAAAAGTATAATTACGGTGGCCCCTAGAGACAAAGCACATACAAACTTCAAATCACGTACGAACTCTGAAGCACGTACAAACCCTGAAGCACGTACAAACTCCAAAACACGTAAAAACTCCAAAACATGTAAAAACACGTACAAACTCAGAAGCACATAAAAACTCAAAACACGTACAAAAGTCAACAGATGTGCTCCAGAATGCTAGGCGCAGTGTTGAGCTTTTGTTACCTAGTGGCTACACAAGCCAGCAAGTACCAACGACCGGATTTGGTGTGTGGTAGTAACAGGTAAATGAACATTGTTTTTAAATTATTTGAATATATATGAGTGCCTGTGTATAAATACACAAACATGCTTTCAATTGTGTAATTTAAGTGATCTAGTAGCTCTGCTTTGGAAGTTCAGTTCATGCTAGAAATGTGTTTTGGAGTTTGTACGTGTTTTGTCTCTAGGGGCCACCGCATATATTTATATATAAACATATATAAATAAAACCACTTTTTTTACGTTAGTAATTCCTTTTGTGCATAATTTAATATTATTGTTAATAATAAATTAATTAAAGCAACAAAACAACCTGAAGAGCCGGTTCGGAGCCGAAAGAGCCGGCTCTTTTTAGTGAGTCGAACCGAAAGAGCCGGATCTCTAAAAAGAGCCGGAAATCCCATCACTAGAACCAATACAGGAATTGAACCATAAATTGGGTGTGGGGGAGATTACCATTTTATGACTAAGGATGTTGTTAGAAACAGTTGGAAGTGACGCACACAGAGAGACACACATTCTCACATACTCACTCAAACACACACACACACACACACGTTCAAGCAAGAAAAATTAGAAAAAAGACTGTCAGAAAAATAGATTTTTAAAATATCAGAAGAAAGATTCTTCTTCTTACACTTGTGACACTGGACAATATCTACACACTATATCTTGTTGATACAAAAGAAACTGCTGGTCATGTATAGAGTAAGACAACAGTCAGATTGATTTGACTTTTTGTTTTGCTCACATATTTTTTCACTTTGCTGTTTTGCCAAACAAAAATTTTTGAGACATGTCGCAGTCGCAAGGTTTGTTTCTATGTCTGCATCATTTACAGTTACAAAGTTAATTAATCAAAAGGGGAGAAAACCTCAACAGAAAGTGAGATAACACCATCACCCTCTAGTATATAAGCCTGCAGTTTAGCTCGTAAAACAAAGACCCAGAACTTCAACTCTCTAAATGTGATATTTGCAGCACATTTTTTGTTTTATTTTAAGTATAGTGGATCCAATCCCTTGGTGTAATGCTGGTGTTTGGGCATCTGAAGAATCTGGATGCAAAGTTGAAGGTTCTTGCTGAATTTCTGGTTAGGAAAAAAAAATCAACTCCGATCAGTACTTGCTTCGTACAAAAAGATAGCAAATTTCTTTTTTGTGGGTGTGTCTTAATTACTCACAGCATCCATAAAGCCCGTTTACACGAGCAATGTCATTGGCACTCATTTGGAAAGCATTTTCAAAATTACGATTAGGATTGGACCTGGCAACAATTGTTGGCTTCCCATTCTTGGAGAAGTAGAATCTAAAAGAACAAACAACAGCACACAAACACACACACAAACATACATACGCGGTTATATTGGGAAAACAGAGGAGAAAATGGGCCCATAAAGTATTTAACATTAAAAATCCATCCCCCACTTTCTTGCAGAAAATGCAAAACATGTAAGGGGATATAAAACCTTACAAAGTCATAGTGCATGACAGAGGTGAAGTCATAGGGAGTCTGCAAATTGTTGGTCTGCACTTTCACAAAGTTGTGCTCTTTTCCTAAAGAGAAATTTCCATAAAATATTACATGTTTTTATATGCTTCCACTTCAAAATCCGTCTTCAGTCTCAGCTCTTTGAAGATGTATACATCGAAATGCTAGCTAATCTCTCCTGTGGTCATTTGTTTGATAGTCTTGGGACTAAAGAAATACCAACAAAATCTTCTATGCAGTGCTCGCTTGAACTGCAGTGTTTTATGTGCTGAGTTTGGAAAAGCACAGATTACTTGTAATATGTACACTGCTGTGAAACAGGAGGATGTCCCATTGTGTACTAAGTTAACTGTAACCAATGTTTTGGGTAGTTCAGCTGACCTGGGATGATGTTCCCAGTAAGGATCCTCACATGCTGATCTCTGTCAGAGCGGACCTGCTCGTGGTGGAAGCCCAGAGCATGAAGAGCCTCATGTTGCACCGTCGACTGATACAAGCAACCATTTCTCTGTAGGGAGATTGGCTGTCCTCCACTCTGACGGCCCAGGTATGAATAACACCTGATATAGACACTGACATCACTTAAAAAATAGATGGACTGTTCTATTGCCTAGCACTATGCATCCTCCTCCTTCAGCTAGTCATGCTAAGGCTAAAGTACCAAAAAAAGCAATGACAGTAATCATGTGACTTTGACACTGTGGCTCTATAGACACTGCTCGAACCACACTTTAGCTTTTGTACTTTAATATCTTAAATAATATTTTAAAATAAAAAACACACATATCCATTATCAACTAAAGTAAATAAACAGATACCGGTCAAATCAATCTCAGAAGATTTTTAAACGTCTGTCATCCCTTAATCATCTAATAACCCACCAGATTCATTTTTTCACCTTACAAGGGGCCGGTCTCTAGTTTTGGAACTAGTGGACCAAATAGTATGTGAAATAATTAAGAGCAGATGAATAAAATGCGCTTTACACTCCTATGCAACAGTATAAATTTCATCTAGTAGCAAACAAAAATAAAACTGGACATTTTACAGTACAAGGTGTCAGGGGTCGTGTGCGGAGGCGAGGAAGAGATGACCCACACGCAGGACTCTTGGTGCAGAATGAGGTTTATTGGAAACGGAGACAAAAGATGACAGGATGGCTGGCTGAACTTAATGGATTGGTAGACTAACTGGCTGACTGAACTGAACACGCGACAGGAACAACATCAATGACACGACAGTGAATGAGTGGAAACAGAGGACTTAAATACACAGACTGATGAGGATGATAATGAGAGACCGGTGAGTACACAGCTGAACATAATCTGGCTAATAACACAAGAGACAAGCTGACACAGGAAAAGCAGGAAGTGAGAACATTGATGTGGCAACATAACCTAAATGTGACAAAACTGAAAACACTGGGTCACCGACCCAGGAACCCTGACACAAGGTCAATGCAGAATGGTCCTTCAAGAACCTGTTTTGATGACACATACAGAATATTTGTAATGCAATCATTTTCAGAATTGCATTTTTGAAGGGTTTTGAGGGTGTGGGTGTATCAGTCCTGTCCTGCCATATAAATACAAGGACAGTCTAAGTACAGCAAGTGCATTCTCACCCTTTTCCAGAGAAGAAGTGAATGAAATCTGTCTGGTTTGTACGCCAGACAAACCGGACGCAGGTGGAATTGTGGAAGGTGACTAGGGCACTGATGATGATGTTGCGCTCTTGGTTGCCTGCAGATTCAAATATGAGTCTGATGAGGAGCTTCTTCAGTATTCAGTATCTTCAGCCATTTCAACTTGGCAGCATAAACAGTATTTACAATCTGTGCTGCTTTGAGGATCTCTGAGTTCCCATCCCTATCTATCTATCTATCTATCTATCTATCTGTCTGCCTGTCTGTCCACATATATGAGAGAGAAAAATTGAGAAAGTGGCATTAAATGAAAACATAATTTGAAAATTGTGTGCATCTGTATATGATATCAATTCAGAATACTTATACAAATATGACTTTTCAGTTTAAATGCTTTTTAGTTAATCTGACAATAAAACAGCATAGTTAACAAAGCAGTATTTTTGGAAACCACTTGAAATATATATTATATATATTTATATAATAATGGGTTTTATTTAACTATTTTTATCCATCTCTCCTTTTCATAAAGTCTGTGTTTAATGGTTAAAGTTTGTACTGCTTACTGTATTCAGTGCCAATGGAGACAGGTACATAGACATAGGGTTCAGTTTTAGGCCACTTGCAGCCAATGGCTGTGCATGGATCAGCATTCCTGGTAGTAGTGGGTACAATGTCACCATGAACCAACACTTTTGCTGCAGAACAACAAACAGAGAGTGGTTAAATGCTCGATACTTAGGCTGCCATTTGCTCAGTTATGTCAAAACAAAGAGGTAAATGCTTACAGCATTTACTTTATTGATTGCACAATTACAATGTTTGATAATAACACAAATAAAACAGCTGACTAAGACAAGCCAGTAAATGACCAAAAGGTTGATTGATCATTGTGTCTGTTGGGAGTCTATTTTATGTTACAGTTTTTTTTTTTTAACAGAATTAAACTTTGCACAATAGTTAGTTCAACCTCCACAACATGTAGTTGTTTTGGCACAACCTTGTGGCGGCAAATGCCTTTGAACATGAAGCAGTTGAGTAAGTACAAATATCTAAAGAATGGTCACTTTTGACTTGCTATTCATCACTATCTCCTTGCTTTTATCATGAATGTCACAATTATTTATACTTGTACCGGCTGAATAGTCATTGTCCTTACAACTAATAGTCTTCATTTCATTGCTTGTGTCAGTGCACTCAAAATTGTTGAACATCTTGTCAAACAATTTGTACACCCATTTTGAAAACCCTATTTTTAAGGAGTTTCCATAAAAATCTCCATAAATTACTTTTCTCAGGTGAACCTTATCTCACACTAATGAAAATTGGTGTGTGTTACTCTTACTTGCAACCAATGAAAAGCCTCTTCTACCCAGTCACAGGTGAATCGCGTTACAGTATCCCCTACTCTACAAGTATATATATAATGTAAACCAACAGACAGGATTGGCATGAGGTGCACACTGAATCTACAAAACTGCAGAACATGGAACGTCAGCCTTGTGGAAGAGGGGTGAGGATCGGTGGAGGACGAGGACAAAACCGGGTAAGAAGAGGCCAACCACATAAACACGTTCCTGACGAAATCAGGGCAACACTTGTGGATCATGTGATAAACCGTGGCCTCACAATGGCCGAGGCTGGTCGAAGGGTGCAGCCAAATGTTGGGAGAACTACTGTAAGTTCTATTATTCAGACATTTCGTCGGGAAAACAGGTGAGCATACTGTAATGTAGTTATTCAGCACAAACTAATTTGCTCTGCACTTTCATAGTCATACAGGAGGCTTGCATTAGGACATGACCTTATACATCTTTACATATAGACGTACTGTAACTGAAGCGCAGACTTGGCCCAGGTGTGGCATAGTGTGCTGTGGTACAATACAGTAATGCTGTAAGGAAAGGAGTTTTGAATGATAGTCCTGTAACAATTACTGTAAGCATGTTTGCGCTTATTTATGTTTGTGTTTTTTCATCTGCATCTCAAAAAGGACTGCCAGACAACCTAGAAGAGGTGGAAGAGGTCCACTTTTGACTCCGCAGCAAGAGGAAAGAATTTGTGCAATGGTGGCTGCAAATAACGCTGAGAGAAATACAAAGAACTGTCGTAGAAGATGACACCATCTTCGGAAATATTCAGTCAATATCAATTTCCACCATAGACGGAGTCCTCAGACGGAATGAAATGTCCATGAAGCAAATGTACAAAGTACCATTTGAACAGTGATCGAGTGAAGGAGCTCCGTCACCAGTATGTACAGGTAAAACATGTTTGCATATGTACCTCTGTTTACTGTAAAAGTTTAGGCCATGTACTGCACTTACATTTATGCATGTTACTGTAATCCTATTTACAATTCAAACTGTACAATCTGTTGTGCCAAATGCACCATTACAGACTTTTTCATTCTCATCCTTTGTATAGCGTATCCTGGAATTGGAGACACGTATCCTGGAATTGGCACACATTTGTATATCTTGACGAAGCGGGATTCAATCTCGCAAAAGGCAGACGGCGTGGACGAAATCACATTGGAGAAAGAGCCACCATTGATGTCCCAGGCCAACGAGGAGGAAATATTACAATGTGTGCAGCAATCTCAGAAAATGGCGTTCACACCCATATTCCTCGTATTGGTGCATACAATACACAACACCTGTTGGCTTTTCTGGACGCTCTTTATAGGGACCTAATCCCACAAAATGAAAGGGATGATCCTGGTGACAATCGGACAATGTATGTAGTGGTTTGGGATAATGTTAGCTTCCATCACTCTGCTGTAGTCAGGCAGTGGTTTGCAGCAAACGACAGGATGCTTATGGAGTTTCTTCCTCCTTACACTCCGTTCCTAAATCAAATAGAGGAGTTTTTCTCTTCCTGGAGGTGGAAGGTATATGACAGGCATCCACATACCCAAATGACCCTGCTAGCAGCTATGGATGCAGCTTGTGATGACATCACAGCAGAGTCCTGCAGAGGGTGGATTCGACACTCCAGAAGATACTTTCCCCGATGCATCGATAGAGCTGACATTCGCTGTGATGTTGATGCAAATATGTGGGCAGACAGATGGGAGCGTCTAGATATCAATGATTGATATGCAGCAGTGTCTGTTTTTCAGTTGGTTTGTTTTTGTTTCATAACTACTGCAGTAAGGTTTACTGTCTAAGTGAGTTTGTGTTTGCTGTAAAATGTTTGATTTACTGTATTTCCCCAGTTGCATAATGCTGTGAACACTTTCAAATGAATATTATCAAGAGTGCATATGAAGTGTCTTGATTGTCCTTTACAATTTATGGTTTTCAACATGCCATGCATGCTGTCCAGACTTGACATGTCATTGGGAAGCACCTACAAAGAAATCCGTCACAATGAGAACATGTTCAAACCATTTGATTTTGTGACCAAAGGTGCTGGTGTTATGACTTGTAATTGTGACACTTTGTTTGATATAAGTACTTGCTTTTGATGAATATATTATCTGTTTTGATTAAGGGACTTGCTTTTGAAGCATTGACTACTTATTTTGAGCAACTGACTTGCTTTTGAACAACTGACTTTTGTTTTTTAAGAAGTGACTCACTTTTGCAAGTTATCCACCATGTTTTGCAGTTTGCACTAATTGTTTTGAAAAGAGCCTTAGTAGTGGTGCAGAGATCAATTCTGTTGTGAGAAATGCACCAAAGCAACTGAGAAAAACTGTAACATGTCAGTTCTCAGGGATCTTTCATTTTCATCCAGAATTTATATGTTAACAAAAAAAGAGTTTTATTTTGTAAATCTTCACTTACTTGAGTTAGCATTGACTTTTTCAATGATCGCTGAGGCGCCCAGAAACTCATCTGTGGATACAAGAGGAAACCAGCAGATTAACTTTAAGCTCTTATATTAAAAACACCTCAATATGTTGGAAGTATTTCATCACTGAACGCACCAGTTATATTTCTAATGACAGCAGCCCTCTGCAATAAAAAACAAGACATTTTCAACTTACTCTTAATCACATTTGAAATCACACTGACAAATGTTATTGTTGGATATTTGTTGCAAACAAAAACTATTATGTGAAAATACTTCAACTGTGTCACGCTTAAACGCTCATAACATCTTAGAAATCTGGAAATCCATCGTCACCACCGTGTTAAGCAGACATGGTTATAATTACATGACTTTCACAGAACAGCCGGCAGTGTTGAACAACATTTAATACCTTTGCTGGAAGAGTCAAGCTTACCAGACAAACGGCTGTCATTGACAGGCAGATGGAGAAGAAAAAGGCTGGAGTCATGATGTTGGTCCTTTGCAGTTAACCTACAGTCAAAATCTGAACAGCACTGTTTAATACCTCGGCTCCTGAGTAAGGAGAACTGTCTCTATCAATTCTCAGTAAGCAAGACACACATGAAAGAAGATTATGTATGAATAGATGAGAAATTTCAAGTGACAAAAGACTCAGTGCTACGTGAGACAAAGGGCTGGGATGGAAACCACGAAACAGGTTTTTAAGATTAGTTTTTCTAAATAAAGCATCCTTGCGTGCAACCTGATCAAACCACAAGCTGTGCTTAAAATGATTACATAAGAGATCAGATATAAATCAGTAAATGGAGAAACAGAGTTTAAATGTTCATTTTATTTCTTAAAAAACTATTTATTTAGTTATCTGTTCATTACAATTGATCCACTTTTTTCTTGGAATTATTATTTTTATTTATACACAGAAAACAGTTGCAGGTGGATGATTCAAAAATGAAGAAGTAAAGCTGTCAACAACAAAAATAGGCTCACGTGTAACAAGAAAAAAAAACATCTCTAAGCTGGCTCACCAGAGGATACAAATAACAAAGGACAGCATATTTTAGTAAGGAGGTCTATTTTTGAATTCCTGATAGTCCCTAGGAATAGAAGCAAAGGCACGTATTACCGTACCTGCTAGTCTTACTGGTTCATGAACAGAAAGTTACAGTTTGTGAAGTGTGATCTAAATAGGAGTGTTTACTGGAAGCTTTTGGGCAGCACCACAGTCACGCTGGCGTTGAGATAGGGACATGCTATGCGATGTGCTGTGAGGCCAGAGTGCTACCCAATTCAACACTGTGCAGCAAATCACGAGCCTGTGATATCCCCATATGTAGAGCTGGTACACTTTACAAGTGTCAGAAACCTTTCCCTTCTTTCTTATTCTTTTTCTTAGAAAGTGGAGTTCCAAAGATCACTCTTAAACTCAGAGACGAAGAAAAATAAATGCTAAAGATTTGAAAATCAAAACCATACACAAAAGTCCAATTTGATCAGATTAGAAATACAAATCTTTAACAAACTAATAGTGATTTAAGCTACATTAGCTAATGTTTTTGACACTTTGGAAGAAAAAAAAATAAGCAGACACTTTATAAGTCACAGCAATGTATACATATTATGGCAACAGTTTGAACTTTTGACATATTTCATGAATTGTGTTTTAAATCTGTGTCACTGATTTGTGTCATAAAATTATGCCTCCATCTTTCTGTTGCAGCAAGAAAAATCTTATTTAGTGGCAAACCACGCAACTGAAGCAGCAACGCCTCTGTGTGAGCGCACTGTCACATCATAGTATTGTGGGACGCCACTTGGTGTTCGCCCGCTCTGTGGTAGAGTATCATTTCCTGTTCCTGCTCAAACACAGTGGTGTTTCTGAGTAGCTTATCTGCTTAGCAATTTAATTAAAAACTTTTAAATACATTCTTTTTTCATAGTATAATATTCACGTGCTTCATCCAAAGCACAATCTCTGTGCACTTACGATCTAATTTATAGCCAAATTATTCACTCACTGTATCTGTACTGTTTTGCTACCTTAGCTTAGCTCGTAGCCAGCTCCCTAGCACCATGGCTGCTTCACCTGTCCCTCCTGCACTTTCCTGCTCATTGTGTCAGATGTTTAGCTACTCCTCGGCCTCCTTTAGCAGTAATGATACCTGTAACAAATGTAGCATATTTGCTGCTCTGGAAGCCAGGATTACTGAATTGGAGGCTCGGCTTCGGACCCTTCATTCACCAACATTATCTGCTAATGCTAAATAGGCTGCCGTTATTAACTAATGCTAATTTGATGTGAATTAGCATTATGCACTAATGCTAACACTTACTTTTTAACAATGTGAGTAGCTAATGCTAACACTATTTCCCTTAACTTTATAACAATGTGAACGGCTAATGCTAACACTCTTTTCCTTAGCATTACAACATCTGAGCTGCTAATGCTAAGTAGGCCACCATTAGTACCTACGTCTAATTTAAGGCAAATACGCATTAGAACCTTATGCTCATATCGTTTTCCTTTGCTTTATAACAATGTGAGCAGCTACTGCTAAATAGCATTAGCTAATAACAGCAGTCTAATTTAATGCAAGTTAGCATCATTTGAATTATAACGATGTGAGGAGTTAATGCTAAGTAAGCTGCCAATAGCGGCTAATTCTAATTAGGGCTGAATAATTATTACCAGCTAATGCTAATATCGTTTTCTCTTCCCTTTTAACAATGTGAGCGCAAGTGCTAGGTAGGCTGATGCTAGCAGCTAATGCTAAAGCTAAAGCTAATTTAATGTGAATTAGCATTATATTAGTGAAGAGTTAATGCTAAGTAGACTGCCATTAGTGGCTAATGCTAATTTTAAGTGAATAGGAATTGGCAGCTAATGCTAATACCATATTTTCTTGCTTTATAGCAATGTGACCAGCTAATACTTAGTAGGTTGCCGTTATTAGCTAATACTAATTTGAGGTGAACTAGCATTATCCCATTATGCTAACAATGTTGATGTGAAGACTTAATGCTAAATAGTACGCCATTAGTGGCTAATTCTAATTTTAGATGAAAAAGCATTAAAAGCTAATGCTAATACCATATTTTCTTGCTATATATCAATATCAGTAGCTAATGCTAGGTATGTAGCCATCATTAGCTAATGCTAATTTAGGTGAATTAGCATTATCCCCTAATGCTAACAATTTTTTTGCCAACTCTTTTCCCTTGCATTATAACAATATGAGCAGCTAATGCTAAGAATGCTGCCATTATTAAAATGGCAGCATTCTAAACATTAAATTAATTCTAATTTAATGTGAGTTAGGTAATGCTAATTATTATGTGTGTTAGCATTATCTGCTGCTGCTAGCAATGTTTTATCTTACCTTTTAACAATATCAGCAGCTAATGCTAACATTACTTTCATTTCAGTTAAGTCTATTTAGCATTAATTAACTTTATTTAGCATTAAGAAGTTTATGCTAAATAGGCTACCATTAGTGGCTAATGCTTATTTTAGGTGAATAAGCATTGGCAACTAATGCTAATACCATATTCTCTTGATTTCTAACAATGTGAGCAGCTATTGCTAAGAAGGTTGCCGTTATTAGCTAATGCTAATTTATCCGCTAATCCTAACAATGTTTTTTCTTACATTTTAACAATGTGATGTGTGTTACCGTTAATAACTATTGCTAATTTGATGTGAATTAGCATTATCAAATAATGCTAAGTACTTTCCCTTGCATTATAACAATGTGACCAGCTAATGCTAAGAAGGCTACTGTTATTAGGTAATGCTAATTTGATGCGAGTTTGTTAGCATTATCGGGTAATGCTAACACTTATCCCTTCCCTTTTAATAATGTGAGCAGCTAGTGCTAAGGCTGATGTTATCAGCTAATGCTAATTTGATGTGAATTAGCATTGTATTAGTGAGGAGTTAATGTTAAGTAGACTGCCATTAGTCGCTAAAGCTAATTTTAGATAAATAGAAATTGGCAGCTAATGCTAATACCATATTTTCTTTCCTTATAACAATGTGACCAGCTAATGCTAAGCAGGTACCGTTATTAGCTAATACTAATTTGAGGTGAATTAGCATTATCCGCTTATGCTAACAATGTTTTTTCTTACTTTTTAACAATACGCCATTAGTGGCTAATTCTAATTTTAGATGAAAAAGCATTAACAGCTAATGCTCACACTCTTTGCTTTGTAAGAATGATAGCAGCTAATGATACGAAGTCTACCGTTATTAACTAATGCTAATTTGATGTGAATTGGCATTATCCGATAATGGTAACTCTTTTCCCCTGCATTACAACGACGTCAGGAGTTAATGCTAAGTAGGCTGCCATTAGGGGCTAACTCTAATTAGGGGTGAATAATTATTAGCAGCTAATGCTAATACCGTCTTCTCTTTCCTTATAACAACTTGAGCAGCTAATGCTAATTTGATGTGAATTAGCATTCTATTAGTGAGCAGTTAATGCTAATTTGATGTGAATTAGCATTATATTAGTGAGCAGTTAATGCTAAGAAGGCTGCCCTTATTAACTAATACTACGTTGTCGTGAATTGGCATTATGCGCTACTGCTAATACTGTTTTCCCTTACTTTTTAACAACGTGATCAGCAAATTCTAAGTACGCTGTTGTAAATAGCTAATTCTAATTTAATGTGAGTTAGCATTATCCAATAATGCTAATACTGTTTTCTCTTACTTATTAAAAATGATAGTAGCTAATACTAATACTCTTTTCCATTGGGTGACAACGAAGTGAGGAGTTAATGCTAAGTAGGCTGCCATTAGCAGCTAAAGGTAATTTGAGGTGAATAAGCACTAGTGGCTAATGCTAATACCCTTTTCTCTTGTGTTATAATGGTGTGAATGTTAATATTGTTCTCAAACAACAGAATGAGAATGAAATATTGATTCTAACAGGGCCCATATACAGCTTTAGCTTAGCAGCATTAGCTTATCAGAGTTTCCATCATGGTCACACAAATCTTTAGCAGAGCAAAGTGGCCTACTTAGGAATAGCTGCTCAAGTTGTAGAAAGCAAAGGGAAAACAGTAATAGCATTAGCTGCTAAATGTGCACTTGAGAACAAATTTATTGTGAATTCAGCTTCCATTTCCAAATGTTAGCGGCTCCTTTGTCACACACACAGACTGAAATGATTCACAGCCTTGCTTCTGTCAGTGTCACTGAGACTGTGGACATACAGCATGGGAAACATACACATGGATGACACTTTATTAGGTACACAGTGACCACTATCTCAGGTACACCTGTGACCTAATAAAGTGTATCTAAAGTTAAATGTTGTCTCTGTCCAAATATTTATGGACCAAACTGTAGGTCTACTTTTAATGAAACTCTCAACATGACTTATCAGTTATCATTAAAGTTCCTGCAAACAGACTCCTTGGAAAACCCCCTACATAAATATCCATGTACTATCCAGCTAGACTAGTGTGTCTGTCCCTGAAAATATTCCTGCATGTGTGATTGTTCATGTCTCATCTGCAGGAAACAAACAGGAAGTGAGTGAAGGACACAGGAAATGTTTCCAGCTCTTCCTCCTCTATCAGACATTATCTCCATACCTGAGAGTGTCCAGTCTCCAGCCTGGATCCTTCAGATCAACCGAAAGCAGCTTCATTGCTGAGTCACCAGGATGATTGTAGCTCAGGTCCAGCTCTCTCAGATGGGAGGGGGTGGAGCTCAGAGCTGAGGCCAGAGAAGTACAGCCTTCCTCTGTAATCAGACAGCCTGACAGGCTGCAGACACACAAAACAACAATCCGTCTATTATCCATCTCTATGGCAGCATAACTAAGGGATGGTTCAGGGTCACCTGATCCAGCTTTAATTATAAGCTTTATCAAAAATTTTGAAGCTGATCTTCAAAGTAGAGAGGGTGTCTGTCTCCTGAACTCAAACTGGGAACTGCTTCCACACCCAGTCCAACATAGCCAGGCTTCTTTGTGTTTGCTGCTTTGATAAAACCTCAAATCCCAGTCAGAGATGATGAGCATCATCACAGTGATGATCATTTCTCTGTTAACCCAGGCTTTCTGCTTCAGGATCTGTGCACGCTCACAGAACAAGAAGACCTTTAAACATCATTTCACTAAATGGACGGAATGAGCTTGGCCTACAGATGAACTGGATAAATAAAGATTTGACCTCAGTGTGCTCAGTTTTACTGTCTATTCCTAACATGATAGCTGCACTTTAGAGCTCTAAAACTGGAACTGACACATATTTAAACTCTACATGTTACTCAGTACATTCAGTTCTGACACTCGCCCACAGTCCAACAAAGGAAACATGGAGATCACATCAGTTTGTCACCAAAGTCTAATTATTCCAGAGGGCAGTGTTAATACAACTAAAGTTATCTGGAAGCAAAGTTGAGTTTTTTATTGTCGGAGTACTTCATGTCTGAAGTATCACTTAAATGCATTACACGCTGTTGATGGCAGCAAACAAACCACCCACACAAACAGAGGTGGGAGGCTTGGGCAGCTTGTGGGAGGAGTCTAGATAAACCAAAGAAAGACAAGCTAACAAACGCCACAGTGAAGTGAGTAGCTACAAACTTCAGGCCGATTATTGTTGTTGAAGAAGTCGGTCTGAGGAACGTTCTTAGGATCAACAAATGACGGCATGTATGAGCCTCCCTCAAGACGCACCATCACAAGAAGAACACATGAGCTGTAGAAAAAGGAGAGACTACGAAAACCACGGTGTTACAACATGAACCTGCTGTTGGTCTCTCTGGAGACTACTGGGCGTGGCTGGGTAACCATGGTAACTTGGGAGTTACGGTACATGATATTAATGAAGAGTGGGAGCTGCGTTCTATAGCAAACAATTTGTTATGAGGTAATCAGCTGATCTTACTTTAACCAGAAGCCCTTCACAATAATTGCAAAGCCTTTATTTTGTACAACTACCATCAGTTCGTCTGTACTGATGGTAATTTAAAGTCACACTAATGCCGTTTAGTTTCTATAGTTTATGTAGTAGAAGTATACTACAGTACCCTGATCACTGATAGGACAGATTTATGTAGATATACACCTTTGTGTTTAACATTACTGCATTATAGCACTGTGATCTTTGTCCCTCTATTAGCTATACTGACGTATGTACATATATGTACGTACATATAACTGGATATATATCTTATCTATTCATCTTATTTGTCATGTATTTGTATTGTGTACTTCCTTTTTGTAAGAAACCACACACGTGATCACAGCCACAAGAATCAATCAGTGAAAGAATAAAGTGCCTCAATCCAAACCTTAAGCTCCTTATTCCACACGCTGGGATCATTTGGCCTTCAGTGGTGTTCTGGCTGACACACCGGAGTGACCGGAGTGCTGAAAAGTGAATCGGACACACCAGTGTCATCCCTGATATCTCCACTACATTTAATCGTCCTTCAGCTTGTGGTTGCCGTTAGCTGGTCTGCTAGTTAGCTGATCTGCTAGTTAGCCGGTGTGCTAGTTAGCTGGTGTGCTAGTTAGCCAGTATGCTAGTTAGCCGGTTCGCTAGTCAGCTGGTGTGCTGACCAGCGAACCAGTAGGTTATAAGATGAGCTTGTCTGTCTGATGAGCCAGCTCTCTCTGTCTTATGAGCCAGCTCTCTCTGTCTTGGTCGTTTTGTCCTTGGGCAAGACCTAACCTACAACTTACTGGTGATGACCAGAGGGGCCGATGGCGCGATATGGCAGCCTCGCTTCTGTCAGTCTGTCACAGGGCAGCTGGGGCTACAACTGTAGCTTACCTCCACCAGTGTGTGAATGTGAGAGTGAATGAATAGTGGGATTGTAAAGGGTCTTTGAGGGTCTCGAAAAGCGCTATATAAATGCAATCCATTATTATTATTAAGAGCATCTTTAAGTCTGACTGTGCTCATTCTTCCTCCAGTCTCTCCTTACCAAAGATAACAACTACATCAGTATTAGCTCAATAACAATTTCTGCAATTCAATTGTGGACATTCATTTTTAAACCTTGTGTAAAATGATAAAACCTAAAAGTCTGAGTATTATTCTTTGTGCAAACAGCTCTTGCAGGTTACCCCGGACTTAATAATTAATTAATAATAATAAAAATAACCTTTCCTTTAAGCAGCTGTTCAGGCTACTAAACTCATCCCAGAAATAACAAGTGACACCATTAATAGTGGAGCTACCTTTAACAGGTGAAACTGATTTGACCTATAAGGCTACTGCAGTTACTTCTTATCAGGGTTAGTAGGGAAGACATCTGGATGAGGTAGTTAGTAGTATGTAGTTAGTACCGGGCGAGTCCCCTCCCCCACATCGGCACCAGAACCCTGTATTATCTACAGGGTAAGACTGCCTGTTTTATCAAACTATGGCTATTACTACTGTGATCATTTGCAGCCCAGTGTGCCGCTCTCTCTGTTGGGATGAACCACTGGAGCTCACCCAGTCATCCCAAAAGAAGAAGAAAAGATAAACATCTCATTTTGAGAAAACAGCCTTTAAAATTAAGTAATACAGTGAATAAAAAACAAACAGCGAACCAATCAGTAGTCGCCAATATCCTCCTAATTTTATTCCTAAAGAAATCAAATATATATATTATGGGCCCAAAGGAGCCTAAATCTTTAAATTAGGCAATACATGAAGTATTTTTTTAAATAAACAAAGACATGACTATAGCAACTTTTAGTAATTCAGAGTCCACTTATCCAGTCAAATGTAAATAAAAGTTCACTTGACAGCTGTATAAAAGTTACCTGTTTATACAATAATATAAATCACATTTCAAATGATCATCTGTGGAAAAGTTTGAATCCTGACCTGAGAGTTTCCACTGCACACTGTGAACTCTTTAGTCCAGAGGACAGAAGCTTCACTCCTGAATCCTGCAGGTCAGAGTTACTCAGTTCCAGCACTCTCAGACTGGAGGACTGGGAGCTGAGGACTGAGGACAGAGCTTCACAGCTTCTCTCTGACAGGTTACAGCAACTCAGTCTGAAAAATAAAAGACAATCTGTAAAACAAATACTTATGTAGAGTTTGTTAATACATTTTACAACATTAAATCTTGACTTTCTATTTTTAAAGGAAACATAAACATACTAAGATACAACATCATATGGATGAACTTTACTTAATAATTTAAAAACAAAATGTTTTCTGATCTGACCTCAGAGTATTCAGTTTACAGTTTAAACTTTGTAGTCCAGCAGACAGAAGCTTCACTCCTGAATCCTGCAGCTTTCTGATACTCAGGTCAAGCTCTGTCAGACTAGAGGACTGTGAGCTTAGAACTGAGGACAGAGCTTCACAGTTTTCCTCTGAGAGTTCACAGATGTTAAGTCTGAAGATAAAAACATGAAAAAAGATTGTTGTTAAAGTGTAATCAGGGTGCAATAGCTTATTGTCTTCTGCTGAGCAGGTTAGTAAAACTTCACTTTAACTTGGAAATGAATAAAAATGCTATGAAACAAGGATAACTGGATAAAGATATAAACAAAAACAAACATCAAACACATAAACAAACAGAACTAAACAGAATACAAAATGATCTGACCTCAGAACATTCAGTTTGGCGTGTGGACTCTCCACTGCAGCAGACAGAAGCTTTACTGCTGAAGCCTTCAGGCTGTTGGTACTCAGGTCCAGCTCTCTCAGACTACAGGTCTGGGAGCTGACAACTGACAACAAATTTTCACAGCCTTCCTCTGAGACGTTACAGCTGCTCAGTCTAAGAGAGAAAGGGAAAAAAAACAAAACAAAAAAACAAACAATATATGTGATCAAATTAAATTTGTTTATATGTTGAACCTTTTTTAAAAATGTTATTTTAAACCTATGAGTGCTACCAATCCAGTGCACACGATTGGTACCTTGATGGTACCTTGCTCAGGGGTACCACAAGGTAGCTATTCGGTGGATTCAACCCCTGACCTTATGATCATGGGGCGACCACTCTACCTACTGAGCTAATAATTCTGTGTACACTATCATACAATATTAACTAAAACAATTAGTTTAGAAAATTTTAGTAATTCAATAATCATTATGCTCATTACCTGTGTATTGTGAAGAACACTGGATTTTAAACACTAGCTGTATAAAACTCTTCCTGTTAAAGGTGCGTATAAAGGAAATGAGCTGAAATGCAGACTTCATGGAGAATGTTTGGTGTCAGGATATATCAAAGACAAAGCAGAGATCCATCCAGTCTCTTCCACTAAGCCCACAGATGGACAGACAACCACTCTCACTCACACCTGCATGAAGTTTAGATCACCAGGTAATCTAACTGCATGTCTGTGGACAGTGGGAGGAAACTGTAGAGGACCCAGAGTGAAACCACTGTAATTCTGTGGTAACACTGGTTATGGAAGCCTTACAGTTACATATGGTTACTGACAAGAAACACGACCTTAGAGGCAATTTCAGTAATGAAGACCGAAGTTCTCCCTCCATACGGGATGAAAACATGACAGCACAGCAGAGATTTATATTTAAAAAGGGAGAGTGTGCACTGAAAGTGAGATACAAACTTGAACTTGAATTACGAACATCAGAAAAAGATGTAGGTGAAGTCTGGCAGATGAAGTTTGTGCTTTAGAATAAAACAACCAAACTCCTGGAGTTGGAGACAAGTGAACAAGCTGAGGATAATAAACCTGTCAGAGGGGCTGAAGCATCAGAGCTCAGGTTCTTATAGGCTGGGTCTGGATTGTCCTTTGATAAGAGTTACAGAACAAAGTGTGTTTTAGAAATGCTGGAGTGAAACATTAAAACTACCATATATTTACTGAGTGACTGATGATCATTTAATTCACTATTTAAAAAAAATGTTACAGTGGTCTTTGAACTCAGCATTTCTGATTTATTTCCCATGATTTTAACAATGAAGCAATGACAACATGTTTACTTACAGAGCTTTGTTGGAGGCTTTGACCACTGGCAGCATTCTCAGAAGAGCCTCCTCTGAAGTAGAGTATTTCTTGAAGTCAAACTCATCCAGATCTTCTTCTGATGACAGTAAGATGAAGGTCAGAGCTGAGCACTGAGCAGGAGACAGTTTACCTGTGGAGAGACTTCCTGAAGTCCTGTGCTGTTGGATCTCCTCCACTAGAGAACGATCATTCAGTTCATTCAGACAGTGGATAAGATTGATGCTTTTCTCTGCAGACAGATTCTTACTGAGCCTCTCCTTGATGTACTGGACTGTTTCCTGATTGGTCTGTGAGTTACTTCCTGTCTGTGTCATCAGGGATCGTAAGAGAGTCTGATTGGTCTGCAGTGAAAGACCCAGGAGGAAGCGGAGGAACAAGTCCAGGTGTCCATTTGGACTCTGTAAGGCCTTGTTCACAGCACTCTGGTGGAGAGACTCTTTTTTTCTAAAAAATCTAGACCGCTTGGAGGTTGTTTGTTGCTCTTCCAGCAGATTGAGTCCAGAGTTGATGAAGGTCAGATGGAGATGAAGAGCAGCCAGAAACTCCTGAACACTCAGATGGATGAAGCAGAACACCTTGTCCTGGTACAGTCCTCTCTCCTCTTTAAAGATCTGTGTGAACACTCCTGAGTACACTGAGGCTGCTCTGATATCGATGCCACACTCTGTCAGGTCTGATTCATAGAAGATCAGGTTTCCTTTCTGCAGCTGATCAAAAGCCAGTTTTCCCAGAGACTCAATCATCTTCCTGCTCTCTGGACTCCAGTGTGGATCTGTCTCAGCTCCTCCATCATACTTCACCTTCTTCACTTTGGCCTGAACCACCAGGAAGTGGATGTACATCTCAGTCAGGGTCTTGGGCAGCTGTCCTCCCTCTCTGGTTTCCAGCACATCCTCCAGAACTGTAGCAGTGATCCAGCAGAAGACTGGGATGTGGCACATGATGTGGAGGCTTCGTGATGTCTTGATGTGGGAGATGATCCTGCTGGCCTGCTCCTCATCTCTGAATCTCTTCCTGAAGTACTCCTCCTTCTGTGGGGCAGTGAACCCTCTGACCTCTGTCACCATGCCAACACAGTCAGGAGGGACCTGATTGGCTGCTGCAGGTCGTGTGGTTATCCAGAGGCGAGCAGAGGGAAGCAGTTTCCCCCTGATGAGGTTTATCAGCAGCACATCCACTGAGGTGGACTTTCTAGGGTCAGTCAGGATTGTAGTTTTGTGGAAGTCCAGAGGAAGTCGACACTCATCCAGACCATCAAAGATGAACACAACCTGGAAGTCTTCAAAGCTGCAGATTCCTGCTTCTTTGGTTTCAGTAAAGAAGTGATGAACAAGTCCCACCAAGCTGAACTTTTCCTCTTTCAACACATTCAGCTCTCTGAGTGAATGGAAACATGAACTGGATGTCCTGGTTGGCTTTGTCTTCAGCCCAGTCCAGGGTGTATTTCTGTGTTAAGACTGTTTTCCCAATGCCAGCCACTCCCTTTGTCAGCACTGTTCTGATTGGTTCATCTCTTCCAGGTGAGGCTTTAAAGATGTCTTCTTGTCTGATTGTTGTTTCTGGTCTGTCTGGTTTCCTGGATGCTGTTTCAATCTGTCTGACCTCATGTTCATCATTGACCTCTGCAGTCCCTCCCTCTGTGATGTAGAGCTCTGTGTAGATCTGATTCAGAAGGGTTGGGTTTCCTGCTTTAGCGATGCCCTCAAACACACACTGGAACTTCTTCTTCAGAGCAGATTTAAGGTTACGATGACAAACAGCAGCTGGAAGTTCTGAATAATAATAATAAAAATACAACTTCAACAATCATATTTTACAAAATGCTGATGACATTTTCTGACCCACTGAGAAATGACTTAACACACTGGTGTCACAAGTGTCTCATTTATCCAGCAGCTTAAATCTTTAGATAAATCCTCTTACGTCTCTGCAGACGGTCAGCCAGCTCCTCCTGCTTCATTCTCCTCAGGAAGTCCACTGTGATCTTCACAAATGCCTCTCTGCTGCTCCTCTGCTCATCATCCTCCCTCTGAAACTCCAAGCACTGGGGCTTATTTGGATTCAGAGCCTTCTGGATCTTCTTCAGCTCGTTCTTCACAAAAGTGATGATGTTGTCCTCCAGCAGCTGGAACAGAATACTTTATGAATGAGCCACCACTCTGAACTTCAGTCTACACAACATCAAGAAGGTCCTGAGGAAATGTGAGGGCGGAGTCAAGGAGGCCATTTATGTGAAAAGGGAAAGACCATCTCTGAATGGAGGAGGGGCCTAAGGGTACATCTGTCACCATCTTTAACAACACTTTAACAAACAACATGAGATTTTAACTGTAATGTAAAAATCCTGTGATTCATTGTTATTAAGCACAAACACATCTATGGCCCCGTTTCCATTAGTAGCTGCTCAGATCGACTCACCACAGGTCGCCACGACTGGACTGGATCCACTGGTTTCCATTACAGTTGAGGACCACCTAATGTGGTCGTCTCAATATAGCCGAGTGTCAACTCACATCATTAGTAAGTGTTAATGCTCCTAATTTCCATCATATTTGTCATTTCTTGCTCAAAGTTATTGAAGAAACAGTTATTCAGCTTCATTCTCACTGATCTCAACTACAAACTGTTTCACTTTGGTTTCTGTTTAAAGCCTCGATGTTTAAAATGTTTCCCTGTGATCGATGTTGCCTCTAATTTTTCATGTGTCTGAACACACAAACTCCCTGAGTGTCCCTTGGACCACTGTGAGCAACTGCAGATGTGTGCACTGTGGTCACGCCAGCATCGAATCCATCCAGGTTACATGTTTATTAAAGTAATCTAATTACAGCATTTATGTTAGACGACTTTTAATTAACTGCTTTAGCCCACTTACAATGAAAATTAAAAACAACCTTGTTCATGACCTGTGTAGTATGTTAACACTATTGGAAGTAAAAAATAACTTGAACTCCAATTTTGAAAACACAACTTTATTTATTTTTTATTTATTATTAAGCTCTGACTTGTATTTTGAGTCTGAGTCTGTGGTCTGGGAGAGAGTCTGTAACTCTGGATGCAAAATACAGGAAATAATGACCAATGTTGGGCAATTAATCATATAGTTACTTCTTCAAAAAGGTAAAACAAAGTTTTTTGCAGCTGTTTACCTAAAAATGCAGCCAAGGTGTTTTTTAAATAAACATTTCAAACTATTTACAGAACAATCAGCTGTTCTGCATCAAATCTGATGCCACACAAATTATTTGTGTCACTCCAAAAAATAATTTGTGTCCACTATGAGATGAAGGAGAACAACAGCCTGATACCTGCAGGCCTGAAAGCAGCAGATGTATCACTGCTGTAACACCTGTAACATTCAGCAGTCGCCTCATTGTTCTGACACACAACAAAACTATTGACTACACTACACACTAACTACACACTAACTACTCGCTAACTACACACTAACTACACGCTAACTACACGCTAACTACACGCTAACTACACGCTAACTACACACTAACTACACGCTAACTACACGCTAACTACACAAGATTTGTGCTAAACGTCACAAATCTCTCACATCTCAAACACGCGGTCACTCCTAAAACTTCCCCCTCCCTAAACAACTAAATGCCATGTTGCCATATCATGTTTTGATTGGTCGGCATGGTACTTTTTTCCACCAATAGGAAAGGGTGGGGTGTTTTGGTTTCATCTTTGCTCACAGGTGGAGAGCGCTTTCGAGCGTTTTCCTTATGAAACACTGTTTTTACCGTTTCTTCCCGTAGTAAATATAAACAACGACAGTATTCAGGAAGAAAACCAAACATTGCAGATATTTTATTGTTATGTTGTGGCAGGGATTTGTCCACCAGGGGGCAACAGTTGTTGGAGAGTTTTCAGTCTGTGGGGCGCATGCCCCGGTTCTCTTAATAAAGAAGTAACTGTGACTTAAACGTGGTCTCCGTGGTTCCTTAGTCCTAGGATATTACATATGGCGACGAGGATAAAAGCCAGGTGTTGCTGTGAAGTTACACCGTGATAAGTGACTTATGAAGTGAGGTTGGCAAGTGGTACAGCGCTAGCATCTGTTGGAAGCGGAGTGTAACCCTCGGTGTGGAATAATGGCTACCACTTTGGGCTCGGTGGCACCGTTCGACAGCGAGCTGCAATCCTGGGAGGAATATTGTGAGATTTTGGATTACTTCTTTGTGGCGAATGATATTAAGGAGGAGGAGAAGCAGCAAGCGGTACTGTTGAGTTGCGTGGGCGCACAGACCTATGCCCTGATTAGGAACCTACTCAGTCCGGTCAAGCCAGGGGATCGGTCTTATGCTGAGTTGGTGGGATTGTTGAACAATCATTTTCACCCTAAGCCGAGTGAAATTGTGCAGTGGTGGAAGTTTAACACACGGAATAGAAGGCCGGAGGAAAGTGTGGGCGATTATGTAGCAGAGCTGAGGAAGCTCGCACAGGACTGCAACTTTGGAGACTCCCTGACGGTGATGCTGCGGGATTAGTATGTGGAATAAGTGACGACAGGATACAGCGCAGATTGTTAGCAGAGGATTCGCTAACATTTGAAAAGGCGCTGAAGTTTGCTCAAGCAATGGAGGCTGCTAACAGAGACATTGTGGATTTGAAAAGCATGACGGAACAGTCGCGATTCACTAAAGGATTAGGAGCGGTGAACAAGATGGAGGACGGCGGCTCGACGTCACAACAGGTTGTCAGGAAGTGCTACAGATGTGGAGGGCTAAATCATGTGGCCAAGGACTGCAGGTTTGTTTCAGAAAAATGCCACAACTGTGGAAAGGTGGGACACATAAAAAGGGTCTGCCGAATGAAAATGGAACAAAAAGGAGGGCGTGGCAGACAAGGTAAACAAGCCCATTTCTTGGAAGAGGAGAATGTGGAGAGTGAGGAAGAAGGAGCTGAAATGCACCACATAAAGGCAAGTGTGACTATGTATAATGTGCATGAGGAGATTAGCATCCCAAGGGAAGAAGAAGTAGTAAGTAGTAAGTAGTAGAAGAAGTAAATGGACAGAATGTGACATTTGAAGTAGACACAGGCTGTGGCTACACTATCATGTCGAAGGAGTCATTTAAAAAACTTTTTGAAGGCAGTAATGCGCCCAAAGTAAGCAAGTGTGGAATCAAACTGAGAACGTATGGAGGCCACAAGGTACCCGTGTGGGGAGCAGCCCAAGTGCAGGTGGAATTCAGAGACAGTAAAAAAAAACTGGATGTGGTGGTGGTTGACGGGGCTGGAACTAGTTTGATGGGTCGGGGATGGATTAAGGCCCTCCAATTAGATTGGCAACCTGTACACAAGATAGAAGGCAGAGATGATGCCTTACAGCGGATACTGGCCAGACATGAAACAGTGTTTAAGGATGAGTTGGGAATGCTGAAGGGGTTTGTTTACATACACCAGGTTGCCATTTGGTGTGAGTTCAAGTCCTGCCATTTTTCAGCGCACCATGGAGAGTGTGTTGCAAGGTCTGACCAATGTTGCAGTGTATCTGGATGACATCATCCTGACAGGAAAGAATGACAAAGAACATCTTCAAACACTGGATGGAGTGCTGCAGCGCTTGGAGGAGGCGGGCCTGCGCTTAAAAAGGAGCAAATGTCAATTCATGGAGAAGGAAGTGACATTTTTAGGACATCGGGTGGATAAGACCGGTTTACATCCAGTGCCAGCAAAAGTGAAAGCAGTGCAGGAGGCGCCACCCCCAAAAGCAGTGACAGACCTCAAAGCTTATTTGGGGTTGTTGAACTTCTATAATAAGTTCTTGCCAAACTTGTCCACACTGTTGGCCCCACTGCACAAGCTTCTGAGAAAGGGGGAACCATGGTGTTGGGGACCAGCACAGGAGAAGGTTTTCTGCAAATCAAAGGAACTGTTGCAGTCAAGCAGTGTATTGGTACACTATGATAAGCAAAAAGATTTAATTCTTTCTTGCGATGCGTCCCCCTATGGAGTGG
This sequence comes from Neolamprologus multifasciatus, assembly GCF_963576455.1. NCBI lineage: Eukaryota > Metazoa > Chordata > Actinopteri > Cichliformes > Cichlidae > Neolamprologus > Neolamprologus multifasciatus. Next base: position 37,078,035 of record NC_140456.1, on the reverse strand, counting down.
GAGCAGTACTAGCCCACCACATGCCAGATGGTCAGGAAAAACCCATTGGGTTTGCATCACGTACCCTGAATGCAGCAGAAAAGAACTACTCACAGCTGGATAAAGAAGGATTGGCTGTAATATTTGGTGTACAGTATTTTCATAAGTACCTGTATGGCAGGAAGTTCATGATTATCACAGATCATAAGCCATTGATAAGTTTGTTCCATGAGTTGAAGGCCGTCCCTCAGATGGCGTCACAGAGGATCATGCGATGGGCGGTGTTATTAAGAGCCTATGAGTATGTCATTAAATACAGAGAAGGCAAAAATAACAGTAATGCTGATGGTCTGAGTCGTCTCCCTCTTCCAGAGAACCTCCCTAAAGAGGTAGCAGCTGAGGACCAAGTGTTGATGGTAGATCAGGACCAGGAGGGCGTGATGACATCTGAGCAGCTGCAAAGATGGACAACCAAAGATCCCATACTCTCCAGAGTGCGTGAGTATGCTTTGAGAGGATGGCCCACTACGCAGCATCCTAACTTTCAGCCCTACAGACAGAGACAACAGGAGCTGAGTGTGCAGGATGGGTGTGTGCTGTGGGGGGCGAGGGTGGTGATACCAGAACGAGGTCGACGCCCCCTTTTGGAACAGCTACATCAGTCACACCCAGGAATGAGCCGCATGAAGGGCCTGGCCAGAAGCTACATGTGGTGGTCGCATATGGAGAATGACATTGAAGACAAGGTGAGGTCCTGCAGTACATGTCAAGAACATAGACACAGGCCGCAAGAGGCACCGCTACACCCCTGGGAGTGGCCAGAAAAGCCCTGGAGAAGGATACATATCGATTATGCTGGCCCGTTTTTGGGTAAAATGTTCTTAGTAATAGTGGACGCCCACTCCAAATGGTTAGATGTGTATCCAGTTCCATCCGCTACAGCAGCTGCAACCATAGACTGCCTGAGAAACTGTTTCAGCACACACGGCCTTCCTGAGATGGTTGTCTAAGACAATGCCCAGTGTTTTGTAAGTGCACAAACTAAAGAGTTCATGGCAAAGAACGGAATCACTCACGTCACCTCCGCTCCATATCACCCAGCATCCAATGGGTTGGCAGAAAGAGCAGTGCAAACGTTCAAAGAACTCATGAAAAAGAGTACTGGAGACACACTGGCAACCAAGTTAAACAGGGCTCTGTTTAGTTACAGAATCACACCGCAGTCCACAACAGGGAAGTCTCCCGCTGAGTTGATGATGGGCCGGAAGTTGAGGTGTACTCTTGATCTCATACACCCTGACTTGAAACAGAAAGTGACAGCAAAACAAGACAGCCAAAGACTGTATCATGATAGACATGCCAAGGAGCGCATGTTTGTTATTGGAGACACAGTATATACCAGAAACTATGGCAGAGGACCCAAATGGATACCAGGACTTATACAGGAGATGACGGGGCCTGTTTCCTACTTGGTGATGCTGGGCAATGGGACAGTGGTGAGGCGTCACGTAGATCAGCTGTTTGCCCGCCTGGAGCCGTGCCTGGCAGCAGGAATGCCTGAAGGCCACCCAGGTGAGCCTCCAAAGGCAGCCCCAAACATCGGCGCTGAGACAGGAGACGGGGATGAGAGACACATGGAGGTGCAAGTTACACCAGTGGTGAAGCCACATATGGAGAGTAGTGATTCACAGGAATCACCTGCCACTGGGTTACGGCGATTGCAAAGAACCAAGAGACCGCCGGAGCACCTGAGAGACTTTGTGCCGTGATTACGATAATAAGAAGGAGATTACGGTGAACTGTTATAGGTTACCCTAAGACTGTTGGACTAAAGGTTCATTATTACAGAGTGAAATTTCAATAAAGGCTGGGGACGGGGTTGTTGCAATTTTATAAAGGTGAAGTTTTTGTTTATGGGTATTTTCTGTAGTGATTAAAACTACAGAGTAGTTTCAGTTTAAGGGGGGAGGAATGTTATGTTGTGGCAGGGATTTGTCCACCAGGGGGCAACAGTTGTTGGAGAGTTTTCAGTCTGTGGGGCGCATGCCCCGGTTCTCTTAATAAAGAAGTAAATGTGAGTTAAACATGGTCTCCGTGGTTCCTTAGTCCTAGGATATTACATTTATCATAACTCTGGTTTTACGTGGCCGATCAACACAATTTAAAAACTGGTATAAAGTCCACACTTTGTCCGTCAGTTGTTCGTCTGTCCTGCTCACATCTCCAAAGGTTGTACACGTTGTCATTAACGTGGCTTCACTCCACATCAGCCACTTTGCTAAAACACCGGTGTCGGCACATAAGGATGCTGTCATAGCCTGTCAGCGACGTTGATTAGCTGCGTATATACGAATGTGAATCGCATCATTGGCTGGACTATGGGATAAGGTGGCATCGTTCTGATCCCATACGGGAGCAGCCAGTCACTGACTAACACTGCAAAACTGAATTGTTAACCTATTTACTTTAATTTCAATTCAGGTGGATTTTTTTTGTGTGCAGTGCAGATTTTCTGTGCACAGAGACGTGCCAGCAGTCAAAGTTTGTTTCTTTTGGACATTTAGTCCACAGAGTCCTTGGTGTTCTGAAAGGGACCTACAAATAAATGTATGATTAATAATAATAAAAGTAGTTGTTGTATATGTACAGACCATAAATATGGAGTCCAGCTGTGTTTGATGCTGCTGGGCAGACTGACCACTGGGAACCTCTGAGCTCTGCTGCACTCTGTGGAGGAACCATGGACACACACACACACACACACACACACACACACACACACACACACACACACACACACACACACACACACACGAGGCCACTTTGATTATTGAAATGTGAATTTAGCCTCTAAAAGCTGTGTTCAGTCACTTTTGCTGCTTCCCTTGTTGCATCTGTATTTGTAGTTTCTCTGTCAGAGATCAAAATGATCAATAATACAAATGATCCTCCAGAGTCCTTCCACTGTTATCCTGATCACTGACAATTCTTTGTTGTGTTTTAAACTCTGTAAAAACACAAAGATCATAATTCCCTGAATGACTTCAGTTTTTTTCTAACTGAACTTTGATTCTAAAGTTAAAGGACGTTTCTCAGTAAATGTACTTGTGAAACGTCATCATTCACAGATCAAGTACGTTTCAACTCAAAGTACGTATAAAGCCAAGTGTGTAAGTTCATCTCTGAATGTTTGTGATTCCTACGTTAAGTTTAACAACGATATATGAAGCTCGGACGTCTGTGCGCTGCTGAGTCTGTTTGTTTGTTCATTCCAACCATCAAACTGTTTACCTGCAGCACAGTTTGTTTGTTTTTCAAAGTAAAACTGTGAAACACTTTTTTCATACTTGTGTTCAGTTTTGTATAGAAATGATGCAAAATTCAGTGTCAGGTTAAATGTGATAGAAACAGCTCACACTGACATCATCCTGATAAAAGATGAGTGCAGGAAAACCGTGTTTGCATTTATTTGCACTGCTTTCCATGTGTGAATGAGGCGAGTATCAAAGTGCTCAGAGGAGAAAAGCTCCATATAAGAACCATTACTCCCAGTATTATTCCAAACTGGTCCAGCCTATAAAGATGAACTCTGTGTGAACAGCTGACCTGTGTCATGTGACCAAGAACACAAACATGATCTACTGTCAGATCAGGACACGTCACAGTTACTGTGTTACTGTTTAACAGCACACTGCAACATTCACACGTTCATCTAACAAACTGGATCATTAACAGCTGCATTTTCACACGTTTCACTTTGATTCACTACAGATTCAGCAGACAGAAAGAAGCTGATGAGGAAACAACAGTTCAGTTCATTTCTGTCCTGGTTGATGAAGATGGCAGCACTGCTGAGGAGCAGGAAGTGGGGATCAGACTGAGTGAAGAGTTTCAGGACAGACAGTTTGAGAACATCTCCCCTTCCTAAAAATAATCTCTGAGTATCTGCTGTGTTTGTGGAAACACTCCAACACACAGCGCTGCACATATGAACATGTGTGTGAAACAGAGCTGACATTAAACATGATGGAGGATTTATTCACAAACACACAACAACATTTACACACACATTACCTCTCTGCAGGACGACACACGCCTGATTTAAAGTGAATGATAGCCTCTTTAGACGCGTCACTCTTTAAGGACACAGAGCTGGGTGGAGGTCCAGGCTGGTTCCTGTGAATAATGATGGAGCAGTGATGTGAGTGCTGAGCTGTGACATGGAGAAGAGTCGTGGACAGTTAGAGATGGTCATCTCACCTCTGAGCTTTGGTCTGGCTCTCATGTTCCCCACACAGAGTGGTTTTAGAGGGAGGGACTCCCTCCTCTCTGTCCTCACACTGATCCATGCTGCTCAATTCACATCAGCTCACACACACTTTCTACCTTCACCTGCAGAGGAAACACAAATCATTCATGTGCACATCAGCTGAAATCCTCCTTTCCATCATGTGTGCTGTCCAAATATCAGCTGCTTCTTTCCTGCTTCATCTCAGTGTCAGCTGAGAGAATGACAAACCCACTACGTGTCAACATTTGATGGATGATGACACAGAAATGTGAAATGATATTGACTTAAATCTGTCCTGATGATAATGAGAAGCTTTGATGAGTTGTGACTGTCTGAGGTGTTACTAGGATGTAGAAACACTGGAGCTCAGCCCTGAAATCTTTGCTGTTTTCACTTGATAACAGCAGCTGTTTAAAGTTACTGAGTGTGTTTGACAGTAAAGTGAATGTAAATGTGAGACACTGTGTGCTCACAGCTAAAGGCTGCAGTCAGCTGTGTTAGAGCCTCTTTCACACAATGATCCTTTAATAAACACTCAGAGCTCCATGTTGATGAAGCAGTCATGTGTGAGCTTGTGTGCTGACATGTTGACAGTTTGACTTCAGCTTTTACTGAAGAAAATCCACAGAAGGCTGAAAGTGAAGCATCACTTCCTGTTTGAGGAGAGCCAACAGTCTGTTTACACGTCATGTCTGAGTTACAGCTGGAATAAATAATCATTTGCAAAGTCTGCTGCTCTTTCTGTAACATCTGACCATCAACTAACTCTGTGCTGCTGCTGCTGCTCTCATTCACAAAGTGCTCAATTACATTTTTAACTCGTGCGTTAACTTAGTGTTAGCTTAGTGTTAGCTTAGCTTTAGCATGCTGTCTGACTAGCTTAGCGTCAGAGCTCTGCAGGTGTGTCGTGTGTAAATATTAATCACAGTGACAGTGAAGGAGGTAAAGGTGAGAAAAACACTGCAGCTGAGCTGTGACGTCATCACGTACGCTGCGTCCTCTGTGGGCTCTGAGTGAACTCACAAAGTACAAACTACAAGTACACAAACACGAACGTAGCTCAGAGTGGCGGACACACTCGGCCTCGTTGGTCCAGCTGTGAGTCCGTTACCGTGAACTATGGAGCGGCAGATTTGTGCTGGAACTAAGCTGCACACAGCTGATGTTAGCCAGGAAACATTACACACTGACTTTAATGGAGAGACCGGAAATACAAACACACACAGTTTGTTGTGTGAAGAAATCAAACATGAGCTGAACAAACAGTAAAGTTCCTAAAGACAAACTGTTAAAGGAGGAAACAAAGCAAACTTACAGTTTCTTCACACACCAACAACAAGCTCCACTCCACGAAGTTCAGGAAGTGAAAGTAAACTTTGAGCCTAATGCGGCGTTTGAGGACACTCGGGAGCATCGAAATACTTTGCTGCGTTCAAATAAACCTCGGAAATTCCCCAACCTCTGGCAGGGTGTGATTTATTTCTGCTGGTTTTCCTGTTTGAAGCACAGACATCCGTCATCACTTTGTTGTTTTTGTTCTTCCTGCAGCGTTTGAATATTTCAGCACTAAACTGATGTTTCTTCAAAGCTCATTTCAACCTGTTGAAGTCATGAATGAAAGTGCAGACTGAGAGTAAGAGCCAAAGTGAATGTTTGTTTTATTTGTTATGGTGGTGCAGGTGTTGTTCCTGCACCACAGGTGATTGCATGGGGGCGTGGTCACATGTTATTTACCTGATGCTGGCGTTCTCCACGGAGAAGTTGAGTCAGTGGGTTTTTGCACGTTACACAATATTCAGACAATAATCACATTATCTTTCAGTCCCGTTCTCAAATGATATAAGTTCATAGATGCGCTACTTGGTTTTAATGAAAGCGAAAAGTTTGTTGTTTTTGTTTTGAAATAAATACACAAACACAAGTGGGGCTCGGTTTGGCTTATTGGAGACGAGTCACAGCTCAAACCATCTCAGCCAGCAGCAGCTTTATTTGTGGATGGAAGTCGCAACACTGATAGTGGATCACATGATGTTTAAGGTGTGTCATGTGACATGTTCAGTATTGTCACACATGTCTAGATTGTCCCTGATATCATAACTGCTCAAACACTGATGATTATATTTGAAGAATTATTACTGATGGCAACAAAGTTTGAATGGAGCTCTGTCTGTGCTGATTTGTCGCCCTCTGGAGGTCAAAATACAAACTGCATGATAGTAATAAATAATAATTAATTGCATTTATATAGCGCTTTTCTAGGCACCCAAAGCGCCTTAAAATTCCACTATTCATTCACTCTCACATTCACACACTGGTGGAGGCAGCTACAGTTGTAGCCACAGCTGCCCTGGGACAGACTGACAGAAGCGAGGCTGCCATATCGCGCCATCGGCCCCTCTGGCCAACACCAGTAGGCGGCAGGTGAAGTGTCTTGCCCAAGGACACAATGACCAGGACAGAGAGAGCAGGCAACCTTCCGGTTACAGATGAGTTTCCCAACCCACTGAGTCACTGTAACCACCACAGTGACAGGAAGTGTTTTTATGACTGAAACACTGAAACGATGCCAACGGCTGTCGTTAAGCTCACTGATAGCAGTGCTGATGTGTTGATGTCAAACACTGGCTCAGGTCAGACTCCTTCATCCTTCTCCAGTGTGAGGCCGCCCTCAGACCCACAGAAGCTCTGACCTTTGAACTCCTGTACACCTGAAAACAAAATCCTACATTTGTGAGCCGGTGTGAGAATATCCAACGACACAAACTGAGAATCCAGGCTGTGCACAAAAACAGCCACACAAGGACACATTTAAGGACAAGAGAACTTTCCAGCATCACATCTATTAGCTGGGCTTCTTAAATGAAATGATGGATGTGGATCCGTCTCAGCCAATGTTTTATACAGTCATTGGTCTGCACATGTGGGGTCCTCTACAGAGACCATTGTTATGATCCAATGTTGTCAGTGTTTGTTTTATGTGTGACTCCTCCCACCAGAGGATGGCTGTGGGTTTTTTCCCCTTTCTCTCTTAGGAGGTGGACACCTTGGCGTGCCTGCTGAGTAGCTGGATGGAGTCTCTTCCTGTCCTTGGATTGGATAATTGGCTAATCACCTCCAGTATTTAACTACCAGATGACAGCCACCTAGCCACCTAGCCCCCTCCCGCTCTCCTATCCTCCACCATCCAACAAAGAACCTGTGTTTTTGATTCATTGCTGTGTAGAGTGTCTTTGCCAAATGATTTGCAAGTATAACCTTGTGTGTGTGTGTGGCGTTAGTACCTCCATTTTGTAAATAGTTGTAAATAGTTTTGTCAAGTAGCAATCGTGTATTTTGGTCACCTTCTATATATTCTTCACTGCAGCAGCCTAGTAGGCGTGAGAAGCCATTTTAGTTGATTGAATTTGTTTTTTGATTTTGATTTTTTTTTCTGATTAAATGGCGATCTTGCACCAGGTTCAGAGAGCCGACACTTTGATGAAGCTGCTCTACTCAACTTACTTTAGCCTGGGTTTTGCTCTATATGAGCAGCTTCCACTCTGGTTTCACTGTTAAATACACTTGTTTGATTTCAATTGTGAAAGTTGAAAAATAAATATTTTATTGCAAAATTATTTGTTGGTACATTTTTTGAGGGTCAAATATCTTGTTTGATTTGAGGAATGAACTGTTAAGGTGGAAAAATGAATCAGGTTAAAATACTTTAAATCAGTGCAGATGTATAATGTAATTTAAAATGTTGATAATGGTTGTAGTGGGCTTGTAATGTAAATGTGGTCTGATTAAATGTGACATTAATGCTGACGCTGCATAAACCTGATAAAACAGTTCTATTAGTGGGTCTGTGTGATCAGCATCAGTGGGTTAAGGTGAGGCCTTGACTAGTGGAACGTCATGTTGGTGACAACACATGAGCCAACATCAGACTCCGAGCGCTACGATGCTAAAGATCAGAAGATCCAGTGTGACATCATCGTTACCTGGCAACAGAAGCCCTCATCTGACTTTATTGGAGGATATTTACACCAGCAACACTGTTTAGTTTGATATGACGGATTAACAACATGCTGTGATATCCAGTTCATCTGTAATAAATACTGGATCTAATCAGTCAGCAGATATTTGATCAGCTTATTTATAATTATACTAGAAACAAACACAACTGTGTTGGTGATTCATGCAAACTTGCATATCAGCCTTTGAAGGTTTTGTAGTATTGAGAACAAAGAGGTTGTGTTAGGGCTGAAAAGCCCGACTTGTTCTCCTCTGCAGGTCATCAAATGCACCACAGAAGTTTGTATTTGCACAAGCCTGTATATGTTTGATGGCTTTATTATTCTCTGTTCAAAGACAATAACTGTGGAAAATGTATCATGTAGTATCAGCTTCATTTAAAATGACTGCAAACATTTAGAGAACATGTGCTGCTGTTTGTCCTACATTTCAACACTGAATGAACCCTGAAAACGTGATGGCAGCTGGCAGATTGGAGTTCACATGAAATATCGGCTGTATGAAGACTGGAAATATAGATGATACAAACATGCAGCCAAACATTTGTGGACATGGATAAACTCTCTGATCCAAAAAGCAGGAAGTGACACAGCTAGAAAATGAAAGTGTGTAACAGCTGAAGTCAAATGTAATGCAGAGCTGAATCTGCACTTGGATCATCTGTGAAAGGTCCACATGTAGGGATCACATGAGTCCTGATGTTTGTCAGTGCAGCTTGATAACTCCATCTACTGTGGCTACATATACTGGGCTGGTAGCTCCATAGTGTTGGAAAGAAACTATTCAATGTGCAAATTTAAAATCATCGTCTCTTCTAACACAGGAGCCACGTTGAGTTTACAGCCGACCACCGGCAGTCTGAAATGGAATGAAGCCCATTGACAGCCAGCAGGTCTAAACAGGAACGCACCCATTTGTATGCGTGGCAATGATGTGGCTGCAGCTGACACAGGATTGGTTCAAACTAAACATCAGACGCATTTCACAGAGTTCACAAAGAAACTCACGTTTTTATCTTTGAAGATCATCATAAAGTAGAATTGATGGTCCAGTAGAAACAGCAGGAGGTTTGAGCCCTTCTGATGCAGCAGAAACAGGATTTGGAGGAAGATGTTAATAGATTAGAAAGAATTGTACACTGTGAATCAATGCAAGTCTTTCTAGATAGACAGATCTTTAATAATCCCTCAGGTAGGTTCCTCTGGGACAGTCACAGATAGAGACTCCAATTCTGACGTCCTTTGAAAGCCTGACTTTGAATTTTCATCACTCGTCATGTACACAGATGTTAATTCTACATATTCCTAGAACTGAACTCTAAATCAATATGAAGAAAATGCTCCTACTAATCTGCATATATGTTGATATCAAATCCTTTTCCAGCACATGGATAAATCTCTATAAATCTTTCAATCTGATCAGAATGGGCACAGTGTTGTTATTGCAGCTCCCTGATGTTTGAAAAGCTAAATGTCCATTTTAAAGTGCTCGTGTGTAGGATTGTGTTTCCTTCCTTTGTGCAGTTCTTACAGTAAACATGTTTGAATGTTTCCTGTTCCCCTGATGCTTCTTCCTGTTGGATAAAGTTGGTTTGAATAACATGTGCTTATAGGTTTCAATGAACTTCAAACTGTGATCCACTTACAAAACTGTCTCATTTTATTGGAACGATCCACATTTGCATCCATTCACGGTACATTTGACATCTGAACACGTTTGTACACATGATGAAAGGACAGATGGTGTTTGTGTGTCCTTCTTAAACTCAGTGTGAATGTTTCATCATGTAGAACGACTTAGAACAAAGTCTTTGGGAACATTTGGAGAACACGTTTAGGAAAGTAACATCCTGGTAGAACATTTTCTTAAAGCAAAGCAGAGCTGCAACATGACTGTGAGGATTCAGAAGAATAAAGTCAGAATACTTTATTATTATGAAGACTAAAGTGCACCTTAATGCTGCCAATGAATACACATGTTCTTTGTGAAAGCATGTGTGAGCACAGCTGACATGCACTACACTGACCCCACTCGCCCCATTTCTTCATCCACTTCTTGCTCTTGTGCTTGAAATGAGACGCAGATGCAGCAAAAGTCAGAGGCTCTAAAATCCACAAAAAGGGGGCTTGTTAGATCAGGATGTTGGATGTGATCCATAGAAAACATGGATAATACTCCACTTTATTTGAAGACATCTGTAGCACTGCCTCAGTTCTGGATGTTTCCACAGACTCCTCTGTGCATGTAAAGAAAGGGTCAAAGGTCAGCAGCACATGTAGTTGGGACGATTTTTCATTTACAAACAACAGTCGCACAAACTATACAATGATTTTCCTCCAATGACGACTTTTCACTTGCAGAAATGGTCCTGTGTGATTTCTAGGCTGTGATATAAAAACTAGTTCCTAATGGCAGCGATTCACTCAGTAAACATGTGTTTCCTTCACCAACCTCACACACAGATCCAATAAGATCAGGAAGTGGGCAGTATAGTACAATATGTGTTATTTTGTACTGTACTGCCCAAACTAAAGATCTGCTGAAGTGTTGGAAATGATCCAGATGTTTATTTTGGACGATACAGCAGAAGATCAGACATGAAAGTGGAGATAACACAGAAGACCTGCAGCAAAGGGTCAGAGGTCAGACTGGGCCACTGGATTCAACAATGAGCCAATGATCATCAAGTAGTGACTAAAGCAGAGCCCTGACATTCTGACATTTATCACACAGTTAGAACAAATGTCTGCTGATGACTTCATCTCATGAAATGACTGATAGATGTCAATTCATTGATCAGCTGAGCTGCTGCTGCTGATCTTCATCGTGCACAGAAACATTCAGCTTGTTTCAATCAGTAAATAACTCCCACTACTCTCAGTTTGAACTGTTCCCACTCAAAATGCTGTGAGAACAATGATCATTGTAGAACTTCACAAACATCACGTGTTGTTTTCCACATGTAAGATCAGCAAACATACAGAAACTTCCTGTTGCCACACACGGCCTCTAAAATCTCTTCCACGGTTTCTGTCTGAAGTCCACTCTCTGTGTCGGATCCACAGGAAACAACAAGATCTTATTAACATGGTTTTCAATGTGTCTCCTTACAAAAAGTCCAACCAATGAACAAATGTATATATTTGTGGAGGCCGAACAAAAGCATGACACATTTCTCTGTTTCTATAAACTGGTGTCAAACACAAATATGAAGAGTTTCATTGACAGACTCCAAAATGCCCCCGCAGTGAATCAAAGGGAAATCCTACAGTGTGGCCAGAGAATCTTAATGGCTCCAACATCAACACATCCACAATGTTGGATCCAGTTCTACCTCACAGAGTTACTAAGACACACCTTTTGGCTCCAAACACTTTGTATTTAAGTTCTTAATCTTTGTTTTCTTTGTGAAGCCGACAACATCTGGAGCTTTTTGACTCATAGAAACATCATTTTGTTCTTTAGATGACAGCAGATTGGGACTGAATAATCAATCACCATCAAACCAATAAAGACAAAAATACTGATTTTACAGGAACTTTGTTGGAGAAGCTGTAAAGACATGAAACTGGTGGAGATCCCAAACCAGTTGATAGTGCTGATTATTCCAAATAAAGCTGTTTTCATTTGAGATGAAATGACTTTCTGTACTGATATATAATAAAGATGTTGGTCGTTTTTGAGCCCCTGTATTAAAAGTAGTTTAAAGTCAGCTTGAGTTTGATGTCTTTATGTCAAAGCTGCTCATGATGTTGAGCTGCTGATGGAATAAAAACAGTGAAAAATCTGCCTCAATATAAAAGCATGTAGTCCAGACTTAAATGTAGCCTATTGTTAGCTGAGGTCCACACACAGTGTTTGACAGTGTAAACTGTGTGAAAGGGCTGCTGGTGGAGCTCACTAGGATGAGCAGGTGACCATGTGCCACGAGGTGGAGAGCAGCTGGCTTGGGTTTGATTCTGACCACGCCCCCTTTCTCTCTCCCTCTGCTTTGCTGTCACTTATCTTCACTGCTCTGTCCAATAAAGCTGAAAAAGGCCCCAAATCAAAGAAATCTGCCTGCAGCCTCTGAAATGTCTTCTGTTTCCTTCCCGACGGCTTTTTCACCGTCAGCCCATCAGACAGTCCAGCAGCATTTATGATGATGTCATGATTTTGAAGAGACTGCTATGGTGGCCTCCCATGACCCCCAGCCTCATCTACACTGAGATGCAGACATTTGAAAACATTCAGCAGACAACTGAATAATAGTCCAACACAACAGTCTGTGTACAGACACACACTGACCTTTCATATAGTCAAAGGAGTCAATCAAACACAGCTAGTTGAGTCATTTCTTGTGTGAGTCTAAAGTGAATCTAGTATTTGAAAGTCCACTTCCTGTATTTGTTGTTGAAGACTTCTTCAGCTTCTTCTCAAGGACATCAGCTGCTTGTTTGGCAGCAGAGGCAGTTAAGAAGCTTCCTGAAAAACACTGAACAGTGAGTTCACTGTGGCATATGACAAATTCAGCTTTCTCTGTGCAAATGTGTCTGTGTCAACCTTTCAAATGCTGTTGAATCCAAAACATCAGCGGCTCCTTGGCTGCTCACTTCATGCACTTCTGTCTTTGTGACAGTCCAATGACATCACAGCTGTTTCCACCCCCAGTGTCTCAGGACTGGACACCTTTAAACATGTCGAGGATCAAACAGCCGTCCAGCTAAACATACATGAAACTGTCAAAGCTGACAATCATTCCAATAACATCTAATGGTTCATATATATAGACACAGCACTACAAGGAAATGGCTCTCAGCATCTGGCTGTGGTAACAAATGAGTCCCTGTTTTGTGTTCAAATTGTGTGCATGTTGTAGACGTGTGTCACATGTAGAAATGCAAAAATCCCACAATGACACAATGATTGGTTTGACACAACTGTGCAGCTGTAAGTTGTTTCTAATGATTCATTGAAGCTCTTCTAACATTCTGGAGACGATCAGTACATGAATCTGTTCAACACGACAACAATTTGACTTCAATATGAACGTTTGCCATTAAATAACCTTCTTCATCCAGCTGACAGCATCCTTCATCCTATGATATTAACAGTTCCTCCTGTTGATGACAAACCTCTGACATGATCTGCTTGAGGAGCTTTTTCGTGTGAAGCTCTCTGAGCTCAGGGCTAAGTTGCTGTGTTTCATCTTTAAGAGCTGCTGCCTCCTTGCCGGACTTGTTCTTCTCTTCTTCTCCTAATGACACCATTTCTGCTTCATATCTTTCACTGGGCCTAAAACAGATGAAGAGTAGATCTACTGCTGTTCACTGTTTGTGTCAATATGGAGAAATATGAACAGACAAACACAGCACATACAGAGAACTGTAGACAGGATGTGCAGCCAGTGCAGTAAATGGTCTAAATATCCGCTCTTTAGAAAATGATCCTGATGAACATGAAACTAACATCCAATGAAGGTCTGTCGGTGGCGCTGTCACTTGGTGTTCGCTCGCTCTGTGGTTCGCTCGCTCTGTGGTATAGTATCACTTCCTGTTCCTGCTCAAACACAGTGGTGTTTCTGAGTAGCTTATTTGCTTTGCAGTTTAATTAACAACTTTTAAATACATTCTTTTTTCACAGTATAATCTTCACGTGCTTCATCCGAAGCAAACTTTCTGTGTACTCCCTACCTAATTTATAGCCAAAGTATTCACTCACTGTCTCTGTACTGTTTCGCTAGCTTAGCTCGTAGCCGACCCGTTAGCACCATGGCTACTTCACCTGTCCCTCCTGCACTTTCTTGCTCATTGTGTCAGATGTTTAGTTACTCCTCGGCCTCCTTTAGCAGTAATGATATCTGTAACAAATGTAGCATATTTGCAGCTCTGGAGGCCAGGATTACTGATCTGGAGACTCGGCTTCGCGCCCTTCACTCACCCTTAGCTAGCCAGGCCCCTGCAGCTGGTGCAGTCGAAGATAGCGTAGGCCCCGCTAGCTGTTCCCCGGCAGACCCCAAGCAGCTGGGGAAAGAGGGCGGCTGGGTAACGGTGAGGAGGAAGCATAGTCCTAAACAGAAGCCCCAGGTACACCACCAACCCGTTCATTTGTCTAACCGTTTTTCCCCACTCGGCGGCACACCCGCTGGAGGTCAAACTCTGGTAATTGGTGATTCTGTTCTCAGACATGTGAAGCTAGAGACACCGGCAACCATAGTCAATTGTCTTCCAGGGGCCAGAGCAGGCGACACTGAAGGAAATTTAAAACTGCTGGCTAAGGGTAAACGTAAATTCAATAAAATCATAATTCACGTCGGCAGTAATGACACCCGGTTACGCCAATTGGAGGTCACTAAAATCAATATTGAATCGGTGTGCAACTTTGCCAAAACAATGTCGGACTCTGTAGTTTTCTCTGGTCCCCTCCCCAATCAGACCAGGAGTGACATGTTTAGCCGCATGTTCTCCTTAAATTGCTGGCTGTCTGAGTGGTGTCCCAGAAATGATGTGGGCTTCATAGATAACTGGCAAACCTTCTGGGGGAAACCTGGTCTTGTTAGGAGAGATGGCATCCATCCCACTTTGGATGGAGCAGCTCTCATTTCTAGAAATATGGACAAATTTATTAAACCCCTCAAAACATGACTATCCAGAGTTGGGACCAGGAAGCAGAGTTGCAGTCTTACACGCCTCTCTGCAGCTTCCCTCCTCCTGCTACCCCCCCAAAAACCCATCTCCATAGAGACTGTGTCTGCTTCCAAAAAGACAAAAAACAAACTAAAAACCAGCAACAAACAACTTAAACATTTACAAAGAAAGAACAATACAGTATCCACATCTGAACCAAAGAGTAGAACAGTGAAATGTGGATTATTAAATATTAGGTCTCTCTCCTCCAAGTCTCTGTTAGTACATGACTTAATAATTGATCAACAAATTGATTTACTCTGCCTTACAGAAACCTGGTTGCAGCAGGATGATTATGTTAGCTTAAATGAATCAACACCCCCGAGTCATTCTAACTACCAGAAATCTCGAAGCACAGGTCGAGGGGGCGGTGTGGCAGCAATTTTTCACACCAGTCTATTAATTAATGAAAGACCAAGACAGACTTTTAATTCATTTGAAAGCCTGATGCTTAACATTGTCCACCCCAGCTGTGTAACTCAGAAACCAGTCTTACTTGTTATCATCTATCGTCCACCTGGGCCTTACACAGAGTTTCTGTCTGATTTCTCAGACTTTATATCTAATTTAGTTCTGAGCTCAGATAAAATAATTATTGTGGGTGATTTTAACATCCATGTTGATGCTAAAAATGACAGCCTCAACATGGCATTTAATCTGTTGTTAGACTCAATTGGTTTCTCTCAAAATGTAAAAGAACCCACCCACCACTTTAATCATACTCTAGATCTTGTTTTAACATATGGCATAGAAACTGAACATTTAACAGTGTTTCCTGAAAACCCTCTCCTGTCTGATCATTTCTTGATAACATTTACATTTACAATAATTGATTATGCAGCAGTGGAGAGTAGACTTTATCAGAGTAGATGTCTTTCTGAAAGCGCTGTAACTAAGTTTAAGAATATAATCCAGCCACTGTTATCATCGTCAATGCCCTGTACCAACACAGAGCAGAGCAGCTATCTGAATGCTACCCCAACAGAGGTCGATTATCTTGTTAATAATTTCACCTCCTCACTACGTACGACTCTGGATACTGTAGCTCCAGTGAAAACGAAGGTCTCTAATCAGAAGTACCTGACCCCGTGGTATAATTCTCAAACACGTACCCTAAAGCAGCTTACTTGTAATCTGGAGAGGAAATGGCGTGTCACAAATTTAGAGGATCATCATTTAGGATCATCATTTAGCCTGGAGAAATAGTTTGTTGCTTTATAAGCCAGAACAGCTTACTACTCATCACTGATTGAAGAAAATAAGAACAACCCCAGGTTTCTCTTCAGCACTGTAGCCAGGCTGACAAAAAGTCAGAGCTCTTTTGAGCCAACCATCCCTTTAACGTTAACTAGTGATGACTTCATGAACTTCTTCACAAATAAAATTTTTATCATCAGAGAAAAAATTACCAATAATCATCCCACAGATGTAATATTATCTACAGCTACTCTTAGTACCATTGATGTTAAGTTAGACTCTTTTTCTCCAATTGATCTTTCTGAGTTAACTTCAATAATTACTTCCTCCAAACCATCAATGTGTCTTTTAGACCCCATTCCTACAAAACTGCTCAAAGAAGTCCTGCCATTGATTAATTCTTCGATCTTATATATGATCAACCTATCTCTAATAATCGGCTATGTACCACAGGCCTTCAAGCTGGCTGCAGTTAAACCTTTACTCAAAAAGCCATCTCTAGACCCAGCAGTCTTAGCTAATTATAGGCCAATCTCCAACCTTCCTTTCATATCAAAAATCCTTGAAAGAGTAGTTGTCAAACAGCTAACAGATCATCTGCAGAGGAATGGTTTATTTGAAGAGTTTCAGTCAGGTCTCTGTGCTTGTCCTTCTTGACCTTAGTGCAGCATTCGATACTGTTGACCATAATATCCTATTAGAGCGATTAGAACATGCTGTAGGTATTACAGGTACTGCACTGCAGTGGTTTGTATCATATCTATCTAATAGACTCCAATTTGTGCATGTAAATGGAGAGTCCTCTTCACACACTGAGGTTAATTATGGAGTTCCACAGGGTTCAGTGCTAGGACCAATTCTGTTTACATTATACATGCTTCCCCTAGGCAGCATCATTAGAAGACATAGCATACATTTTCACTGCTATGCAGATGACACCCAGCTCTATCTGTCCATGAAGCCAGATAACACACACCAATTAGTTAAACTGCAGGAATGTCTTAAAGACATAAAGACTTGGATGGCCACTAACTTTCTGCTTCTTAACTCAGATAAAACTGAGGTCATTGTACTCGGCGCTGAAAAGCTTAGAAATATGGTATCTAACCAGATTCTTACTCTGGATGGCATTACCTTGGCCTCCAGTAACACTGTGAGGAACCTTGGAGTCATTTTTGACCAGGATATGTCCTTCAATGCACATATTAAACAAATATGTAAGACTGCGTTCTTTCATTTGCGCAACATCTCTAAAATTAGAAATATCCTGTCTCAGAGTGACGCTGAAAAACTAGTTCATGCATTTATTACTTCCAGGCTGGACTACTGCAATTCATTATTATCAGGATGTCCAAAAAACTCACTGAAAAGCCTTCAGCTAATCCAAAATGCTGCAGCAAGAGTACTGACAGGGACTAGAAAGAGAGAGCATATTTCTCCTGTTTTGGCTTCCCTTCATTGGCTTCCTGTTAAATCCAGAATTGAATTCAAAATCCTGCTCCTCACATACAACGTCTTAAATAATCAGGCCCCATCTTATCTTAATGATCTTGTAGTACCATATCACCCTATTAGACCACTTCGCTCCCGCTCTGCAGGCCTACTTGCTGTTCCTAGAATATTTAAAAGTAGAATGGGAGGGAGAGCCTCCAGTTTTCAGGCCCCTCTTCTGTGGAACCAGCTTCCAGTTTGGATTCGGAAGACAGACACTATCTCTACTTTTAAGATTAGGCTTAAAACTTTCCTTTTTGCTAAAGCATATAGTTAGGGCTGGACCAGGTGACCCTGAATCCTCCCTTAGTTATGCTGCAATAGATGTAGGCTGCCGGGGGATTCCCATGATGCATTGAGTTTTTCCTTTCCAGTCACCTTTCTCGCTCTCTATGTATTAACAGACCTCTCTGTGTTGAATCATATCTGTTATTAACCTCTGTCTCTCTTCCACAGCATGTCTTTTATCCTGTCTTCCTTCTCTCACCCCAACCGGTCGCAGCAGATGGCCGCCCCTCCCTGAGCCTGGTTCTGCCGGAGGTTTCTTCCTGTTAAAAGGGAGTTTTTCCTTCCCACTGTCGCCAAAGTGCTTGCTCATAGGGGGTCATATGATTGTTGGGTTTTTCTCTGTATCTATGAAGCGCCTTGAGGCGACTTTTGTTGTGATTTGGCGCTATATAAATAAAATTGAATTGAATTGAAATTGAATTGAATGAGAAACACATCTTCCTTGTTTCATGTCCAATAACAATAAATGAAGAGCTAATAAAGAGCTATTCTATTGTAAAATGCTGAGATGATTATTAGACAGAACCCAGCGGCTCACCAAAAGCCTGCATTGAAAATCTATATGAAAGTAATCTATGCTCATATATGACAAAATCCTTTAACTGTCACTGTGTTTTTCATCTGTGCTCTTGTTGGTTGGACAAGTTTCTAAATGACAAAGAGCTCAGTGGACTTTGCATCCATCAAATCCTGAATGCAAAGTCCAGGATTTGGACTGTTTGGATTGTTTTTACTTCACAGCTTTGTGATGAAGGCTAAAGAACAGCCATATGAACTATTACCAATATGAATCCTGATGGCATGACGTGGGCATAGACCCACCAAAGCAACACTCAGCTCACCTCATTCCAGGCGCTTGTCTGCTGGAGACCGTGAGCCTTGTTAGTCACACATTAGCACCGTGGTAGGAAACAGCCTCCATCATTTCATTAGATATGAATTTGGACTGTTTCCCTCTGGATGAGAACTGATAGGTTTGTAGCATAAACCTATTCGCTGGAATGTTAAGGACAATTTACTACACAGCAAAAGCAAGACACAAGTAGGCAAAATTCTTTGTGTTACTCATGTATGAGGGAGAGAACCGCAACAAGCGCCGTTCCTTCGCTTTACCCCAGTCGCTCTCGTCTGCTCCCCCGTAACACTGCTGTTTTATTGAAGTTACATGAATATACATAGATTCATTAACATATGACGTATACATACACACAAAGAGTACCTTGCCTGTGCGTTGTGTAAGTGTGGGTGTGTGTGTGTGTGGGGTCAGAGTGTGACCCCATGAAGACTCCCCAAAGCTGGTGTCAGGAGTCTAGCGGTCCATCTAAACAAAAGGCTCTTATACTCAAAAAGATATACGTGTGTTTGTTATACCATATATCAATAAGAGAAGATACGACCTCTTCATGCTACACAGAGTTGTTACAGACCTCCTAGGATGAGACATCCTTTCAATCTACAAATGATTATATACCTCTAAGCATATATGAGTAAATATTTCTAAGTATAAATGACAATAAACAATACAAATCTAACAACAACCAAGTCTGTCAAATCTATTTATCCAACACCAACTATCAAACACATTGGCTCACAGTCAGATTGGCTTTGTATGGATGGTGTAACAGGGTTTGGGAAAGGATCCTGAAAGCTGAATATAATACAGAACAATAACAGGACATATAATAATGTAGCAAACATGATCTTCAACAGGCACACTTCTATTATTCATGATCACAGACACAAAGAACTTGTGCAGCCCTGATATCAGCCCTAATATATGAGTGTGTTTGCCCAAAGATTGAAACAGCATCAACATGACAGTTGTAAGAAATCTTCTCTCAGCCTTGTTTGGCAGAAGATCCCTGCAACAAAGATTGTAGCTGAAAGATGACGTGTGTAAAGTTTGCTCTTTGGGAGGGTTGAGGCTGTTTTTAGACCTTTGATAGTTTCCAGTCCAGTTCTGAAAGACAGAAATAAAAACAACATCATTAAGATCAGATCATGGAGCTGTTTTCTGCCTTGTTTCTAACTTCAGATTAAAAGACTTGACTACAATAAAGATGCTAACATGTATCTGTAGCAACAACATCATTGAATCTTACATCTATAACAACTGGAGCCCAACCAGATTCCAATTCAGTGCACTGCCATCTTGGTAAACTCAAGATGGCGGCTCAGTGTCCCACCGGTCTATGCTATGTTTGGATAATTTTGTACGCCTTGTTTCTGTTTTTGTGTTCTACCGGCCAAGCAAATAACATCTACTGTTAGGATGCCTGGGTCGTTGACCCACAGTTTTGAGTTTATTATATTATTCATCATTTCTAGTTTTTGGTTTCAGTGTCAGATTTGTGCTTTCTGTTTTCTGTCTGTAATCCTTATTTGCCGTCACCCCTGTCTGCTATATCCCCGTGTCCAGTCAGTGCCTGTGTCTGCCCTGGTCCTACGTCTCTGTTCCCTCTGTTGTAGTACCTGCATGTGACTCTGTATCTGTCTGTGTTATGTTTCCTGTTTTATTTTGAAGGTCCATCTCTTATGTTAATGTATCTGGTTCCCCTGTTTCGTTATGCATAATTTTCCCCAGCTGTGTTTTCCTCCTGTTACTCATTCCCTGATTGCTCCCTCTGTGTATTTCAGCCCTGCATTTCTCTGTGTCCGTGTTGCGATCTACCGTTTACAATGCTGTGTGTTCTCTCTGCTTGCCTGAGTTTATGTTTGTACTTTGGAAGTTTGTTACTTTGAGTTCAGCATTAAAGCTGTTTTGAGTTCAAGTTTTTCTCCGAGTGTCTGCACCTTGGGTCCTTTTCCTGCCTGCACACAGCCTTCACATAACAGAAGATCGCGACCACAACATGGACCCAGCAGACCCCGTGTGGCATCGGCGGCCCGCAGTTTCTGCCTTCCTCAAGGAGAGGGTGAGGCAGGAGGCTAAGCATGTCCGTGAGCTCGAGTCACCCCTCTATGGGTCACATTTGGCTTGGGGAGGGCGCCGCAGCCTCCAAACTGCCATGGCTACAGCTGAGCCGGCACCTATGCCTTGGTCTATCAGATTGAGCACATGCTCATTATCTCCAATCACTACACCTTCGTCTCCACCCCCGGTTTTCCAGTCCGACAAGAGGGTTAAGCGGCAGAGGAAGAAGTATTACGTGACACCGGACATTAGACTCCGCTGCAGTCCTTCGCTCTGTTTTTGGGTCTGGTTCTGAGCTTCACAAACTCTCTGCTTCCTCATCTCAGCCTGAACCTTTGGAGGATTCGCACCCCAATTTGCCACCTCCCACTTTGCCACCTCCCACTTCCCGGAGAAAGCGACGCTCACGCGGTCGCCACTCTGTCGCCACTCTGTCGCCACTCTGTCTCTTCTGGGCCACTCCCTGTGGTGAGTTATGATGACTGTTTTCATTCTGCTCCCTCTGAGCTGGAAAAAGACCATCATGTAAACACTACAAATTCTGAGACTGTAAAAACTGTTAAGACTGTTAGACGTGGTGGTGGTAGGAAGCTAAAAAACATTGTAGAGGAGTCTGTGTTTGCTGAGCCTGCACCTTCGCCCCGTTGTATTCCTGCTCCCAGGGCAGCTTGGGCCCAGCATTCCCCTGCACCTGTTTCAGTGCTTCAGGTGAGGGAGGCTGAGGTTCAGCTGGTCCCTGCTCTGGTATCCAGGCCAGCTGAGGCTCTGCCTGTCGCTGCACCCATACCAGCTCTTCGGGTGGGGACAGCAGCTGCCCAGCCGTTGATGGTGCCTATCCCGGCTCCCAAGGTGAGGCTAGCCAGGACACAGCCTACCTCTGCACCCGTGCCTAATCCTCGGGTGGGAGCGGCTAGTGCCCAGCAGGCTCGTGCACCCATTTCTGTGCACCCCCCCCAAGCTTCCCGCTGGAATTGAAACGATGGGACGAGGCGCGACTTCTCACAACGAACGCAGCATGGTTAACACATTGGAGACGCTTACAGCTGCCATGAAGACTCAAAATAACACCATTGAGCGTATATTGGGATACATCAAAGAGAGGCCTGCTCAAAATGGACACGCTCTGGACACGCACACACATACACTTACACTGACCCTTGAGCGAAAGTTGGATCACATCGCAGAACGGCTCATTGCAGTTGTGAGGTCTCAGAATCAAAAGAATGACAACACCACGGAACAGACGTTTGATACCATCATGGGGAGGCTCGCGGTTCTCCAATGGGAGATTGAGAGACCAGTGTTGGAGTGTTAAAGAACAGCTTTGAAATTCTCCTGAGCTGTTGAAAAGTCAACAACATCAATGTGCGGACACCACGGCGCCAGCTGCGGGTCCAAGGCTGGAGCCGAACAAAAAAACTCCCTGATAACGAGTGTGTGATGACTATTCTTCCCATTCTATGTAAAGCCACCTGGGATGGCTGGCAGACTGTTTACTTAGCCTGATAGGGCGGAGGACACTGTCTCAGCTGAACTCTGGACACACACACACACACACTTACACTGATAAGCACGCACTCATCCCCCTCCCTTTCCAAACGCCTTCGATGCTTGTTTCCTGTGGGGGAAGACGGCGGGTCTGTGTGCTGCGCTGGAATGGTAGCGCTGTGCAGGATGACTGCTGTGTATCCTTCGGATTACTCCTCACCAACTACCCAACCCTGTGGCTTGTCACGTGCTCCAATGTTGTACTGTGGACATTTATGTGCTCTCTGTGCAGAGGAGTTTTTTTGTTTCCTGCTCTCATGCTGTCCTCCCATAGGTGCCAGCATGAGTAGAGGTCTCATTTTTTCCTCTTGTACTTTCCCATTGTTGTGTACTTTATCAGTGTTTTTTTTCTGTAACGCTGCCGATCTCCGACCTGTATTCCCATGTGATGTCTACGTTGTGTGTGTGTGTAAGTCGGGGGGGAGTCTATTCCTCTGCAGGGTCACCTGCATATAGCCAATAAAGCATTCATTCATTCATTCAATACATCTGAAACTTCTGACCATAGCTCACATATTAGCTCGCTTATCAGTTCAGCAACCTGTTCCTGCTGGAGGGTCCGAAGGAATGCTTCAGCCTTCCGTCTCAGCTGGAGTTTCCAAGGGGCCCGTCCGGCCTTCGTTTGTCTTCGCTGGAGGGTCCGAGGGACCGCTTCAGCAGCTTGCTCCTGCCGGAGGGCCCGAGGAGCCCGTCCAGCCATCAGCGTCGCCTGCAGAAGCCTTGCCAGCTTCAGCCTCGCCTTCAGCCTTGGCCTCGCCTGGTCCTGCAGCTGCCACGCCGCCATCCGGACCACATCCTGCACTTCAACATAGCCGGCCTCCTTCCGGGCCTCTGATGGGACGTCATCACTGTCATGGACGGCCCCCTGAACTACGTTGCAGCTGGTGCCTCCCGCCCAGCCGGCCTCCTGACCTGCTCCGCCGGTGCCTTCCACCCGGCCGGCCTCCTGAACTGTTTTCTGTGCTCTTGGGCCGTCAGCCTCCGGGCCGGCCCCCTGAGCTTTTTTTTGGTCTCATAATAACAGCTGTTTACATACCACCAGATGCTAATGCTAACTTGGCGATAGCACTTCTGCATGCAAACATCAATAATAAACAGAGCATTTACCCTGACACTGTACAGATCGTAGCAGGGGACTTCTTAAAAACAGCAATACCCAAATTCCACCAGCATGTCAAGTGTGCCACTAGGGGTGACAAGATTCTGGACAAAGTTCATTCCAACATCAAAATGGGCTACAGGGTCAGACCTCTGCCTCATCTGGGTCAGTCTGACCACTTGTCACTGTTTCTAATACCTGCATATGCTCCCTGAAGAAAACTGCTCCTACAATCACAAAGAATATTACCATATGACCAGAGGGTGCCTCTCAGTAGCTGCAGAAATGTTTTGACAGTACCAATTGGGATATCTTTGAATATCAGTACCTGGAAATGTTCACAGACAGAGTTCTCTGCTACCTCAAACACTGCATAGACACTGTTACAGCAGACAAATGTATCTGCTTATCCCAACCATGCTGCAGGCTGTTAGCTCGAGGAAGGCGGTGGGTCCTAATGGTGTGCCAGGTCGAATATTAAGGGATTGTGCAGAACAGCTGGCTGTGATCTTCACCAGGATCTTCAACAAATCCCTCGCACAGGCAACTGTCCCACTCTGCCTGAAGTCCTCCACTATAGTCCCCTTGCCTAAGAAGCCCCACATCACCAGCCTGAATGACTACAGACTAGTGGCACTCACCCAAGTGGTAATGAAATGCTTTGAGAAGCTGGTCCGCAGACACATGACAGCAGCCCTGCCAATCACGCCACTCTTGTATTAATCTATGTGCTGACTGAAGCATGTATGTGGGAATGTATGTGAATGTTTGTTGATACCTCTTATTAGCACTTTAAGTATTCTATTTATTTTATTTATTGATTTGATTTGGTTTTATGTACATGGTGATATTGTTAGGGATGATGCAATGATCAGGGACCATTTTTAATTCCGTTGTACATGTGACAATGACAATAAAGATTCTGATTCTGATTCTGTAGGAACAGCATAATTGAATCTTCCATCTATAACAACTGGAGCCAAACCAGTGGCCTCTGCTGGTATCACTGGTGAGTCAAAACTTGTCATTCCTTGTTGGATTTAGATTTCAGGGCTTCCTTTTGCTCCTCCGTTATAACTGTTCTCTCTTCTCAACAAATGATGACACAAAGGAATCACCACTGACAAAGATGATACTGATGTAAACACATTATTGAAAGGTGTTATACTTAAAATAAAAACACTTTTACAAGCACAGCAGATAAAACAGAGTCAATATTTTCTTCTTTATTTAAGTGACGTGTCTCACAGATGTGACCTAGTAAAGTGTAACTGAACATTAGTAACGTTATTAACACTCTCATGGCGTGCTTTGAAGTTAGCATCAGCTAAAGTAACATACTAGCAAAAAACTATTTCCAGGCTCAACTTCCATCATACAGATGATGCTCGTGGCAAAAGAGTAATGTTCAGAAGCCTTTTTATTATGAAATCTGTTTCTGTTCATGAGGAAATTATATTCAAACTGATTAAATAGACATTTTTCAGTAGTTAGCTGCTATGCGCCTGTCTCAGTGTGAAGTGAACTGGAGTCTGCCTGTACTGGCTCTGGATTCATCGTTGTCCGTCCAACAGCGATCCGGCTCACCAATTGGTGATAACGACCTATTGAGCCTGCTAGCAGGTGCAGGAGGGCCAATCTGAGCCACAGTTTTGGGGCTGATAACTGCTAATAACGCCCACTGATGGACTGATAACATGAAGATTAAATGTCAGTTAAAATTAGAGCTTTTTTAAAACCTCAGACTGAGGTCTTATTTTGAAAGCCAGAGTTTGTTAAGCTGTTTCCAGGAGCAGAACCCTGAACAATTAGAAAAAGCAGATGTAAAACCCCTTCATGTCATCTGTGCTCATTAAACTGACATCATGCAGTTAATCTTCTCATCAGCAGAGGGCCACAAATCACCATCAATGAAGAGAGAAGTAGATGTTAGTGACATCAGAGCTGTACGTATTGATCTGATCAATGTGGAAGTCCATGGTTCAAGGTTCAAGGTTCTTTATTTGTCACATGCATAGTTATACAAGTATAACACACAGTGAAATGTAGCCTGACACGCTCCTCAACATGTGCAAAAGTGGTGGTGGGGGGGGGGGGGTAGAGGAAGAACATTTTATATATATATATATATATATATATGTATGTATGTATGTATGTATATGTATATGTGTGTGTGTGTGTGTGTACATATACAGTGGGGCAAAAAAGTATTTAGTCAGCCACCGATTGTGCAAGTTCCCCCACTTAAAATGATGACAGAGGTCAGTAATTTGCACCAGAGGTACACTTCAACTGTGAGAGACAGAATGTGAAAAAAAAATCCATGAATTCACATGGTAGGATTTGTAAAGAATTTATTCGTAAATCAGGGTGGAAAATAAGTATTTGGTCACCTCAAACAAGGAAAATCTCTGGCTCTCACAGACCTGTAACGTCTTCTGTAAGAAGCTTTTCTGTCCCCCACTCGTTACCTGTATGAATGGCACCTGTTTGACCTCATCATCTGTATAAAAGACACCTGTCCACAGCCTCAACCAGTCAGACTCCAAACTCTGCCATGGCCAAGACCAAAGAGCTTTCGAAGGACACCAGGAAAAGAATTGTAGACCTGCACCAGACTGGGAAGAGTGGATCTACAATAGGCAAGCAGCTTGGTGTGAAAAAATCAACTGTGGGAGCAATCATCAGAAAATGGAAGACATATAAGACCACTGATAATCTCCCTCGATCTGGGGCTCCACGCAAGATCTCATCCTGTGGGGTCAAAATGATCATGAGAACGGTGAGCAAAGATCCCAGAACCACACGGGGGGACCTGGTGAATGACCTGCAGAGAGCTGGGACCAAAGTAACAAAGGTCACCATCAGTAACACACTACAACGGCAGGGAATCAAATCCCGCAGTGCCAGACGTGTTCCGCTGCTGAAGCCAGTGCATGTCCAGGCCCGTCTGAAGTTTGCCAGAGAGCACATGGATGATACAGCAGAGGATTGGGAGAATGTCATGTGGTCAGATGAAACCAAAGTAGGACTTTTTGGTATAAACTCAACTCGTCGTGTTTGGAGGAAGAAGAATACTGAGTTGCATCCCAAGAACACCATACCTACTGTGAAGCATGGGGGTGGAAACATCATGCTATGGGGCTGTTTTTCTGCCAAGGGGACAGGACGACTGATCCGTGTTAAGGACAGAATGAATGGGGCCAAGTATCGTGAGATTTTGAGCCAAAACCTCCTTCCATCAGTGAGAACTTTGAAGATGAAATGAGGCTGGGTCTTCCAACATGACAATGATCCAAAACACACCGCCCGGGCAACAAAGGAGTGGCTCCGTAAGAAGCATTTGAAAGTCCTGGAGTGGCCTAGCCAGTCTCCAGACCTCAACCCCATAGAAAATCTGTGGCGGGAGTTGAAAGTCTGTGTTGCTCGGCGACAGCCCCAAAACATCACTGCTCTTGAGAAGATCTGCATGGAGGAATGGGCCAAAATACCAGCTACTGTGTGTGCAAACCTGGTAAAGACCTATAGTAAACGTTTGACCTCTGTTATTGCCAACAAAGGTTATGTTACAAAGTATTGAGTTGTATTTTTGTTATTGACCAAATACTTATTTTCCACCCTGATTTACAAATAAATTCTTTACAAATCCTACCATGTGAATTCATGGATTTTTTTTTCACATTCTGTCTCTCACAGTTGAAGTGTACCTCTGGTGCAAATTACTGACCTCTGTCATCATTTTAAGTGGGGGAACTTGCACAATCGGTGGCTGACTAAATACTTTTTTGCCCCACTGTATATATATATGTATATATATATATATATATATATATATATATATATATATATGAGTATATACATTGGAAGGACAGGCCCCTGCAAGGTATGTACCACTGGCAGATAGAGGAGGTGGCTGATATCCAGAAATCCTACCAGTGGCTGGACAAAGCTGGACTGAAAGATAGCACGGAGGCACTAATCATGGCAGCACAAGAACAAGCTCTGAGTACAAGATCAATAGAGGCTGGGGTCTATCACACCAGGCAAGACCCCAGGTGCAGGCTGTGTAAAGATGCTCCAGAGACAATCCAGCACATAACAGCAGGGTGCAAGATGCTAGCAGGCAAGGCATACATGGAACGCCATAACCAAGTGGCCGGCATAGTGTACAGGAACATCTGTGCCGAGTATAACCTGGAAGTCCCGAGGTCAAAATGGGAAATGCCCCCAAGGGTGGTGGAGAATGACCGAGCTAAGATCCTGTGGGACTTCCAGATACAGACGGACAAAATGGTGGTGGCTAACCAACCGGACATAGTGGTAGTAGACAAACAGAAGAAGACGGCCGTAGTGATCGATGTAGTGGTTCCGAATGACAGCAATATCAGGAAGAAGGAACACGAGAAGCTGGAGAAATACCAAGGGCTCAGAGAAGAGCTCGAGAGGATGTGGAGGGTGAAGGTATCGGTGGTCCCCGTGGTAATCGGAGCACTAGGTGCGGTGACTCCCAAGCTAGGCGAGTGGCTCCAGCAGATCCCGGGAATAACATCGGAGATCTCTGTCCAGAAGAGCGCAGTCCTGGGAACAGCTAAGATACTGCGCAGGACCCTCAAGCTCCCAGGCCTCTGGTAGAGGACCCGAGCTTGAAGGATAAAACCGCCCGCAGGGGCGTGCTGGGTGTTTATACACATATATATGAGTATATACATTGGGTGAATGTGCAGTGGTAGAAGCAAGCAGGTGAATTCTGTACATTAATATGAATAGACATCTGACTATTTTACAGAATAGACAATATAAACATATTTAAAATTAAAGGAATTTGGAATGTACATTGTGCCTAGGTTTAGAGTGTCTGGAACAGAGTCCTGTCTCAGTCAATTATAGATGATGTGAGAGGGTGGGTGTGTGTGTTTAGGGCCCGGATGGCTTGGGGATAGAAGCTCCTCTTGAGTCTCTCTGTCCTTGCCCGGATGATGAGGAACCTTCTACCAGATTGCAGAAGTTGGAAGAGTTTGTTGCCAGGATGGGACGGGTCCTTCAGTATCTGCGCTGCTCAAGTCCGGCATCTCCTGGTGTAGGTGTCCTGAAGCAGGAGGAGAGCAATCCTGCAGCAGCGTTCTGCTGTATGGATCACTCTCTGGAGAGCTTTTTGGTCCTTCACACAGCTGTTCCCAAACCACGATATCATGTTCTGTGTGAGGATGCTCTCCACAGCGCCTGTATAGAAAATCCTGAGGATCTTTGGAGAGACCCTGAACTTCCTCAGTTGTCGTAGGTGATACAGGCGCTGCCCAGCCTTTTTGGTCTGGACCTGAATGTGGGCAGACCATGTCAAGTCTGAGGAGATGTGGACACCAAGATACTTGAAGGACTGCACCCTCTCCACTGGAGCTCCATTGATGATAATGGGCTTGTAGTCTCTGTGCTGACTCCTTCTGAAATCCACCACCAGCTCCTTGGTCTTGCCGACGTTCAGCTGGAGGTGGTTGTCCTGGCACCATGATGCCAGATTCTTCACTTCGTCCATGTAGGCCGCCTCATCGTTGTTGGAGATGGCGCCCAACACCACTGTGTCGTCAGCAAACTTCACAATGGTGTTGGAGCCGTGGGTGACCACACAGTCTGAAGTGTAGAGGGAGTAGAGCAGTGGCGAGAGGACACATTCCTGAGGTGCTGCTGTGTTGATGGTGATGCTGTTAGAGACACATCTACCCACCCTCACCACCTGAGTTCTGCTAGTGAGGAAGTCCAACACCCATGCACACAGACGGCTGTTAAGTCCCAGATCCCTCAGCTTTGTGAACAGTCTGCAGGGCACTATTGTGTTAAACGCTGAACTGTAATCAACAAACAGCATTCAATTCAATTCAATTCAATTCAATTCAATTCAATTCAATTCAATTCAATTCAATTCAATTCAATTTTATTTATATAGCGCCAAATCACAACAAATGTCGCCTCAAGGCGCTTCATAGATACAGAGAAAAGCCCAACAATCATATGACCCCCTATGAGCAAGCACTTTGGCGACAGTGGGAAGGAAAAACTCCCTTTTAACAGGAAGAAACCTCCGGCAGAACCAGGCTCAGGGAGGGGCGGCCATCTGCTGCGACCGGTTGGGGTGAGAGAAGGAAGACAGGATAAAAGACATGCTGTGGAAGAGAGACAGAGATTAATAACAGATACGATTCAATACAGAGAGGTCTGTTAGCACATAGTGAGTGAGAAAGGTGACTGGAAAGGAAAAACTCAATGCATCATGGGAATCCCCCGGCAGCCTACATCTATTGCAGCATAACTAAGGGAGGATTCAGGGTCACCTGGTCCAGCCCTAACTATATGCTTTAGCAAAAAGGAAAGTTTTAAGCCTAATCTTAAAAGTAGAGATAGTGTCTGTCTCCCGAATCCAAACTGGAAGTTGGTTCCACAGAAGAGGGGCCTGAAAACTGAAGGCTCTCCCTCCCATTCTACTTTTAAATACTCTAGGAACAACAAGTAGGCCTGCAGAGCGAGAGCGAAGTGCTCTAATAGGGTGATATGGTACTACAAGGTCATTAAGATAAGATGGGGCCTGATTATTTAAGACCTTGTATGTGAGGAGCAGGATTTTGAATTCAATTCTGGATTTAACAGGAAGCCAATGAAGGGAAGCCAAAACAGGAGAAATATGCTCTCTCTTTCTAGTCCCTGTCAGCACTCTTGCTGCAGCATTTTGGATTAACTGAAGGCTTTTCAGTGAGTTTTTTGGACATCCTGATAATAATGAATTGCAGTAGTCCAGCCTGGAAGTAATAAATGCATGAACTAGTTTTTCAGCGTCACTCTGAGACAGGATATTTCTAACTTTAGAGATGTTGCGCAAATGGAAGAACGCAGTCTTACATAT
Source organism: Neolamprologus multifasciatus (assembly GCF_963576455.1). Taxonomy (NCBI): domain Eukaryota; kingdom Metazoa; phylum Chordata; class Actinopteri; order Cichliformes; family Cichlidae; genus Neolamprologus; species Neolamprologus multifasciatus. The sequence goes on along the minus strand of NC_140456.1, from coordinate 37,047,660 downwards.
TTGTTTAATATGTGCGTTGAAGGACATATCCTGGTCAAAAATGACTCCAAGGTTCCTCACAGTGTTACTGGAGGCCAAGGTAATGCCATCCAGAGTAAGAATCTGGTTAGATACCATATTTCTAAGCTTTTCAGCGCCGAGTACAATGACCTCAGTTTTATCTGAGTTAAGAAGCAGAAAGTTAGTGGCCATCCAAGTCTTTATGTCTTTAAGACATTCCTGCAGTTTAACTAATTGGTGTGTGTTATCTGGCTTCATGGACAGATAGAGCTGGGTGTCATCTGCATAGCAGTGAAAATGTATGCTATGTCTTCTAATGATGCTGCCTAGGGGAAGCATGTATAATGTAAACAGAATTGGTCCTAGCACTGAACCCTGTGGAACTCCATAATTAACCTCAGTGTGTGAAGAGGACTCTCCATTTACATGCACAAATTGGAGTCTATTAGATAGATATGATACAAACCACTGCAGTGCAATACCTGTAATACCTACAGCATGTTCTAATCGCTCTAATAGGATATTATGGTCAACAGTATCGAATGCTGCACTAAGGTCAAGAAGGACAAGCACAGAGATGAGTCCACTGTCAGAGGCCATAAGAAGATCATTTGTAACCTTCACTAAAGCTGTTTCTGTGCTGTGATGAACTCTGAAACCTGACTGAAACTCTTCAAATAAACCATTCCTCTGCAGATGATCTGTTAGCTGTTTGACAACTACTCTTTCAAGGATTTTTGATATGAAAGGAAGGTTGGAGATTGGCCTATAATTAGCTAAGACTGCTGGGTCTAGAGATGACTTTTTGAGTAAAGGTTTAACTGCAGCCACCTTGAAGGCCTGTGGTACATAGCCGATTATTAGAGATAGGTTGATCATATATAAGATCGAAGAATTAATCAATGGCAGGACTTCTTTGAGCAGTTTTGTAGGAATGGGGTCTAAAAGACACGTTGATGGTTTGGAGGAAGTAATTGTTGAAGTTAACTCAGAAAGATCAATTGGAGAAAAAGAGTCTAACTTAACATCAATGAAACTAAGAGTAGCTGTAGATAATATTACATCTGTGGGATGATTATTGGTAATTTTTTCTCTAATGATAAAAATTTTATTTGTGAAGAAGTTCATGAAGTCATCACTAGTTAACGTTAAAGGGATGGTTGGCTCAAAAGAGCTCTGACTTTTTGTCAGCCTGGCTACAGTGCTGAAGAGAAACCTGGGGTTGTTCTTATTTTCTTCAATCAGTGATGAGTAGTAAGCTGTTCTGGCTTTGCGGAGGGCTTTCTTATAAAGCAACAAACTATTTCTCCAGGCTAAATGATGATCCTCTAAATTTGTGACACGCCATTTCCTCTCCAGATTACGAGTCATCTGCTTTAGGGTACGTGTTTGAGAATTATACCATGGGGTCAGGTACTTCTGATTAGAGACCTTAGTTTTCACTGGAGCTACAGTATCCAGAGTCGTACGTAGTGAGGAGGTGAAATTATTAACAAGATAATCGACCTCTGTTGGGGTAGCGTTCAGATAGCTGCTCTGCTCTGTGTTGGTACAGGGCATTGACGATGATAACAGTGGCTGGATTATATTCTTAAACTTAGTTAGAGCGCTTTCACAAAGACATCTACTTTGATAAAGTCCACTCTCCACTGCTGCGTAATCAATTATTGTAAATGTAAATGTTATCAAGAAATGATCAGACAGGAGAGGGTTTTCAGGAAACACTGTTAAATGTTCAGTTTCTATGCCATATGTTAAAACAAGATCTAGAGTGTGATTAAAGTGGTGGGTGGGTTCTTTTACATTTTGAGAGAAACCAATTGAGTCTAACAACAGATTAAATGCCATGTTGAGGCTGTCATTTTTAGCATCAACATGGATGTTAAAATCACCCACAATAATTATTTTATCTGAGCTCAGAACTAAATTAGATATAAAGTCTGAGAAATCAGACAGAAACTCTGTGTAAGGCCCAGGTGGACGATAGATGATAACAAGTAAGACTGGTTTCTGAGTTTCACAGCTGGGGTGGACGAGGCTAAGCATCAGGCTTTCAAATGAATTAAAAGTCTGTCTTGGTCTTTCATTAATTAATAGACTGGTGTGAAAAATTGCTGCCACACCGCCCCCTCGACCTGTGCTTCGAGATTTCTGGTAGTTAGAGTGACTCGGGGGTGTTGATTCATTTAAACTAACATAATCATCCTGCTGCAACCAGGTTTCTGTAAGGCAGAGTAAATCAATTTGTTGATCAATTATTAAGTCATGTACTAACAGAGACTTGGAGGAGAGAGACCTAATATTTAATAATCCACATTTCACTGTTTTACTCTTTGGTTCAGATGTGGATACTGTATTGTTCTTTCTTTGTAAATGTTTAAGTTGTTTGTTGCTGGTTTTTAGTTTGTTTTTTGTCTTTTTGGAAGCAGACACAGTCTCTATGGAGATGGGTTTTTTGGGGGGTAGCAGGAGGAGAGAAGCTGCAGAGAGGCGTGTAAGACTGCAACTCTGCTTCCTGGTCCCAACTCTGGATAGTCATGTTTTGAGGGGTTTAATAAATTTGTCCATATTTCTAGAAATGAGAGCTGCTCCATCCAAAGTGGGATGGATGCCGTCTCTCCTAACAAGACCAGGTTTCCTCCAGAAGGTTTGCCAATTATCTATGAAGCCCACATCATTTCTGGGACACCACTCAGACAGCCAGCAATTTAAGGAGAACATGCAGCTAAACATGTCACTCCTGGTCTGATTGGGGAGGGGACCAGAGAAAACTACAGAGTCCGACATTGTTTTGGCAAAGTTGCACAGGGTAACTCACATAGTTACCCTGTTTCTTGTCCACGTGGCTGAGGGTGGTGTGCAGGATGTGGGCGATGGCGTCCTCTGTGGATCTGTTGGATCGGTAGGTGAACTGCAGCGGATCTGTGGTGTCTGGGATGGAGGAGGAGATGATGTTCTTCAGCAGCCTCTCAAACACCTTCATTACTACTGAGGTCAGTGCAACTGGCCGGTAATCATTCAGGGATGAGGGTTTGCTGTTCTTGGGCACAGGGATGATGGTGGATCTTTTGAAGCATGTGGAGATCACAGACTTCGCCAGGGACTCGTTGAAGATGTAAGTGAACACACCTGCTAGATGGTCAGCACAGCAGCGCAGCAGACGGCCAGTGGTGCCGTCTGGCCCCGCCACTTTCCTTGTGTTCACTCTCCTCAATGCCGCTCGGACGTCATGCTCCGCGATGCTGGTCACCGGTCTCTCGCTGATGATGTCACTGTCCTCGGTAGTCAGGCGGTAGATAGCATTAGCCGCCTGGCTAACCTCGAAACGGGCGTTTCTGTGATTGGATCAGTTTTTAAAAGCAGCTGTTTTTATAGAATGACAAAAACATGAGAGATGCTCAATGTCTTTAGTATTTGGTACATTGAGTACTCTTGGATGTCCACTTGATGGAAACTTCCCATTAAGACAGAGAAATTAATTTTAATGAGCTCAGACTTGTTGAAAATGCAGAGGAGCTGGTTGTGAACTGAGCTTTAGAGAAACACAACATACTGATATTCACTGTGAAGCTTTGAGTGGAAAAATACAGAAAAAAGACATAAGGATCCTGGAATAATGGGAGCTTCCATCTTTAAAAGACTGAAGAGGAAGTTTACAACGAACCATTTAGAAGAGTTTCAAACATCAAATGATTGAATCCATGAATCTGAAAATGTGTTTGTGAGTGAAAGAGACAGACATGTACAGACTGAACTATGTGTTCAACAGTCAGAGTGTTTCTCTAACAGGAGACACTCTTTACACCCCACTCAGCACAGGGACACTGAGGAACCAGGAAACCAAAGTGTAAACCCAGGATAAAGAGTTTGAGTGAATGTGGTGTTGACGGTGTGGAGGTGGATCAGAGTGTCAGAGGAGACTCTGTAGAAGGACAGAGTGCCAGCAGGACAGTCCACATACACTGCTACTCTGTTAGAGACAGAGGAGGAGGAGGAGGAGGAGATAGGTGTCCCACTGTTATTGTGCCTGATAGAACAAGGACCATCATCAGAGCAGTTCAGACTCCAGGAGTCATCATTCCCTCCAAACAAACAGTCATAACTGAGTCCTTTCCTTCTGATTCTTCTGTAACTCACTGATATATAAACGTTTCCTCTCCACTCGACCTCCCAGTAACAGCGACCAGTCAGACCATTTCTACACAACAGCTGATAATGAACATCAAATCTGTCTGGATGATCAGGATATGGCTGAACTTCCTCCACATATGTCACCTTCCTGTTGTTGTCAGACAGTTGGAGCTTTGTGTTCACTGTGTTTGTGTCGATTGTGAGTTGACAGGAATCTGATGGACAGAACAAACACAATTCAGCTGCAGTTATTGATCCATCATCTGTTCATTGATTGACACTTTGATGATGACTCCTGACATGATGAAGATGGTTGAGTGCTGCTTTGTTTTCATGAATCCCATTAAAAACACACTTACACTTCCTCAGACCTGGTCTCAACCATCGGACTCCAGCAGGCTCCACCCTGAAAGGAGGAGGGGGGTCAGAGCAGCACAGTCAGCATGCACACATGGACATTACATGGCTCTCATACACATATTGTTAGACACTGATTAAGGAACAGTCCAACATTTTCACAAATAGACTTCAATCCATACGTGGATCAAACTGTGGGTGAATTTGGGCTGATCCTGGATCTGTCAGTACACCACTGTATAAATGAAATATGACTGATTAAAACTGTGACCTTCATTATCTTTATATTCCTCTTCTGTTTAGCTGGAAAGGACACCTCCCTGCCTTTGCTTCCAGCTGGTTTTCCCCTCTTGGTGTCAGTGTGGTTACTGTACATGACCCCTGACCTCTGAGTGAGTGCAGCATTGTTTTCATTTGTTTTAATGTTTTAATGTTCATGTTCTGATTTAACAGCAAATTTCTGTACATCCACACAGATACATTTCTGCCACTGTCACACAAACAGTTGACCATATATTTGTTTTTGAATATTTTATGTTGAAACAATTAAGTGACCAATGTATTTCCTCAGAAAACACTTAGAAAAAACTTAGTGCACTGAATGGTTCTGCTGTCAGCTGACATCACTGAGATTCACCTGTCAGTCTCCTTCTGTCCTTTGAAAGTCTGAAAATTCATTTGTCATTAAGGTTATTACCAGTTTAACTTATTGTCACTTTACTGACAACTCAAAATAGACCATTGTATGCACAATGACTGAAAGTAGCACCACTAAATGAACAATGGGTTGTCAGCTCAGACTAACAGATCAGTCAGGGTGTTCATGGCGGCCACGTTTTTTTCTTGAATATGTTGAGCAAACTTGGAGAAACTTCAGCTCAAGAGATTATTGTTGGCATTTCTGTAATTCTTTAAGTGATACACTGATTTGGTGAGTAACTGTTTACTCTTATTCACACTGATTTTGTAAGTTTTCTCAGTTTAACACCATGTTTATAAACTTGCTAGCTAGCATTGCATTAGCCTAGAATTGCTGCTGCCTCTCAGCTCATGTTACTTAAAAATTAACCCAACAGCTTTAAAAACCTTATATAAAAATCTCTCACTGAAATTGTCTGTTGATTTTTTGAAATAGAAAAGTCAGCAGCTGCTAGATAAGAGCCCAGACCAATTTTTTTGGAAGGTGCAGCCTTTAGGGGCAGGGCTTTTTTTCAAGCCATATGAACTATTAAAACACATAAACTGCATATTATTAACTTCTGTATTTATTTCAATGCTTTGTGGTTGCTTTTGAACATCCGTGACATCTATTAATGTTAAATCTAGCATTTCTTTAGCATCATAGGTAAACTGCTTTTATATTTAACAAACATTTCTGTTTTGGTAACAGAAATGTTACTACATTAGTACAATACTAATACATTAGTAATAGTAATAATAATAATAACAATAATATTTGTTTTGTCAAAAGATGTGTTTGGATACAAGTTTTTTTTGTCAATGTACAAAGCCATCAACCAGATTAGTGGCCTGTTAAGTGGTTAAAGTTTAAAGTTGCTTTGAAAACAAAGTAATATAGCTTGTCCTTTTAAAGAATTAAGTTAAATCCCACAGTTTAAATCATAAGAAACATTTTGATCTTGTCTATGTTACATATAAACACTACCATATGTTTTATCTGTTCATTGTGCTTATTAGAAACGTTATATATTGGAAGTTAGCTTTTAACAAGCATGTAATGATTGCATTTAAATTAGGTGGGATTTTTTAAAGACATATCTCTTTAGGCCTAAACTGACAGTGACAATACCACACATTCAGACACAGTAGCAGATGGTGTTTTAGTACTATATGTACTAGTTTAATTAAGCTAAATTTAATTGAGGCTCGAGACCAGCACTCACACATTACATCAAACTCTTACAAGTCTAGAAAAGGAGCTGTTGGACACAAAAACATAAACTGAGTGGTAATTATTTTGGTTTCCCAGTATATCAATCTGTTCTTGCTCTTGACGAAGGCGGTCACACTTTTCTCCTCCTCCTCCTCTCCCTTAGCTTCCCTGCTTTGCCTCTTATATCCTTGTCTAGTCTCGTGTTTTTTTGTATTACTTTTCCCTGGAACATTCTCTCACAGTCTGTTCTCTAAAACCTAAAAGAGGAATTATGGATTGGATCAACTGGTCCCTAAATGCAATTGACACCCCTTTCTCAACGAGAAGTTTGGGCTTGGGTGAGCCTGAGTGCTGAAGATATCTACCTATTCGGAACCATGGTAACAGGGTTCTGGCTGATTGGAGCTGGCTTGGCCCTGACTTATCAAAGAATTAAGAAAGCGGAACCGGCTGTTCAAACCCCCACAAGGCTGCCCGCTGGGATTGGAACGATGGGAGAGGCGTGAGTTTCTCAAAATGGGCTCATTGAGTCAGCACGGATAAGATCTTGGAGAGGCTACGGCTGCTGTGAATACTCAGAATAAGATCTCTGACTGCAGACTGGATACATCTCGGAAGGGCTAGCTCGGAATAACATCTCTGACATCTCGGGGAGGCACACTGCCGTGAGTTCTCAGAATCTGCTCCTTGAGCACAAGAATGACAACATCACAGAACGCAAGTATGGCGAAGCTCGCAGCTCTCCAACGGGAGATTGAGAGACAAGTGTTGGACTGTAGAACTGCTTTGAAATTCATGAGCTGTTCGCACTAAAGTAAAAACCACCATCACTTCATGCGGATACCCTCTCAGTGCCAGCTGTGGTCTCAAGGCTGGAGCTGAACAACAACACCCTGATAACGACCGCGTTAAGTCTGTTCCTTCCCATTCCATGCAAGGCCACCTGGGTTGGCTGGAAGACTGTTTACTTAGCCTGGCAGGGCGAAGGACACTGTCTCAGCTGAACTCTGGACACACACACACGCACACACATACTTACACTGATATGCACACACTCACCCCCCCTCCCTTTCCAAACGCCTTCGACACTTATTCCCTTCCGATGCTGCACCCTTTACCCACCCCTGTTGCTTGTCATGTGTTTCTTTGGTGTATTAAGAGTTTTTTCATGTGCAGAGATGTTTTTTTCTGTTCTCACACTGATCTCCCTGTTGGAGCTCAGTCTGGGGGGAGTTATTTTTTTCTCCTTATCTTTCCTCATGTGGTGCATTTTCCATTGTTATACCTCGCTGACCTGTCTTCCCTATATGATGTTTGTGTAATGTATGTATGGTTGGAGGGTAAGATGGCGCCGCCATTGCGTGCAATAGGTCGGCAGCCTTATGAAATTTACCCTTGTGGGACTAATAAAAGTATATCAATTCAATTCAATATTAGTAATAGTCAGTCACCTTTATGTTAATCAGGCTGAACTATTACTATAACTTCTATATCATACTTTAGATCAACCTGTTTTACTTATTGATTCACTTGTACTTTGGTTTGGAGAAGTTCGTTCTTTACTGATCTTTTCCTGTCTTCTGTTATTAGACTTGAGACATGACTGCACTATGGTGTTGCTGATGACTCCAGTTAATTCTACAAGACATGCTGTGTAAGTAAACACAAACAACAACAGTTTGGTCTGCATTTCTTGAAAGACCATATCCCACAAACCTAGTTTAGATGGTCCACACTGTCTACTCTCTATATAGTGAAGTCTGCAAGTTTGTGAAGAGTGAAATTTTTTTTGTGCCCAAATTATTCTGCAGGTCATAGCACTGATAAATATTCTTTCATGACATTATTGTGTGTTGGGTGGTAGTCAGGGCTATTCAGACTGACAACTGGGACATTGAATGTCATCTCTCCATGATTACCATGAAGCTGAAGAGGGGTCCTCTCGCGCTTGGATAAGTGGGCTCCAGTTCTCACTGGAGCCCACTTATTCACAGCTTATTGTGGAGTGGTGGGAATGAGAATCACCACCTCCAAATCTCTGGCCATGATCATCAGCCAGAAAAGGGAGAAGTGCCTACTGAGACTGTAATTCCTATCAGTGGTGCTTCACCAAATTATTGGTGAATACTGTCAATACTTACATGATGCTATACATATATGTAGTTAAATTTTTAACACATTTGCAAGAAATTTTGTTTCACTCCCTCATCGTGGGCTATGAGGAAGTGGCGATCGTGGCTCAAGAGTTGGGAGTTCACCTTTTAATCGGAAGGTTGCCGGTTTGAGCCCCGGCTTGGACAGTGGCAAGAGATCAACAGGGAAACTAGGAATTATAAACGACACTCCAGTGTCTCCTCTGCTAAAGGAGGTAATAAAGGAAGCAATTAAGCACCTTTCCTCAGTATTTGGAGAATTCAAGCAGCTCTTATTGTTTTTCATGTTTCCCGTGCCTGCTTTGGATTTCTGTTTGATGGACTTTGTGTTTCCTGATGTTGGACTTTTGTCTTTTGGCCACCAGAGGCTCCTTTTGTCACTTCCTCACCTGCCTCTGCATCTCATCATCTCACTCCCTGAGTTCAAACATGATAAATTTACTGTCTGTCCCACAGACCTGCCTAAGGTCATCAAGCTTCTCAGTCTGTGCCCTTTTCTCATTTCTCACTTTGTACATCCTCCACTGCTCTCCTCACATCTTAGCCATTCCCACAGAGATGTGAGCAGAGGAGCCAAGGAAGGGACACAAGGAAAGAGGATTCATGGAAACAGCTGTCTAATAAAATCAGACGTCTTCACTTTGAAGCCTAATTTTGCATGAATATGAAATGTGGTACAGCTTTAACATGAAGAGTTTTGTTACAGTCCAACTACAGCTGAATTTATGATAATAAAGCTATCTTCATTTTTTTTAACATGTACTTAGGTTTACTTTAAATTAAATTCATAACCTGGGTCAATAGGGATGTATACAGGACATCATACTTTGCTAACCAAAAAGACATCCATTTCAAAAATAATAGGAATTTGTTGATCCCTCAATTTTCTAGCTGCCTCTATAAGATGCTGAGATGGTAAACATGTTTAAACAATACAAACTGATCCTAGATATTCTGTGTCACTTTTAATCAGTTTTAATGTTTAATTCTTTTTCTCTGGATTTCTTCAATTTTAATGTTCATTTTAACGATTTATTAATTTTGTCACGGTTCTGGGTCATGTTGACCCAGCATTTTCAGTTTCTTATGTGTTTTAGTATTCTTCTGTATTGTGAATTATGTCTGATTCTTTAGTTATCCTGTTTTGATTATTATTATAAGTCTATGTTTTATTCTGGTCTAGGGTTTAGTTCTTAGGTTTTGTGTCCCATGTTTAGTGTAGGTCTAGTACTGTGTCTAGTCTGCATCTTTGTGAATGTTTTCCTGTTTTATTTTGAAGGGTTATGTTTTATGTCAATGTGTCTAGCTTCGCTCCCCCTGTCTCGTTAGTCCTAATCTCTGCCTGTGTGTTCCAGTTCGTGTTTTTCCCTGTTTGGTTTCTGTTTTGTTTTCTTCCAGCAATAAACCTGTCGTTTTTGAGTTGCAATCAGCCTCAGAGTCCTGCATTTGGATCCTCACCTCCGCCTGCCCGCACACAGAGCCCTGACAAATTTTGTATTGCTATAACCTAACAATTCTATGGTATGTATCGGCTTTGCAAAGCACTCTGTGACTGTTTTCTGTGAAAGGGCTATACATAAATTAACAAACAAATGAACAAATAAGTCTCACTAATATTTTATTTTTTTATTTCCACCAGCAGGAAATACAGGTGCTCAGGCAGGTTAAATAAGAGACTACTTAGTGCATTGGTGAGCAGTCATGTTGGAAAAGGAAGGTGCTATCATTAAACTGTCCCTTCAAAGTACATTAGTGTTACATCCCACAGGAGGATGTTGGTTTTCTTCTCTCAACTAACTCCTTATGTTTTGTCTAGGCTCCACCTCCTCTGTCCTGATTGGATGCTGCTCAGAGTCCAGCTAATTGTTATTCAGCAGAGCACTACTTAAGGCCCGTGGAGCTGTGTTTCTGTGCCCTCTGGCCATTTTGATTGGCATACCTGTGCAGGCTTGCATGCCTTTGTGACTTGTATGTGCATTTTTGTGTTCATGTGCAGACTGCCTGTAGGGGAGAGCTGTCTTTTGTTTTGACACCCAGTTTTCTCCTGTTTATGTGTTGTTAGGTAGGTTATGGTTATAGGTTGTATATTTTGTTTTCTTTGGAGTTAGGTAAGTTGCTCATATTTTCATATCAGGGACGTTTTGTTTGTTATGTTGGCCTTGGCTCACCCTGAAGTTTAATATAATAATCTATAATAATAATATATATAATCTATAGTTAATTGGTCCCCGTGGGAAATTCCCCTCTGGATTTAACCCATTCACTCAGTGAAACAGTGGGTAGCCCAGGGAGCAGTGTGTGGGGACGGCAGCTTGCTCAGGTGTACCTCAGGGTAGCCGTTCAGTGGATTTGAGCCCATGACCTTTCGATAATGGGGCCACCGCTCCACCTACTGAGCTATCCCTGCCCCTATAATGTCTTTATGTCATGTCTGCATGAAATAAACAAGGATTAAAGAATTACATTACTTAAAGCAAATGTTTCCAGCTCTTCCTCCTCTATCAGACATTCTCTCCATACCTGAGAGTGTCCAGTCTCCAGCCTGGATCAATCACTCCAGCCGACAGCAGCTTTATTCCTGTGTGACCTGGATGATTGTAGCTCAGGTCCAGCTCTCTGAGATGAGAGGGGTTGGAGCTCAGAGCTGAGGCCAGAGAAGTACAGCCTTCCTCTGTGACCAGACAGCCTGACAGACTGCAGACAAAAACAAACAAACAAACACAAAACAGTCCAGCCATGAATAGTGAGGCTTGCATGCCTTTGTGACTTGTATGTGCATTTTTGTGTTCATGTGCAGACTGCCTGTAGGGGAGAGCTGTCTTTTGTTTTGACACCCAGTTTTCTCCTGTTTATGTGTTGTTAGGTAGGTTATGGTTATAGGTTGTATATTTTGTTTTCAAACACAAAACAGTCCAGCCATGAATAGTGAACATAAGGTTTTTTTTGTTTGTTATTCTTCTTTAAAATTCCAGAGCCATCCATTTGACCAGATAGCAGAATTGTTTCGAGTTTAATTATACAAATCTCCTTTTGGAAACACTAAGAACCACAAGTAACCCTGCCCTGTGAAAGTGAATATGCTATTACACTTTCTTTATGGCCTGATTGATTGATGACTTTGTGAGAAAATTCTGAATTTAAAAGGAAACCACTTACTAGAAGCTACTATGGAACAAGTATGATCTCTCTTTTAATACCTCTGTCTCTATAATCTCACCACAGTATTTTGGAGGAACTGAAGACTTCTGTGGGAACATTTAGAAAATAATAAATGACAGTAACAGTCAAGCCTCAAAGTAACAACTGATCCAGCCATTATTTCACCATCACTCTGAAGGAAAATTAACAGATGAACAGACATATATAAGCTTGGATTCCTGCACAAACTGACACAGAGGCTGTGGTTATAATTAAAGGTTATACATCATAAATAGATAAATCTGACTAAACTCTGCAATAGTTACTGAGTAGACAGTAGAGCACTTTATCTGTTTCATCTTCACTGTCAAAGGATCAGATATAGAAAATGTTTCCTTAATTCAATATAGTTGGTGCCTTTTTTGTGTAACTTTTGTCTTTAAGAACAATTTGTATGTGCTACTGAATGTATCTGAATGAGTATATATTCAAAAACAGACCTAAAACTTTTTAATTCGTTCTTACAATTGATAAGTGCTGTTGATTTCTTTTCACTACCTTAAGGTATCGCTAGCCAACACACAGGTTATGTTTTTATTTCCTGTGTTAAAAACATCAACTTTACATGTAATGAAATGTGGTATAGAAAATGAATTATTTCATTTTGTTTATGTTATGTGTTGGCTGTGTGCAGGCAGGAGAAGGACCCAAAGTGCAGACTCCGGAGACAAAAGTAACTCAAAACAGCTTTAATTTTAAACTCAAAAAAGCAACAAAACTGAGTATCCAAAATAAACTTACACGAACAGACTGACAGAACACACAGCTATATAAACGGTAGATCGCGACAATGACAAACTGAAACACAGGGCTTAAATACATAGAGGGAGCAATCAGGGAATGGACAACAGGAGGGAAACACAGCTGGGGCAAATCAGAACTGACGAGACAAGGAAGCGTAAACTGAATACACTGAGATAAGACAGAGACCTTCAAAGTAAAACAGGAAACGCATAACACAGACTGAACAAAAGACACAGACTCACATGCAGGCACTACAACAGAGGGAACAGAGATGTGGGACCAGGGCAGACACGGACACTGACTGGACACGGGGATATAGCAGACAGGGGAGACAGCAACTAAGGATTACACAGAGACAAACCATAAGACATGACTCTAACAAAAACCCAAAGACTAGAAATGAAAACAAACACACGGAGCCAGAGACAAAAAAATACAGGGAGCAAAAGCCCAAAACAGAACAAAACAACAGCACTGCGGCCCAGCAACAGTCCAAAAGAAAACAGACAAAAAGCCCATGAAAGGCGCAGAGGCCCAGGTACCAGTCTCGAAAAGGTTCAGGAGGCCGGCCCGGAGGCTGACGGCACAACAGTCCAAACCCGGGCAGTTCAGGGGGGCGGCACGGAGGCAGGCGGCCCAAGAGCCAAGAGGACAGTTCAGGGGGCCGGGCAGGCGGGAGGCACCGGCGGCGACGGAGCAGGTCAGGAGGCCGGCCGGGCGGGAGGCACCGGCGGCGACGGAGCAGGTCAGGAGGCCGTCCGTGACGGCAATGATGTCCAGTCATCGGCCCGGAAAGTGGCCGAACAGGCCGGACAGGACGTGCAGGACGAGCAGGCCGGACAGGACCAGACGGCATGGGGACCTCAGGCGCAGACGAAGATAGACGGAGTGAGGCAGGACCAGGCGACGCCGAGGGCGAAGACTCGGAGGCAGGACCAGGCGACGCCGAGGCCGGACCAGGCGACGCCGAGGGCGAAGACTCGGAGGCCGGACCAGGCGAGGGCGGCGCTGCAGGGAACGGCGTGGGAGCCGCAGGTGGTGGCGCTGCAGGCGACGCAGGAGGCTGGACGGGCCCCTCGGACCCTCCAGCGGGAACAGGAGGCTGGACGGGCCCCTCGGACCCTCCAGCGGGAACAGGGGGCTGGACGGGCCCCTCGGACCCTCCAGCGGGAACAGGGGGCTGGACGGGCCCCTCGGACCCTCCAGCGGGAACAGGCGGCAGAAGCGGTCCCTCGGACCCTCCAGCGGGAACAGGCGGCTGAAGCGGTCTCTCGGACCCTCCAGCAGAGGCAGGCGGCTGAAGCGGTCCCTCGGACCCTCCAGCGGAGGCAGGCGGCTGGACTGGTCCCTCGGACCCTCCAGCGGAGACAGAAAGCTGAACGGGCCACTCAGCCCCTCCAGTGGAGACTGAAGACGGCTGGAGCGGTTCTCCAGAACCCCCAGCGGGACCAACAGATGAAGGCCGGACGGGCCCCTCGGACCCTCCAGCAGGACCAGGTTGCAGAACAGATGAAGTGGGTGTGATGTCAGAATGTCCAGAGTCAGAATGCTCAAATGGAGCATACAATAAACAGTCACCGTCTCCCCCGAGAGGAGTTTGCTCAACTGTCCTGGAGTGGCGGCGGCCTGAACGCCGTTTCCTTCGGGATGAGGAAACAGGAACTGGTAGAGAAAAGGAGACCTCCTCCTCATCCTCTGACCACATAGCCGCCAGGAAAAAGGCAGGCGAACGAGGACCTGGCTGGTGTGGGGAGGGAGAGGAAGTCCGTGGCAGTGTTGAGACAGGTGGAGAGTGTGTGTTGTCCTGGGGCAGCGGTTGGGAAGATGTAGTGAGTGAGAGAGCAAGCTCACCAGCCTTGACTTGCTCTCTCCAGGCAGTAATGGTGTCATCCAACTTAGTGGCCTTAGCAAACTGAGAGAGCTGAGGGTTATGATGAATGATGGCATCTACTGCACTTAGCCCAACTGCCATAGTCCGTAAATCCTGTGACTGAGCAATGCGGTCGAGCAGACTCACCATCCGCATCATCTCACCGTTGAGCTCCGAGGAAAAAGAGTCTGCGGGGTCCATGTTCTGGTCGCGATCTTCTGTTATGTGTTGGCTGTGTGCAGGCAGGAGAAGGACCCAAAGTGCAGACTCCGGAGACAAAAGTAACTCAAAACAGCTTTAATTTTAAACTCAAAAAAGCAACAAAACTGAGTATCCAAAATAAACTTACACGAACAGACTGACAGAACACACAGCTAGATAAACGGTAGATCGCGACAATGACAAACTGAAACACAGGGCTTAAATACATAGAGGGAGCAATCAGGGAATGGACAACAGCAGGGAAACAGCTGGGGCAAATCAGAACTGACGAGACAAGGAAGCGTAAACTGAACACACTGAGATAAGACAGAGACCTTCAAAGTAAAACAGGAAACGCATAACACAGACTGAACAAAAGACACAGACTCACATGCAGGCACTACAACAGAGGGAACAGAGATGTGGGACCAGGGCAGACACAGACACTGACTGGACACGGGGATATAGCAGACAGGGGAGACAGCAACTAAGGATTACACAGAGACAAACCATAAGACATGACTCTAACAAAAACCCAAAGACTAGAAATTATAAATAATATAATAAACTCAAAAACCCTGGGTCAACGACCCAGGCATCCTAACAGTTTATTTAGGTTTCCAAAGTTATTTTTGTGTTATTTATTTATTTTTCTATTTTTATTTGTTTTTTAATTCAAGGAATTCAAAGGGGATGGATGAGGAGATGTTTAAAATTCTCGTCATGTTCAGAAACAATCAATTTCATCAGGGTGTGAGGGTTAATATGAATAACTCAAACTAAAATATATAAACATTCTTTGTAAAAAGCAACATAATACAGAAAATGAATCAAACGGGAAATTTTTGTGTATGGAAGTAAATAGTTTTGACTTATTGGACAAAACGATTGGTTTTGTTAAATATTGGTTTTGTTTGAATCTAAGCGTGAGACAAACAACCACTCGTACTTACATTCACACCTGTGGTAAATTTAGAATGACCAGTTAACCCAACCCCACCAACTGATTTTTTTTTTGGACTGTGGGAGAAACCCGGAGTACCCGAAGAGCACACATGCAAACATGGGCAGAACATTCAAAATTCACACAGAAATGACCCAGCGAGGTAGTGGAATCAAATACAGGACCTACTAACCACTGTGCCACTGCGCTGCCATAAAGAAAAGGTTTTAAGTACCTTTGCTGCAATCATTTATGAAACAGTTTGTAGCAAAGAAAAGAAATTGATATGTTATGAATCCAAAATATCTGAAATCTCTGAACAGACAAGCGCTTAAAAAGCACGTTATACAACAAAATGTGAATAAAAGGTCAATTTAGAATTCAACAATGTTTTTGTTTGAGCAATAGTATAATCCAGATTGTTAATATAAATTAATGAAATAAATTTAATCCTCACCTGATAAATTCCAGAGTACAGTTTGGACTCTTCAATCCAGCAGACAACAGCTTTATGCCTGAGTCTTGCAGGTCATTGTTACTCAGGTCCAGTTCTCCCAGACAGAAACACTTAAAGATGAGAGCTGAGCACAGAGCTCTACAGCTTCTCTCTGAGAGGTTACAGCCAGACAGTCTGAAAATCAATTACATTTGAGATCAAATTAAATGTCTTATTTTAAACTTACCACAAGAAAAACAAAAAATGCAATGTCCACTTCATGAATAAGAATACAACTTGTAATTCATTATCACATTTGATTACCAAATACTAAACCCTGATGCAGCCACCATTCATCCTCTGTTGAAAAGAAGCAGCTTTCCTCAGCTCCTTCCAGGGATTTTTTCTTTTGTTGTTTTCTTTTTGTTTATATTAGTTTTTGAAGCATTAAAGTAAACCTCTGGGTCCACTTTGATAAGGGTAAATCCACATTTTAGAAATGCTAAGACTTCCTGCTACTATAAACTGTTCATTGCATAAATGTTTAACCAATTATAGTGTGCATAAATGCATACTCACAGAGCTTTATTGGAGACTTTGACCACTGGCAACAGCCTCAGAAGAGCCTGCTCTGAAGCAGAGTATTTCTTCAGGTCAAACACGTCCAGATCTTCTTCTGATGACAGTAAGATGAAGACCAGAGCTGACCACTGAGCAGGAGACAGTTTATCTGTGGAGAGACTTCCTGATCTCAGGGACTGTTGGATCTCCTCTACTAGAGAACGATCATTCAGTTCATTCAGACAGTGGAACAGATTGATACTTTTCTCTGCATACAGATTCTCACCGAGCTTCTTTTTGATGTACTGGACGGTTTCCTGATTGGTCTGTGAGGCACTTCCTATCTGTGTCAGCAGACCTTGTAGGAGAGTCTGATTGGTCTGAAGTGAAAGACCCAGGAGGAAGCGGAGGAACAAGTCCAGGTGTCCATTTGGACTCTGTAAGGCCTTGTTCACAGCACTCTGACAGAGATGTTTCTCTGCAGATTCTCCTATTTCAGACTTCTTGGAGGTTGTTTGTTCTTCCATCAGATTGAGTCCAGAGTTGATGAAGGTCAGATGGACATGAAGAGCAGCCAGAAACTCCTGAACACTCAGATGGATGAAGCAGAACACCTTGTCCTGGTACAGTCCGGTCTCCTCTTTAAAGATCTGTGTGAATACTCCTGAGTACACTGAGGCTGCTCTGATATCGATGCCACACTCTGTCAGGTCTGATTCATAGAAGATCAGGTTTTGTTTCTGCAGCTGATCAAAAGCCAATTTTCCCAGAGACTCAACCATCTTCCTGCTCTCTGGACTCCAGTGTGGATCTGTCTCAGCTCCTCCATCATACTTCAACTTCATCACTTTGGCCTGAACCACCAGGAAGTGGATGTACATCTCTGTCAGGGTCTTGGGCAGCTGTCTTCCCTCTCTGGTTTTCAGCACATCCTCCAGAACTGTAGCAGTGATCCAGCAGAAGACTGGGATGTGGCACATTATGTGGAGAATTCGTGATGTCTTGATGTGGGAGAAGATGGCGCTGACCTGCTTCTTATCTCTGAATCTCTTCCTGAAGTACTCCTCCTTCTGTGGGTCAGTGAACCCTCTGACCTCTGTCACCATGCCAACACAGTCAGGAGGGATCTGATTGGCTGCTGCAGGTCGTGTGGTTATCCAGAGGCGAGCAGAGGGAAGCAGTTTCCCCCTGATGAGGTTTATCAGCAGCACATCCACTGAGGTGGACTTTCTAGGGTTAGTTAGGATTGTAGTTTTGTGGAAGTCCAGAGGAAGTCGACACTCATCCAGACCATCAAAGATGAACACAACCTGGAAGTCTTCAAAGCTGCAGATTCCTGCTTCTTTGGTTTCAGTAAAGAAGTGATGAACAAGTTCCACCAAGCTGAACTTTTCCTCTTTCAGCACATTCAGCTCTCTGAAAGTGAATGGAAATATGAACTGGATGTCCTGGTTGGCTTTGTCTTCAGCCCAGTCCAGGGTGAACTTCTGTGTTAAGACTGTTTTCCCAATGCCAGCCACTCCCTTTGTCAGCACTGTTCTGATTGGTTCATCTCTTCCAGGTGAAGCTTTAAAGATGTCTTCTTGTCTGATTGTTGTTTCTGGTCTGTCTGGTTTCCTGGATTCTGTTTCAATCTGTCTGACCTCATGTTCATCATTGACCACTCCAGTCTCTCCCTCTGTGATGTAGAGCTCTGTGTAGATCTGATTCAGAAGGGTTGGGTTTCCTGCTTTAGCAATCCCCTCAAACGCACACTGGAACTTCTTCTTCAGGGTAGATTTAAGTTCATGCTGGAAGTGCAGGTTCCTGAGTGACCCAACACACACACACACACACACACACACACACACACACACACACACACACAAAGTACTTATAAAGTGCACATATTTCGAATGTATTTTTGTGTATTTCTGGAGACATAGTTTAATATTTTAGCAGTGTAAATATTTAGAAAATAATTCACTTCTCTGCAGACGGTCAGCCAACTCTTTCTGTTTCATCCTCTTCAGGAAGTCCAATGTAATCTTACCAAATGCTTCTCTACTGCTCTTATTTTGCTTTTCATCCCCTCCTTGTAATACATCCTCATTCTTGCATTGACTTTTTAAACATTCTAGATCATCTTGACTCAGGTCTCTCTGGATCTTCTTCAGTTCGTTCTTCACAAAAGTGATTATTTTTTCCTCCAGTATCTGGAACAGAAAACTTTATGAATCCAATTGCCCACAGCCTCAACCAGTTACAAGGTGAAGAAAAAGAGCATGTATCACAAAAACAAAAAATGAACAATAAGGATGCTCTATCTCCAACCAAATCTGGATATTGTGCAACAGTAATCAGGTCTTGTGAAGCAAGTACTAGATCTCTTTCCTCTACCGTAAACACTATCCTTTGCCCTCCTGACAATCTCCCATGCCAGTTTTACTGCACTGAGCAGTAATGTTAGAGGTGAACCTTTCAGTCCTAACAGAAAAGGTCTTTTCTGATAAGCATGAAGAAAATCAGTCCGAGGTGGAGCCAGATAGACCAGTCAGAACCTTCAGGCTGTTAAGTAGGATTTTGTGGTCGATGGTATCGAAGGCTGCTGAGAAGTTAAAAGACAGTGCTCTTTCCGAGCACCGAGGTATTAACTCCAAATTAAGGTGGGTTAACTCTGTCTGTTACTCCTGAGGCTGTTACTCCTGAGGCTGTTGACTCTTGCTCTGGGGATTCTAATTACTGTATTCACTCTGCCCCTTCCGAGTCCGAAGTTATAACAACTAGGATAGTTAAGTTAAAGGTTGAGATATCTAAGACTTGTTTCTCACCTGCTAGTTCAATGCATGAAACCAGTGTCACACAAACCGTTGGCATTGAGTCCTAGCCTTTCTTTTACGACAACCACCATCCCAGCCTAAAGCTCTGTTAGCTACCCAGCCAGAAGCTCAGTCATAAACTCCACCACCAGTTCCATTTTCACGTCAACCATCACTTCATTCAACGACGTCGCCACTAGCTACATCGCCACTAGCTACATCGCCACTAGCTACGTCGCCTGTGCAGTGGCCACTAGCTGCGTTGCCTGTCCAGTCGCCACTAACTGTGTAGCCTGTGCAGTCTCCTGTGTTGCCACGAGCTGCTTTGCCTGCTCAGTCTGCTATTCAGCCCGCAGCTCAGCTACCCATTCTGCCACCATTCTCACCCGTCCATTCCATTCAGGGAGAAATTCTCGCTTTAACCTTTGGTGTTTCTCAAGAACTGGCCGCTTTAGAGACAGTTACTCTCTTCAAAGCCTCCCAAGAGGCCGGGTTTCAGCCCTCAGCATATTCTGGACCCCTGGAGGCTAAGAAGCCAGCTGAGGACAGCACTTTGTAATCTCTGCCTGGCCAGAGCAGTGCCCTGCGCAGCTTCAGCCGAATTCGTGTCTGCCTGAGGACCTCATGCCCGCTGGTTTTGTGCCTGTTTCCGCTGGAAGGTCCGAGGGGCCGGTCCAGCCTTTGTCTGTCTTTGCTGAAGGATCAGAGGGACCGCTTCATACTTCTGTCTCCGTTAAAGGATCTGAGAGCCCGTTCAATCTTCTGTCTCAGCTGGAAAGTCCAAGGGACCCCTCAGCCTACAGCTTGATCAACTGCTTCTTCCATGCCATATCCTGCAGCATTACCAACAGCGGCTTCCACGCCGTCGCCCACAGCGCCATCACCATCTTGTCCTGCAGCTGCCACCCCGCCATCTGGTCAACAACATATTCGGATGGCACATCCGTGTCTAGCGCGGCCAGCTCTTCCACACTTGCCACCTCAACATTCCGCCTTCTGAGCGGCTGGCCTCTGGATTTCCTTCGCTTGCTGTGCCACCACTGCCTTCCACATGGTCGGCCCCCCTGAGTTACCGTGTGTGGGGCTATTGAGGCGTCAGCCTCCTGGACTTTTTCTCCCCCGGATCCTGTGCTGCCATCCTTCGGGTCGGCCTCCTGAACTGTTCTGCCATGGACACCTGTGCCATCAACTTCCTGGTCAGCCTTCTGACTATTCTCTGGGTTCCAGTGCCCTTGATGGACTTTTATTTGTTTTGGACTCGGTCCCTCCATACTGGAACCCCACTTAGTCTTTGGACTAAGTGGTTTTGTTTTCATTGTTATTGTCTTTCGTTTATATTTAATTCTGATTAAGATTTCTAGTTCTGAGGTTTTAGTTTCTGTGTTCCCTCTGTCCTGTCTTAGCATTGTGTCTCTGTGTTCATGTCATTTCCCGTTTTATTTTGACAGTGCCACGTCCTACGTTAGTGTGTCTAGTTTTGTTTCCCCTTGTCTCATTATATCCAATTTATCCCAGCTGTGTTCCCTCCTGTTTCTCATTCCCTGATTGGCCCTCTGTGTATATGAGCCCTGTGTTTTCTCCTGCTTGCTGCTGATTTGTCTGTGTTATTTCCTCACAATACAATACAATACAATACAATTTTATTTATATAGCACATTTATAAAACCACAGGTATGCCAAAGTGCTTCACAGAATGAGTTAGAGCAATAATAAATACAAATACAAAACACAAAATACAAAATACAAATAAAATATACTAACAGGCGGGTGACATAACTAACCAATAATACACCAGGCGTAGTTGGCACAACCCGAAAGGCTGAAGGTTAAAACATTCTAAATATTAATAAAGCGAAAAAGATAACTTGCAGTACACCAAAAATGCGGGCTCTAGGAGGTGGGGAAAGCAAGGCTAAACAAATAAGTTTTTAATCGAGATTTAAAAGATTGAATTGAATCAGACGCCCGAATAGCTAGAGGGAGGTTATCCCAGAGGTAGGGTGCGACAGCGGCGAATGCGCGGTCACCTCTGGTCTTGAGCCGAGATCTAGGTCGCACCAGGACCATTTGGCCTGCTGATCTAAGCGCTCTCCCAGGGGTATAAAAGCTGAGGAGCTCCGTAAGATAGCTGGGCACGGTGTTATTTATGATTTTAAAAGTGAGCAATAAGATTTTAAAATCAGAACGAAATTTAATAGGGAGCCAATGCAGGTCGGAAAGAACTGGAGTAATAGACTCAAACCTGCCAGTTCCAGTTAAAAGACTCGCAGCCGCATTTTGAACGAGCTGCAGTTTGTGAACAAGGGCAGAATGGAGACCAGCGTAAAGGGAATTACAGTAATCTAATCTGGGTGTAACAAAGGCATGGATAAGTTTCTCCAGGTCCTTACGTGGTAAGTAGGGCTTGGCCTTAGAGATTAGACTGAAACTTGATTTAACTACAGAGGACACATGTTTGTCCAACTTGAAGGAACTGTCCAAGACAACACCCAGGTTCCTCACAGTGTCAGAAAGGGAGTCAGCAAAGGTCCCAAAAATACCAATTAGTTCAGCCCAAGAGAAGGGAGTATCAAAGATTACAATTTCAGTCTTCTTATCATTTAGAATGAGGGAATTGCTCAGTAGCCAGATTTTAACTTCATTCATACAATCAGAGAAGTGTTGCAACGACAACATGACATCCTCAGCTAGTTCAAAAGAAAAGGACCTTTCTGAGAGATAGGATTTAAACCAGCTAAGGGCACTGCCTGTGATGCCCACCAGATGCTCAAGCCTCATTAAAAGGACATTATGGTCCACCAAATCAAAAGCAGAGGACTAATCAAGCAAAATTAACACCACAGGGCGCCCTGAGTCAGCAATTGAGAGAAGATCATTAAAGAGATAAGATAAGATAAGACTTTATTGATCTCACAACGGGGAAATTTTTGCGTCACCTCAGCTCAGGTACAGATATCAGAAGAAAATACAAAAATACAAATGTCCAGTCCATAAGAAAAAATCAAATCAAGGGTATGTCCTTTAAGGTGGGTAGGTGCATTAACCCACTGGATAAGATTAAAAGAGTCAACTAAGGCTAGAAAATCCTTGGCAAACACATCATCTTTACAACAAATGTGAATGTTAAAATCACCAGTGATAAGAACACGATCATAATTTAGATAAAGAGATGCTAAAAAGTCACCACTCCCTGCATCTCTGGCTGTATCCCAATTCAGGGTCTGCAGCCTTAAAGGCCGAATTTTAAGGCCGATTACGTCACAGCAACGCAATGAGGGCTGTCCCAATTCAAAGGCTGCTCAAATTGCAGCCCTCAAAATGGTCCTTCTTTTCTCTGATTTTTAAGTATGGGTCGGTGTATCCTTCATGACCCAACATATCCCAGACTTCATAGCACGGTGGTAGGTGTAATTTTGCCGAAAAAAACGGCGGATGGCTGAAGCGGGGCGGCCGAAGAGTAAACTTTTAAAAGTAAGTACTGAATATTATGTTCAATTCAATTCAATTCAATTTTATTTATATAGCGCCAAATCACAACAAATGTCACCTCAAGGCGCTTCATAGATACAGAGAAAAGCCCAACAATCATATGACCCCCTATGAGCAAGCACTTTGGCGACAGTGGGAAGGAAAAACTCCCTTTTAACAGGAAGAAACCTCCGGCAGAACCAGGCTCAGGGAGGGGCGGCCATCTGCTGTGATTGGTTGGGGTGAGAGAAGGAAGACAGGATAAAAGACATGCTGTGGAAGAGAGACAGAGGTTAATAACAGATATGATTCAATACAGAGAGGTCTATTAACACATAGTGAGTGAGAAAGGTGACTGGAAAGGAAAAACTCAATGCATCATGGGAATCCCCCGGCAGCCTACATCTATTGCAGCATAACTAAGGGAGGATTCAGGGTCACCTGGTCCAGCCCTAACTATATGCTTTAGCAAAAAGGAAAGTTTTAAGCCTAATCTTAAAAGTAGAGATAGTGTCTGTCTCCCGAATCCAAACTGGAAGTTGGTTCCACAGAAGAGGGGCCTGAAAACTGAAGGCTCTCCCTCCCATTCTACTTTTAAATACTCTAGGAACAACAAGTAGGCCTGCAGAGCGGGAGCGAAGTGCTCTAATAGGGTGAAATGGTACTACAAGGTCATTAAGATAAGATGGGGCCTGATTATTTAAGACCTTGTATGTGAGGAGCAGGATTTTGAATTCAATTCTGGATTTAACAGGAAGCCAATGAAGGGAAGCCAAAACAGGAGAAATATGCTCTCTCTTTCTAGTCCCTGTCAGTACTCTTGCTGCAGCATTTTGGATTAACTGAAGGCTTTTCAGTGAGTTTTTTGGACATCCTGATAATAATGAATTGCAGTAGTCCAGCCTGGAAGTAATAAATGCATGAACTAGTTTTTCAGCGTCACTCTGAGACAGGATATTTCTAATTTTAGAGATGTTGCGCAAATGGAAGAACGCAGTCTTACATATTTGTTTAATATGTGCGTTGAAGGACATATCCTGGTCAAAAATGACTCCAAGGTTCCTCACAGTGTTACTGGAGGCCAAGGTAATGCCATCCAGAGTAAGAATCTGGTTAGATACCATATTTCTAAGCTTTTCAGCGCCGAGTACAATGACCTCAGTTT
Organism: Neolamprologus multifasciatus; assembly: GCF_963576455.1. NCBI lineage: Eukaryota > Metazoa > Chordata > Actinopteri > Cichliformes > Cichlidae > Neolamprologus > Neolamprologus multifasciatus. The sequence goes on along the minus strand of NC_140456.1, from coordinate 37,023,741 downwards.
TATCTGAGTTAAGAAGCAGAAAGTTAGTGGCCATCCAAGTCTTTATGTCTTTAAGACATTCCTTCAGTTTAACTAATTGGTGTGTGTTATCTGGCTTCATGGACAGATAGAGCTGGGTGTCATCTGCATAGCAGTGAAAATGTATGCTATGTCTTCTAATGATGCTGCCCAGGGGAAGCATGTATAATGTAAACAGAATTGGTCCTAGCACTGAACCCTGTGGAACTCCATAATTAACCTCAGTGTGTGAAGAGGACTCTCCATTTACATGCACAAATTGGAGTCTATTAGATAGATATGATACAAACCACTGCAGTGCAATACCTGTAATACCTACAGCATGTTCTAATCGCTCTAATAGGATATTATGGTCAACAGTATCGAATGCTGCACTAAGGTCAAGAAGGACAAGCACAGAGATGAGTCCACTGTCAGAGGCCATAAGAAGATCATTTGTAACCTTCACTAAAGCTGTTTCTGTGCTGTGATGAGCTCTGAAACCTGACTGAAACTCTTCAAATAAACCATTCCTCTGCAGATGATCTGTTAGCTGTCACTTATTTATGTGTAAATCTTTAATAAGGAAGAACATTAAAACATTACTGTTGGCCACATGTCGGCAAAGTTTTGTGACATTAGTGATGTCAGTACTACCTTGGATTTAAAGCCTTTACTTTAAAATATACGCTGTTCAATAGTTGACCTTAATCTTACAGAGAATGTGATGATTTTATGGATAATTAAAGTCAGTCATATATCCACAAATACAACAAGCTGCAAGTCAGTGATGCTGCTCGGTTCGCAGTCCTGAATATCACGGCACAAGCAGGATTCACTGCACTGTTGATGTTAGCTATGTTATATTGCTGCCTCTGTTCGGTGGTGTCGAGCCAAACGGACTTTAACGTGTGTTTGAACGAGCTGACAGTTCACTCGTTAAGCTGAAAGAAAGATGCTTTAATCACAGCAGTCACACATGTGTCCACTGTACCATCTGGGAACTCTTCTTGTTTAGCACTCGTAATAACACAAACACTAAATCCTCCTGTTTGTAGCAGTGTGTACACCTGAGACTGTCACCTGTCTGTCTGTCCTGCACTCTCTCTCTGTTTCTTTCTCTCTGATTGTGGAATAAAAGTATGAACATGTATTTATAAGTTACACTTGTGTTTGAATCCTGCAGCTTATCACACATTTGATTTCCATGTGTGACAACTGCAAGTGTCCAGAGTGAGGACAGACTGAGGGACCCACTGCTGCACATCATCTGTGAGGCCTTGCAGCCCTGATGATCCACCAGGACAAACTCAGCAGTGTGTGAGGAAGAGGAGGAGGAAGAGCCAGCAGCAGCTGACAGATGGAGAGAATAGACAGACTGTTTGTGAAGGACTGCTAGAAAAGTTTATATATATATATATATATATATATATATATATATATATATATATATATATAAGGCACATATATATATATATATATATATATATGCCTTATATATATATATATATATATATATATATATATATATATAAGGCATATATATATATCATAATCTGACAATAAATATAATATTGGCCATATTATATTTACATTACCAAAGTGAGATGATTTTAGTCTCACGAACAACATTAGCTAATTGTTATTTACTAACTAATCTTGAAAAAGTGAAAAACAAGTATTGTTACATTACCAGTGAGTTTGAGGGTTACAACAAAAAATGATATTTTTAAATCTTAAGGTGGAACGTTGACGTCACGACAACTTCCTTCCGGTCTATGCGCCTTGTTGTTGCGCTCAAGTTGTTTACTTACTTTTCGCTCTTTTTTACATCCCCAAATCCTCTAGTTTTATAGTCAACGACAGCAGATCACTTCTAAACGTTGGTAATAAGGTTGCACATGTAATCTTGGACACTTTTAAACCCGACCGAGCCAGGCCGCCTGCCCGTCTCTCGTTGTTCCCCGCGCAGAAGCGCCAGGTGAAACGCGCTGGCGTTCAGCTCTTTTTTGATACATTTTAGTGTGTGTTGTACTTGTATAGCGATGCATGTGACAAAAAAACCCAATCTTGAATCTTATTGTTCACACGTGCTATCGTTCTATGTGACCTGCCATGCCAAATTAGATTGTTTCCACTGGGTTTTGATTATGCGCGAAGTAGTATCTTTTTGTCATGAATAACAAAAAGAGTGAAAAATTAGTGTTGTTACATTCAGTGTGAAGGCTAACACAGAAAATTATATATTTGTTTTCACGTGATATTGGACATGTCATGCTGGGGACACTGACACCGGGACCCAAACACTATCCCACCACTGGAGCAGCTGCCTGCGGCAGCTAGAGCCTCTGACAGCCGCCGCCAGACGCACAACTTTCCCAATTCCCAGCAACATAAATGTTTATGTTCATCCTTGTAAAATAAATGTTTTTCTGGTTCAAAGTCATCTTGTATTGTTATTTAGACAATTTTTTATTTTATTTTAGAACAAAACAAGGTAATAAGCATTTAGTGTAAGCAAAATATGATAAACCCAATATAGCACTATATGACATTTAGTGTGCTTTTGCCAAAAAATAGTAATGTATACGGCGTTGATTAGCCTGTCCTCCATATTGAATGAAGTATGAAGGGCTTTGGCTGGACCTGACCCTCTGAACTAGGTCAGAGCCACGTCACCAGGCTCCTGAGTGGTTGTCGCGGCACGACTTGAAGCTGGAGTTCAGATATTTCCAACTCGAGCAGTAGATGCGATACGCTCAAATGCACAAAATGCACCACACAAACTGACACGCGGGTCAAACGTGTCAGTTGCTCTTCATCGCGCTCCTCCATTGACTTTACATGTAAACCTGATGCTCTGGTTGTGTCAATCGCATTCGGTGTGTACGCAGGCCTGAATCTGTATCCCAATTCAGGCCACAGACCCTGAATTGGGATACAGCCACTGTTTCTTGTTTCTAGGTTTCAGGTCTGTTTTTGGTTAGTTTTTCCCAGTTGCATGTCTTTGGACGGTGGGAGGAAGCTGGAGTACCCGGAGGGAACCCACGCAAACACGGGGAGAACATGCAAACTCCACACAGAAAGACCCCGGCCTGATGGTGGAATTGAACTCAGGACCTTCTTGCTGTGCAGCAACAGTGCTAACCACCGTGCCACCGTGCTGCCCTATTTCTCCTATCACATTAATAAAGATCACTCGCTTCAGAAGCTACCTGCATCCTGGGTCCTTTATTAAAACCCACATGGCTTGCCCTGTTAGCCGTGACAGGAGATTACTGTAAACAGAATAGATGTAAAAGTAGTTGTTGTACATGTACAGACCATAAATATGGAGTTCAGGTGTATTTGATGCTGCTGGGCAGACTGACCACTGGGAACCTCTGAGCTCTGCTGGTCCTCTGCTGGTGGAGGAATCAGGAGGAGTCAGAATAATAACAAAACATTGCAATTAAAAATGCAACCTGGTCCTCTGCATGAAAAAACAAAAAAACCCAAAGAAATAAAAAAAACTGCTACTTGATTGTTCCTGGTAGCAAATCTGACCCAAGACATCACGTCAGTTCCCTTATCTTAACATTCTCTTGTTATTGGAATATTCTTTTTATATCTGAATATTAACAACATGCAACTCAAATCACTGTAAACGCCCAAACCCTGATGACAAACTGAATTTTTAAATTCAAATTTAAATTTTTGATTTTGTAAAAATACTGTTAACAAAAAATGGCTATTAAAAATATGAACAGCTTAATATTCAGTATCATCAAAGACTTTGCAATAAAACTGTGAAATATTTTGCCGATATTATAGAGAACTTCAGCACACACACACACACACACACACACACACACACACACACACACACACACACAAAAGTTCTTTATGCTGGGCTATTTTTAAAAAAGCCCATCTTTCAGTCAGTTACTCACTGTTTTAGTTCATGCTAGAATACAATGTTTTCTACATGTTTCACTTCCTGTTTGCTGAAGTGGATTTTCAGTTGTTTAGAAACTAAAGACTTGTTTTTAAGAGGTTAAATGGGATTGAGGGAATGACGTGTTTGCACTGCAGTTTATATCCAACAACATCAAGCAGTTAAATCAGAGAGTTAATGTGACTAACAGCTCACCTCTCTCCAGCAGACAGAGGCTGGACTTTAAAATAAATGACATCTTCTTTAGACGCATCACTCCTTAAGGACACAGAGCTGGGTGGAGGTCCAGGCTGGTTCCTGCGAATAATGATGGAGCAGTGATGTGAGTGCTGAGCTGTGACATGGAGAAGAGTCATGGACAGTTAGAGATGGTCATCTCACCTCTGAGCTTTGGTCTGGCTCTCATGTTCCCCACACAGAGTGGTTTTAGAGGGAGGGACTCCCTCCTCTCTGTCCTCACACTCATCCATGCTGCTCAATTCACATCAGCTCACACACACTTTCCACCTTCACCTGCAGAGGAAACACAAATCATTCATGTGCACATCAGCTGAAATCCTCCTTTCCATCATGTGTGCTGTCCAAATATCAGCTGCTTCTTTCCTGCTTCATCTCAGTGTCAGCTGAATGCAGTCAGACAGCAGTGTGAGGCAGAGGAAGCTGCCATCAGCTGCTCTACTACCAGTCCACTAGATGGAGCCGTGAAGCACACACGATGCATTCACTGACACACACTCTGTGTTCCCCTGTAAGTGGAGAGGGAGATCTCTACTGTTTTTCTGCTTACACAGCTATCCCCCCTGGTCCTGACAAAGAGACTCTGATGTGAAAAGTGAAGCTTCCCTCTTGTGTCTTTTGACCATTTCTTGCCTTCTTTCCATTCTGAATTCCAGTGGACTCAGGGTAATTTCACTTTAAATTAATTAAAGTTACCATTCAACTTCTTACAAACCAATAGGTTCAGGAAGCAGACACATTTTGACTTCACAAGATATGTCTGCTTCTCTGAGCTCTAACTAGCACAGACAGGATCTCATGAAAAACCTCAGATATGTCCTTTTCTAACACATTGTAAAGATCACTGCTGGTATCAGTGTTCAGTTTCAGCAGTCAGAGAAAGCTCACACACAGTGGAAGCAGATATATTTAAACATCTTATAGGAGTAACAAGAAGCAGTACTTGTGGTTATCAAACTGACTTAACATTTAACTCATTTTACTTTTTTAGGATTATGAAGGTCGGTCACTTTTACTGGGGTACCATCGCTATGGCAATGTGTGTTACTGACGGTGAATAATCAGGACTGGACCTTAATCAGAGTAAGAGCATGTGACTGTCCTTCTAACACTGTAGTTACTAGTAGTGCTTGCTTTATTTCACTGAATGTTTCTTCAAAGCTCATTTCAACCTGTTGAAGTCAGGAATGAAAGTGCAGACTGAGAGTGGATCACATGATGTTTAAGGAGTGTCATGTGTAGGGATGGGTACCAGTATCCGGTGCCATTATGGCACTGGTTCTGACATGAACGGTATTAACCAGACCGAAAAGCAGCGCACATTTCGGTGCTTTATTTCTATTCTAGCCAATCATTTTACGTTTCCGAGGATAGTAGGCGGGCCCAGGTACGTACGTTCTTTTAGAGCAGAGCTACAGATTAAAAATGCCCAAGGCGAAGTGGTCAAAGTCTGGCTGTACTTCACACCAAAAGATGCAAAGTCAGCAGCCTGCAACAAGTGCTTTAAGCTGATACTGTGATACTGTCAAAGGAGGTAACACCTCAAATCTGATGAAACACCTGGCGACGCATAGCGTTTTTTTAAAAGCCGAGAAATGCTCCGTATTTGATAGCTTGCTGCGAGACCTCACACCGAGCACATCTACTGCAGGTGTGGTGCCTGTTATCGGACCCGGAGTTAGCAACATCCCCCAAGAACCCGAAGAGGAGAGTCCTGGCCCCTAGCCCTGCCAGTGTAGCAGAAATGATGACAGATAATGATGGTAGCAGCAGCCGTTCTTCTCTGGGTGAGTAGAGAGTAAAAAGTGGAAAACAGCTAAAAACGAGAGGTTTTTGGACAAAGTTTGTGTTTTTTCCATTGTTTAAGCACTGCTTCCAGCCAAGAGTGATACCATATATGCCCTATAGCTGCAGAAAAGGCTAACATTGTTATCTTTTTACAAAAAAACCAGCTGAACATGAGAGGTTTTTGGACCAATTTTGTGTTCTCCATTCTTTAAGCACCGGTTCGAGCACCGTTTAATCACCGGCACCGTTTCAAAAGTACCGGTTTGGTACTGGTATCGGATAAAACCTAAACGATAAACATCCCTAGTCATGTGACATGTTCAGTATTGTCACACATGTCTAGATTGTCCCTGATATCATAACTGCTGAAACACTGATGATTGGATGGAGCTGAATGGAGCTCTCTGTCTGTGCTGATTTGTCGCCCTCTCGAGGTCAAAGGACAAACTGCATGATGTCACTGTAACCACCACAGTGACAGGAAGTGTTTTTAAATGACTGAAACACTGAAATGATGCTAAAGGCTGTCGTTAGGCTCACTCATAGCAGTGCTGATGTGTTCATGTCAAACACTGGCTCAGGTCAGACTCCATTCTTCTCCAGCGTGAGGCCGCTGTCAGACCCACAGGAGCTCTGACCTTTGACCTCCTGTACACAGCTTGCTTCATCAGCAGCTCATTTTCTGCATTCTCCAATCATGGCTGAAAGTTTCCTGGATGTACTCTGGATGAGCAGCACTATGTTAGACAGACAGACAACATTCAAATGTCATGAGCCTGTTGATGAGAGCTGTGATGTTCTCAAAAACCTAAAACAAGTCCAGCTGCCATTCAAGCATGACTAGCATGACCTGAATGACTGAGAAGCTCCAGTTTCAGTCTGAAGCATTCAAGCATGAAAGGCTCCTAACTCGAGGTTGAACCAGTCTCATCTTTGTTCACTTGCATTGAGTTCACTCTTTTTTTTATGTACGAATGAATGTGAATGTTAGAAAGAGCACCAAAAAAGTGCTTGTTTTAATGGGTGAATAAGACAACTAGCTTCATTTGCTTTAAGTGCTCAGGTAGAAAATCGCTATGTAAGAACCAGTCCATTTACCTTCTCTGACAGTAGTCTACAGATTTTCAGTCAAGGTTTACAGAACAATATAGCAGACAGCTCTACACAGACAAACTTGTTGTGCCAATGTAACAGTGTTTATGTGGTATCATTCCACTTGTCACAAATGTCAGTGTAATGGGGAAACAGCGCCCCCACTCTTGGTGTGGCTGGTTAGATGAGGCTGGATGCATAAACCGCTGCCAGTCTGCCGTAGCCATACGAGAGGTGAGTTGTATTGTTCCGCACACAATGTAGTTAAGTAGTACAGACAAATAAAACATGTTTGATTAGCTTATGGGCAACGAATGTAATAAGTGCTAAGTGGACACATGTCCAACACCAGTTTTATGTACTTTTCATTTATTTATTATTGTGTAAAACTGTATGCTAAAGCAGAATGCTAATGGGATGTTCTGCCGTAGTGTGCTGTGTGGAGTGGTGTGTGGCGAGCCTGTGCACTGATAATACACCGTTGTTTCCATTCAGGTACATCATTTGTTGTTGCTGTTATTGTATTGTACATTAGAAATTGTAATATTGCTGCAATAATGCTAAAGATCAGAAGATCCAGTGTGACATCATCGTTACCTGGCAACAGAAGCCCTCATCTGACTTTATTGGAGGATATTTACACCAGCAACACTGTTTAGTTTGATATGACGGATTAACAACGTGCGCTGTGATATCCTGTTCATCTGTAATAGATCCTGGATCTAATCAGTCAGCAGATATTTGATCAGCTTATTTATAACTATACTAGAAACAAACACAACTGTGTTGGTGATTCATGCAAACTTGCATATCAGCCTTTGAAGGTTTTGTAGTATTGAGAACAAAGAGGTTGTGTTAGGGCTGAAAAGCCCGACTTGTTCTCCTCTGCAGGTCATCAAATGCACCACAGAAGTTTGTATTTGCACAAGCCTGTATATGTTTGATGGCTTTATTATTCTCTGTTCAAAGACAATAACTGTGGAAAATGTCTCATGTAGTATCAGCTTCATTTAAAATGACTGCAAACATTTAGAGAACATGTGCTGCTGTTTGTCCTACATTTCAACACTGAATGAACCCTGAAAACGTGATGGCAGCTGGCAGATTGGAGCTCACATGAAATATCAGCTGTATGAAGACTGGAGAATACAGATGATACAAATATGCAGCCAAACATTTGTGGACATGGATAAACTATCTGATCCAAAAAGCAGGAAGTGACACAGCTAGAAAATGAAAGTGTGTAACAGCTGAAGTCAAATGTAATGCAGAGCTGAATCTGCACTTGGATCATCTGTGAAAGGTCCACATGTAGGGATTACATGAGTCCTGATGTTTGTCAGTGCAGCTTGATAACTCCATCTACTGTGGGCTACATATACTGGGCTGGTAGCTCCATAGTGTTGGAAAGAAACTATTAAATGTGCAAATTTAAAATCAGAGGCTCTTCTAACACAGGAGCCATGTTGAGTTTACAGCCGACCACCGGCAGTCTGAAATGGAATGAAGCCCATTGACAGCCAGCAGGTCTAAACAGGAACGCACCCATTTGTATGCGTGGCAATGATGTGGCTGCAGCTGACACAGGATTGGTTCAAACTAAACATCAGACGCATTTCACAGAGTTCACAAAGAAACTCACGTTTTTATCTTTGAAGATCATCATAAAGTAGAATTGATGGTCCAGTAGAAACAGCAGGAGGTTTGAGCCCTTCTGATGCAGCAGAAACAGGATTTGGAGGAAGATGTTAATAGATCAGAAAGAATTGTACACTGTGAACCAATGCAAGTCTTTCTAGATAGACAGATTTTTAATAATCCCTCAGGTAGGTTCCTCTGGGACAGTCACAGATAGAGACAACATGACTGTGAGGATTCAGAAGAATAAAGTCAGAATACTTTATTATTATGAAGACTAAAGTGCACCTTAATGCTGCCAATGAATACACGTTCTTTGTTGAAAGCATGTGTGAGCACAGCTGACATGCACTACACTGACCCCACTCGCCCCATTTCTTCATCCACTTCTTGCTCTTGTGCTTGAAATGAGACACAGACGCAGCAAAAGTCAGAGGCTCTAAAATCCACAAAAAGGGGGCTTGTTAGATCAGGATGTTGGATGTGATCCATAGAAAACATGGATAATACACCACTTTATTTGAAGACATCTGTAGCACTGCCTCAGTTCTGGATGTTTCCACAGACTCCTCTGTGCACTAAAGAAAAGGTCAAAGGTCAGCAGCACATGTAGTTGGGACAATTCTTCATTTACAAACAACAGTCGCACAAACTATACAATTATTTTCCTCCAATGACGACTTTTCACTTGCAGAAATGGTCCTGTGTGATTTCTAGGCTGTGATATAAAAACTAGTTCCTAATGGCAGCGATTCACTCAGTAAACATGTGTTTCCTTCACCAACCTCACACACAGATCCAATAAGATCAGGAAGTGGGCAGTATAGTACAATATGTGTTATTTTGTACTGTACTGCCCAAAGTAAAGATCTGCTGAAGTGTTGGAAATGATCCAGATGTTTATTTTGGACGATACAGCAGAAGATCAGACGTGAAAGTGGAGATAACACAGAAGACCTGCAGCAAAAGGTCAGAGGTCAGACTGGGCCACTGGATTCAACAATGAGCCAATGATCATCAAGTAGTGACTAAAGCAGAGCCCTGACGTTCTGACATTTATCACCCAGTTAGAACAAATGTCTGCTGATGACTTCATCTCATGAAATGACTGATAGATGTCAATTCATTGATCAGCTGAGCTGCTGCTGCTGATCTTCATCGTGCACAGAAACATTCAGCTTGTTTCAATCAGTAAATAACTCCCACTACTCTCAGTTTGAACTGTTCCCACTCAAAATGCTGTGAGAACAATGATCATTGTAGAACTTCACAAACATCACGTGTTGTTTTCCACATGTAAGATCAGCAAACATACAGAAACTTCCTGTTGCCACACACGGCCTCTAAAATCTCTTCCACGGTTTCTGTCTGAAGTCCACTCTCTGTGTCGGATCCACAGGAAACAACAAGATCTTATTAACATGGTTTTCAATGTGTCTCCTTACAAAAAGTCCAACCAATGAACAAATGTGTGTATTTGTGGAGGCCGAACAAAAGCATGACACATTTCTCTGTTTCTATAAACTGGAGTCAAACACAAATATGAAGAGTTTCATTGACAGACTCCAAAATGCCCCCGCAGTGAATCAAAGGGAAATCCTACAGTGTGGCCAGAGAATCTTAATGGCTTCTAACATCAACATATCCACAATGTTGGATCCAGTTCTACCTCACAGAGTTACTAAGACACACCCTCTGCCAGCATTACAACAGCTCCACCTGCTTCACCTGCCTCCTCAGCATCTGTACACCTGAAGAGAAAAGAAAGGCTCCAAAAGCTCAAATCTACAAAGGATTCATGAAGTTTCATCCAACAATAACATGTTTCCCTTCCACAGTGTGCTGTTAGACACCACTGTACCTCTGCCATTTCAAAAAGAGCAGCTTGGGAACATTTTGGCTCCAAACACTTTGTGTTTAAGTTCCTAATCTTTGTTTTCTTTGTGAACAACATCTGGAGCTTTTTGACTCATAGAAACATCATTTTGTTCTTTAGATGACAGCAGATTGGGACTGAATAATCAATCACTATCAAACCAATAAAGACAAAAATGCTGATTTTACAGGAACTTTGTTGGAGAAGCTGTAAAGACATGAAACTGGTGGAGATCCCAAACCAGTTGATAGTGCTGATTATTCCAAATAAAGCTGTTTTCCATTTGAGATGAAATGACTTTCTGTCCTGATATATAATAAAGATGTTAGTTGTTTTTGAGCCCCTGTATTAAAAGTAGTTTAAAGTCAGCTTGAGTTTGATGTCTTTATGTCAAAGCTGCTCATGATGTTGAGATGCTGATGGAATAAAAACAGTGAAAAATCTGCCTCAATATAAAAGCATGTAGTCCAGACTTAAATGTAGCCTATTGTTAGCTGAGGTCCACACACAGTGTTTGACAGTGTAAACTGTGTGAAAGGGCTGCTGGTGGAGCTCACTAGGATGAGCAGGTGACCATGTGCCACGAGGTGGAGAGCAGCTGGCTTGGGTTTGATTCGGACCACGTCCTCTTTCTCTCTCCCTCTGCTTTGCTGTCACTTATCTTCACTGCTCTGTCCAATAAAGCTGAAAAAGGCCCCAAATCAAAGAAATCTGCCTGCAGCCTCTGAAATGTCTTCTGTTTCCTTCCCGAGGCCTTTTTCACCGTCAGCCCATCAGACAGTCCAGCAGCATTTATGATGATGTCATGATGTTGAAGAGACTGCTATGGTGGCCTCCCATGACCCCCAGCCTCATCTACACTGAGATGCAGACATTTGAAAACATTCAGCAGACAACTGAATAATAGTCCAACACAACAGTCTGTGTACAGACACACACTGACCTTTCATATAGTCAAAGGAGTCAATCAAACACAGCTAGTTGAGTCATTTCTTGTGTGAGTCTAAAGTGAATCTAGTATTTGAAAGTCCACTTCCTGTATTTGTTGTTGAAGACTTCTTCAGCTTCTTCTCAAGGACATCAGCTGCTTGTTTGGCAGCAGAGGCAGTTAAGAAGCTTCCTGAAAAACACTGAACAGTGAGTTCACTGTGGCATATGACAAATTCAGCTTTCTATGTGCAAATGTGTCTGTGTCAACCTTTCAAATGCTGTTGAATCCAAAACATCAGCGGCTCCTTGGCTGCTCACTTCATGCACTTCTGTCTTTGTGACAGTCCAATGACATCACAGCTGTTTCCACCCCCAGTGTCTCAGGACTGGACACCTTTAAACATGTCGAGGATCAAACAGCCGTCCAGCTAAACATACATGAAACTATCAAAGCTGACAATCATTCCAATAACATCTAATGGTACATATATATAGACACAGCACTACAAGGAAATGGCTCTCAGCATCTGGCTGTGGTAACAAATGAGTCCCTGTTTGTGTTCAAATTGTGTGCATGTTGTAGACGTGTGTCACATATAGAAACACAAAAATCCCACAATGACACAATGATTGGTTTGACACAACTGTGCAGCTGTAAGTTGTTTCTAATGATTCATTGAAGCTCTTCTAACATTCTGGAGACGATCAGTACATGAATCTGTTCAACACGACAACAATTTGACTTCAATGTGAACGTTTGCCATTAAATAACCTTCTTCATCCAGCTGACAGCATCCTTCATCCTATGATATTAACAGTTCCTCCTGTTGATGACAAACCTCTGACATGATCTGCTTAAGGAGCGTTTTCATGTGAAGCTCTCTGAGCTCAGGGCTAAGTTGCTGTGTTTCATCTTTAAGAGCTGCTGCCTCCTCGCCGGACTTGTTCTTCTCTTCTTCTCCTAATGACACCATTTCTGCTTCATATCTTTCACTGGGCCTAAAACAGATGAAGAGTAGATCTACTGCTGTTCACTGTTTTTGTCAATATGGAGAAATATGCAAAGACAAACACAGCACATACAGAGAAATGTAGACAGGATGTGCAGCCAGTGCAGTAAATGGTCTAAATATCAGCTCTTTAGAAAATGATCCTGATGAACATGAAACTAACATCCAATGAGAAACACAGCTTCCTTGTTTCATGTCCAATAACAATCAATGAAGAGCTAATAAAGAGCTATTCTATTGTAAAATGCTGAGATGATTATTAGACAGAACCCAGCGGCTCACCAAAAGCCTGCATTGAAAATCTATATGAAAGTCATCTATGCTCATATATGGCAAAATCCTTTAACTGTCACTGTGTTTGTCATCTGTGCTCTTGTTGGTTGGACAAGTTTGTAAATGACAAAGAGCTCAGTGGACTTTGCATCCATCAAATCCTGTTAGATGTTTGGATTGTTTTTCCTTCACAGCTTTGTGATGAAGGCAAAAGAACAGAGATATGAACTATTGCCAATATGAATCCTGATGGCATGACGTGGGCAGAGACCCACCAAAGCAACACTCACCTCATTCCAGGCGCTTGTCTGCTGGAGACCATGAGCCTTGTTAGTCACACATTAGTTCACATAAACCTGTCTGGGATCCTTTGTTGTTCTTTTGATGCAGAGTTACATTATAAATATAAAGAGTTATTTCAGAGTCTCATCAGTTTTCCTACATGTCTTTATTGAACACATCAGCAGGGCTGAAGCTCTCATGTTAAACACACACTGATCTATGGACACGTTCATGTGTTTCTAACAGAACCAGGCTGTTATCAGCCCTGCACTAACATTATGTCACACACACTGAATGTAACAGTGACAGTTTACATCATCACACAATCAGCTGTGATTGTTTCACTGTCATCAAACTAGTCAACAGGAAGTAGAATCAATAGAAACCAATCATTTACTGACAGCATGTCTGATTGAAATAAGTGCAGATTCTGTATGAAGTATAACTGTACACAGTAACTGTATTACAATAAGGACTTAACAGCGCCCTCTGCTGGAGTGTTTTCACATTGAGAGCAGCTTTCCTCTGAATTCAGTGAGGTTATGACTGAAATTATTGGTTTAGTCGGTTTTATAAAGACCAGACCACTAAAAACAAGAGTGTCTCTGCTCTCTGTGAGGAGATGGAGCCGAACATCAAGCTGTGCTGTTTCACAGTGAAGCCAGGCGGCTGTCACCAGGAAAAGTCTTGTCCCGAGTTTTTGAGCTCAGAGAGCAGATAAGATGTTTTTGGAGCAGGAGCACAAGTATGAAGTCATAGAGTTAGTGATGAGAGTTTCCTGGCAAAACTGGCCTACCTGAGTGACATATTTGGAAATGAAGTAAATCTACTTTGGTAAGCTTGTGCTTGTGTCTTAAATTTGACTTCCTTTGTCTCTTAATCAGTTCAGCTGTGTTCCCGTGTGTCTCCACTTCCCTAATCACCCTTCAGTATACTGGCTGTGTTTTTCTCTGTTACTCGTCAGAGCATTGGTCCAGCTGTCCTTGTGTCTCAGTGTTTCAGTGGTCCCAGTGTTTTTTCTTCAGTGTATCGTTCAGTATTTTGTGTTTTTGCACTTTTGCATCCATCTAAATAAATCACACATTTTCTGTTAACCCTTTAAAGCCGGTCGGAGCGGGCACGCTCCGTTTTGCGTAACTATTTTTAAATCCCGGTAGCTCTGCAACCACGTAAGCTAGCGCAATAATTTTTTTTGCATATGAAACCGGAGGAGTTGTACTTACATCTTATGCCATCAGCTTGTCCTCGGTCACAGTTTCCTTCCACGTATAGCTTTGCAAAAACTGCATAAAAAGCGCTTGCAGCAACAAAAATATAATATTCCAGAAACACGCTTTGCCGATCCAATCAGCTGCTTGTAACACTTCCTACGTCCATGAGCGCGAACTATCGCATGTCCGCCATGACCTGCCCGAAACCGGAAGTGACGTCATTTTCGCAGAAATGTAGTTTTTTACCATCAGGCCCTCATGAGCCTATACTGGTGTTTTTAAAAGTTATGTTTGACTTTATGACTTTCTGTGTCGTTTCTGGGATGCTTAGGACTCATATTGCACTGCTGGAAATAGTTTATTTTGATGCATATGCTGCTTTTTTTGCAAATTTGCATTATAATATTTATTTTTGTTTTTCCTGCAGTGTATAAAATTGGTGTATTTCAAAAATAAAACTTTGAAGACACTCAAAATAAATTTCCCGTGGTGGGAAACTATTTTGTGCAACTTTTTTGTATTTACAGTTTTGAGGGATAAGCCTCTTAGTTTTCTCTAACTAGAAATATATGTTAAAAACACAAAAACGATTTTACATTTTTTTGTAGTTTATTGCACTTTTTTGCAATTTATGTAATTACTATGCACTTAATGCAGACATATTATTAAAATTTAGGCTGTAATGGTTGTATTGATGTATAGCAACTTGAAATGCTCCCAAAAATGGCTCCACAGCATGTAAACATATAATATAAGCTCCGGCGGACTTGGTTGTATGGTAGGTCTTAAAGGGTTAAGGTCTTTTCCTGCAACTTGTTAACTTACTGGAGTCTGTCCGGTTGTTGTTGTTGCCATTGTTATTCATCGTCTTCTCTCTGACTGTGATGATGGTCCCATTTAGTCAAGCATTTCTCTATGAAGAAAAGTTTCAGACGATCTCATTGGAAGCATAATCTGTAGTTTTCAGTAGTAAAAGTTGTAGTCGTCACTAAAACCCCCAAACCTCAGGGACAGGGTTATCCTCTGAGGAGCATGAATATAAAATCCCATCGTTGGTACTTCAGTCTGGACCAAAGCGACGTGCCAACAAACACCAACTCACACCGACTCACACCAACAAACTACAAGAACCACAAAACACATGAAGTGTAACAGAGTCTGGTTCAGATGTGTTGTAGTGCACCTGTGACGCTGTGATGTGGTCCAGTTGTTTTTAAAGCAGCAGAAGATCAGAACAAGAAGAATGAAGGGCAGACTCCTCAGGATGAAGATGACAGTCAATGATGAAGGAGCTGAGATTCACACAAAACAAAGTTCAGCTCTTCATTCATGCTTTATCATCACCGTAGTTTCACTGCAACAAAAGCTTTTTTAGTAGATTCACAGGCTCACATTTTTCTAAGCCAGTCGTCACAGACGTCTGTAAGTTTGAAGGTTTTCAGCTGACAGACATTCAGGTAGTTTCATCGCTCTGGTTTGGATGATTCAATGTTTATTAATCGTCCCTTCAGACGACCAAAGGCTGCCACATGTACGGTAACAGCACAGACCCGTAACTAAACGTTTATGTGACAGCGTTTAATCTGTAAAACGTGACACATATTTTGGAGGCGTGTTGGTCACCAAACTAAACTTGTTCACTTACTGGAGTCTGTGTGGTTGTTGTTGTTGTTATTCATCGTCTTCTCCTATAGGAATACTTGTAGGAAACTTTGGGAAGCAGCATTTTTCCTCATATCGTCTAAATTGAAGTTAGCTCAGGTGCTTCTTCCATACTTGCTCTACAGAAAGACAAAGAGTTTGGAGCTCTGCAAACATTTCCAGCACAGCTGGATGTGTTTGTAACTTTGGTCACCTCTGTATCATCCCTCAGATTCTTTCTGCACAGCTTTGAAACCATGACACCACTAGTGATGCTGAGGAGATGTCCAGTTTAAATAGACCTTTATTCCTGGAACACAAACACATGAAGTGATGCTGTTAAAGAAGAACATTTTATCGCACTAATGAATCAAGCATCTGTATGTTTGTCTGTCAGTCTGTCTGTCAACAGTTCCTCTGATCTACTTCAGACTTGGTGGGTATTTTGTTTTTGGAGCGGTCAAAGTCTATCACCGTGTTGCTTTGTCTGCTGTAAACCTGCCTGTACAAAGGGAAACATGCATGTTTTTAGGTGCAAACTCACAACATGGCTGCATTTTTTGGTCATCTTGTATTTTATATTCATTTAGTTCTATTATTTTTTGTATATGAATATTTACAAGTGTGTAGATACAAAGGCTTGATTAAAACAAAGGTCTCAGCTGTGCTGTTAGGGATGCACTCATATTTGTTTCAAAATGTAATAAATCAAAGGATTTTAGGCTTTTCATCCTTTTTATTTGGTTATAACAGCAGGTGGATAAAAGCATGCAAGTGATGAATCTAATTTTGTGATATTATGAGCATTGTTAATAAAGAAAGAGCAGAGATAGTAAAGTAAAAAGGAAACAGGTGATGGACGAGAGATTTTCAGAGCAGTAAAAACTCCTCAGTGAGACGATCACCTGGACACAAGGTCAGGCAGCTGGGACTCATCTAGAGAGAGGAAAATGGAAAAGTGATCTGTGCAGAACATCACTGTTGATTGCAGTTATTTACATCAAACTTCTTCTCTGAGATAAGAGCACCATTTCTGGGAAAGATGACAGTATTTCCATGCTGGATGCTGGTTTGCAGGGAGAACTGAATGAAACTCTCCTGCACCTCAGCGCTGAGGTGCACACCTGTGAAATCAGATGAGGTCAATCTGCTGCAGCACGTAGAGCTTTACTGATCAGCAGAACAGGTTCAAAGGATTCAGCAGAGCGTAGAATCAGAGCTAAATGCCACATCACCATAGAGTTTGTTAACAACAGCTTTCTTTCCCCTTTGTCTCGATGGACTGAATCAGGGCAGACTCGTCATACTTCACCTCAACCACGTCACTGAGATCCCCCAGCCTGACAAAGCAGCAGAAATGATGAAAGTAGAAGCAGCAAACACACCAGATGGTTCAGTTGTGTTTTTCTCTCTGTGTGTGCGCTCACGCCCACTTGTGTATGTGAACTTTCCACGTACCTCAGTTTGTTTCTCCAACATGAGCCATTAGGCTGCAAAAACATCACTAACACATGAATTCTTTCTCTTTTTTGTTATCACCTGTGATCATGTGTTTTATGTTTCTTTCATTTACGAGTTCTTGTATAGTTACGTGTAACTAGACTTCTATGGGACGTAAATGATTGTTTTGTATACAGATCTGTACAAAGGATGTAAACACTTGATTAAAAAGGAGATCTCAGCTGTGTTGTTATGGATGGACTTCAACGTATTTGTTAAAAAAGAGAATAAAGCAAAGTATTTTAGCTGTTTGGGAGTTTTTGTTTGATTCAATTCAGTTTTATTTCTATGGAGTCAAATAATAACAAAGGCCCTAGAATAGCCCTGAGTTTGTCCAGGTGACACTCCTCTGAAGAACAAATACAAAGAGGAATTGACCCTGTGCACGAGAAAATGCTAACTTCCTGGTTTGAGACTGGATGTGGGGTTGTATATTTTCAGTAGCTTTACTTTGCGGTCAATCGCTACTGCGAAGATATACTCCACAATCATGTCCAAAACTCGAAAACGGAAAGATCGCGTTAAGTTAAGAGCAGAAGGTGGGAACACTCACCACTGTTGTGTCATAAAAAATCTAATGATCAATTTTGACGTGTAAAGAGTTTAGATCGATCAGTTGTTTACGTCACCCAACACAAGCAGAACTGCATCACTGCAGCAGAAGACACATCGTCCACATTCAGAAGCACATCTCTGTATAGTGACTGGTCTCATGATTTAAACAGGCAAATGTTCAGCATTCAAACTACAGGTGAACAATAGTCAAACCAGATGTTTCCCGTTATGTCGAGATCAGCTAGTCAAGTACACACCTACACAGCATGTTAACAAACCGTGAAAAAAGCCACACAAAAAAAAATTGCTGGTAAAGATTTCTATACATTAGTATTTACAAAGGGTATGTTGTGACTTACCTTCAAAATTACAGCGGTCCCTCGCTAATAACGCGGTTCACCTTTCACCTCGCTGTTTCGCAGACTGCTTAGTGCAAGTTTGCAGGCTTTTTTTTTTACATCACATTGTGTCCTGATCGCTGCAGACGATCTCCTCCGTGACGTCTCTCCTGTACAGTACAGAATCGCTGCATCGATGCTAGCAGTGTGACTCTGAAGTGCAGTGCTGTATGTCCACGATGTACACGAAATGTTTTGCACTGTCAAAAAATAAAATTGGCTACTTGATTTCACCTATCACTGGTTATTTTTAGAACATAACACCCACGATAAACGAGGGACCGCTGAGAAATATAACATTTGAATCCCTTTTCTCTTTTGAGGCGCGGGGAAAAAATATCGACAAGTTGATGAACATCATTTACAGATATATTGGGTAAATGCCCGAGACATCTATAGAAATGTAAATCGCCACTTGATTCATTCATTTGCTTAACTTGTTTTGGACCGTAAAACAGGCGCGAATAGGACACCGGTAACAAAGCTCCCCACAGGAGTTTCCGCACCAGAAGTAGCATATGCTAACGTGCACATAGTCAATAAGGGGATTAGTTTTCAAGTTTGGTTTCTTTCAAAATAAAAGCTGAAAGTTCCATGTTTTGGAAGCATGACAATATTTTCAGCCAGGATGCCGGTCTCCAAGGAGAACTGCACCTCAGTGCTGAGCTCCACATCACGCCCTGTGAAACCACAGATATAAATCTGCTGCAGTGAGAATAACTTTACCCAACACAAGTGTAGAATTAGACATTTGACTTTACCTACAACCTGTTAACAACAAAGCTTTCATTGCTTCTGTTGTTGATGGTGTAAGTCATGTAGGACTAATCATACTTCACATCAGCCATGCACAGGTCAGAGTATCTCCAGGCTTTCAATAATAAAGCCAAGCAGATGATGTGAACATAGCAATAGTAAAATATGCATCATAATCAGTTGTATGAGTCAACTATGTGGCACCTCAGTCTTGTTGGCATGAAGAAAAGTTGTGTAACATGTAGCATAAGGGCTGGAAAGACATCATATTACAGGTAATAACTCTGATTTTTCTGTGTATTATGAACTAAATGTATCCTGATACACACAGAGATGGATGAGCAGAGGTCACATGATGAAAGAAAAAACATGGAGTCTTTGATTTATTTAGATATTTATTGACACTGAACCATCGTCGAGCTTTCACAGAACAAACCTGATCACATGACCTGCTGACCCAAACAGTGAAAAGCTCCATGGCAACAACAACAAACAGCCTCACATATGTTAACAGAGGCTGTTAGAAGCACAGAGTCTTTACAGTCTTTCTCCTGTTTGTACACAGATCTCTGCACATCTTCATCACAGTTACTCACAGACGTGCAGAGTGTGTGGATATCAAAGCTAAGTTTCCACCATGTTTGTAGTCTGTACTGGGACTCATGGAGCATCTCTCTATGAGCACTCAGTGCTTTAACCAGTGAGTCCCAGTTTAACCAGCAGCCTTCACACCACACATCACACAGACATGGAAACTTCAAACCCTCAGACTGAAGTCACTGGCAGTCTCTGGCACCAGCAACTGTGCTAACAAACATACAGCAAACAGTGAAGGTTTGGTAGAGAAAGCTGGTTGAGTAATACCAAGTACGCGGAGGAGGAGGGGGGGTTACATTACTAGATGATTAAACATGGAACTATTTTGCTGGCAATAATTGAAATGATTAAAGAAAATCAACAAGCTATTTATGGAAGATAATTCATAATTTTATAAACTGGAATGATGAAATTATATTGGCTGGATCTGATTATTGGGGGGTCGTGACCCCCGTAACCCCCCTGGAAATTACGCACCTGGTCCTGAGGTCAAATCCACCATCTTTGTTTCAGTGCTGAGCTTCATGTTCTCCCGTGTTTGTGTGCGTCCTCTCCGGTACTCCGGCTTCCTCCCACAGTCCAAACACATGCAGTTAGTGGGGTCAGGTTAACTGTGAGTGGTTGTGTCTCTGTGTTATTCCACCTTAATCAATGACTTCCTGTTAGCATTAAGTGCTTCTGTAGGACTGATGTCATTTTCATGGGTTGGATCATTTAAATGAAGCTGGACTCAGATGCAGTAAATAAGTTGATTGATCATTAATGAATAAAGCTGGTCAAATACATCACGTGGACACATGTGATTGTGTATTGTAGTATTGATCCCAATGCTGGTATTAGTCCTGGATCAATAACACTGGATGGATGCGTTCAGCATGGAGCCCCTGAGCTGTGTTACAGACAAACATGGAAAACTGACAGGTCTGTGTCATTCACAGTCTGTAACACTTCTAAACAACAGAGGCTGACCCAAGTGCCTCAGAGCCAGGCACGCTCACATCACAGCTCTCTAAATAAGCCAGTTTCAAAATAAGAGCTGAAAGCTGTGTTTGGTTGTGTTAGCTTATTATTGTGGAGACTAACATTCAGTGATCATGTGTTCAGACTCATAATGATTACTCTCAGAAATCCTGATCTTTGTATTTACTGTGTGTTGGATCAATAACTGAGATTCATCGTATCACACAGCTGTGCTGCTGCTGCTGGTGATGTCAGCACATCTGGAACAATACGAGGTATCTGCTACCAGACTGAGCAGGACGTGAGACCTGTGGACTGTTTAAAGCTGTCCCTCCACAGCTCACTCAGACCTGATCCACACCTCAGTGATATTCTCTGACTTCCTCAGTAGAGACAGAAACCATTCAGATCTGGGACGATCAGCTGACTGATGATGTCACACAGACTGTGTTTTTCAGGAACAGTGATTCTGATGTGAGCCTGCTAGCTGACAGCAGACCTGATGAAACCACATGTTCACATCTGTGAGGACAGACTGGACTCTTTGACTGCACCTTGGTTCTCCTCAGAGGTCTGTACAGGAGCATGTCCACCCCCACTGAAGATCTCAGTCACTGTGAAACATAGAAAGCTGCTTGTGTAGCCTCTGCCTCACATGTAGATACAGCTACAGGTTTCTCTGTCAGTCAGACTGAAACAGTGTCCTGATGCTGCATCATTCAGCTCTGTGCCCCAGTCAGCATCACTGTCAGCTACCAGTGTCAGTGTTTCTGCCCTTTTCCTGTAACACTACACTCAGCACAGGCTCAGCTGCTATCCAGTGTTGGACTTTGGCTTCAGCTGCTGTGATAGATCCTCTAACATAGATCAGCTCTGCTACATGTTGTTAGATAAGTGCAGCTGCCTGTCATGTCCTGATGTTTCTCTGGCTCAGCAGCTTCTCCATCAGAGGTTCACATGGAGCTGATCCAGTATCTCCAGTAACTGTGTTCTGTGCCTCACTGGTTCATCCTTCTGTCTGTGTGACGTCAGTCAGATGTTGAAGTTAAACTCTGTAATCTTCACTGTGTCACAGAGTTCAGTGAGTCCCGTTATTCACAGTATCAATCAGATCATCAGAGAACAGCTGATCAGCAATCAGTGGTGCCAACAGCACCTCCTGTGGTGAGAGGATGCAATAATGCAATGTAGCATTTTTACACTCAACACTTCCAGTCATGGAAACTGTCTGTTGGATCTGTTTGACGTTGCTTTCTTGTGTTGCTTTCTTGGTTAGAGTTCCTCACAAATGTCCAGATTATTCTTCTAATGAGGCGTCGACCATGTTTTCAGTTCTTTGGAAGAAAACATCGCCCTTTGCCATCCTTACTTTTCTTTGACTTCTTCAAATGCAGCTGAACTCCAGCTGGTATTTTATTGGACTTTGCAGCTGTTTCTGGTCATCAGTTCATTCCTGCAAACCTCTGAACCTGAACAACAATGATGCTGCATTGCTGGCTGATCCCAAAAGGTTGATTCTGTTCATCTGGACGTTTTCAGAAACGTTTGCTCACTGATCAGGTGACTTCTTCAGTCTCAGCTGACTGCAGCTTTACAACCTTACAAACAGCACATTTGCACAATGACTGAAACCAGCAGCACCTGATATATATGATACTAATATAATACATATACATATATAATCCATACTAATGATGAAGGAACTGAGCTCACAGTCCATTGTTCATTCAGTGAACTACTCAGTTTATTTTGGGCCTCAGAAATGCTCACTCTGTTTGTACATCACTGTCAGCAATAGACTCATTCTGCTGTGTGGACAGGAACACATGTGACATCACTTCCTGTTTGTTTGTGACTGAAGAGGAAGAAGTTTACAAGGAATCATTTAGAAGAGTTTCAAACATCAACTGATTGAATCCATGAATCTGAAAACGTGTTTGTGAGTGAAAGAGACAGACATGTACAGACTGAACTATCTGTTCAACAGTCAGAGTGTTTCTGTAACAGGAGACACTCTTTACACCCCACTCAGCACAGGGACACTGAGTCACCAGGAAACAAGAACATAAACCCAGGATAAAGAGTTTGAGTGAATGTGGTGTTGAAGGTGTGGAGGTGGATCAGAGTGTCAGAGGAGACTCTGTAGAAGGACAGAGTGCCAGCAGGACAGTCCACATACACTGCTGCTCTGTTAGAGACAGAGGAGGAGGAGGAGGAGGAGGAGGAGATGGATGTTTGTATGTTATTGTGACAGACAGAATAACCAAGAACATCAGAGCAGCACAGACTCCAGGACTGATCATTGTGTCCAAACAAACAGTCACTGTCTCCTTTCCTTCTGATGCTTCTGTAACTCACTGATATAGAAACGTCTCCTCTCCACTCGACCTCCCAGTAACAGCGACCAGTCAGACCATTTCTACACAGCAGCATATAATAATCAAATCTGTCTGGATGATCAGGATATGACTGAACCTCCTCCACATGTGTCACCTTCCTGTTGTTGTCAGACAGTTGGAGCTTTGTGTTCACTGTGTTTGTGTCGATTGTGAGTTGACAGGAATCTGATGGAGAGAACAAACACAATCCAGCTGCAGTTATTGATCCATCATCTGTTCATTGATTGACACTTTGATGATGACTCCTGACATGATGAAGATGGTTGAATATGTGCTGCTTTGTTTTCATGAATCCCATTAAAAACACACTTACACTTCCTCAGACCTGGTCTCAACCATCGGACTCCAGCAGGCTCCACCCTGAAAGGAGGAGGGGGGTCAGAGCAGCACAGTCAGCATGCACACATGGACATTACATGGCTCTCATACACACACTGTTACACACTGAGCTCAAAGCTCGGCTCCACTGTTTTATTCAAAGAAATCTACATTTATTTATCAGCACATTTAAAAACAGGTTGAGCCAAAGTGCTGCACAGAGTAGAGAGAAAATAGGAAACATACACAGTAATTACTATAAAGACTCGTCAGAATTGAAAGCTACAGAGTACAAATGTGATTCCAACCGGGTTTTAAAAATGTCGAGTGTTGGTGACGACCTGATGTGAAGGGCGACTGTTCCAGAGTTTGGCTGCAGCGATCGATAAAGCTCACCTCTGTTTTTACGTCTAGTTCTGGTCAGAAGCTACTTATCTGCAGACGTGAGGGCTCGACTTGGATTATTTTGTTAAAGAGAGATAAGATGGAGCCAATCCATTCAGAGATTTAAAGACAAACAACAAGATCTGGAAGTGGATTCTACCACGTACTGGTAACCAGTGGAAAAAGCTGGAAAAAGCTGGTGATGGGTCGTCTAGCACAGACCCACCGCTGGAACCAGACAATTCATGAGGGAGAGAACTGTGACAGCGCCGTTCCTTCACTTGACCTCAGTCGCTCTCATCTGCTCCCTCGTAACACTGCTCTTTATTGAGGTTACATGAATATGCATAAGTTCATTAACATATGACGTCTTACACAGGTATGAACAAAGAGTACCAGTCTGTGCATAGTGTAGGTATGTGTGTGTGTGTGTGTGTGTGTGTGTGTGTGTGTGTGTGCGACCCTGTGACCCCAAAGCTGGTGCTAAGAGTCCAGTGGTCCCCCTAACAAAGGGCTCTTATACTTAACCAGACACAGAGTAGGTGTCCTCCTACACCAGGGGTCTCAAACTCGCGGCCCGTGGGCCAATTGCGGCCCGCAGGACGATCGTTTTTGGCCCCCACCTTAATATGAAAATTTAATGTTAGTTTGATAATGTATGACACTTTACAGTGTTGTGTGCGGAGCTGAATTAACCCACCAATCAGGTGGGATATGGATCTCAGGGGACACCAGCCGGGCTTGATGCAAGCAGGGAAACATTTCTCAATGAGTAAAAGTTACAGCAGCGTTGCCCTGGAGTGTTTCTTTCTTTTCTGTGCCTGGCTGGCTTCCTCCTTTCTATTGGGCAAACGCGGACATTCGCCCCAGCGCGCTGCGTTCACAACACTTCAAGAAAAGTTGTTTTTTTTAAGTTGCTGCCCAGCGGGACATTATACGTATATAGATTTATACACACGTCAGTGGGATTTAAAGTTATTTTTTCACAGAGAGAGATCTCATATTAACTCTCAAAGTGATGCGTAGGCGGCGGGATAAAAGAAAAGTAATGAACTCAATGCAGCCCAATTTAGTCTGCAGTCACATAGCGACACCTGTTCATCGGCAATAACAGTCCCCGGTAACCCGGACTAATTATAGGGTCGCACCGTAATTTGTGGGTCGATGTTTTTTATTTGCATCACTCCGTTTGCATTGCAGCATACATGAACATTATATTATTTCAATATAATGTAAAAGCAGTCAAAACAACTAACATCAGAAACAGGTGATATTATCTGTTATATGTCACGGTGTCATTTCCGCTTCTTTCTCCTGTAACAACAGCCCGGCGCTGTGAGCAGTCGCCTTTTTTGCACTCGCCATCTCTGTACTTTCTACCATCTGCAAACGCCACGGTGTTCGTGTCGTCATGAAAGACATGAACATGGAGCGTATAAACAAAGGAGACTGCTACCAGCTTTTTATCTGCCGATCGCCGTGCTACGGTTGCAAGAAAAAGAAGCAGAAATGACGTTCTCTACGCGTTGAGACATTCCCCGTCCGTCGGCTAAACGCTTGATTGAAACTTCAATGCGACAGTGACACCAAGTAGGATTATAAATGTTACGTAGCCCCAAACATGTCTTTTTCAAAGCCTGCGGTGAAGAGAAAGGTTGGTGATGAGCACCGACAATTTCAGGAAAAGTGGGAAATGCAATATTTCTTTGTTGAGCACAGGGGCACCCCGACCTGTCTTATTTGCACAGAGAAAGTTGCGGTGCACAAGGAATACAATTTGAAACGTCATTACACAACTAGACATGCTGAGGTGGAGGCAAAATACCAGGGAGATGAGAGAGTGAACCGGGTTGCCAGTCTTAAAACAGATCTACTGAGGCAGCAAGATTTCTTCAAGAAAGCAACCAAAGAGAATAATGCAGCAGTCGAAGCCACGTGGTTAGTGAGATGATTGCTAAAGCAGGGAAGCCATTCACAGAAGGTGAATTTGTCTAAAAGTGCATATTGTAGGCTGCAAATATAGTCTGTCCGGGAAAGAAAGGTCAGTTTAGCAACATCAGCCTTTCTGCCAACACCGCAGCAGATCACATTTCTGACCTGTCAAGTGACATTTATGACCAACTGTGTGAGAAAGCCAAATGTTTCAGTGTATACTCAGTCGCTCTTGATGAGACCAGCAAATGCCTGAAGTTTGACAATGTGAGGTCTATTGTTGTGAAATGTATCAACCAAATCAGATCCAGGGGCTTAAAGCACCGAAGGTTCTGTGCTTTTTTAGAGGAAATGGAGTCAGAATATGGGGATGTGCTCGCCTTCACTGAGGTACGTTGGCTCAGCAGGGGAAATGTATTAAAGAGACTTTTTGAGTTGAGAACAGAAGTGAAGCCTTCATGGAGAAGGATGGAGTTAGTGTTCCTGTGCTAACTGATCCCAAATGGCTCATGGACTTAGCTTTTCTTGTTGATATAACACATGAGCTTAATGTACTGAACAAGACGTTACAAGGCCAGGGGCAACTTGTCAGTGCTGCCTATGACAACGTGAGAGCATTCTCCACAAAACTTGCGCTCTGGAAAGCTCAGCTCTCTCAGACAAACCTTTGCCATTTCCCAGCATGCAAGGCACTCGTGGATGCAGGCACACCATTCAGTGCTGACAAGTATGTGGATGTCATTTTGAGGCTACAGGAGGAATTTGATCACAGATTTGCTGACTTCAAGACACACAGAGCCACCTTTCAAATTTTTGCGGACCCCTTCTCCTTTGATGTGCAAGATGCCCCTTCTGTGCTTCAAATGGAGCTCATTGAGCTGCAGTGCAACTCTGAACTCAAAGCAAAGTTCAGGGAGGTGAGTGGAAAAGCAGACAAGCTTGGACAGTTTTTGAGAGAATTGAGCCCTAGTTTCCCTCGGCTTTCCCGAATGTTCAAGCGGACCATGTGCCTTTTTGGTAGCACATACTTGTGCCAAAAGCTCTTCTCCACTTTGAACTTCAATAAGTCCAAGTACAGGTCCAGACTTACGGGTGATCATCTTCAAGACATACTGAGGGTCGCAACTGCTTCCTCCCTCAGGCCAAATCTGGCTCGGCTATGCGAGAGGAAACGCTGCCAGGTCTCTAGCAGCAAGGAGTAGGCAAGAGAAGCCATGTTCAGAAGAACAGTTCATTTTCTACAGTGTTCCATTCATGTTCAGAAGAAGGTTATAGAACTGTTAATACAGACATTTCAATCTAAATACAGCAGATATAGAAGACTGAAAAAAACACTTAAGTTCACTGACTAAAATATCTTATTATTTTATTTATGTATTACAGATTGATTTATTTTCTTATTAATTCTTAATTTGTTTATTTATTTTTTATATTTTGTGTTAAAAAATAAAAATAAAGAGATTTGAGAAGATTGGAATTTTTTAACCATGCCTTTCTTGTGGAAAACCTAATGCGGCCCAGCCTCACCCAGCCTCTGCCTGCAGCAGCCCTCAGCTAAATTAAGTTTGAGACCCCTGTCCTACACCATAAATCAGTAAGAGAGGGTACGACCTCTCTCATGGCCCCAAGTGGTGTATGCATGCCAGAGCACTCTGGAAGGCACACAGAGTCTTTACAGACTACTAAGGATCAAACCTCTATCATCATGCAAGCGATTATAAAACTCTAAGCATATATGAGTAAATATTTCTAAGCATAAATGACAATCAACAATATAAACCTTACAGCTGGTTTTAATAACAGAATTTATTTGTTTCTCAAATGAGAAAAAACTATCGAGAAACACTCCTAAATCTTTAGTTCTTAACTTTTCCAGTGGGCCAAGGTCAACATTATCTGCTAATGCTAAATAGGCTGCCGTTATTGACTAATGCTAATTTGATGTGAATTAGCATTATGCACTAATGCTAACATTTACTTTTTAACAATGTGAGTAGCTAATGCTAACACTCTTTTTCCTAGCATTACATCTGAGCTTCTAATGCTAAGTAGGCCGCCATTAGCACCTACGTCTAATTTAAGGCAAATACGCATTAGAAGCTAATGCTCATATCGTTTTCCTTTGCTTTATAAGAATGTGAGCAGCTACTTCTAAATAGCATTAGCTAATAACAGGAGTCTAATTTAATGCAAGTTAGCCTCATTTGCATTATAACGATGTGAGGAGTTAATGCTAAGTATGCTGCCATTAGCGGCTAATTCTAATTAGGGGTGAATAATTATTACCAGCTAATGCTAATATAGTTTTCTCTTCCCTTTTAACAATGTGAGCAGCTAGTGCTAGGTAGGCTGATGCTAGCAGCTAGTGCTAAAGCTAAAGCTAATTTGATGTGAATTAGCATTACATTAGTGAGGAGTTAATGCTAAGTAGACTGCCATTAGCAGGTAAAGCTAATTTTAGGTGAATAGGAATTGTCAGCTAATGCTAATACCATATTTCCTTGCTTTATAACAATGTGACCAGCTAATGCTAAGTAGGTTGCCGTTATAAGCTATTAACTAATAGAGATTGACAGACCACGTGACTTTCGCGCATTGCATGCCGGTAACTCGTGGCAAAAGTACCGCATCAAATGCAAGCATTTGCAGCACCGCAAAACGTTCATTCTCTGGTTCCAATACCTTCTTGCTTTTTCTTTGCCCCCCAAAAAAGTTATGTACAAAACGAAGGAGAACAATGCCGGTCCGTACAAAGACAGACTTGACGAAAAGGCAAAGAAAAGATACGAGGAAAAAATCAAAGGAGTGAAAGGGTTAGACCCTTACGAGCACACAGAGTGGACAAAATACGTTAGCGTGCTGCCCAACTTTCACCACGCTCATATTTATAATTATACGGTTCTTGGAGTGAGTGCATACACTCATGAAGTTTAGTAACTTCAGGTCACTGCAACAAGCCCAGGTACAGTTTACCGACGGATGGGTACAGGACCATGAAATGCACCGTGTAGAACGAAAGACCATCGTACGTATCATAAGTTTACCAGTCTCACAAATCGTCTTCATAAATACACATTCGTTAACCGTTTATTAATAGGACCTTTGAGCTCAACGGTAATTAATTAGTAGTGGAAATAATTTCTGGTTCGCATTACAGAAATGTAGCAGTGACAATAATATTGTATGCTGTAATCGTACTGGGCAATTAGTGATAGCATAGCGCCACAATTTCTGTTCAGCGCCAGACTTGCTTGTAACCTATATCACCAATTATGTTATGAAAAATGACGTATTAACTACTACAAAACACTGACCTTTGTGGAAATGCTTGGAGCAGACTAACCTGTGAGCTGGAGTGTTCTGGGACGTTATGTTTGGTCTTTGAATGGCTGCAATCCAGGCCATCTGTCGCCTCTTTTTACTTCAGAAACATGGCTCGAATAATTTCTCTTCAACGACGTAATCCGATAAAAAAACGATCTCTTTACCCGTCGGCTTCCCGTGGCTGTCATGCGACCGGCTATTGCAGTTAATAATACAACAGCTTCTTGATAGTTTTTTGTGTTTCTTTTTATCGCTGTGTAACTGATTTCAATTGAAAACCTGCGTGCGCTAGTACCTCTTGCCACGAGTTCCCAGAATTCTTTGCGGTTTTACCCTTGAATGACGTCACATTTTCAATCTCTATTTGAGGTGAATTAGCATTATCCGCTTATGCTAACAATGTTTTGTTGTACTTTTTAACAATATGAGTAGCTAAAGTGAACACTATTTTTCATTCAATTTTAACTTTTCCCCTGCAATGTGAAGAGTTAATGCTAAATAGGACGCCATTAGTGGCCAATTCTAATTTTAGGGGACTAACCATTAGCAGCTAATGCTAATACCATATTTTCTAATGTGACGTGAATTAGCATTCTCCGCTAATGCTAATTCTTTTCCCTTGCATTATAACAATGTGAGCAGCTAATGCTAAGAAGGCCGCTGTTATTAGCTAATGCTAATTTGATGCGAGTTTAGCATTATCGGGTAATGCTAACACTTTTCCCCTGCCTTTTAACAATGTTTGCAGCTAGTGATAGGCAGGCTGATGCTAGCAGCTAATGCTAATTTGATGTGAATTAGCATTATATTAGTGAGTAGTTAATACTAAGTAGACTGCCATTAGTGGCTAATGCTAATTTTAGGTGAATAGGAATTGGCAGCTAATGCTAATACCCTATTTTCTTGCTTTATAACAATGTGACCAGCTAATACTTAGTAGGTTACCGTTATTAGCTAATACTAATTTGAGGTGAATTAGCATTATCCACTAATGCTAACAATGTTTTTGCCAACTCTTTTCCCTTGCATTATGACAATATAAGCAGCTAATGCTAAGAAGGCTGCCATTATTAGGTAATGCTAATTATTATGTGTGTTAGCATTATCTGCTGTTGCTAGCAATGTTTTATCTTACCTTTTAACAATATCAGCAGCTAATGCTAACCAGTGTTGGTCAAGTTACTTGAAAAAATTAATCAGTAACTAATTACCGATTACTTCCCCCAAAAAGTAATCCTGTTACTTTACTGATTACTTATTTTTAAAAGTAATTAATTTCTTAGTTACTCAGGTACAACCTGAATAGGTGATAAAGCAATAGATCTTTCAGCCCAATTCTACTTTTTCTACATAATCCATCATACAAAATGTAATCAAATGGAAAAGTCCCCTTTTAAAACTTGTTTTATTAGTTTTAATATTTTAACTTTATGCATCAAGCAAAAATGTAATTATATGCAACATTCTCTGACTGGAAGAAATTTGTTTAACATTTAAAATTATTTTCTGCACATTCCAGCACAAAAAATATTTTTTTTGTGTGTGTTTACACTCACTCCTTTAAATAGATGCAAGTAAAACGCAGCAGAAAATAAATAACATCAAAGACTAACGGTCCTGTTGCTCTATTTTCACCTGTAAAGCAAGAGTAGGGTAGGCAGAGGTTTACCCTGGTGCAGGTGTGCCGCGGTCAGTTGATTGCTTGGAAGCACTCAACTGACTGCGCACTCAGTGCTTGCTTGGAAGTTTACGGGGGGGAATCATACATACATGATCCACTGTTGAACTGCACACAGCTGTTGTCACAAACGTCGCACTTGCTTACGTCACTGTCATGAGACATTCTCGCAAAAAAAATCACGGTTTTAGTAACGCAGTAACGCAGCGTTCCTACAGGCAAGTAACGGTAATCTAATTACCGTTTTTGCAATAGTAACTAGTAACGCGTTACTGCCCATCTCTGATGCTAACATTACTTACATTTCAGTTAAGCCTATTTAGCATTAATTAACTTAATTTAGCATTAAGACGTTTATGCTAAATAGGCTACCATTAGTGGCTAATGCTAATTTTAGGTGAATAAGCATTGGCAACTAATGCTAATACCATATTCTCTTGTGTTATAATGATGTGACATTAATGCTAAATAGGCTGCCATAAGTGACTCTTTTCCCTTGCATTATAATGATGTGAAGGGTTTATGTTAAGTAGGCTCCCATTAGCTGCTAAATGTGCACTTGAGAACAAATCTATTGTGAATTCAGCCGTGAATATAGAGTTTCCAGTAAGCTTCCATTTCCAAATGTTAGCTGCTCCTGTCTGGCTCTTTGTCACACACACAGACTGAAATGATTCACAGCCTTGTTTCATCCTTCTGTCAGTGTCACTGACTGTCACTGTGACTGTGGACATACAGCATGGGAAACATACACATGGCTGACAATTTATTAGGTACACAGTGGCCACTATCTCAGGTACACCTGTGACCTAATCAAGTGTATCTAAAGTTACAAAATGTTGTCTCTGTCCAAATATTTATGGACCTACAGTGGGGCAAAAAAGTATTTAGTCAGCCACCGATTGTGCAAGTTCCCCCACTTAAAATGATGACAGAGGTCAGTAATTTGCACCAGAGGTACACTTCAACTGTGAGAGACAGAATGTGAAAAAAAAATCCATGAATTCACATGGTAGGATTTGTAAAGAATTTATTCGTAAATCAGGGTGGAAAATAAGTATTTGGTCAATAACAAAAATACAACTCAATACTTTGTAACATAACCTTTGTTGGCAATAACAGAGGTCAAACGTTTACTATAGGTCTTTACCAGGTTTGCACACACAGTAGCTGGTATTTTGGCCCATTCCTCCATGCAGATCTTCTCAAGAGCAGTGATGTTTTGGGGCTGTCGCTGAGCAACACGGACTTTCAACTCCTGCCACAGATTTTCTATGGGGTTGAGGTCTGGAGACTGGCTAGGCCACTCCAGGACTTTCAAATGCTTCTTACGGAGCCACTCCTTTGTTGCCCGGGCGGTGTGTTTTGGATCATTGTCATGTTGGAAGACCCAGCCTCGTTTCATCTTCAAAGTTCTCACTGATGGAAGGAGGTTTTGGCTCAAAATCTCACGATACTTGGCCCCATTCATTCTGTCCTTAACACGGATCAGTCGTCCTGTCCCCTTGGCAGAAAAACAGCCCCATAGCATGATGTTTCCACCCCCATGCTTCACAGTAGGTATGGTGTTCTTGGGATGCAACTCAGTATTCTTCTTCCTCCAAACACGACGAGTTGAGTTTATACCAAAAAGTTCTACTTTGGTTTCATCTGACCACATGACATTCTCCCAATCCTCTGCTGTATCATCCATGTGCTCTCTGGCAAACTTCAGACGGGCCTGGACATGCACTGGCTTCAGCAGCGGAACACGTCTGGCACTGCGGGATTTGATTCCCTGCCGTTGTAGTGTGTTACTGATGGTGACCTTTGTTACTTTGGTCCCAGCTCTTTGCAGGTCATTCACCAGGTCCCCCCGTGTGGTTCTGGGATCTTTGCTCACCGTTCTCATGATCATTTTGACCCCACGGGATGAGATCTTGCGTGGAGCCCCAGATCGAGGGAGATTATCAGTGGTCTTGTATGTCTTCCATTTTCTGATGATTGCTCCCACAGTTGATTTTTTCACACCAAGCTGCTTGCCTATTGTAGATTCACTCTTCCCAGTCTGGTGCAGGTCTACAATTCTTTTCCTGGTGTCCTTCGAAAGCTCTTTGGTCTTGGCCATGGCGGAGTTTGGAGTCTGACTGGTTGAGGCTGTGGACAGGTGTCTTTTATACAGATGATGAGGTCAAACAGGTGCCATTCATACAGGTAACGAGTGGGGGACAGAAAAGCTTCTTACAGAAGACGTTACAGGTCTGTGAGAGCCAGGGATTTTCCTTGTTTGAGGTGACCAAATACTTATTTTCCACCCTGATTTACGAATAAATTCTTTACAAATCCTACCATGTGAATTCATGGATTTTTTTTTCACATTCTGTCTCTCACAGTTGAAGTGTACCTCTGGTGCAAATTACTGACCTCTGTCATCATTTTAAGTGGGGGAACTTGCACAATTGGTGGCTGACTAAATACTTTTTTGCCCCACTGTAACTGTAGGTCTACTTTTAATGAAACTCTCAACATGACTTATCACTGCAGCACACCGTAGGGGGGTCTTATGATGGGGACGCCTCTATAAAGCTGGCAGCAACTAACAAAGGTGTGAAGATTTTGCAGAGGGACACACCAGCCTCGTCTTCCCTTCTAGAAGTGCATGCTTAAATGAAGATGAATAAAGATGAATAAAAGTTTTGTGAAAATTGACTACTGAGTTCCGGTGCCGTCTCTGGAAGTTTCGACGAATAAAAGAACAGGGGTAAAACTGATTTCGTAACAGTACACAATGCCCACTATCTCAGGTACAGCACACCTGTGACCTAATAAAGTGTATCTAAAGTTACAAAATGTTGTCTCTGTCCAAATATTTATGGACCTAACTGTAGGTCTACTTTTAATGAAACTCTCAACATGACTTATCAGTTATCATTAAAGTTCCTGAAAACAGACTCCTTGGAAACCCCGTACATAAATATCCATGTACTATCCAGCTAGACTAGTGTGTCTGTCCCTGAAAATATTCCTGCATGTGTGATTGTTCATGTCTCATCTGCAGGAAACAAACAGGAAGTGAGTGAAGGACACAGGAAATGTTTTCAGCTCTTCCTCCTCTATCAGACATTATCTCCATACCTGAGAGTGTCCAGTCTCCAGCTTGGATTCTTTAGTCCAGCCGACAGTAGCTTAATTCCTGAGTCACCTGGATGATTGTAGCTCAGGTCCAGCTCTCTCAGATGGGAGGGGTTGGAGCTCAGAGCTGAGGCCAGAGAAGTACAGCGTTCCTCCGTGATCAGACAGCCTGACAGGCTGCAGACACACAAAACAACAATCCGTCTCTTATCCATCTCTATGGCAGCATAACTAAGGGATGGTTCAGGGTCACCTGATCCAGCTCGAACTATAAGCTTTATCAAAAAGGAAAGTTTGAAGCTGATCTTCAAAGAGAGAGGGTGTCTGTCTCCTGAACTCAAACTGGGAGCTGCTTCCACACCAAGTCCAACATAGCCAGGCTTTCTTTGCTGCTTTGACAAAACCTCAAAGCCCAGTCAGAGATGATCATCATCATCACAGTGATGATCATTTCTCTGTTAACCCAGGCTTTCTGCTTCAGGATCTGTGCACGCTCACAGAACAAGGAGACCTTTAAAACTCATTTCACTAAATGGATGGACTGAGCTCGGCCTACAGATGAACTGGATAAAGATTTGACCTCAGTGTGCTCAGTTTTACTGTCTATTCCTAACATGATAGCTGCACTTTAGAGCTCTAAAACTGGAACTGACACACATTTAAACTCTACATGTTACTCAGTACATTCAGTTCTGACACTCGCCCACAGTCCAACATAGGAAACATGGAGATCACATCAGTTTTTCACCAAAGTCTAATTATTCCAGAGGGCAGTGTTGATACAACTAAAGTTATTTTTAAGCAAAGTTGAGTTTTTTTATCACCGGAGTACTTCATGTCTGAAGTATCACTTAAATGCATTACACGCTGTTGATGGCAGCAAACAAACCACCCAAATAAACAGCGGTGGGAGGCTTGGGCAGACTATGTTGGATCAGCTTGTGGGAGGACTCTAGATAAACCAAAGAAAGACAAGCTAACAAACGCCACAGTGACGTGAGTAGCTACAAACTTCAGGCCGATTATTGTTGTTGAAGAAGTCGG
Source organism: Neolamprologus multifasciatus (assembly GCF_963576455.1). Classification (NCBI taxonomy): domain Eukaryota; kingdom Metazoa; phylum Chordata; class Actinopteri; order Cichliformes; family Cichlidae; genus Neolamprologus; species Neolamprologus multifasciatus. The sequence goes on along the minus strand of NC_140456.1, from coordinate 36,988,873 downwards.
TCTGAGGAACGTTCTTAGGATCAACAAATGACGGCATGTATGAGCCTCAAGACGCACCATCACAAGAAGAACACATGAGCTGTAGAAAAAGGAGAGACTACGAAAGCCACGGTGTTACAACATGAACCAGCTGTTGGTCTCTCTGGAGACTACTGGGCGTAGCTGGGTAACCATGGTTACCTGGGAGTTACAGAAACGTGCAGAACATGTGATTCATGTTGCACAGCAGTGGGACATTTGAAATAAAGTCAGCACACCCAGTACAGATAGTGCATCAAATATGATGCTGCTGCCAGACGTCTGCCTTTGAACACGTCCCTGCATCGCGCACAACACCAAGGTTGCCATGGCAATCACAGCTAACAGGGACAAAGTGCACAGCTGGAAGCCTGCAGGTATATTTAACATGATGTATTTCTCAGTGTCCTGTCTGTGTGTGAGAGACAAACAGCCTCTGTATGTGTGTGTAAATACAGCATGAATATGTAGAGGACATGTTTGTGGATATAAGTAAATGAATGCTCTGCGTCATTTGAATCTTTGATTCTTGTTTCTGTTGCAGGTCTGTGACTGAACCTCTGGGAGGAGAAACGTTGGTTTCATGCTCTGTGATTCTGTGTTTTGTCATCTCTCTCAGGTGATGGAGAGCTCAGATGATGACCCCGCCTACGTGGTCAAATTCAAGTCTACATTCAGAACAGACCTGGACACACGCAAGCAAAATGCCAACATTGTATATGTGAAAACTGCTGCTGCACTGGAGCCAGATTCAAGGAGCTCAAGTGTTTACCCAGATCTTACTGAAGGAACAGAGGGTTGTTGGAGGGAAACCTGTGGAAGCAACAACATCCGAGCCACCAGAGAAAAAGTTGGCCCTATTGGTGCTTCATCAGAGTGTGATTGTGAACAGGAGGAAGACTCAGCTGAGAACAGTGTGGTGGATACAGAGCAAAGCCCACCATCAGTACAGAGGCCTGTCCATTAGAGTGCTGCTCCAAACATGCAGCACATGTACTTGGCCACAGCTGCAACATCTGTACCTGTGAAAGCGTGTTCTCTGTTGCTGCTCATACTGTACAGAAGAAGAGAGTTTCTTTATCATCAGAAAATGTCAATGAGCTTGTGAGTCTTAGCAGCTGGCTCGGTGCAGAGGAGGAAGAACATGTCAAGTCAGAGGAAGATAAATGCAGTTCATGTTGTCAACTCAACCTGGACTATTGAAAGAGTTTTTCTTTGTCTTGTTTCTGACTGAGATTCTCCAGAGGAAATCCAGCACAAACACACACTTCACACACTCAAAGTCCTGCACAGTAAATGAGCTGATGAGTGTTTGTGCTGCTCCCTGATAACAGAACAATAGTTCTGCTGGTTCCTGTTCTGAAAACACACATTTATAAATGTTCACTTGCTGTTGATCAAAGGTATGTTGGTGGCTCTGGACGCTGAGGGGAACTTTGTAAAAAACTAGATCAAATGTTAACGTCCTGGCAGAAGCAAAGAACTTTGATTTGATATTTGATTAATTTCATGTTTCAGCTCAGACTGACAGAAATCACAGGAGAAGCAAGATGGCTTTCAGAGTCAACGATACGACGTTGTTTTCCCACCGCCGCTTGAGCGCAAGGCAGCACCCGGTTCACCTCCACTCTTGCCGGTCAGCTCAATTTTCCTTCAGAGGCCTTGTCGGAGGAAGCGGGGGAAGAGAGCCGGCTTTCTTGTCCTGCTCCGTCGTCTTTGGAAAGAGGCAGATCTTCGGGGGCTTTATTCCTGGGCTGCTAGCGGTAAGATCCGCCTGAGACTTGTCGGAGCTGGATTAATCCCCACAACCCACTGGGTTTACCACCCAAGCTTCCACCTAAAAGCATGGAAAGCAATGCCTTATCGCGGCAGGTACCCTGTTTTGCTGCGCAGCTTACCGCATAGTACGAACTCTGTTCCTGGAAACTCTACCCCTGTCCCGGTGGGTCGCAGCGTTAAATGGATGTTAATTAATGCGTGCTCAATTACCAACAAGTCTTATATCTTAAATGACTTGTTCTGTATGGAGAAGCTTGATTTTATGTTTATCTCTGAGACGTGGCAGCGTGAGAATGAAGTCTCACATCTTTTAGAGCTGTGTCCTGCTGACTGTTCATTTCTCTGTGCGCCTCGGATATCTGGACGAAGGGGTGGAACAGCAGTAATTTTCAAAAAGACATTTTTATGCCAGATGATCTCCTCGAGCTGTTACAACTCTGTTGAGATAATTATGATAAAAATTGGACGAGAACAGCCCGTATACGGCATTTTAATTTATCGTCCACCTGGGTCTGCTGTGTCTTTTCTGTCAGACTTACAAGAATTTTTAACTTCCACGATTAAACTGGGCAAGGTCAATATTGTTGGTGACTTCAACATTCATGCAGAGGACTCATCAAATAGTACCACTAAGGAGTTCCTGAGCATTATGGACTCTTTCAATTTTGTTCAACATGTATCAGGTCCTACTCACACAGCTGGGCACACTCTGGACTTGACCACATGAACTTAAATTATGTTTCTTTTAGCGATCATAAGTCAGTCTTTTCGTTCAATTCAGAGTCTCTTCCCCAAAGTTTTATTAGGCGCAGGCGCTTTATTGATGACACTGTCATTTTTTTTTTTTTTTTTTTTTTTTTTCTTTGCCTGTCCCATTTGGTTCTTTAGCCGTCAGAATTGTTGTCTGAAGACCAACAAGGATACCCAATGGATTTATTTTGCCAAATGGATCATCATGGCATTGCCGTATTGGTCCATTTGATCGACCTTTGTTTTTATTATTTATTTTATTTTCAGTTGTTACAGACGGGACAGACATGAGTGAGGGATAGGAAAGGGAGAAAGAAAGAGGAAGGAAAAGAAAAACAGAAGGGGAGAGGGACAGTGAGAAAGGGGGGAAGAAAAAATATCTCCGGGATCACCTGTTGAGAGAAAAAGAATAGAAAACAAGCAAAAAAAACAAAACAAAGCAACATACTAAACACAACACCATCGCATTAATCTAGATAAGTGTAAACAGCAGTAAATACTAAATATTGAATGTTGTTGTGCAGCACGCAGGACAGACAGCGCACAATGTGCTTTGAAGTAGCAGCCAAGAAAGGTGTGATTTAAGTCTACGAATAGTGAACACCCATGTGCACACCTGTGTGGATCGGCGCGCTTGTATTCAAATGGTTTCCCCATGTAATGGTCTGCTAGAGGATGTAGAGAGCCATAGCCCCGCCCCCAGGGCATGAAGCAGGCATGGAGGAGATCCAGGCCCCAGACATCCAGAGGCCCCAGAGTGCAAGAGCCCAAGGAGGACCACCGGAGGGGCATCCGTGCCACCTTCATGGGAAGGGCTGAGGATCCCCAGATGAGGGGTCACCCAGTAGCCACCGGGCAGAAGCTAGAGGGGGCTGCACCGGCGTGCCCGCCGGCTCCGCCGGCAGCCAGCTGTGCCAGAGTGAACCGAGCCACAGGCACAGAGGCCGGAGGCCCGAGGGCCCCCCGCGCCCCGGAAGGCCTGACCGAGCAGCAGGCGCCAGGCCCCGCCAAGTAGCCACCGGGAGTGAGCTGGTACATACCTGAGCGCCCAGCCCCGGACACCAAGAACCACCAACGCACCGACCCCTGAGGGCATCAGTCACCGGCAGGGAGTGTGGTGAGGGGAGATAGGCCTCCACACTTTGGAGGGCCTTGGAGTTCCCAGAGAGGTGAAGTCTAAGACCCGACCTGACATATAGACACAGACAAACAGGCACACACAGACACAGACATGCATTCCCACCCTCATGCACACATATACAAACACTCAGCACTCACCCAACGCAGGAATAAATGTAAATGGACATGTACACACAATCACACTCCCCAAACATACTCTATACCCTGGGTCCAGGTATCCTCACCCCCAGAGATGGAAACGGCACCCAGACCCAAGAGATGTTACCCTTCCCTCCGGGGTGGAGGCAAGCAGACCGCCCCAGGTTCCGCAGCAGCAGGGAGGCCAATCGGACAGCCAGCATCTCTTCCCAGCCCCCCCGCCCCGATGGCTAGCAGAGAACAGGGGTGTGATAAGACCCCATACCTCCCTCCTCCCGCTCAAGTGTAGTGTTGCTGCGTGTTGCTCTAAAGTGTATTTAAAACAAGGGAGAGCATGGTGCTGCTGCCAGAGAGCAGCAGGTGTTAGCACGGCCCCTCCCGAGAACCCTCAATGTCTACATGGATTTAAAATTGAGAGGTGGGCACCGGCGCCAGAGGCAGGTTTGAATACACATACCGTCTACTGGACGCCGTTAACGTGCCCACCCTCAAGGCCCTATATATATATATATATATGTGTGTGTTATGAGAGTGTAAGTAATGTGGATGTCTAAGTTGTGAGATAAAATTGAGGCACAGGTGGCCAGAAGAGGACAGAGGGGGGGGGAATGTCTCCCCTGCACCCTGGTGACACACCCGCACCCCAAAGCCCTACCTGTGTGGGTGGGTGTGGTGGAGCGGGAAGAGGGAGGCAGCCGGGGATGGGGAGGAAAAGAAGGGAGGGGAGGGTGTCCCTCCCTAGGGCCAGCTCCCCCGCTGACCCCAATATGCACCCCCGTCCTCTGGTATCCACCAAGGCAAGGGAGCCCAGGCCCATCCAGATCGGGGCCTACGGCAGCAGCACCGCCAAGCCCCACAGGACCCGGGGCAGCCCACTCTACCCCACCGCAGAGGAAACTGTACCCACCCCAACATTCAATCATCTCCCAGACTACACAAGACACAGACACCCAGGTTAAGTTTATTCTCCACCTCTCCTATGTCTCTCCCCCACCTGCAGAGTGGACTCCTGCAAAGATGGAACAACCTCCCTGCCAGTTCAAGAGCCCCCCGGTTAGGCCGATGCACAAGAGGCCCCCTGTGCCAGGGCTGAGCCCCCGTGCACCCACCCGCCCACAACCTCGGCGACACACCGACGAGGACCGAAGCCCCCAAGGCCAAGCCAGAGCCCCAGCACGGAGGCGAAGCACCCCCGAACCCCAAACCCCCACGCCCGCCCCGGATCCACTCAGGGGCAGCCAGGCCACCAGGCCAGTAACCTACGTCCGCCAGCACAGACCATCCTCCAGCCCCGCTGCACGTGGCCACGAGGAGAACAACCTCTGAGAGCGACCAGAGCCACTAACCAGGTTATGAACACAACCCCCGGGTTAAGCCCTCCAGGGATAACGTCTCTAGGGGTCCTCCAGGTGCCCTAAGCCCATCCCAACCTCCACATCAACCACAATAGCCAAGGCGGGACCAAACCACGACCCCCCACCCCCGCTAGGCGATGGAGCCGATCAAAGGAGCCCAGGGGGATTGATCTAATGTGGTGGCAGAGGCTATATCGAGACTAATGTGATCTATTAGATAGTTTCTGTATTGGCTAGAATTAAGATTATTTTTATTTTTCCAGTTCATGAGGACCGTTTTCTTGGCGATGCATAGGGCAATAAAATCCATGTGGACTGTATTAATTTCTGTAGTGACATCATCCAAATTTCCCAATGACGCTGTCATTTTAAAGTTTTCTTCTCTTTTTAATTTTAAACCTTCTTTTGACGAAGTTGACATCCTTATTAATTCTTTTAATGAACACTGTCTTGCCATTCTTAATCAGGTTGCTCCTTTCAAAACTAGTCATTGCACTGTTTGTTCCTGCACACCATGGTTAAATAATCAAACCCGTGGTCTTCGACGCTCCTGTCGGAAAGCAGAGCATCTCTGGAAGTCCACTGGGCTGGTTGTCCATCGGGAACACTTCAAAGAACTTCTTCACTTATATAATGAGTCAGTCAAAGAGGCCAGATCCTCCTACTTCGATAATCTCATAAATCGTCATAAAAATAACCCAAGAATTCTATTTGATACTATCAACAGTATCTCCTCCAACTCAGCATGCTGTGTTACTTTCTGACGAAGACTGTAGCACTTTCCTCAATTACTTTGTAAATAAGGTGATGGACTTCCCCTTATGAAGGTGCCCCTTGTTGTCCTGGGTCATTTACTTCTTTTTCTCCAATCACACTCAATGACTTAATTGCAGTAATAGGTAAAATGAAATCCTCATCATGCTCCTTAGATATATTACCTCCCTCTGTCATGTCTGGGACTCTCACCAGCATTGGTCCCACATTACTATCAATCATCAACAATTCACTGAGGCAAGGCTGTGTCCCGTCCTATTTTAAACATGCTGAGGTAACCCCTCTGTTAAAAAAACAGAATCTGGATCCTACCTTCCCTAGTAGTTATCGTCCTATTTCAAAATTGCCATTTATAAGTAAATTACTAGAAAAGATTGTAGAAAATCAGTTCAGGTCCTTACTATGCCAATTGCAAATTTTTGACCCTTTTCAGTCTGGCTTTCAAAAGCAGTACTCTACAGAGACCGTTCTCTTAAGGGTCTATAATGATCTACTAATGGCATCTGATGCAGGAAATTGTTCCGTGATCATTTTGCTTGATCTTAGCGCAGCCTTCGATACCATCGACCACAAAATCCTACTCAACAGGCTGAAGGTTCTGGCTGGTATATCTGGCACCGCCTTGGACTGGTTTTCTTTCTACTTATCAGACAGGACCTTTTCTGTTGACTGACAGGTTCTCCTCTAACACTGCTGCCCTAACCAGCGGGGTTCCACAGGGTTCAGTTTTGGGTCCATTATTACTTTCTTTTTTTTTTCTTCCTTTAGCTGGCATTATTCAGTCTTTTAGTGACCTGTCTTATCATTTCTATGCTGATGACATTCAGCTGTATATGTCCTTTAAGCCTCATCAGCTGGACAGGCTGTCCACCCTAGTCCAGGCTTTAACTTAAATCTCTGATTGGCTTTCTAACAATTACCTTGTTTTAAACATGAACAAGACAGAGACCATGATCATAGCTCCTCCTGATCTATATTCTAAAATCAGTCCGGTTCTTGCCCCTTTGTGTTCTTCTGCTAAGCCAAATATTCGAAATCTTGGAGTAATATTTGACTCTTCTTTGGGCCTTGACTCACACGTAAAATCTGGTTTGAAAGATGGTTTGAAAGAGGAGTGAAAGAAGCCATCTATGTCCACTGTGAGCGACCATCTTTGAACAGAGGCGGTGGTTTACGACACCAACTCTCTGCCATCTATAATCCAGTTTTGAGATCCCTCCCCAGACGGCTTAATGCCCACTCACATCCTGGGCCATCTGACCTCAGGAATTCGCATGATAAGGTGGGGCCAGGTTTCACAATGAACTCACCCGAAACTCTGGCTGATTGGGACCCACACCCAGTTCCACACCTTGGCTCAGGCGATTAGAGGATCATCAGGGGGTCCTTTTGTCCCTCTGTGGGGGGAAACTCCCACTAGGTTTATATCTGGGACTCTCCACCATTTGACCTTAGAACTGAAGAAGCCTCTCGGATGAGAGGTGAAAGGTCTTCAAGTAACTTAAAGAAGTCCAGACGCTTTTCTTTGCAAGCTCCTTTGACTACGATGACCTGGATGACTGAGAACCTTCACAGACATATTCATTTAAGGAATATTTCTAAACTGCGACATATGGTCTCCTCAGCTGAACTGGAAAAAATTGTCCATGCATTTGTGTCATGGCGTTTAGATTATTGTAATTCCCTGTTTACCAGCTTGGATAAATCATCTCTTTCTCGCCTCCAAGCTATACAAAACACAGCAGCCAGACTACTAACTCGCTCTAGCAAGCGAGCTCACATCACTCCTATTTTATGCTCTTATAATTGGCTCCCAATAGATTTTAGAATTCGTTTTAAAATTATTGTTTTAACGTGCAGAGCAGGAAATAGCCCCAGATTATTTATCCAAGCTTCTCACAAAATACACTACTGTTCGCCGTCTCCACTCACAGACTCAGAGTTTGTTGGTTGCTCCCAGAACACACGAAAGGGGGCGGAGCCTTTCAGTCTGTGGCACCAAGGCTGTGAAGCAGTCTACCTCTACAACTACGATTGTCAGAATCCTTTTTTTTTTTTTTTTTTTGCCTGTCCCGTTTGGTTCTTTTGCCATCAGAATTATTGTCTAAAGGCGAAGAAAGATGCCCAACGGATTTTCTTTACCAAATTGACCATCCCAGCTTTGCCGTAATGGTCCATTTGATTCACCTTTTATTCTTTATTTTATTTTCACTTGCTGAATACGGGACAGACTTGACTGGGGGAAAGAAAAGGGAGAAAGAAAGAGGGGAAGAAAAACAGTTGAGAAGAGGGACGGGGGAGAAGGGCAAAAAACAAAAACCAACAGAATAAGCAGAAGAAAAAAAAAAAAAAAAAAAAAAAATACATATATCGATCACCTGGATCACCTGTTGAGAAAGAAAAAAGAAAACAAGCAGAAGAAAACGAGAGTAATACAATAAACCACATCACAATGATATATGGGAATATGACAGTAAATACTAAATATTAAACATTATTGTGCAGCACGTAAGATCGACAGCACAGTGTGCATTGAGGTAGGAGCCAAAAAGGGTGTAGTTTGTGTGTGTGATCACCCGTGTGTACACCTGTGAGCATGGACGCGCTTGTTTTCTTAAAAGGTTCCCTCATGTAATGATCTGCTAGAGGGTGTGGGGGGCCACTGCCCCGTCCTCCAGGGCATGAAGCAGGTATGGAGGAGATCAAAACCCCAGACATCCAGAGGCCCCCAGAACACAAGAGACCAAGGAAGACCAACAGAGGGGCAGCCGCGCCACTGTCCCAGAAAGAGCTGAGGAGAGTCCCAGATGAGGGGTCACCCAGCAGCCACGGAGCAGAAGCCAGGGGGGGCTGCAGTGACGTGCCCGTGAGCTCCGCCGGCAGCCAGCTGCGCCTGAGTGACCGAGCCCCAGGCCGAGAGGCCGGGGGCACCCCACCTCCGAAGTGGCCCAAGCGAGCCCCAGGCTCCAGGCCCCGATAAGCAGCCGCCAAGGAGTGAGCCGGTGTGTACCCGGACGCCCACCCCCGGACACAAAGAACCACCAACGCACCGACGTCTGAGGGAGTCCGCCCCCGGCAGGGGAAGTGGTGGGGGGAGATAGGCCTCCAAACCTTGGAGGGCCTGAGCTGTCCTCAGAGAGGTGGCATCTGATACCCAACCTGACATACAGACACAGACATACAGGCACACACAGATACAAACATCCATTCCCACCCTCATGCTCTCATATGCACTTACTCCACACTCAACCAACGTGGAGACAGACATAAAGAGACGCTGTACACACAATCACACTCCCCAAGCGTACTCTACGAACCGGGTCTAGGTACCCTTGCCCCTGGAGGGGGGAACTGCACCCAGACCCAGGTTGTGTTACCCTTTTCCCTGCAGTGGGGAGAAGCAGACCGCCCCGACTCCGCAGCAGCAGGGAGGCCCCACACTCCGGACCCCAGTCGGACGGCCAACTCCTCCTCCTAGCCCCCCTGCTCCAGCAGAAAGCAGAGAACGAGGGTGAGAGAAGACTCCTAACCTCCCTCCACCCGCTCATTGTAGTGTTGATGTATGTGTGTTCTAAGGTGCGTTTAAAACCCAGGAGGGCATGGAGCCACCTGCCAGAGAGCAGCAGGTAAGCGCATAGTCCCTCCTGCTAGCCCTCAATGTCTACGTGTATTTAAAATTGAGAGGTGGGCAACGACGCCGGGGGTGAGGTGTACACCCTGATGGTAATTGGGATTCCGTGTAGCGTGCCCACCCCCAAGATCCTATATTTATGTGTAATGAGAATGTGAGTAATGTGAATGTCTAAGTTGCGGGATAAAATTGAGGCAGAGGCAGCCAGAAGGGGACAGAGGGGGGGGGGTTACCTCCTCTGCACCCTGGTGACACACCCCCACTCCAAGGCCCTGCATGTGTGGGTGGTTGTGGTGGAGCGGGAAGAGGGAGGCAGCTGGAGATGGGGAGGGAAGGAAGGGAGGAGCAAGTGACCCCTCCCTGGGGCCAGCTCCCCCGCTGACCCCAGTAGGCACCCCCATACTCCGCGACCCACCAGGGAAGGGGGGCCCAGGCCCATCCGAACCGGGGCCCAGCGCAGCGGCGCCGCCCGGCCCCACAGAGCCCGGGGCAGTCCACTCAACCCCACAACAGAGAAAACTGCACCCACCCCATCATCCACTCATCTTCCAGACTACATAAGACAATAGACGCCCAGGCTGAGATCTTCCTCCACCTCTCCTGTATCTCCCCCTCTTGCAGAGAGAGTTCCTGAGAGAGGAAAGCCCCTGCAAGATGTGACAACCCCCCCCCCACCAGTTGAAGAGCCCCCCAGCCGGCTCGGCGCACCGGCGGCACCCTGCGCCAGTGGCGGGCCCCCATATACCCACCGGCCCACAACCCCGGCAACACACCAACCAGGACCCAGGCCCCCGAGGCCCGGCCAGGGCCCCAGGCCAGAGCCGGAGCGCCCCCAGAACCTCACGCCCGTCCCGGACCCACCCAGGGGCAGCCAGGCTACCAGGTCAGTAACCCCCGTCCGTCAGCACAGACCCTCCCCTAGCCCCGCTGCACGTAGCCACGAGGAAGCCGTCACCCAAGAGCCAACAGAGCCCCTAATTGGCCATGACCGCTACCCCGGGTTGAGCCCCCCAAGGAAGATGCTCCTGGGGAACCCCCCGACGCCCCAAGCCTGACCCTACCCCCACACCAATCACAACAGTGAAGGCGAGACCAAAATATGACCCCCCACCCCCACTAGGTGATGGAGCTGATCAGAGGAGCCCAGAGCGATTGATCTGATGTGGTGGCAGAGGCTGTATCAAGACTAATGTAATCTAATAGATAATTTCTATATTGGTTAGAATTAAGATTGTTTTTATTTTTCCAGTTCATGAGGACTGTTTTCTTGGCTATGCATAGAGCAGTGAAAACCATATGGGCTATATTCTTTTCTGAAGTGACATTATCTAAGCTGCCCAACAAACACACTAAGGGGGAAGTTGGAATGTTACATTTCAGACACTTTGATAAGTCTTCACATATCTCGCGCCAAAACTTCTGAACTGGTGGACAGAACCAAAGAGCGTGGATATAATTGTCCGGTGAATTGGTTTGGCAGTGTGAGCAGTTGTTGGTAGATGCAAAGCCCATCTTGAACATCCGATGACCTGTATAGTGCACTCTATGTAGTATTTTGTATTGAATTAATTGAAGACTGGGATTTCTGATTAGATGAAAGGTTTTTAAGCAAATCTGAGACCAGAAGTTTTGGTCTAAGTTAACTGATAAATCCGCTTCCCATTTTGCAATAGGAAGTGATATTGATTCATCTGTTTTAGAAAGCATTCTGTATATTTTGGATAGTAATTTGGGGGTTTTAAGAGTAAAAAATTGAACCACACTTGGTGGTGTTTGTAGTTCAACTTGACCCAGTTTAAATTTCTTTTTTATTATGGATTTAATTTGTTGATATTCTAAAAATCTTTTCTTGTTGATCCCATATTGTGTAACTAGTCTGTCAAATGAAATAAATTCTGTTCCTTCTAGTATATGTTCTACATATTTGATTCCTTTACCATTCCAATCTGAAAAGTTTATCATATTATTGTTTTGTAATATGTCAGGGTTGTTCCAGATAGGTGTACGTTTGCATGGGATTAATGAAGACTCTGTCAACTTCAGAAACTCCCACCATGCTGTCAGAGAAGAGCTGATGTTGATGCTTTTGAAGCATTCATGTCGTTGGATGTTTGAGCTGATAAATGGTAGATCTGAAATCTCTAGATTATTGCAAAGTGCTTGTTCTACATCTAGCCAAGGTTCATCTAAGAGGGTATGTTTTAGCCATCCTGAGATAAACTGAAGCCTGTTGGCTAAGAAGTAGTGCTGAAAGTTAGGTAGTTCTAATCCTCCTTTATCCTTGGTCTTTTGTAGTGTTTTTAAGCTTATACGTGGGGGCTTATTTTTCCAAAGGAATTTGGACATATATGAATCTAGAGATCTGAACCAATCTTGCGGCGGTTTAGTTGGGATCATTGAGAATAAATAATTTATTTTTGGTAATACCATCATTTTTATAGCAGCAACCCTTCCCATGAGTGATATGGGTAGACATTTCCATCTAGCCAGATCACCTTCTACTTTCTTTAAAAGTGGGGTATGGTTTAATTTAGTTAGATCTGCAAGCTTGGGAGAAATATTAATACCTAAATATTTTATATTTCCCGATTGCAGTGGAGTAGAAGAGGAATTATGGAAGCAGCAATTAATAGGAAGGACTGTAGATTTTGACCAGTTAATTGAGTAATCTGATATTCTTGCAAAAGAGTTTATCAATTCAATCACCCCAGTGATATTGGTTTGTGAATTTTGGAGAAAGAGTAACACATCATCAGCATAAAGGCTGATTTTATGTTCTACGTTCTTGCATTTTATGCCCTTAATTGCTGAATTCTGTCTAATTGCTGCTGCTAGTGGTTCGATAAAAATTGCAAACAGTGAAGGGGAGAGTGGGCATCCCTGCCTGGTGCCCCTCAGGAGACATAAGCTGGAGGATGTCTGGTCATTTGTTCTGACACAAGCTGTTGGGGAATTATATAATATTTTTAACCAGTTGATGAAAGAAGATCCAAAACCAAATTTGTGTAAAGTTGCAAATAGAAATTTCCAGTTAACTCTGTCAAACGCTTTTTCTGCATCTAAGGAAAATATTGTAGTTTCAAGGTTTTTACTGTATGAGTAGTCTATCAAATTAAGTAATCTACGTGTATTTGTTGATGAGTGCCTACCTTTTATGAAACCAGTTTGGTCAGGATGAATTAAGAGGGGGGTTATTTTCTCTAGTCTCTTCGAGAGAGCTTTGCAGATTATTTTGAGGTCTACATTAATAAGGGATATTGGACGATAGCTTGAGGGATATACAGGGTCTTTGCCTGGTTTTAGCAGGAGATTAATGTTTGCAGAATTCATATTTGATGGAAGTCTGCCCTTTTCTTTGATTTCTAACAACGTTCTGTAAAAAACTGGTGCTAGAATCGTCCAGAATTCTTTGTAGAATTCTGCAGGGAAGCCGTCTGGACCTGGAGCCTTATTATTGGACATATTTATCAGGGCTTCCTGGAGTTCACCTGATGTCAGTGGCGAATCCAGTGCCATTGCTTGAGATTCTAATAATTTTGGGAGAGTTATGTTGTCTAAAAATTGATCAATTTCCTTTTTAGATGGGTTTATTTGTGGTGAATACAACGTTTTATAGAAATCCCTGAAAATGTTGTTTATTTGTTTCGGTTCATATATTGTGTTCCCAGATGAATCTTGAACAGCACATATAGTTGTTTTTTCTTTATTTATTTTTAACTGGTTTGCTAGAAATTTACCGGATTTATTACTATGTTCATAATTTTGTAAGCGTAGTCTTTGTACTAAGAATTTTGTTTTTCTATCAATTATCTCATTTAATTCTAGTTTTGTTTTGCGTATTTTGTTCAATGTTTCCTGATCTTGGTGGGACGCGTAGGCTTCTTCTAGTGATTTGATGTTTTTTTCTAATTCCTGAATATTTTTGTTTTCTTTTTTCTTTTTATGTGATGAGAAAGAAATTATTTTACCTCTCATCACAGCTTTCCCTGCTTCCCATAAAACAGAAGCTGATGTTCCGGGAGTGTCATTAAAGTCTAAATATGAAGTCCACTCTTTTTTAAAATATTTAATAAAGTCTTCATCATTAAGCAGTGATGTATTAAATCTCCAGTTTTTACTTGGCATAGTATTATTCTTGTGCATTAGTGTTAGAGATACAGGAGCATGATCGCTGACAGCTATAGGATGAATCTCAATGTCTGAAATGTCGCTCAGCAGTGAGCTGCTGACCAAAAAATAATCCAGACGAGAGTAGGAGTGATAAACATGTGAGAAAAAAGTATATTCCTTACTGGTGGGGTGAAGGGAGCGCCATGCATCGCAAAGACCAAAGTCGCTCATATACTGTTTGATTATATTTGTGGACTGCCAATTACGCTGAGTTCCTGCTGTATTGAGCCTATCCATTTCTTCATTCAGTCCAAGGTTGAGGTCGCCTCCAAGCACAAGTGTGCCATCTAAGTGTTCAGAGAGTGCACTGAAAAAACCGTGAAAGAATGAGGGATCATCAACATTTGGACCATATACACTTACAATACATAGATTTTTATCAAGTATAGATAGTTTAATGATTAAGAATCTGCCCTCTGGATCTATAACTGTATCGAGTACTGTGAAATTAATTTTTTTATGAATTAAAATTGCTACTCCCCTTTGTCTAGAATTATAACAGGCTGAGAACACATTAGGAAACTCAGGTGTTTTAAGTTCATTCGAACCTCTAAGAGGTCTGTGGGTCTCTTGTAAAAGGACAACATCTGCCTGTAGTTTTTTGAGTTGGTTAAATATTTTTAACCTCTTTTCTCTGGAGCCAGCTCCATTTACATTCCATGTAACGAATCTTAGTGCACCCATAGATGTCTGTGCATAACTAGGGGTGTACTCTGTGTGTGTCGCTTAGACAGGTGGAGAGAATATATCACTTGTTCATAAATAAGGAGAGGGAGAGAGAGAAAAAATGTGTGGCGAGATGCTCCCCGAGTCTGACTATGTGTTTGCATATTTACTAATATGAGTATGCTTGGCTTAAGTGTGTGTATCCTGTAGGTCTGTGTGCGCTGTCTGACTGATGTAAATGTGCTGCCGTTGAGCGCATGACTGTGCGTGATCGTGCAGTGAGTAAGTGTCGAAATAAATGATGTTGTTTGTGGAAGAGTGTGGAAGCAGGTGATCGAAGCAGTGAAAGAAATAAAGAAAGAAACCAAGGACGAGGGTGAGCAGCATAAAAACAAGAGGGGGAAAAGAGAGGAAAAAAAAAAAAAACGAGAAGAGAGAAAAGAAAACGTAAACATTCCAATTAAATCACTGACGGAGAGTGACGGTGTTAATATTGCTATGAAATCACACTTAAGATGTGATTTGATACCGGTAAGTTAAACAAATGTTAATCCAAGTTAGTGTGAGTGGATAGGGAAAGGGTGTAGCGGATTCTTATCTGGTCTGAAGTTAATACAGCCACGGAGTGATGTTGGGGTCGCGGTGGAGCTGTCCGTCCACGTACAGCCGGTCCACAGCGATGACAGCGCGGGAGCCTTTCTGGATGAAGCCGCGTCGAAGTGGGAAGAGGACCCTGCGTCGTTCCAGGATCTCTTTGGGGAACTGATCGTTCACGCTGAAGTCCGTTCCTTTTAATTCCCTGCCGCGGCTTTTCACATGTTGTTTTTGTTTGAAGTGGCCGAATTTGGCCACGATAGGACGTGGTCTCCCGGCCGTAGCCCGAATGGGGCCGAGGCGATGCACCCTATCGAAGACGATGTTCTTCACCATGTCCTCCGGCAGCTTCAGGTGGGTTTTGATGAAGCTTTTTACCGTGGTCTCCGCGTCCTCTCCAGCGGCTTCTGGAATACCAGAAAATACTAGATTATCACGCATGCTACGAGCTTGTAGATCAATAACCGTTTCTTTTATTTTTTTATTTTCTCTATTTAGCTGAGTAACATTTTCTGTGAGAGATTTCACCGACTCCCTTAGCGTGGCATTTTCAGCAGCGAGCGTTTCCACTTGCTGCTGGCTGAACTCCAGGGATTCTCGCAAGCATTTAAATTCCCGGTGAAGAATCTCCACCAGGGACAGCCTTGCGTCGAAACTGGACAATCGCTTGTCGATTGACTCCAGTATGTCGGCAATATCTTTGCCAGCTGGCGATGTTGTGCCGGGGGAATCTGCCGGGCGTTGTCTTTTCGACGACGGCGTCTCAGATTTGGCCGGGGAAGCTGTACTCTGAGCCTTCTTCATCACGAGATCCTGAAAGCACTGATCAATATAATCTTGGAGAGCGTCTAAACTCTCCCCGTTGTTCTCCAGGGTGTTGGAGATAATTTAGACAAATATTGTTAGTTATGAGACAATTGATAAGTGTATTTGGTAATACTGAAGCTTAAAGAAATTTGTTCAAATCTAAACTACCATTTGCTTTAATTTTCCGCCAAAATCTCCGGCGTCTGACGTCAGTTACAACATTAGTCGCTTACCTTGACTGTCACTTCCGCCTCTGACACCTTGAATCTTCCCTAGACGATTCAAGGTGCGATTCTTCCCTTGTCAGAATCCTGCCTAGACGCAGTGATACCGTAGCGCTGTGGATCTTCAGTTGGTCTCGGATAGCCGGCCCGCCGGTGAAGGAGAGCCATTCGTGACTGGGCTGGGGGACGGCCCGACGACGGTCGCCCCTCTCCAATCGCGCACTCATGTTTGTGGAGAACCTGGTGCTAAATAACTTGTAAACGACCTGATTCTGGGTCAGGGTCTTGTGCGTAGCAGAGCAGCTAATTGCTGCGATCTATTGAAAGTCAGCCCTCGATCCAAATGCAGCTGGATAGCGTAGTGGTTAGAATACACGCCTTTGGAGCAGAGGAAATACAGCAAGCTGTCCATACCTGAGGCCTTGGAAACTGCCAAGCAAAGACTCACAGCCTTAGCCAGCCGCTTGAGGAGGTACACCAGAGAGATAGAAGGCAGGAGAATAAACCAGCTGTTCTCCACAGAACCAGCAAAGGTGTACTCTCAGTGGCAAGGGAACAATAATAAGAGAACAGCACCACCAAGGCTGGAGACAGAGCAATACTGGAAGAGCATATGGGAGAAGGACGCAATGCTCAGTGGCTAGTGGATCTGAGGGCAGACCATAGCAACCTCCCTGAACAGGGAGGTTGGCAGGTCTCCAGTATGAAGAATTGGACAGCACCAGGGCCCGACATGGTTCACGCCTACTGGCTAAAGAAGCTGACTGCACTCCACGAGCGTCTGGCAGCACAAATGAACCAGCTGCTAGTTAACGAGGGACACCCGGAATGGCTAACCGAAGGTCGGACGGTCCTGATCCCCAAGAACCCCAAGAAGGGACCAGTCCCCTCGAACTACCGACCAATAACCTGCCTCAGTACTACATGGAAGCTCCTGTCAGGCATCATATCAGCTAAGATGAACAGGCACAGGGGTCAATACATGAGCGGGACACAGAAAGGAATTGGCAAGAATACCAGAGGCCAGCTACTGGTAGACAGAACAGTCAGCCGAGACTGCAAGACCAGACGAACCAACCTGTGCACTGCCTGGATTGATTACAAGAAGGCCTATGACTCAATGCCCCACAGCTGGATACTGGAATGCCTAGAATTGTGAAAGATCAATGGGACCCTAAGAGCCTTCATCAGGAACTCAATGGGGATGTGGCGTACAACACTAGAGGCCAACTCCAAGCCCATAGCACAAGTCACCATCAAGTGTGGGATCTACCAAGGAGATGCTCTGTCCCCACTGCTGTTCTGCATAGGCCTGAACCCCCTCAGTGAGATCATTAACAAGACTGGCTACGGATACCGACTACGGAACGGAGCAGTGTTCAGCCACCTCCTGTACATGGATGACATCAAGCTGTATGCCAAGAGTGAACGAGACATCGATTCACTGATCCACACTACCAGGCTATACAGCAATGACATTGGAATGTCGTTCGGGCTGGAGAAGTGTAGTCGGATGGTAACAAAGAGAGGGAAGGTAATCAGAACTGAGGGGATTGAACTACCAGAAGGCAACATTGCAGATATAGAGGACAGTTACAAGTACCTGGGGATCCCGCAGGCGAATGGGAACCATGAAGAGGCCGCTAGGAAAGCTGCAACCACCAAGTACCTGCAGAGGGTCAGGCAAGTCCTGAGGAGTCAGTTGAACGGAAAGAACAAGATCCGGGCCATCAACACGTACGCCCTGCCCGTGATCAGATACCCTGCTGGGGTAATAGGCTGGCCAAAGGAGGAGATAGAAGCCACTGACATAAAGACAAGAAAGCTCCTTACCATGCATGGAGGGTGTCACCCCAAGTCCAGCACCCTGAGGCTGTACGCTAAGCGGAAGGAAGGGGGCCGGGGACTGGTGAGTGTCAGCACCACAGTCCAGGATGAGACAACGAACATCCAAGAATACATCACGAAGATGGCCCCAACTGACAGCGTGCTCAGTGAATACCTCAGGCAGCAGAAACCCAAGAAAGAGGAGGGAGACGAGGAACCATCATGGAAGGACAGGCCCCTGCACGGTATGTACCACCGGCAGATAGAGGAGGTGGCTGATATCCAGAAATCCTACCAGTGGCTGGACAAAGCTGGACTGAAAGATAGCACAGAGGCACTAATCATGGCAGCACAAGAACAAGCTCTGAGTACAAGATCCATAGAGGCTGGGGTCTATCACACCAGGCAAGACCCCAGGTGCAGGCTGTGTAAAGATGCCCCAGAGACAATCCAGCACATAACAGCAGGGTGCAAGATGCTAGCAGGCAAGGCATACATGGAACGCCATAACCAAGTGGCCGGCATAGTGTACAGGAACATCTGTGCCGAGTATAACCTGGAAGTCCTGAGGTCAAAATGGGAAATGCCCCCAAGGGTAGTGGAGAATGACCGAGCTAAGATCCTGTGGGACTTCCAGATACAGACGGACAAAATGGTGGTGGCTAACCAACCGGACATAGTGGTAGTAGACAAACAGAAGAAGACGGCCGTAGTGATCGATGTAGCGGTTCCGAATGACAGCAATATCAGGAAGAAGGAACACGAGAAGCTGGAGAAATACCAAGGGCTCAGAGAAGAGCTCGAGAGGATGTGGAGGGTGAAGGTATCGGTGGTCCCCGTGGTAATCGGAGCACTAGGTGCGGTGACTCCCAAGCTAGGCGAGTGGCTCCAGCAGATCCCGGGAATAACATCGGAGATCTCTGTCCAGAAGAGCGCAGTCCTGGGAACAGCTAAGATACTGCGCAGGACCCTCAAGCTCCCAGGCCTCTGGTAGAGGACCCGAGCTTGAAGGATAAACCGCCCGCAGGGGCGTGCTGGGTGTTTTTTTTTTTTTTAATATATATATATTTATTATGGCCTTGAGGGTGGGCACGTTAACGGCGTCCAGTAGACGGTCTGTGTATTCAAACCTACCTCTGGCGCTGGTGCCCACCTCTCAATTTTAAATCCATGTAGACATTGAGGGTTCTCGGGAGGGGCCGTGCTAACACCTGCTGCTCTCTGGCAGCAGCACCATGCTCTCCCTTGTTTTAAATACACTTTAGAGCAACACACAGCAATACTACACTTGAGCGGGAGGAGGAAGGTATGGGGTCTTAACACACCCCCGTTCTCTACTAGCCATCGGGGCGGGGGGGCTGGGAAGAGATGCTGGCTGTCCGATTGGCCTCCCTGCTGCGGAGCCTGGGGCGGTCTGCTTGCCTCCACCCCGGAGGGAAGGGTACCCAGATAGCAAGGAGACATTGAACAGATGTTGATTTTCCATCTGAACCATCAGAATCGTCAGGCTTGAAATGTCAACAAAAAACCAATGTTGAAACAACATTGAAATACTGATGAAACCTGACACTGACATTGAAATAACATTGATTCACTGTTGTTCTGTCATCGTTGATTGTTGATCTATTTATAGTTGACAAGGTGACAACAATCACGTTGAAAAACCATTGATTTATGGTTTCGCGGGAAATTAAAGCTGCTACCACTTGGACTATTCCATAGCCCCCCCTCTCACAGTGGTACATCCCTTCAGGTAACCATTGTCTTGTACAGTAGAGCGGGACATTAGATTTACTCTCAGCGGAATTGACCGGAGAAGGCATCAGTTCATGCACTGCACTGGCCTGCACCACGATTAGTATAAGGTAAGAATGAATGACTTTTGTTCTATTCGTTATTTCCACGGTTGCATTTGAATAACAGTAAAAAACACACAAACTTGTTAATGTAAAGTTTCGGACAAAATGTGGGAGCCCAAAATTGTGTCGACTTTCATCTTACAATCCGGCAACAAATAAATTGCACTGCGAACAAAGTCAACAAAGAAAACATTTTCGTTTCATACTTTTCCGTTATATTCCCTTACAAAGCTAGCTAGCTAGCTAGCTTTAACGCTTCGAGGGTTCCTTTGTTCTTGCCGTCGCCTCGGCGCTTGACCCAGACTTTCGCTCTGTAGTTGCTTTTTAGCATAGTACTACAAAAAATTGTAAATCTGTGATATATGATTGATAAACGTAAAGGTAACTGTATAAATGTGTTCAATGACTTTGTTACTTTTAATGATTGGAGAGCACCCGCTTCGATTCGCACTCAATTCAAACTTTACGTTGCACGCTCACCTAACTTTACGTTGCACGCTCACCTAACTTTACGTTGCACGCTCACCTACCTTGCATTTGCACCTTTTGTCCACACGTAAACTGCGTTTTATTATTTATTTGTTTTTTGCCTCTCACTGCTTAAGCCATTAATCTTTCTGAAATTGTTTTTTTAAACAGATGCGACCTCACAAAAGATATTAGCTATGCTGTCAGACCTGACGACAGCTGTTAACAAACTCCGTGAGGAGGTCAGAGCCATCCGCCATCCCTGCTGCAATGAATCGGTAGATGCTGGGGTACTGCCTCTGGATTTGCCCTTGCACAACATTGAGGAGCTAAACAATGCAGAGGCAGCTTTTCAATCATAAGAGGCAAATAAGGCAATGGTAAGTATATAAAGGTTATGTACACTTTGTAACTATAAAGTGTAATAGCTGTCAGATGTGATTTAAATACATAACAACGGCCTGTTGATTAAACACACAAGCACTTGCATGCACATTTAAGACATGAGACACGCTAATTCCATCTCTTAAAATGTGTCTATAGGTGAGACGCTTTGCCTTGATTGGAGGGACCACACTGGAGGTGCGAGTCCGCCGTGTAATGGCTTATGCCATTACAAACGAGCTGGCCTCGGTACTCAACTGGGCACGGAAAAAAACCAAGGACCAGACAAAGCAAAAAATGGCATTTAAAGATACAGCGCTCTGCAAATGCATATATGGTGGTAAGTTTTACAGTTTTTTTGCTACATTACTTTGTCTTTCTTAATAACAAGACTTTCATGTCCGGTTAATCTGGAGATGGAGTCTTTGGTCTTTGGCTTGTTTAGTCCTCGTGTTGTAGTTGTACAGCCCGAGGACCCCATGTTTATTTTGTTTTAAAGGATACACGGCACACTATGCTAAGACTTATCACTTTTTCCGCTCATAGCTCTTTGGGAATCAAATGCGGCAGTTTGCATATTTACGCCTGGTGACTTTCATGTTTATCAGCCTAGGAGTTTACATACTTTCTCCCCGCTGAAGACAGTTAACAAGAGCTTATTCATGTGCTCTAATTCACTTTTTTTGTTTGTGTGTGTGTGTATTCTTTTCCTAGATGGCCTGACGCAGCAGTTAGGGGCAAACTCTATGTCCGAGTTTGTCTTTGCACAAGCAGTGCAGAAATGGCTCCGATACGCCCCAGATCGTTTGGGTGGTGCAGGACGCACATCATGCATCCCCATCCCAGAGTAAAAAATTACAAACTTCTGTGAAACATATAAATGTAAATCGCAAACTGTCTTTTAATAAAGTATTTAGCAAACGAAACATGCCTATTGACCTTTTTTTGTTTATTTTTTTTCTCTGTTACATCACATACAATGCTTTCTTATTTTAGGATATTAATATTGACATGATACATTGTGAGACATTTGTTGTTGTTTTTTTTATAAAGGGTGTCCAATTTGAGGAATAAGTACAATTATGTGTTTAGGTGGTTTAAGTATTGATGGAAACATGCAGTAGTTTAGTATTGGTTAAAATACCTATAAAGAAAGGTAGATTTCCAGTCATGATTTAACTGTTTTAATAAAAAGCAACTGTGCGAAAGAGGTGGAAAATCAACACCATAGCTCAACAGTGTTTCAATATCAGAATCTGACATTGTTTCAATGTCAGATTCAATGTCAGGTTTCAACATTGATTCAACATCAAAACCTGACGTTGTTTCAACATTAAAAAAGGGTGCAAGAGTGACGTTAGGTCAATGTCACACTTCAACGTTGATTCAATGACGTCGCCTGATATTGACTCAACGTTGTTTCAATGTTTCCTTGCTATCTGGGTAACATCTCTTGGGTCTGGGTGCCGTTTCCCCCTCTGGGGGCGAGGATACCTGGACCCGGGGTATAGAGTATGTTTGGGGAGTGTGATTGTGTGTACATGTCCATTTACGTTTATTCCTACGTTGGGTGAGTGCTGAGTGTTTGTATATGTGTGCATGAGGGTGGGAATGCATGTCTGTGTCTGTGTGTGCCTGTTTATCTGTGTCTATATGTCAGGTCGGATCTTAGACTCCACCTCTCTGGGAACTCCCAGGCCCTCCAAGTGTGGAGGCCTATCTCCCCTCACCACACTCCCTGCCAGTGACTGATGCCCTCAGGGGTCGATGCATTGTTGGTTCTTGGTGTCCGGGGCTGGGCGCTCAGGTCATGTGCCAGCTCACTCCCGGTGGCTACTTGGCGGGGCCTGGCGTCTGCTGCTCGGTCAGGCCTCTTCCGGGGCAAAGGGGGCCCGAGGGCCTCCGGCCTCTGTGCCTGCGGCTCGGTTCACTCTGGCACAGCTGGCTGCCGGCAGAGCCGGCGGGCACGCCGGTGCAGCCCCCTCTAGCTTCTGCCCGGTGGCTACTGGGTGACCCCTCGTCTGGGGATCCTCAGCCCTTCCCATGAAGGTGGCACGGATGCCCCTCCGGTGGTCCTCCTTGGGCTCTTGCACTCTGGGGCCTCTGGATGTCTGGGGCCTGGATCTCCTCCATGCCTGCTTCATGCCCTGGGGGACGGGGCTATGGCTCTCTACATCCTCTTGCAGACCATTACATGGGGAAACCATTTGAATACAAGCGCGGCGATCCACACAGGTGTGCACACGGGTGTTCACTGATCGTAGACTTAAATCACACCTTTCTTGGCTGCTACTTCAAAGCACATTGTGTGCTGTCTTTCCTGCGTGCTGCACAACAACATTCAATATTTAGTATTTACTGCCGTTTACACTTAGCTAGATTAATGCGATGGTGTTGTGTATCGCCTCTGTCAGTGCGCCCCAGGGCAGCTGTGGCTACAATGTAGCTTGCCATCGCCAGTGTGTGAATGTGAGTGTGAATGGGTGAATGACTGAATGTAGTGTAAAGCGCTTTGGGGTCCTTAAGGACTAGAAAAGCGCTATACAAATGCAGGCCATTTACCATTTACCGTTTGTGTATAGTATGTTGCTTTGTTTTGTTTTGGTTTTTTTTACTTGTTTTCTATTATTTTTCTCTCAACAGGTGATCCCAGAGATATTTTTTTTCCCCCCTTTCTCACTGTCCCTCTCCCCTTCTGTTTTTCTTTTCCTTCCTCTTTCTTTCTCCCTTTCCTATCCCTCACTCATGTCTGTCCCGTCTGTAACAACTGAAAATAAAATAAAATAAATAATAACAACAAAGGTCGATCAAATGGACCAATACGGCAATGCCATGATGATCCATTTGGCAAAATAAATCCATTGGGTATCCTTGTTGGTCTTCAGACAACAATTCTGACGGCTAAAGAACCAAATGGGACAGGCAAAAAAAAAAAAAAAAAAACCAGTTAAAAACTTTACTGTTTAAACAAACTTTGTGTTGACCAATGCTTTTTACATTTTTATATTTTTAATTTACATTTAAACTCTATATTGTGTGTATTGTGCATTTTGCTATTTATCGTACTGTTTATTTTTAATCTCTGTGTGCAGCGCTTTGTGACTACCTGTCTATGAAAAGCGCTTAATAAATAAACTTTACTTACTTACTAAATATTTGAACGGCTAATTTGTTAAAGGGAACACTGCTGTTAGAAAGCACCTGATTTGTTTCTGCACACTGAATGTTGCACTTGTCATACTGCAGTACTATTAAAATAAGTACACAATGAACTCATGATTGAATGTTGCTGTAACAATGCCATTAATGGTGATTCAAAGTGTTCAAGGTTTCCCAGCACACCAAATGATTACACAAGTGTGACTGATCCACTTTCTAATGTGTGTAGCCCACACTGTGTGTCACTGTGTCACAGGTGAGTCTGTGTATCCAGGTTCTATGAGGAGAACAGGATATAGTGACTGAGTCCAGCAGCTTAAAGTCTGACTCCATCCTCCATTTAAATAACTCACACCAACAACTGAATAGCTTTGCCTTTGTGTAGCTGACACTTCATTTTAATGTCCTTCTATTCTGGTTCATCTGGTTTCAGTTTCTATAAGCACACAGGTTTCATCAGTGACTCTATGACCTCAGTGATCTTTGCTGGGCTAATCTTTGCTAATGCTCTGAACAAAGCTGCACATCACAAGACTAAATAGAAATGAATCAGTCTTTCATTTCTCACTGCTGTTGGACTTCAGCTCTCAATGTCCCACCATAACCCATGGAAAGAATTACTGTCCATCCAGGCTCCTGAACATGAAGCTGATGAAGGTGGAGTATTGTGAGGGCTGATGGAGATGATGATGAGGAATCCAGGAGCAGTGGGTGGATGGCAGCATCAGCATGAAGGATCAGTGTGAGAACACATCATCATCCACAAAGAAAACCAGTCTGAGTGTCTGACGCTCTTGTTAGAAAGACAGTCCCAGCAGTTAGCTTGTCTGCTGGTTAGCTGAGAGCTAACTCACTTGTACATTGAATACTAAACTGTGTAAACCAGGGTTGTCAAACATATGGTCCGTGGGCCAAATCCAGGCCTTGAGATAATTTCATATGTCAAATATTGATGAATTTTCAGGCTTGCTGATAATCAATGTGAGCACGGCTGAGATTTTATTCTGATGAGCAAACCATGTGGCCAAACACTTTAAGAGGCAGACTGGGATCATACCATTATGTGAAAGAAGACGGAAATGTCCCATAGACAGCAAGGGTAGTGTTAGAGACCAGATACACAGAGAAACAGGGAGCTGTATTGAAATGCAAGCGTGTCAGGAAAGAGTGAAAAGGCAAAATGAGCAGCATCTGGCTGCATTTCAGTGATATTGGAGACCACAAAGCTGAGAGCAGAATTTATATAGGAGATATACCGGAGACGCTGAGAGTAGAACTGATAAAATTAGGAGCTGGCTAAAGTGAGACCCATTTTTATTTCCACCCATTTTCCATTGTGGAGGACAAAAGGTTTCAAACTCGTCCAGGTCTTAAACCTCACGTGTTCTTCCTAATAGCAGTAAATGGATAAAAATAAGGCTTTTATGAAAACACTGAATACAAATTGCTGCCTTTAAAAAGACTAAATGTGCAGTTCAGTATTGAATACTACATAAAATAAACTATATATAAAGTGTGTCTGAATGGCAGAGATGCAGAAATATGTGCATATGGCACAGAGCCACGGCTCAGTGTCTGAATGAGTCTCACAGACCTGAATGTGCTGTTGAAGCCATTTATAATTATAACGTAATTCTTTACTCGTTTGATCTGCTCCTTACCACAACTGACCAGACGTAGAAGGTTTTGGACTTTTAACTATATTTTCTTAAGTTTTACAACTTTTCTTACTGTTAAAAAACCTCGTTATGGCCATTCATGCTATACAAAGTAATTAGACATGTGTGGTATCTACAGAAATGTCAGAATCTCAGCTAAAAGTTCACAAAACCATCTCAACAACCACCAAACAGCTGAAACAGCAGGTGAACAGATTACACAAAAAAGATGTAAACACAAATCTCCCTGATCATCTGTTTTCTTAAACATGAAGCGTAGTTTTGGATGTTCATTTACTGCTGGTTCAGTGAATTTTGGTTGGACAGTGATGAAACCTGCAGTCTCAGAATCTGTGAGAAGTCTGCTTTCAGCACACAACAGCATTGTTGTGTTGTGTGCTGTGGATTCACCTCTGCAAACTCATCACTGTTTCACCATCATGTTTCTACTTAGACAATAACAAAGGAAGCAGTTCCCAGGAACTACTTCCTGTCTTGTTGACATAAGAGTATATTGCCCTTCAAAACACCTCCACTTCTCCTCTTATTAGAGGACTGCATTATTATTAATCTGCTAATTCTGTCAGTTGATGAAAGAAAAATGATCTCACCTGAGAGTTTCCAGTGTACAGTGTGGACTCTTCAGTCCTTCAGACAGAAGCGTCACGCCTGAATCCTTCAGGTTAATGTTACTCAGGTCCAGCTGTCTCAGATTAGAGGTCTGAGAGCTGAGACCTGAGGACAGAGCTTCACAGCCTCTCTCTGACAGGTCACAGTGACTCAGTCTGAAAAATAACAGATAAACAATTACAAAAATAAAACACTTATGTTGAAGTGTAACGAGATACTATTATATTTAGCAATATTTAATCTTGTTTTTGTCAGGAAACTGAGCACTTATGCAGAGCAACATGTGGAGAGGTGGTGGTGGGGCTGAAGATCAGTGAAGGGCATGTAAACACCTGATTGGTTGAGTAGATATCAGATCGACAGTTTCACAGTTTTCCCTGTGGATTATAACTTTAAGAAGATGTGACATTCATCAAGGAATCCTGCTCTCCGGATTATTTCCATGAACACTGAGCTGGAACACATCTACAGTGCTGAAAGTGCCCATCTCACCACCAACCTCTCTGTGCACATTCACTTTTTAACCCTTTGTGAGACACTAAAGGTGTAAATCTGAGTATTTATCTATGTTAGTGCAAACACCTCTAATAGGTTGGTTTAGTCTTTCCAAGTAATATCTTCCCTTGGATCTGCGGTCCAGGCTCCTAAAATCATCCTAGTTTAACAACCACTACAATCTAGAGGAGAGCTGCACTAACAGGTGTGACTGATAAGATCTGCCCTGCAAGGATACTCATGTTTATGTGTATCAGGACAAGCAGGGAAGACATGGACATCAAGACTGTCAGGCTTCCTGAGTCCGCTCACCCACATCAGCTCAGAACTCTGCATTATCTACTGCGTCAGACTCAGAGGATCAGGGATCAGAAGTTCTACAAAGAGTAGAACCAGACTTCCTGTATAGAGGTCTGTGGGCCTACTGATCCACAGTGTCAGCACAACCTTCACATCATATTCATCTCAGCAAAACTAAAACATGTGACTGACCTCAGAGTTTCAAATCGACATCGTGGATTCTCCAGAAGAACACACAGCTGCTTCACTCCTGAATCCTGCAGGTTGTTGCAGTCTACACTCAGGTCCAGCACTCTGGGATACGAGGGATTGGACTTCAGTGCTGCTGCCAGATAATCACAGCTGATCTCTGACAAACCACAGTCCTTCAATCTGTATGAAGAATGAAAGATGTAAGTTTATTAGACAAAGTGCTTGAAATCATTCAGTGTTTCATCATCTGTTCAGAGCTGAAGAAGGTTCAGAATGTAGAAGTTTAGAAAATGGAAACTCCAAACAGCTGAAGCCAACAGGAAGCAGCTTCAAACAAACACAACAAGAGAAAAAACTCTGAATGTTTCACATTAAAGTCGTACATTTATCATAAAAACATGAAAAAGACTTGAAAAAGTCGTGTTTTTCCTTCCAGGAACCACAAGGCTTCACTTTTAAAGGTGAAGTGTGAAAGAAATATTTGAAGTCCAACACCTTTTTCCAGTCACATTATTAAAGCAGACAAACTACAAGCTCATTTTCATTCCAACAAGTCATCTTCTGACCCTTTATTATTATTATTATTCAATATTTATGGAGGATGTTTTTAAATTAGGCTCAATTATGTGACAGACATTTCATCCCATGTCAGTTTGGCCTCATCATGGGCCGGATTATCCAGCACACACTCTGACCACAGGCCCAGGGGCCATGAACAGCTGGGCTCCATCCAAGAGACAGGAAACAAACCAACACAATAAGAAAAAGCACCTTGTGATCATCATCAAAAACATGAGCATATTTGTTTCCTGATAAAATGATGTGACAGGTAGAACAGAGTAAAGTGGTGGTGTTACAGCCTTTCTCCCCTCTGCTGCCGAGGCTGTTAGTCTCTCCCAAACTCAGCTACAGGACTTCCAAATGAAAGAAAGCAGCAAAAGTGGCTTTACAAATGAAAGAGGAAGAGGAGAAGGAGAGGAGAGGGAGGCCACCCTGACCATCACTCCAGCTGAAAACATCACACTTCCATTAAAGTTGGTGAGAAAATGTTGAGCAGGATGAGCTGCTGGCTAATCTGGAGGCTGTAGCAGCAGCACACAGTCACAGTGGATTTCCACTCATGAAAAAGCTCTGGCTGCTTCATTTCTCATTTCATATCAGAGACTTTAAGGCTTCAGTGAAGCTGTACTGTGATGCTTCCATATTCAGCCCAATGTGCTCTGTATTGTTTTATGCAGGTCATCTAAACAGGGAACTGTAAAGAAAACAAACAGAGCTCATAAACTGAAACTGATTTCATTTTTTCAGCTGGAACATTTTAGTTGTTCCTTTTTTAAGACTTATACAGAATTATATTTACAATAAAAAATATCATTCCCCTTTTCCCTGCCAGGCACCACCACAGTTCACTTCAATAAAACTTTACTTCAGATTTGTTTTCATGTTTTGATCCAGTGATGAGAGCCGTTTCCCCCGTGGGTCCAGTCCTTGTACTAAGCTAGGCTAAACATGTCCAGTGTCTGTCTCTGTGCAGCTTTTTATGTGATGTGAATAAGGAAGAAATGGAGGAAGAAGAAAATAAGTGCACCAATACACATAGAAGAAAATGACTACATCAATAAACATGCAGCTATCAACCCAAATGGTGAGGTGGTGGTGAGTTATTATTAGTGGTGCAACGGATCAAAAATCTCATGGTTCGGATCGGATCACGGTTTTAAGTCAGGGATCGGATCACTTTTCGGATCAGCAAAAATAGAAAAAAAAAGACAAAAATTTGACTCGCCATTTACTTATTTAAGTATTTTTTGCCTATTAAAAAACATTCAACTGAACCTGAACTGAACCATGCTGGGCATCCTCTGCATCCTCTGCTCACTGCCATAAACAACCAGAGGAGTCTGTTCAGTGACAGGTTGCTTCTTCCAAAGTCAAGGACCAGCAGACTTAAAAAGTCCCACACGCCATCAAACTGTTTAACTCCTCTCTGGAGGGGAGAGGGAGGGGAAACAGGGACAGAGGAGGGGGGAACAAATAGCTGTAGTGCCTTTTCACTGTGCAATAGTTTTTGTTAATATCCAACGGTGTAAGAGACTCACAATACTTGAAATGTGCCGTTCCCTTGTATTCTTATTCCTATTTATTCTATTTATCCCTTTTGTATTCTCTGTATTTATATTTGTGTATATTTCTGCTCACATTCTGCAACCTCTGTCGGTGCTGTGCTACTGGAAACTAAATTTCAGCTTGAACCCACCCAAGGGATAAATAAAGTTTCATCTAATCTAATGTAATCTATAGGGCAGTACAGGGCTTTATATCTACCACTCCGCTGTGATATAATGAGCGGTCACGGTCACGTGGCTTTCCGTTGCCCTGGAGGTCCACCCATTTGTAGTTAGAGCAACAGAAGATGCCTGGGACAGTTCAGCCATAGCTTTAAACTTCTCCTGCTCATACATGCTTGGAACAATCTTGTCACTGAAGTGGACGCGCAACGAGATATCATAGCGTGGCTCAAGCACGTTCATCACAGTTTAAACCCCTTGTTTAGCACAACAGAATACGGCCTCCCGTCTGCAGCTAAACACCGCAGTAGCTTCTGTAATAGCTTTAGCCCGGTCGGATTGGGCAGCAAAGGGCTGCTTAAATGCCACAAACTCCTTGCTCCGCCTCTTGGACAGCTAGCGCTGACCATAACTACCGCTTGACAGACTGACCACGCCACCATACACATACTTTTTTTTTCTTTTTCGAATCTTCGGATCATGTGCGTACCAAACCGTGGAGTGGGATCAGTTCGGATTTCGGATCAACCGTGATCCGTTGCACCACTAGTTATTATTGTTGTTGATGATCCCCTACATTATCCTACATTCAAATATGCTCTCTAGCTAGAATAGTGTTTGTGTTCCTAACAGGATTTCATGAATGTGTTATTGTTCATGTCACATCTGTATGAAACAAACAATCCTTCATTTTCACTGTTCCAGCATGTAAACCTGAGATCTGTGTGGAGCAGCTGACCTGTACGATGTGCTCAACACAAACATTATTTACCATCAGTTACTGTGTGACTGAACCACGTGGGTGTAGGAAGCATGGCTTTGAGTTTGAATAGCAACATTCAGTAACACTTTGATTTGTTACAGACTGAGCAGAGAGAAGTGACTCAGTGTGAACGCAGTGATGAGATAAGAAGCTCAGCTCATTTCTGCTCTGTTTCATGACAATCCTGTTATTGAGGAACAGTAGGTGGGCTCACCTCTGAACACTTAGTCTGAGGACTCAGTGAAGAGTTTTAGGATAGAGAAAGTTTTGGCACTGCAATAACAACTTTAGTACTGCAGTACTGTGGGCGGGGCCGGGGATTTCTAATTTAGTGACTTGCCATGGAAAACAGTTCAGACATCACAAAATGTTAGTTATTTAAATTAATACCAGTCTCTGCACTGAGTAGAATGATACCTTTCATCATGATACTAAGAATATGTTTCTGTATCAGTATTAGTGATTGAGACTGTTGAAGGGAACGATGAGGGGAAACTGTAACAGCAGCAACAGAAACCCAGGAGACAAAGCTGAGGTCTGGGTTCCTCTATGCTACACACAGCCTCCTGTACTTTAGTAAACACATAAATATCTCCAAGTACACTTACTTCAGAAACTCTATTAAACTCATTACAAGTTTACTTCAGCTTTAAATTACTCACAACATCAGCACACATGAGTAAACAAAGTAACTCACACAGCTACTGTTCAAGTTTAGTCATCTTTAATACAAATATACCTCATTATTACGAATCTCACAGCTACCTGCTCATTGAACTGAACAATAATTCTGTTTTACCATTAAAACAAAATATGTGACTGTAAAAAATCTTCAGGCAGTAATTAAGAATCTCCTAAGCAATCCCAAGATAAAGAAAAGTTCACCTGCCAATTCTATAAAGCTTGGTTGTTTATACAATAATATCATTTAATGATCAGCAGTGGGGATGTTTGGATCCTGACCTGAGAGTTTCCAGTGTACAATGTGGACTCTGCAGTGCAGCAGACAGAAGCTTCACTGCAGTACAATTATTGGTTAACTAAATAGCTTCATTAAAACACAACTGTCTTTCTATATGAGCACTTACTCCCTTTAAGCTCCACCTGCTCCAACTTCTGCCGTGAGCACTCAGACTTTGCTCTTTGAGCGCAAAACTGATAACCTCTCGGAGAAGCTCGTGGCTCTCCAACGGGAGATTGAGAGACGAGTGACGGACTGTTAGATCAGCTGTGAAATTGACATGCAGTTGTTCGCACCAAAGAAAACCACCATCATTTCATGCGGCTAACATACCGGCGCCAGCTGTGGTCTCAAGGCTGGAGCTGAACATAACAAATCTCACCCTGATAACAGACGGTGTTTAGACTGTTCCTTCCCATCCTAACCAAGGACACCTGGGCCGGCTGGAAGACCGTTTACTTCACCTGGCAGGGCGAAGGACACTATCTCAGCTGCCGACCAGCTACCTAGCCTGACCTGTCTCCCCAATGTGATGTTTGTGTATTGTATGTACGGTTGGCAAGGTCAGTATCCTAATTGCCCCTTGAAAATAAATACAGTGTTCTGAATCTGAATCTGAAAAGATTACAGAAGACGACTCTATTCAGTAAATACCAAAGGTAGGTAAAACTCTGGTTGCTGCAGCCATCCAGTATGACATGCTTTGTACTGTTCTGCTACAGTTTGTGACACCTGGTTGATGAGTTGTGAAGGATGATGAAACAAACACTTCACTCAATGTTTTTCTTCTAAACTGGATGTAATTTTGAGAGTTTCCCACACTCTGTCCCAACTACAAATTGGGGAGAACACAGCAAATACATAAACTTTACCCACTTGGATCCTTATCATTCAAGATTGTGAAAAGATTCTCTACTCAGAGAATACTGGTGATTTTAGATGAGAGAGATGGAAGATGATGAAGGGAAGAGTTTTCAGAACTTGAGGCCTTTTGTCTTCACTGTATAGGACAGAGAAGACAGGAAGGGAGGGAGAAGTGAGGAGAATAACACACAGGAAATGGTTTTGGGCAGACTCAAAGCAGGCCCTGGAGTCACGACTCTAACCTTCAGTACATGCTGCTCAGGATAAATTTGTTAATTTGAAAGACGAAATCAGAGTGCCTTGAAATTGATATGGTATCACTGTGGGGTTGGACACTATTGGATACTATTGATCTAACATCCTGTGGAAAAATGAAGTTTCAATTTAAGAGCATTTTGAAATTGTTAAATGAGTAAGTCATTTTGGAAGGCAGAATCAGACTTGATATTGATATAGTATCACTTTGGGGTTGTATACTGTTGATCTAAATAGTTCCAAGAGTGAGTCAGATATGTCAACAAGACAAAACTGCAAACAAGAACGTATTTTTTTTTCTCACTCTTACTATCTGAAGCCGTTCATTGAACTACTAAATAAACAGCTCTTTCTGGCCAGACACGTGGCAGCACTTCTGCTATAATTTTGTTTGTATTTAACAAAATAAAAATGCAGGCATAAGCGTACACATTAGTTTTTGACTGCAAGTTAAAAACTTTTTTCTTTCCAAATAAATCTGTTACTGAACTAACACAGCCAATCCATCAACATGTTTACGAAACACTTATTTTATTTCTATTAGATCTGAAAATGTTGTGTAACACTACAACCTGAAACGACAAATAGATGTGTTTGCCTGTACAGGAGATAAAGGAAAAAAACAACAGCTGTGAGATGGAATAGTCCAAATCACCAAAGTAAACTGGACCTGGGCTTGTTGCAGGGATCTGAAGTTACTAAACGTTTTGTGAGTGTATGCATTCACACTTAGGACCATATAATAATAAATATGTGCGTGATGAAAGTTGAGCAGCACACTAACGTGCTTACTCCACTCTGTGTGCTCCTATGGGTCTGACCCTTTCACTCCTTTGATTTTTTCCTCGTCCTTTTTTTGCCTTTCCGTCACGTGTCTTTGTACGGAGCTGCCGTGTTCTTCATCGTTTTGTACAGAACTGTTTTTGGGGCAAATAAAATGCAAGTAGGGATTAAAGCCGCAGAACTAATGATTACCGGTGCCACTGCATGAATGCTAGCGCTTCATGCAGTGTCTTGATGTTGTTGCCACGGGTACCCACAAAGTCGACAATGTCAATCTCTATAGATAAGTTTTTTTGTTTGTTTAAATCACCTCATTGCCTAGTGAGTTGTTTCAGTAACAGTTTTCAGTTGTGATAATAAACCTTTTGTTTTTCTTTTTTATCTGACCCTCCTGTCTCTGGGCTCATTCATGTTACCTCCCCTGTCGCCTAGCAGAGCCGGGGCGTACCATGTTTCTCAGGTTAGGGTTAATCCATTCATTCTACAGCTGCACGTGAATTATACTTCATACACAGATCCACAGTCTCTGATTGCTCTGAAATCTCACTCACAGCCAACAGGTAAAAAGGAAAGTCCAGACTGACAGTCTCTGTGGGGTTAGGCAGTGAACTGCTCATGCTGCGTTCAAGTGCATCACAAACTACTGGAATTGGAACCAACTTTGTGAAGCAGACTTCCTACCAGCTGCTGTTTTGAACATTTCTCATTTCCTAGTGAACTGTATTAAACTCTGTAAATGAACTGAGAACTATTTCTACATTTGAAACTATGGATTCATTTTCCCATTCACCTCTGTACGTTAGTGTTTAATGAATGTTAGACTGGGCTCCATGGAAACACTTGGACTGGTCTCAGCTGCCTTCTTTCCGTAGTCCAACAGAGTCCTTTCTCTTCTCCAGCTTCTGTTTGAAATCCTCTCACAGAGCCTGAATCCTGCTTTGTTGTCATGTTTGGGCCTGTGTTCGGCTGCTCTGTGTTCCTCTGCTTTAACACACAACTCACCACAGCAGCTGTGTGGGTCGTCTCTGTAGCAGCCAGATCAGCTTCTGATACCATGAACATCATCACAGCTCCTAACGTCACCTTTGTTAGCTTTGCAATAATTCATGTCTTTCTTTTCTCTCTCTACGTTTCCACACAAGCTCAAAGTCTCTGCAGCCTGTTTTTACCTGCTATCATCAGATCTTCTTCATCCTCATTCACATCCCTCACACACTCTACAGCCTCATCAGCACTGACGTCATCTTCACTGACTGATGGAGCACAACATGAACCTGTGGAGGCTGAAACACTGTCCTGTCAAACATCTCCCCGTCACCACTCCACTTCTGTCAGCCTTTAAATGAACCCTGCTCAAGTCTGTCACTTCTGTTTGGAGCCAAAAGGAAAAACTGTTGTTCAGTCGTTTGGAAAGACAACATTTCTGAAAGCACTCAAACTTCTTCACATTTGTCTTCAGACACATCCTGAACATTTAGGAACTAAAGAAAGTTTCAAACATCAATCAAAGACCTGAAATATAGAAAAACAACAACAGCCGCAGTCAGTGAACTCACCTCAGAGTCTCCAGCCGACAGTTTGGACTCTCCAGTCCAGCACACAGAAGCTTCACACCTGAATCCTGCAGTTTGAGGTTGTAACTCATGTCCAGCTCTGTCAGATGGGAGGGGTTGGACTTCAGAGCTGAGGCCACAACTTCACAGTGAGTCTCTGAGAGTCCACAGCCAGTCAGTCTGTGATGATAGAAAATATAAAATGTGTTATTATAAAAGCAGAAAATCTGCATTATAAACACAGACTGAATGTATATGAAGACAAAACAGAGTGAGGTCATAATCTGATGAATCTGCTCTTCACATCTGTGCTTCAGCTCCTCTTACTGTGTTTGACATGACACAACGATTGAGTCTCTCTCAGACCTCAGATGAAGGAGGAAGATGGTGTCACATTTAGGCTTCCATAATGTCCACAGTCTGTCACTGGGATCTGATCCAGAGTCAGAGTGAAGACACACATTTGGACTGTTTCCTGTTTTGACTCCAGAACATTTTGAATGAGTTCAGCTCAGTGAAGAGTGGAAAGATGATCTCTGTTTGCTACCTGCTGTCAGGTACGACTGTTCACGTCCACACGCAGGAAAAACCTGCTGACTGTTACCAAACGGAGCAGAAATCTCATCACTGGACAATAATGATGAATGAACTCAGAGCTGCTGATATCAGATCTGATTTCAGGAACTAAACACAGAAATGATTGGCTCATTTTAGCTTTCTGAGCCATTATCTGCCGGTGTGTCGCTAGTTGGCAGAAAATGATTTGTATTCCTGTTCAGGGCTTCAGTGTTTATGAGTCCAGATCCAGGTGACAGCAAGTCAAAATGATGTTACCTGTCTGTGTCCAGCAGCAGCCTGTATTCACTTTGAATATTGTTATAACCTGACATGGATCAGTTTGTCTTTGATTGGTTTGTAAATGTCACTGTTTCCATTGGACCTGAGTGCCGGTACAAAGACAGAGAGGGAGAGAAAGGAGAGAGAGGATGGAGACAGCAAAGAGAGAGCAAACACACACAGGTGAGAGTGGACAGGTGACCAAGGTCAGCAACCAATCAGAAATGGTAAATGGCCTGTATTTGTATAGCACTTTTACTAGTCCCCCCTAGGGACCCCAAAGCGCTTTACACACCCACTCATCCACCCATTCACTCTCACATTCACACACTGGTGGAGGCAGCTACAGTTGTAGCCACAGCTGCCCTGGGGCGCACTGACCGAGGCGAGGCTGCCATATCGCACCATCGGCCCCTCTGGCCAACACCAGTAGGCGGTAGGTGAAGTGTCTTTCCCAAGGACACAACGACCGAGACTGTCCGAGCCGGGGCTCAAAAGCTTGTGTTTGACCCACAGTCAGAGACCCACATAACTGCACATAACCATCAGTGTGTTACTCTGATATCAAATATGGATCCTGCTCTTACAATAATGATCATCAGATTATATTATTGTGTTATTTTGTAGCTGAATACGTAGGGGTGGGCGATAGAAATGATATACGATAGAAACTGTATAAATTTGGCCAACCATAGAGATTTTGACTACACCGCTCTACCGCGATAGCGCATGTTGATGATGTCATCAAGCTGCGCCTGTTTTGGTCGAAAGCATCGCAGCGGCTACAACCATAATCTGCAAATTATGCCGGGCGACAGTCCTAGCAAAGAGATGAAGCACTTTTGAAATATCAGGAAAGCCAAAAAAACTGCGCTTCCTCCACTTCCGTAACATTGGTCGTGTCCAAATTCATGGGCTGCATCCTCCTGAGGCCGCTTTTGTAGACCGA
Organism: Neolamprologus multifasciatus; assembly: GCF_963576455.1. Lineage (NCBI taxonomy): Eukaryota > Metazoa > Chordata > Actinopteri > Cichliformes > Cichlidae > Neolamprologus > Neolamprologus multifasciatus. The sequence goes on along the minus strand of NC_140456.1, from coordinate 36,952,602 downwards.
TTACGTCACAGCGACGCACCGAAGGCTGTCCTAATTCGTAGGGCCTTTCTCAATATGCGTACTTGTGCGTACTTGCGTTCTCGTGTACTCATGATACGTCATCAGTCGGAGACCAAGTACTGTTCCAATTCGAAGTACGCATCAAGCCGAGAACGCGAAAAAGCGGATGTGTTCTCGCTCTGCCCGTTTTATCGAGCATGCATCGGTGGTGACTTGTGTGGACTTGGTACAGCTAAATATCCCAGAATGCATTTCATCCAAAACTCAAACGCGGCAATCGCGGATGAGTGGGGCTAAAAACTTTTAAATATTACTCTTTCTGGGTCACAAAATAAACTTTTATAATAAACTGTTATTTTCAAGCGAGAATGTAGCTGCGTAAACTTCAAATATCTGCTCGATTTATCAAGATATCATATATTTCCAAACGCGCTCCGACGTTTTCGGAGACGTCTGTGACCCGCCAGCTCCATAGCAGACAGCGAGGTCGAGGATTATTACAGCCGGCGAGAACAGCGGACTCCCGGAACATCGTTTCCAACCCCCCCCCCCCGCGGTCTTTTCGCTACTCAGGTTAAACAAACCCCAAACCCCAGTCTATTGTATTGAGTGTCCACTAAAATAAAAATAAAAGCGTTCTAACGTCTAACGTGGTGGCCCCATGATCGGAAGGTCGGGGGTTCGACTCCACTGAACGGCTACCCTGAGGTACCCCTGAGCAAGGTACCGTCCCTACACACTGCTCCCCGGGCGCTGCATCGGTGGCTTCCCACTGCTTCACTGGGTGAATGGGTTAAATGCAGAGGAGCAATTTCCCTACGGGGACTAACACATACACACACACCTGCTTGTTTTTATTAAGGTATGTACACGTATGTACATGTACACTATTTTTATTAATAGAGATTTCACTACTGAGGTTAAACATGATATATAAGTCACTTAGATCACTTCTAAATGTTAATGTTTGGTTTATTTCAGTGTTTTATTTGTTCCTGAGTAAATCGGTTTGGCTGTGATTAAAGTTAAGCTTCATAACATATTACTCACAGTTAAATTAAGAGGGGACGGCAGTAAAAACTCTGGACCTGTGACATCATCAAGTACGCTGGTGTTCCAATTGTACAAATCGCGAGTCCGTATTCGCGTTCTCGGCGAGTATGTACTCGCCAAGAACGCGAGTACATTCTCAATTCTCAAGTACGCGAGCAAGGGCCGTAGACTCCTCCGAATGCAGCCGACAAATGCGTCCTACTTTTCCCCGAATTTGAAGGATGGGTCGGGTGTGTCCTTGGCGGCCTACCATATCCCAGAATTCATAGCGCTGCCCAGCCAAACTCCAGTTTCCAACAATGGCGGCCGCTACTAAGTTTTAAAATTACTCTTATTAATCTTTCTGGGTCACAAAATAAACGTTTAACATATTTTCAGGTGAGAAAGTAGCTGTGTAAACATCAAATATCTGCTCGGTTTATCAAGATATCGCATATTTGCAAAAGTACTTCGACGTTTTCAGAGACGTCTGCTACCCACCAGCTCGATAGCTCGCCAGAAGCTCGATGATTACTGATGCGGCTGAGAATGGCACAACTCCCGGCACATCATTTTCAGATCACCGCGGACTTTCGCTACTCGGGTTAAACGTAATATATAAGTCACTTAGACAACCTCAAAATGTTCGTGAACAAATCGGTTTGGCTGAGATTAAAGTTATTTGATTAGATTAGATAAAATAAAACTTTATTAATCCATCGGGTGGGTTCCTCCTTGGTTTTTACACAGCTGACTAAACGTCAAACAGAAAACTGATTAAACAGAAGTGTGAGACGGTCGAGAATTTACGCCAGTGTCCTGTTATATTTTTTGGTTATAGTTATGGTTTAATTATTTATATAGCACATTTAATTACAACAGGAGCGCTGACCAAAGTGCTGTACAAGAATACAACATACATAATAAAAAAAACTGTACAAGAATACAACATACCTAATAAAATAAAAAGTAACTCTCATGCTGTATTAAAAGCCAGTAAATAAAAATGCGTTTTAAGATAAGAGTTAAAAAGATTGACAGTGGGAGCCTGTCTGATATGTAGGGGTAAATTATTCCACAGCTTAGGCACTACGACTGCAAATACTCAATCGCCTCTATGAACCAGCCTCAACCTTGGTATAGCTAAAAGCAAAAGATCACTTGATCTAAGAGATCTAAGGGGGTATAAGTCTGCAAGAGGTCAGACAAATACCCGGGAGCCTGTCCATTCAGGGCTTTGTAGGTCAACAATAAAATTTTAAAGTTAATTCTGAAGCGGACAGGGAGCCCATGAAGAGAGGCAAGCACCGGGGAAATGTGTTCACGTCCTTTAGTGGCAGAAGACGAGCTGCAGCATTCTGGACCAACTGCAGCCTTGCCAGGCAGGTCTGGCTATCTCCAGCATATGAGGAGTTACAATAGTCCAGCTGGGATATAATGAAAGCATGAATCGCCCCTTTGAAGTTTTTAAAAGATAAAAATAACCTCACCTTAGATAGAAGCCTCAGTTTGAAGAAGGACCGCTGTACGACTGAGCTAATTTGTTTTTCAAAGGTGAAATTGCTGTCAAATATAACCCCCAAATTTTTTGCATGCGATTAGACAAAAGGCTCAAGACTGTGCAGGCTAAAATTAGAGGTGCTGGGATTGCCGCTTGGTCCAAAAGTTATCACTTCGGTTTTGTTTTCATTGAAGTTAAGGAAGTTAGAGGCCATCCAAGATTTAACTTCACCGAGACACTGAAGTAAGGGATCTAGTGAGGCAGGACTATTTCCCTTCAGTTGAAGATAGATCTGAGTATCATCGGCATATGAATGAAAACAAATGTTATATTTTCTAAAAATTAGACCTAGAGGAAGCATATAAATGGAGAACAATATTGGCCCCAGTATAGATCCCTGGGGAACACCACAAGTAAGGGGAGCTGAGGAAGAGATAAAATCTCCAAAGCTCACAGAGAAGGTCCTGTCAGACAGACCTGAACCACTCTAATGGCACAGTTCCAGCTAAGAAGTTTGAAAAGTCTTGGGTAAAATCCTTGTGATATTTTGAAGGTCTGTATACAGCTGCAACGAGTGTCGGGTGGGGATGCCCCAATTCAAACGCCAGAAGTTCAAAACTAGAATACGAATGAGTTAAGAGTTGTTTGCAAGAGGGCTTCTTCCTGAAAACAGCTGCTACTCCACCACCACGCCCAGTCATCCTCAGCACATTAAGATATTCACAGTCAGGCGGTTAAAGTTCAGTAAAACAGCTGGACTCACCGACTCTCTGCCAAGTTTCCGTTATAAGCATTAGATCCAGTTCCCAATCAGTAAAGAAGTCCTTAAGAATAAACGTTTTGTTTGCTAGCGATCAAGCATTAACAAGACTTAATCTTAATGGTACCGGTGGCTCAACGGCCGAAGCGGATGCCCGACCTATCGGCCGTAGGTTCTGAGGGTTTACTCCACCTGAGCGAAGACGGGGGGGACGCTGGCGAGGGGTTATTGTCGTAAGCCCAACAACAGGTGTCAGGCAAGTGTAAGCCATGTCCAGAGAGTGCCAGTAGTTGACGCGGTCACATCCAGTCGGGATAGGGTGAGGTATTTTTCGAAATCGTGTCCAGGTAGCCTTGATTCTCACCAATAAGCCACTGCGTTTCTCACGGCATCTACAGCGCCCTCTCAGTTGAGGTACCGGAACACAACGGAGACAAGCTGGAACTCCTGACAGGAGCGGTGGGGAGAAGGTTCCCTGATATCCACGATTGCAATAAAGAGTTTTTAACTGAGAGGATCTTAAAGCTAGCAGCATTTGGTGATCATATACAAGCAGAGAGTTAGCATGTTTTAAAACAAAGTAAAAATAAAACACTAGTACAAGATAGCAAGGAGCAGACGGCTGAGTTTATTGAACTCCACCGAGACAGCGGTGATGCTAATCTGAAGGCTAGACCGTCCAATTTCCCCAGCCATTTACTTCCGGCCTACCCGACCTTCTGAGGACCCGGCCCACATAGACCGCAAAGGCCAGGTCCTCAGGAGGATGCAGCCCATGAATTTGGACACGACTATTGATTCATTAATGTTGAATTCTCTCGCTGCTGCTCAGTTTGGCCCGTGTATAGCATCCTGCTATGCGATTGCATTTGTCCCTGACCACCAGAATCCCTCACGTTAACTTTTATCGAGTGGAAAAAAAGTTGGCGTTCATCCTCCAGCTTCACTGTGCTAATGTTATGCTAACATAGCTGTGTCGCTAGCAATCACGTAGCACAACATTATATACCAGGTAGTCCAACTTCAGTAACCCTGCAAACGTCACTGCTGTTTAGTTTTCTGTCTTCATTTATGTTGGAAGTGACAGCAGAGCTGTACGTTTGAATTAGTTTCAAAAATCTCTCAGTCAGAACATGGTATGAAATGTTTAGGTGTAAGCTAGCGAGCTAACTTCCTGTTAACTTCTAACACTGTTAAATGTGATAACTTCTGTTTTCATGGATGTTAAACTTAATTGTTACACCTGGTAAAGCAGCAACGCTGATGATTTAATTAAAGATGAAAGAATTTAGATAGTTTTTAACTCTCAGTGTTCGTTTGACTTTGGGACCTGAAACAGACGGAGTTTAGGACCCAGATTACTCCGTGAAGCTCCTCCCTACGGCAGCCGTAATGCTCTGACAATCCATCAACCAGTGCGGCTTACCAAAGTTGTACTAAAACATTTTTTAACAGATTTCTGCAGCCAAAATCGGTTCGAGGTCAGTAAGCACAACCACAATTCATACATAAGGCACACTCTCGATTTTTGAGAAAATTAAAGTAATTAATTAAATTATTTTAAGTGTGGAAAATACGTTATACAGAAGAAAAGAGTATATTGTGATATATATCGTTACCGCACATGCTTCAAACTATACGATGATATGAATTTTAGGCCATATCGCCCAGCCCTATGAATACGATGTTTGTGTGATTATCAGTGAAAGAAGCAGTGAGGAGGATGGAGAGAGAGAGAGGACAGAGGGTGAAGTTAGAAACACTAAAAGGATTTTTCATGGATTTCATGGATTATTTGAGTGATTTCCAGCAGGACACTTAAACATGTCAGTGGACGTCCTAAAGAACATATTCACTGATATGAAACGTGTCATTGAACAGGATCAATATCAGTGGAAACATGGTGGAAACAGCTGTGACTGCATGGACACACTTCAAATCTGTTCTCCAGTCTTGGATTTGGGATCCATGGAGCTGCTGCTGAGTCTGTACAATAAAGGATGGTGTGGAAGGTTGCAGCGTACGGACACAAACACTTTGTGGTTACAACATGAACCTCACACCGTCTATAAAACACTGATGACATCATGTCGTTTGCCAGGAAGTTAGCTCGGGGATGTAAACAGCAGCCAGAAACACAGCAGTGAATTCCATCAGCAGAAAATAGGGACGACATTTCAGCAGCAACAACTAAACACTGAACAATCAGCTCTGTGATTAATGAGGACATGAAGACATTAGGAGCAGCAGCAGGAATGAGAGTGAATCCATGAGCTGCTGTGACATCAGCTCACATATTTGACACATGTTCAGTCCAGATGTCAGCAGTGTCTTCTCACTCAGTTTGTCCCACTGTGGGCAGTAAGAGAGCACAGCTGGTTCACCTCTGAGCCTCACTCTGACCCACAGCACTGTCACTCATCAGTACATCACACTTTAATCACACTAAACCAGAGTCTTCCTCAGCACCTTCATCCTCACTCACCATGTTTATGCCACTAAACTGTGTCTGTAGTCAGGAGAAGCTCAGACGGTGACTGCTCTGGATATTTGTCTCTGTTTGTAACATCAGAGTTCACTTTACTACAAAGAAGCTCTTCATAGATTCTTATTTCTGTCTCTCTAACAGGAGCGTCTGAATGACCAACAACAGCAGCAGGTTTAAAATACTGCCCCCTGATGACACCACACAGGTACTACATGTAGATGTGAGTCTACAGCACACAGCGTAAGTGCACACACACATTTTATCTGAGAAACTCAAACTAAGGAGAGTCGTTTAGTACTGCGTATATCTGAAGAACTAAACTACTAATCTACACTAATTAATGATGTTAATGATCACATCTGGACTCACCGAGCCTTTCTGCAGTTCCTCACAGCTGGAATCAGTCTCTGTCGTCCCTGCTCTGATGTGTTGTACTTCTGCAGGTCAAACTCATCCAGAACCTCCTCTGACATGTGCAGCATGAAGGCCAGAGCTGAGCACTGGATCTCAGAGAGTTTCTGTTCTGATCTGTTCTCTGACTTCAGGAACTCTTGGATATCCTGATGTACTGAGAGGTCGTTCATCTCCATCAGACAGTGGAAGATGTTGATGCTTCTGTCAGGAGAGGTTTCATCACTGTTCATCCACTTCAGGTTGTTGATGACTCTCTGGATGGTTTCTGGACCGTTCTCTGTCTGACCCAGCAGACCTCCTAAGAGTCTCTGGTTGGACTCCAGACAGAGGCCATGAAGGAAGCGAACAAACAGGTCCAGGTGGCCATTTTCACTCTGGAGGGATTTTCTCATGGCTCTCTTTAGAAATGAATTTCTGTTATGCAAAGGACGTTCTTGTTTAATTTGGAGGCATTTCAACAGGTAATCATCCAGAGGATAATCACTATGGCCATCATCTTCATCATCATCATCATCACTATGACCACCATCCTCCTTATTCCAGTCTTTCCCCAGGAACTTCTTCAGCACCTCTGTCTTCCTGTTGGTGTGACAGTGGAACATGTAGACGGCAGCCAGAAACTCCTGGATGCTCAGATGAACAAAGCAGTAGACTGGTTTCTGGAAGATCACACACTCTCTTTTGAAGATCTCTGTACAAACTCCTGAGTACACCGAGGCCTCTGTCACATCCAGACCACACTGCTCCAGGTCTTCTTGGTAGAACATGATGTTTCCTTTCTCCAGATGTTCAAACGCCAGCCTCCCCAGCTTCAGAAGAACTTTCCTGTCAGCCTCCGTCAGCTCCTGTGGACTCGTCTCATGTCCCTCGTGGTACTTGTTCTTCTTCCTCTTTGTCTGAACCAGCAGGAAGTGTGAGTACATGTCAGTCAGGGTCTTGGGCAGCTCTCCTCTCTGCTCTGTAGTCAACATGTGCTCCAGAACTGTAGCAGTGATCCAGCAGAAGACTGGGATACTACACATGATGTGGAGGCTCCTGGATGTCTTCATGTGGGAGATGATTCTGCTGGACAGCTCTTCATCACTGAATCTCCTCCTGAAGTACTCCTCCTTCTGGGCGTCAGTGAAGCCTCGTACTTCTGTTAACCTGTCAACACATGTAGGAGGGATCTGATTGGCTGCTGCGGGTCGGGAAGTTATCCAGACGAGAGCCGAGGGAAGCAGATTCCCCTGGATGAGGTTTGTCAGCAGCTGGCTGACTGATGATTTCTGTGTGACATCAGACAGCAGCTTCCTGTTGGTGAAATCCAATGAAAGTCTGCTTTCATCCAGGCCGTCAAAGATGAACAAAAGCTGAGAGACAGCCAGCTTCTCTGCTGTGACCTTCTGTAATGTTGGATGGAAAACATGGAGCAGCTCCAGAAGACTGTACTGCTCATCTCTGATCAGGTTCAGCTCCCTGAATGAAAGCAGAACCACCACACTGACATGTTGGTTCTCCAAGCCCTCTGCCCAGTCCAGAGTGAACTTCTGCACTGAGAAGGTTTTTCCAACACCAGCCACGCCGTTGGTCAGAACCACTCTGATGGGTCTCTGTTGGTCAGGTAAGGCTTTAAAGATGTCCTGGCACCTGATTGGAGTGTCATGGAGGGCGTCCATCTTGGAAGCTGTCTCCAGCTGCCTCACCTCATGTTGGGTATGAACCTCTTCACTCTGTCCCTCTGTGATGTAGAGCTCAGTGTAGATGGTGTTGAGGAGGGTTCTACTTCCTGTTTCATCACTTCCTTCAGTCACACGTTCACATCTCCTCCTCAGACTGATCTTATGTTCATCTAAAACCTCCTGCAGACCAACATCTGCTGAAAGAAAGAAAAACAGAAAGAAAACTCTTCAATGTCTGAACAACACAAGAAGTCCAGTTTTCAGAAATGAGTCCATCAGCAGACAGATGTTCAGTCTTACTTTGTACACAGCTGCTCTGACTGGCTGTCTGCAGTCCAGCTCTGGTTCTGGATCTTTCTCCACACTGGGGACAGGAGGAGTCTCCTGATGAAGCAAACTGGTCCCAGTATGAGGACATGCACTGTCTGCAGAACCAGTGTCCACAGCTGGTAGAGACTGGATCCTTCGTGCTGCACAATAATGTTTTATATTTAGTATTTACTGTTATATTCACATATATCATCGTGATGTTGTTTATTGTATTGCTCTCTTTTTCTTCTCCTTGTTTTTTTTGTCGTTCTCAACAGGTGATCCAGGTGATTGATAGATGTATTTTTTTGTCTGCTTATTTTGTTGGTTTTTGATTTTTGCCCTTTATCCCCACCCCTCTTCCCCGCCGTTTTTCTTTCCCTCTTTCTTTTCCTCAGTCAAGTGTGTCCCGTATCTAGCAGGTGAAAATAAAAAATAAAATAAACAATAAAAGGTGAATCAAATGGACCATTACGGCAAGGCTGGGATGGTCCATTTGGTTAAGTAAATCCGTTGGGCATCTTTCTTCGCCTTTAGACAATAATTCTGATGCAAAAGAACCAAACGGGACAGGAAAAAAAAAAAAAAAAAAAGAGACTGGATCCTTCAAGACGTCCTGACACAAAGCACAGCAGGACAGCTGCTCATCCTCACAAACACCACTCCTCTTCCTCGCTCTGTGAACACATTTCTTTATTACCAAAATCATTAACTGACTGTTGCTAAAAACTATTCAAATTTGACAAGATTGTGCAGAAGTTCTCCTCCTGTAGGCCCCCTACCAATAGATGGTGCCATAGGGGTCAGGTGAAGTGTGTGCTGGGTGGTGGCCACGAGTGGAGATCCTGGCAGACTGGTCCCTGGCTACTGAGACTAGCAAGTGGGACATGTCAGCTCTCTGGTGGGGAAGGAGCCTGAGCTAGGTTGTAGTGATGGGATTTCCGGCTCTTTTTAGAGATCCGGCTCTTTCGGCTCGGCTCACTAAAAAGAGCCGGCTCTTTCGGCTCCGAACCGGCTCTTCAGGTTGTTTTGTTGCTTTAATTATTTAATCATTAACAATAATATAAAATTATACAGAAAAGGAATTACTAATGTAAAAAAAGTGGTTTTATTTATATATGTTTATATATGGCCCCTAGAGACAAAGCACGTACAAACTCTAAAGCATATACAAACTCCAAAAAGCACGTACAAACTCCAAAACACATTTCTAGCGTTTACTGAACTTCCAAAACAGAGCTACCCAGATCACTTAAATTACACAATTGAAAACATGTGTGTATTGTTTGTGTATTTATACACAAGCACTCATATTTATTCAAATAATTAAAAAAAAAAAAAAGTTCATTTACCTGTTACTACCACACACCAAATCCGGTTGTTGATACTTCCTGGCTTGTGTAGCCACTAGGTAACAAAAGCTCAACACTGCGCCCTAGAAACCTGGAGCACTTCTGTTGTCATTTGTACGTGTTTTGGAGTTTGTACGTGCTTCTGAGTTTTTACGTGTTTTGGAGTTTGTACGTGCTTCTGAGTTTTTATGTGTTTTGGAGTTTGTACGTGCTTCTGAGTTTTTACGTGTTTTGAAGTTTGTACGTGCTTCTGAGTTTTTACGTGTTTTGAAGTTTTTACGCATTTTGGAGTTTGTACATGCTTAGGAGTTTGTACGTGTTTTGGAGTTTGTACGTGCTTTGTCTCTAAGGTCCACCATAAATATACTTTATTTATTCACTCCACATAAAATGTAATAAATAAATCATATAATACAAAAAACAACTATTTACATTTTAAACTTTTAACTATTTAAATTTTCAGCTTTTTCCTTTTAAACAAATTTAACGTGAAACAACACAAAACACTGCAAACCACAACACAATTAAATATAAATTAAAATATTAAAACAAAAAGAAGATGCACATTCTCTGTCATATGGGCCTGCATGATTTCTGAATCCTTTATCATCTGCAACTGAAAATAGTGGATGATTACTATACCTTTCTAATGTGACGTTGTTGTCCCTCACTCTCTTTCTCTCTGGCTCTGCTCCTGTGCTACTGCAAGTGTAACTAATGCCCCTCCCCCCCTCTGCCCAGCGCAAACTACAGGCCGCGCATGCGGAGTTTAGCGGAAAAAAGGGCGAGAGAGAGGGTGAGAGAAAAAAAAAAAAAAAAAAACCTCACGGCTCGCATCGTTCACTTCAAAGAGCCGGCTCTAAGAGCCATTTCGTTCGCGAACGACCCATCACTACTAGGTTGAGAGGTACCTTCAGGCCTTCAGGTATATAGTCAGGCTCAGCTAACAAGAACCAGTTTCCTGGAGAGGGACTGGACTGTCTCAGTCTGGAGTTACTCTTGCTAAGAGGCAGTAGCTGGGGTGGGTAGTTTAGTATTCCCTCGGCTTGCTGCTTGTATGTTGGGGATTTAGTAGTAGAAAGCTTCCACTCAGGTGGTCTCAGAATCTCATCTCTGCTTTTTAGATGATGTAGTTCATTTTGTTTCTATGCTGATCAAAATACAAGACCAGAAATAAAGACTGCTAAACACTATTTTAGGAAACAGATTACTGTGATTTCCAAAAGCCTTTTAGTAATTATTATTTATTAATGAGTCATATCCAGGAAGCAGATAAAAAGAAAACAAAGAAATGACACAAAAACATTGAACTTAACCATTCATTGCAGTTTTACTCATCTATAAGATAAAAGTATCAGAAACATTGCTGACAGTATCTGCTGTGACGTCTTTGTGCAACTATAAACATATCGGTAAACTCCTCATCGTTCGCATCAGTTAGAGGGTTTTTGGTAAATCAGAAGCATTTTATCACACTGGAGTTGTTAAAAGTACATGGGCACGTAGGCTTGGTTTTTTCCTAGTAGGTTGTTTTGGACATAAGACAGAATCCGTTTGTGGTCAGAAACACTGACATATTTTCATCATTGTGTCTGAGACCAGACCGAATGAAAGCTGTTAGGATTTGGCTTCCTAAGCAGTTGGGATGGACTCTGTGGGCTCAGGGATAAAAGGAATGATTTCACAAACAGATTAAAAGTGTCAATAAAACCAGTGTTAAGAGGCCTGGTGCTGAGGCTAAGCAGTCTGCTAAACCACTTGAGCCATCATTCAGAAAGAGCTCCGAGTCCCTCTGTGACTACCACTCAGGATCACTAATGTGGAGGCGTGGAGCAGGAGGACGAGGACAGGTGGAAGAAACCACTGACATCAAAGAGTTCATGTTACTAACAGCTCACCTCTCTGCAGCAGACACAGGCTGGACTTTAAAATGAATACCACGATCATTTGACCAGTCACTCCTTAAGGACACAGAGCTGGGTTCAGGTTTGACAGGTCTCCCTTTGATCCTATCAGAGAAGAAAAATTTATTTTTAATTTGCAACCACAGGAGTTGTTGTATACTTAGAAAACCTCTATCACCCCAAAGAGAGGCTGAGCATGAGCAGTTCATTTAAATCAGACGCCAAATTGACAGATATCAACTAACAGCTCACCTCTCTGCAGCAGACACCTGCTGGACTTTAAAATGAATGGGACGATCTTCAGACCAGTCACTCTGTAAGGACACAGAGCTGGGTGGTTTCTGATTGACGCTAAAAGTAAGTGAACATGAAACATGTGTCACATCCAATGTGTCCAATACATTATATAAAAAGTATAAATAAAGTATAAATTGTCAAATAGTAAAAAGCTGATTAAAATTTCAAACATTTTAATACTGACATGAACTTACTTTTCGTCAGATGACTTTTTTCGCCCTAAATTACGAAAGAAACGCTTCACCCGTTTGCTCTTAGAGGACACAGAGCTGGGTGGAGGTCCTTGTTTCTTCCTGTGAATAATGATGGAGCAGTGATGTGAGTGCTGAGCTGTGACATGGAGAAGAGTCATGGACAGTTAGAGATGGTCATCTCACCTCTGAGCTTTGGTCTGGCTCTCATGTTCCCCACACAGAGTGGTTTTAGAGGGAGGGACTCCCTCCTCTCTGTCCTCACACTGATCCATGCTGCTCAATTCAGCTCACACACACTTTCTACCTTCACCTGCAGAGGAAACACAAATCAGTCATGTGCACATCAACTGAAATCCTCCTTTCCATCATGTGTGCTGTCCAAATATCAGCTGCTTCTTTCCTGCTTCATCTCAGTGTCAGCTGAATGCAGTCAGACAGCAGTGTGAGGCAGAGGAAGCTGCCATCAGCTGCTCTACTATCAGTCCACTAGATGGAGCCTGAAGCACACACGATGCATTCACTGACACACACTGATTCACTGTGACTGGAAGCTTCAGTCAGTCCAACACGTGTGAACAACATTTTAAACGTTTCAGCTGATCCATGATTCAAAGAGGATCAGCAGAGTTAAAGCTTCACACTAATTATTCCTGCTGAGTTTGCAGAGAACTGCACACACACTGATTCACTGTCAGCACCTCTACATTTATCACATTATACAGCACATGTATGATACTGACAGGGATGATAAGAATTTAGTGATTCTGATTCCATCATTGATATTACTTATTGATTCTCAGTAGCTCTGCTTTGACAGTCACCACCATCACTGAGCAGCATATCAAAGACATTTGTGCACATTAACTGCATGTTGTGGGTCAAATGTTTGTGCATGTTGGAGGCATTTCCTCTTTGTTGTGATCAGTGTTGGTCATTACTCAAAAAGTCATTTTTACACATATTACACAGAACACTTTAATTAAAAGTAATGGAGTACGTTACTTCATTACTCCTCATAACATTACTTTGATGTTACTGTGTAAAATGAACAAATGACCATGTAACAATATAAAGCTGAGGTACAGCCCCACACACCAACACAGATCCTGATGAGGTCACGTGATGTTTCTCTGAGTGTTTATGAACACAAATCAAAGATGAAACAGCACAAAGACACTTCAAAGTGATTCTACTGTAGAAACATGAACAGGTAGAAACCTGCAGCCTGACTGCTCATCACTTTGTTACCTGTTCAGGTTCAGCAGCAGCAGCTCACTTTATCACGGTGCTGGTCTGGGGTCAGTGTTTACTCAGCTTTAACGTCACTCTGGGTTCTTGGCTAGCTTAGCGTTTGCTTAGCGTTTGCTTAGCGTTTGCTTAGCGTTTGCTTAGCGTTTGCTTAGCGTTTGCTTAGCGTTAGCACGCTGTGTGGCTAGCTTAGCGTCAGAGCTCTGCAGGTGTCTGTAAATATTAATCAGTGACAGTAAAGGAGGTAAAGGGCTGTGACGTCATCACGTACGCTGCGTCCTCTGTGGGCTCTGAGTGAACTCACAATGTACAAACTACAAGTACACAAACACGAACGTAGCTCAGAGTGGCGGACACACTCGGCCTCGTTGGTCCAGCTGTGAGTCCGTTACCGCGAACTATGGAGCGGCAGATTTGTGCTGAACTAAGCTGCACACAGCTGATGTTAGCCAGGAAACATTACACACTGACTTTAATGGAGAGACCGGAAATACAAACACACACAGTTTGTTGTGTGAAGAAATCAAACATGAGCTGAACAAACAGTAAAGTTCCTAAAGACAAACTGTTAAAGGAGGAAAAAAAGCAAACTTACAGTTTCTTCACACACCAACAACAAGCTCCACTCCACACCTGGACACTAAACACTAGTGATGGGTCGTTCGCGAACGAAATGGCTCTTAGAGCCGGCTCTTTGAAGTGAACGATGCGAGCCGGCTCCTTATTGGGAGCCGTGAGGTTTTTTTTTTTTTTTCTCTCACCCTCTCTCTCGCCCTTTTTTCCGCTAAACTCCGCATGCGCGGCCTGTAGTTTGCGCTGGGCAGAGGGGGGGAGGGGCATTAGTTACACTTGCAGTAGCACAGGAGCAGAGCCAGAGAGAAAGAGAGTGAGGGACAACAACGTCACATTAGAAAGGTATAGTAATCATCCACTATTTTCAGTTGCAGATGATAAAGGATTCAGAAATCATGCAGGCCCATATGACAGAGAATGTGCATCTTCTTTTTGTTTTAATATTTTAATTTATATTTAATTGTGTTGTGGTTTGCAGTGTTTTGTGTTGTTTCACGTTAAATTTGTTTAAAAGGAAAAAGCTGAAAATTTAAATAGTTAAAAGTTTAAAATGTAAATAGTTGTTTTTTGTATTATATGATTTATTTATTACATTTTATGTGGAGTGAATAAATAAAGTATATTTATGGTGGCCCTTACAGACAAAGCACGTACAAACTCCAAAACACGTAAAAACTCCAAAACGCGTAAAAACTCAGACGCACTTACAAACCCCGAAGCATGTACAAACTCCAAAACACGTAAAAACTCAGAAGCACGTACAAACTCCAAAACACGTAAAAACTAAGAAGCACATACAAACTCCAAAACACGTAAAAACTCAGAAGCACGTACAAACTCTAAAACACGTAAAAACTCAGAAGCACGTACAAACTCCAAAACACGTAAAAACTCGGAAGCATGTACAAACTCCAAAACACGTAAAAACTAAGAAGCACGTACAAACTCCAAAACACGTAAAAACTCAGAATCACGTACAAAAAAGACAACAGAAGTACTCCAGGATGCTAGGGTGCAGTGTTGAGCTTTTGTTACCTAGTGGCTACACAAGCCAGCAAGTATCAACAACTGGATTTGGTGTGTGGTAGTAACAGGTAAATGAATTTATTTATTTTTTTAATTATTTGAATAAATATGAGTGCTTGTCTATAAATGCACAAACAATACGCACATGCTTTCAATTGTGTAATTTAAGTGATCTGGGTAGCTCTGTTTTGGAAGTTCAGTTAACGCTAGAAATGTGTTTTGGAGTTTGTATATGCTTTAGAGTTTGTACGTGCTTTGTCTCTAGGGGCCATATATAAACATATATAAATAAAACCACTTTTTTTTACATTAGTAATTCCTTTTCTGCATAATTTTATATTATTGTTAATGATTAAATAATTAAAGCAACAAAACAACCTGAAGATCCGGTTCGGAGCCGAAAGAGCCGGCTCTTTTTAGTGAGCCGAAAGAGCCGGATCTCTAAAAAGAGCCGGAAATCCCATCACTAACGGACACACAGGTGAGCTGCTTCCTGGAAGGAGGCGGGACTCCACCTGAAACTCAGCACAGGTGGGAGGGGCTCAGCTCTGTGTGTGCTGATGTGTTAACTTTAAAAATATGCCGTCTGACTGCTCAGACTGAGTCAGAGTAAAGTTCACATGCTGACGTGTGGAGACATGAAACCTTGTTGTAGCTGCAGGTGTGAACACACTGATCCCAGATCAGCTCTGCTGTATTTGTAACATGAACATTTCTGCTGCAAAGCTTCAAATGTTCAGCATGTTTCTCTGTTTCCAGTCTATAGATCCAGTCACACTTTCTACCTTCACCTGTGCAGGAAAGACTGAGAGCAGAGCTGAAACCAAGCATCCAATCAGTGAGCAGCATCAACACCTGAGCTTCATTCAGACTCTGTTATTGAAGATGTTGTTGGTACAAAGTTCATCTGCTGCTCACATGAATCCATGAAAGATTTATTTCACTGAATGTTTCTTCAAAGCTCATTTCAACCTGTTGAAGTCATGAATGAAAGTGCAGACTGAGAGTGGATCACATGATGTTTAAGGTGTGTCATGTGACATGTTCAGTATTGTCACACATGTCTAGATTGTCCCTGATATCATAGCTGCTCAAACACTGATGATTATATTTGAAGAATTATTACTGATGGCAGCAAAGTTTGAATGGAGCTCTCTGTCTGTGCTGATTTGTCGCCCTCTGGAGGTCAAAGCACAAACTGCATGATGTGACTGTAACCACCACAGTGACAGGAAGTGTTTTTAAATGATGAAATATGTCAGTGATGCTGATAGTGTGTTCATCACAGACGTTCAGGCTTCATGTTGACATGATTCAAAGTGAAAGCAGAGAAACTGAATGAATCAGGTGTTTTTACCTGGTGTAAATGGCAACACATTAAAGGTGTATAGACAGTAGAGATGTTTTAAAAATCTTTAAGAACAGTTCAGTAGTAGCGCCTCGCTCGTCACTTCTCACGGTAGATGACTTTAAACTATGGCCCGATGTTAGCTACATCCACATTATTAATGACTTGTATTTTCCGAAGGCGTTGTTGGCGAGGAATTGTGTAATTATAAGAGCACCGAGGCGTATAATTACCTGCAAAGCAACAACATTGATAAAGTACTGCTCAACAAACAAGACGACTTTATTTTTCTTAAAGCAGCTGTAGAGCCGAGCCAGAGCGCTAATCAAGCTAAACACTTAGCATGGCTAATGCTAAGAGAAAGTGGAGTAGTGGAGACAGTCGGCTGTTCCTGTATCGCCGGATTAGGGAGATCATGTAGTCATGCTGCTGTTCTGTGGAGGGTATTTCACTTATCTGGATATCACAATGTTTAAATGATTGAAACAGAAACACTGGACTGGTCAAAGGCTGACTGGGGAGTCACGCTACTGCCATCTAGCCAAGTATTACATGGAGCACTGTTTACTGTTTACATGTCAAAGCCACTCGTTAACTTTGTGTGGGCTGTATGCTGCACAATCACAGGTTAAAATAATATTAAAAAATTAAAAGATTGAGGGCAAATTTACAAGACAAGAAAAAAATACAGTTATAAGAAGATGTGACGCAGGGTTGTATGTACATGTATATACACACACACACACACACACTACTTTGGAAAAAAAAATTAGACTGTGGATGGATGTTGGATTCAGTACGATGAAAAACTAGTTTTGTCCTGCAGATGGCGATCTTGCCCCGTGTTCAGAGAGCCGACACTTTGATGATGCTGCTCTACTCAACTTACTTTTAGCCTGGGTTGGACTCTATATGAGCAGCTTCCACTCTGGTTTCACTGTTAAACACACTTGTTTGATTTGACTTGGAAAAGTTGGAAAATAAATATTTTATTGCAAAATTATTTGTTGGTACATTTTTTGAGGGTCAAATATCTCGTTTGATTTGAGGAATGAACTGTTAAGGTGGAAATGAATCAGGTTAAAATACTTTAAATCAGTGAGGATGTATAATGTAATTTAAATGTTGATAATGGTTGTAGTGGGCTTGTAATGTAAATGTGTCTGATTAAATGTGACATTAATGGTGACGCTGCATAAACCTGATAAAACAGGTCTATTAGTGGGTCTGTGTGATCAGCATCAGTGGGTTAAGGTGAGGCCTCGACTAGCAGAACGTCATGTTGGTGACAACACATGAGCCAACATCAGACTCCGAGCGCTACGATGCTAAAGATCAGAAGATCCAGTGTGACATCATCGTTACCTGGCAACAGCAGCCCTCATCTGACTTTATTGGAGGATATTTACACCAGCAACACTGTTTAGTTTGATATGACGGATTAACAACATGCTGTGATATCCAGTTCATCTGTAATAGATACTGGATCTAATCAGTCAGCAGATATTTGATCAGCTTATTTATAACTATACTAGAAACAAACACAACTGTGTTGGTGATTCATGCAAACTTGCATATCAGCCTTTGAAGGTTTTGTAGTATTGAGAACAAAGAGGTTGTGTTAGGGCTGAAAAGCCCGACTTGTTCTCCTCTGCAGGTCATCAAATGCACCACAGAAGTTTGTATTTGCACAGCCTGTATATGTTTGATGGCTTTATTATTCTCTGTTCAAAGACAATAACTGTGGAAAATGTATCATGTAGTATCAGCTTCATTTAAAATGACTGCAAACATTCAGAGAACATGTGCTGCTGTTTGTCCTACATTTCAACACTGAATGAACCCTGAAAACGTGATGGCAGCTGGCAGATTGGAGTCCACATGAAATATCGGCTGTATGAAGACTGGAAATATAGATGATACAAATATGCAGCAAACATTTGTGGACATGGATAAACTTTCTGATCCAACAAGCAGGAAGTGACACAGCTAGAAAATGAAAGTGTGTAACAGCTGAAGTCAAATGTAATGCAGAGTTGAATCTGCACTTGGATCATCTGTGAAAGGTCCACATGTAGGGATCACATGAGTCCTGATGTTTGTCAGTGCAGCTTGATAACTCCATCTACTGTGGGCTACATATACTGGGCTGGTAGCTCCACAATGTTGGAAAGAAACTATTCAATGTGCAAATTTAAAATCATCGTCTCTTCTAACACAGGAGCCACGTTGAGTTTACAGCCGACCACCGGCAGTCTGAACTGGAATGAAGCCCATTGACAGCCAGCAGGTCTGAACAGGAACGCAGCCATTTGTATGCGTGGCAATGATGTGGCTCAGCTGACACAGGATTGGTTCAAACTAAACATCAGACGCATTTCACAGAGTTCACAAATAAACTCACGTTTTTATCTTTGAAGATCATCATAAAGTAGAATTGATGGTCCAGTAGAAACAGCAGGAGGTTTGAGCCCTTCTGATGCAGCAGAAACAGGATTTGGAGGAAGATGTTAATAGATTAGAAAGAATTGTACACTGTGAATCAATGCAAGTCTTTCTAGATAGACAGATCTTTAATAATCCCTCAGGTAGGTTCCTCTGGGACAGTCACAGATAGAAACTCCAATTCTGACGTCCTTTGAAAGCCTGACTTTGAATTTTCATCACTTGTCATGCACACAGATGTTAATTCTACATATTCCTAGAACTGAACTCTAAATCAATATGAAGAAAATGCTCCTACTAATCTGCATATATGTTGATATCAAATCCTTTTCCAGCACATGGATAAATCTCTATAAATCATTCAATCTGATCAGAATGGGCACAGTGTTGTTATTGCAGCTGATGTTTGAAAAGCTAAATGTCCATTTTAAAGTGGTCGTGTGTAGGACTGTGTTTCCTTCCTTTGTGCAGTTCTTACAGTAAACATGTTTGAATGTTTCCTGTTCCCCTGATGCTTCTTCCTGTTGGATAAAGTTGGTTTGGAACATATTCTTATAGGTTTCAATGAACTTCAAACTGTGATCCACTTACAAAACTGTCTCATTTTATTGGAACGATCCACATTTGCATCCATTCACGGTACATTTGACATCTGAACACGTTTGTACACATGATGAAAGGACAGATGGTGTTTGTGTGTCCTTCTTAAACTTAGTGTGAATGTTTCATCATGTAGAACTACTTAGAACAAAGTCTTTGGGAACATTTGGAGAACACGTTTAGGAAAGTAACATCCTGGTAGAACATTTTCTTAAAGCAAAGCAGAGCTGCAACATGACTGTGAGGATTCAGAAGAATAAAGTCAGAATACTTTATTATTATGAAGACTAAAGTGCACCTTAATGCTGCCAATGAATACACATGTTCTTTGTGAAAGCATGTGTGAGCACAGCTGACATGCACTACACTGACCCCACTCGCCCCATTTCTTCATCCACTTCTTGCTCTTGTGCTTGAAATGAGACGCAGACGCAGCAAAAGTCAGAGGCTCTAAAATCCACAAAAAGGGGGCTTGTTAGATCAGGATGTTGGATGTGATCCATAGAAAACATGGATAATACACCACTTTATTTGAAGACATCTGTAGCACTGCCTCAGTTCTGGATGTTTCCACAGACTCCTCTGTGCACCTAAAGAAAAGGTCAAAGGTCAGCAGCACATGTAGTTGGGTTGTACACATGATGAAAGGACAGATGGTGTTTGTGTGTCCTTCTTAAACTCAGTGTGAATGTTTCATCATGTAGAACTACTTAGAACAAAGTCTTTGGGAACATTTGGAGAACACGTTTAGGAAAGTAACATCCTGGTAGAACATTTTCTTAAAGCAAAGCAGAGCTGCAACATGACTGTGAGGATTCAGAAGAATAAAGTCAGAATACTTTATTATTATGAAGACTAAAGTGCACCTTAATGCTGCCAATGAATACACATGTTCTTTGTGAAAGCATGTGTGAGCACAGCTGACATGCACTACACTGACCCCACTCGCCCCATTTCTTCATCCACTTCTTGCTCTTGTGCTTGAAATGATGCGCAGACGCAGCAAAAGTCAGAGGCTCTAAAATCCACAAAAAGGGGGCTTGTTAGATCAGGATGTTGGATGTGATCCATAGAAAACATGGATAATACTCCACTTTATTTGAAGACATCTGTAGCACTGCCTCAGTTCTGGATGTTTCCACAGACTCCTCTCTGCACCTAAAGAAAAGGTCAAAGGTCAGCAGCACATGTAGTTGGGACAATTCTTCATTTACAAACAACAGTCGCACAAACTATACAATTATTTTCCTCCAATGACACTTTTCACTTGCAGAAATGGTCCTGTGTGATTTCTAGGCTGTGATATAAAAACTAGTTCCTAATGGCAGCGATTCACTCAGTAAACATGTTTCCTTCACCAACCTCACACACAGATCCAATAAGATCAGGAAGTGGACAGTATAGTACAATATGTGTTATTTTGTACTGCTTGCCCAAACTAAAGATCTGCTGAAGTGTTGGAAATGATCCAGATGTTTATTTTGGACGATACAGCAGAAGATCAGACATGAAAGTGGAGATAACACAGAAGACCTGCAGCAAAGGGTCAGAGGTCAGACTGGGCCACTGGATTCAACAATGAGCCAATGATCTTGTCCACTAAGCTTGGTGGCGCTGTCACTTGGTGTTCGCTCGCTCTGTGGTATAGTATCACTTCCTGTTCCTGCTCAAACACAGTGGTGTTTCTGAGTAGCTTATTTGCTTAGCAGTTTAATTAACAACTTTTAAATACATTCTTTTTTCACAGTATAATCTTCACGTGCTTCATCCGAAGCACACTTTCTGTGTACTCACTACCTAATTTATAGCCAAAGTATTCACTCACTGTCTCTGTACTGTTTCGCTAGCTTAGCTCGTAGCCGACCCGTTAGCACCATGGCTACTTCACCTGTCCCTTCTGCACTTTCTTGCTCATTGTGTCAGATGTTTAGTTACTCCTCGGCCTCCTTTAGCAGTAATGATATCTGTAACAAATGTAGCATATTTGCAGCTCTGGAGGCCAGGATTACTGAATTGGAGACTCGGCTTCGCACCCTTCATTCACCCGTAGCTAGCCAGGCCCCTGTAGCTGGTGCAGCCGAAGATAGCATAGGCCCCGCTAGCTGTTCCCCGGCAGATCCCAAGCAGCTGCGGAAAGAGGGCGGCTGGGTAACGGTGAGGAGGAAGCGTAGTCCTAAACAGAAGCCCCAGGTACACCACCAACCCGTTTATGTGTCTAACCGTTTTTCCCCACTCGGTGACACACCCGCTGGGGGTCAAACTCTGGTAATTGGTGATTCTGTTGTCAGACATGTGAAGCTAGAGACACCGGCAACCATAGTCAATTGTCTTCCAGGGGCCAGAGCAGGCGACATTGAAGGAAATTTAAAACTGCTGGCTAAGGGTAAACGTAAATTCAATAAAATCATAATTCACGTCGGCAGTAATGACACCCGGTTACGCCAATCGGCGGTCACTAAAATCAATATTGAATCGGTGTGCAACTTTGCCAAAACAATGTGGGACTCTGTAGTTTTCTCTGGTCCCCTCCCCAATCAGACCAGGAGTGACATGTTTAGCCGCATGTTCTCCTTAAATTGCTGGCTGTCTGAGTGGTGTCCCAGAAACGATGTGGGCTTCATAGATAATTGGCAAACCTTCTGGAGGAAACCTGGTCTTGTTAGGAGAGATGGCATCCATCCCACTTTGGATGGAGCAGCTCTCATTTCTAGAAATATCGACAAATTTATTAAACCCCTCAAAATATGACTATCCAGAGTTGGGACCAGGAAGCAGAGTTGCAGTCTTACACGCCTCTCTGCAGCTTCTCTCCTCCTGCTACCCCCCCAAAAACCCATCTCCATAGAGACTGTGTCAGCTTCCAAAAAGACAAAAAACAAACTAAAAACCAGCAACACTAAACTAAAGAACAGAGATATGAACTATTGCCAATATGAATCCTGATGGCATGACGTGGGCATAGACCCACCAAAGCAACACTCAGCTCACCTCATTCCAGGCGCTTGTCTGCTGGAGACCATGAGCCTTGTTAGTCACACATTAGCACCGTGGTAGGAAACAGCCTCCATCATTTCATTAGATCTGAATTTGGACTGTTTCCCTCTGGATGAACCAAGTCTGTCAAATCTATTGATCCAACACAAACTATCAAACACATTGGCTCACAGTCAGATTGGCTTTGTATGGATGGTGTCACAGGGGGCTGGGAAAGGATGCTGAAAGCTGAATATAATACAGAACAATAACAGGACATATAATAATGTAGCAAACATGACCTTCAACAGGCACACTTCTATTATTCATGATCACAAACACAAAGAACTTGTGCAGCCCTGATATCAGCCCTAATATATGAGTGTGTTTGCCCAAAGATTGAAACAGCATCAACATGACAGCTGTAAGAAATCTTCTCTCAGCCTTGTTTGGCAGAAGATCCCTGCAACAAAGATTGTAGCTGAAAGATGACGTGTGTAAAGTTTGCTCTTTGGGAGGGTTGAGGCTGTTTTTAGACCTTTGATAGTTTCCAATCCAGTTCTGAAAGACAGAAATAAAAACAACATCATTAAGATCAGATCATGGAGCTGTTTTCTGCCTTGTTTCTATCTTCACATTACAAGACTTTACTACAATAAAGATGCTAACATGTATCTGTAGGAACAACATCATTGAATCTATAACAACTGGAGCCAAACCAGTGGCCTCTGCTGGGATCACTGGTGAGAACAACACTTCCTTGTTGGATGCAGATTTCAGGGCTTCCTTTTGCTCCTCCGTTATAACTGTTCTCTCTTCTCAACAAATGATGACACAAAGGAATCAGCAGTGACAAAGATGATGCTGAAGAGAAGCACACATTTCACACATATAACAGACCAGTCCAGTTACACACACCTCTGCTTGACATTAGGCCTCAAACAAAGACACAAAACACTAACTTGACTCTAAATAGAAGAAACGAGCAGCTTTTTCTGTTCTGTGCTTATTTATATTTGACACACATGCTTCTCTTTGTGCAAACACACATTGCACTATAAGGATAACCTAGCACACAATGATTGGACAGCACAGTGATGATGCTGGGAGATCCTATACGAAGCAACACACAAACACTGAGAACAAAACTTTAAACATTGATTATATTGAGATAAGCAGCCGACCCAGTCTAGATAAAGGCGAGCAGCTGGGACCGCTGCTGCACCAAAAACAGGTTTCAGTGTTTCCATGTGTGTGTGTGATGTCTTTACTTATACTGGTCAATAGACTTTAGTCAACACATTATTGAAAGGTGTTACACATGAAATAAAAACAGTGTTTCATCTTTATTCCTCTGAAGCAGCTGCATTATAACCAATCTGCTCCTTTGTGGCCATTTAAAACAGCCTTAAATAACTGTTGTTATATTTGTTGCAGTTTCTGCTCCTCTTGGACAGACGACTCTTGAAAAGACATTTTTGAATTTCAACTTTTAACTGGATAAATATCGGATATATAAACGTCTGCAACAAACTGATTCCAGCTTCTACCTCATGATAGGAATGTTTTTGTGGCTCAAGATGACCTGATATCTTTCATGATGGAGACATTTGACACATGTTTCACATATTATAGACCAACAAGTTATTCATAGCAGTTTAAATACAGGGAGTCACTTTTGGGCCCAGCAGATAAAACAGAGCCAATATTTCCTTCTTTATTTAAGTGACGTGTGTCACAGATGTGACCTAGTAAAGTGTAGCTGAACATTAGTAACGTTATTAACACTCTCAGCTCGTCCTTGTTCCAGACCTGAAGATCCTCTTCTTTCATTCAGCAGCAGCTTCAGGTCTCTGATGGTCCAGGGCTTGTTGTTGGGAAACAGCCCTGCTGGGATGATGGTGTCCTCACAGAAACAGTCAGTGATGCTGTTGATCTCCATCACAGAGCACGTCCCAGTCTGCAGTCTCAGTCCTGCAGGGCCTCGCTGGCTTCCTGACTCCACCCAGTCAACAACAGGAAGTGTTTGAAGTGCAGGAACAAACTGAGGCTGTGGTCAAACAGGAGTTTTTATCTCCTCGCTCTGACTCTCACTGCGGCCCCGCTGCTGTGTCAACATGTGTTTGTGCTAAACAATGATGGAAAGTGTTATAAATGACTTGTTGGCCTCTGATCTGTCACAAACAGCTGAAACGTGTCTCTCATGAGTCACATGAAGGTTTTTGACAGAAAGGACAAAAAGTAGCTGCAGTCAGTTTGTGTCATTTTTATATTTATTCATCTGGGAGAAAAATCTGAGGGACATTAAAATGTGTTTTTCAACAGAGACAAGAACATAAATATAACAGAACAGGTAAATGAAGATATTTCAAGTAAACAGCTGGACTGATCAGGTCCAAACACACAGTGATAAACTTGTCAAACAGCTGTCATATCTTTATATATAAGCTCTTTATAAATCCTGTTCACTGCAGTCTGTTTACTAATAATGAATCACTAAAATCAATATTGAATCGGTGTGCAACTTTGCCAAAACAATGTCGGACTCTGTAGTTTTCTCTGGTCCCCTCCCCAATCAGACCAGGAGTGACATGTTTAGCCGCATGTTCTCCTTAGATTGCTGGCTGTCTGAGTGGTGTCCCAGAAACGATGTGGGCTTCATAGATAATTGGCAAACCTTCTGGAGGAAACCTGGTCTTGTTAGGAGAGATGGCATCCATCCCACTTTGGATGGAGCAGCTCTCATTTCTAGAAATATCAACAAATTTATTAAACCCCTCAAAACATGACTATCCAGAGTTGGGACCAGGAAGCAGAGTTGCAGTCTTACACGCCTCTCTGCAGCTTCTCTCCTCCTGCTACCCCCCCAAAAACCCATCTCCATAGAGACTGTGTCTGCTTCCAAAAAGACAAAAAACAAACTAAAAACCAGCAACAAACAACTTAAACATTTACAAAGAAAGAACAATACAGTATCCACACCTGAACCAAAGAGTAGAACAGTGAAATGTGGATTATTAAATATTAGGTCTCTCTCTTCCAAGTCTCTGTTAGTACATGACTTAATAATTGATCAACAAATTGATTTACTCTGCCTTACAGAAACCTGGTTGCAGCAGGATGATTATGTTAGTTTAAATGAATCAACACCCCCGAGTCATTCTAACTACCAGAAATCTCGAAGCACAGGCCGAGGGGGCGGTGTGGCAGCAATTTTTCACACCAGTCTATTAATTAATGAAAGACCAAGACAGACTTTTAATTCATTTGAAAGCCTGATGCTTAACATTGTCCACCCCAGCTGTGAAACTCAGAAACCAGTCTTACTTGTTATCATCTATCGTCCACCTGGGCCTTACACAGAGTTTCTGTCTGATTTCTCAGACTTTATATCTGATTTAGTTCTGAGCTCAGATAAAATAATTATTGTGGGTGATTTTAACATCCATGTAGATGCTAAAAATGACAGCCTCAACATGGCATTTAATCTGTTGTTAGACTCAATTGGTTTCTCTCAAAATGTAAAAGAACCCACCCACCACTTTAATCACACTCTAGATCTTGTTTTAACATATGGCATAGAAACTGAACATTTAACAGTGTTTCCTGAAAACCCTCTCCTGTCTGATCATTTCTTGATAACATTTACATTTACAATAATTGATTACGCAGCAGTGGAGAGTGGACTTTATCAAAGTAGATGTCTTTCTGAAAGCGCTGTAACTAAGTTTAAGAATATAATCCAGCCACTGTTATCATCGTCAATGCCCTGTACCAACACAGAGCAGAGCAGCTATCTGAACGCTACCCCAACAGAGGTCGATTATCTTGTTAATAATTTCACCTCCTCACTACGTACGACTCTGGATACTGTAGCTCCAGTGAAAACTAAGGTCTCTAATCAGAAGTACCTGACCCCGTGGTATAATTCTCAAACACGTACCCTCAAGCAGACGACTCGTAATCTGGAGAGGAAATGGCGTGTCACAAATTTAGAGGATCATCATTTAGCCTGGAGAAATAGTTTGTTGCTTTATAAGAAAGCCCTCCGCAAAGCCAGAACAGCTTACTATTCATCACTGATTGAAGAAAATAAGAACAACCCCAGGTTTCTCTTCAGCACTGTAGCCAGGCTGACAAAAAGTCAGAGCTTTTTTGAGCCAACCATCCCTTTAACGTTAACTAGTGATGACTTCATGAACTTCTTCACAAATAAAATTTTTATCATTAGAGAAAAAATTACCAATAATCATCCCACAGATGTAATATTATCTACAGCTACTCTTAGTTTCATTGATGTTAAGTTAGACTCTTTTTCTCCAATTGATCTTTCTGAGTTAACTTCAATAATTACTTCCTCCAAACCATCAACGTGTCTTTTAGACCCCATTCCTACAAAACTGCTCAAAGAAGTCCTGCCATTAATTAATTCTTCGATCTTATATATGATCAACCTATCTCTAATAATCGGCTATGTACCACAGGCCTTCAAGGTGGCTGCAGTTAAACCTTTACTCAAAAAGCCATCTCTAGACCCAGCAGTCTTAGCTAATTATAGGCCAATCTCCAACCTTCCTTTCATATCAAAAATCCTTGAAAGAGTAGTTGTCAAACAGCTAACAGATCATCTGCAGAGGAATGGTTTATTTGAAGAGTTTCAGTCAGGTTTCAGAGCTCATCACAGCACAGAAACAGCTTTAGTGAAGGTTACAAATGATCTTCTTATGGCCTCTGACAGTGGACTCATCTCTGTGCTTGTCCTGCTAGACCTCAGTGCAGCATTCGATACTGTTGACCATAATATCCTATTAGAGCGATTAGAACATGCTGTAGGTATTACAGGTATTGCACTGCAGTGGTTTGTATCATATCTATCTAATAGACTCCAATTTGTGCATGTAAATGGAGAGTCCTCTTCACACACTGAGGTTAATTATGGAGTTCCACAGGGTTCAGTGCTAGGACCAATTCTGTTTACATTATACATGCTTCCCCTAGGCAGCATCATTAGAAGACATAGCATACATTTTCACTGCTATGCAGATGACACCCAGCTCTATCTGTCCATGAAGCCAGATAACACACACCAATTAGTTAAACTGCAGGAATGTCTTAAAGACATAAAGACTTGGATGGCCACTAACTTTCTGCTTCTCAACTCAGATAAAACTGAGGTCATTGTACTCGGCGCTGAAAAGCTTAGAAATTTGGTATCTAACCAGATTCTTACTCTGGATGGCATTACCTTGGCCTCCAGTAACACTGTGAGGAACCTTGGAGTCATTTTTGACCAGGATATGTCCTTCAACGCACATATTAAACAAATATGTAAGACTGCGTTCTTCCATTTG
Organism: Neolamprologus multifasciatus; assembly: GCF_963576455.1. Classification (NCBI taxonomy): domain Eukaryota; kingdom Metazoa; phylum Chordata; class Actinopteri; order Cichliformes; family Cichlidae; genus Neolamprologus; species Neolamprologus multifasciatus. The sequence goes on along the minus strand of NC_140456.1, from coordinate 36,925,126 downwards.
CGCAACATTTCTAAAATTAGAAATATCCTGTCTCAGAGTGACGCTGAAAAACTAGTTCATGCATTTATTACTTCCAGGCTGGACTACTGCGATTCATTATTATCAGGATGTCCAAAAAACTCACTGAAAAGCCTTCAGCTAATCCAAAATGCTGCAGCAAGAGTCCTGACAGGGACTAGAAAGAGAGAGCATATTTCTCCTGTTTTGGCTTCCCTTCATTGGCTTCCTGTTAAATCCAGAATTGAATTCAAAATCCTGCTCCTCACATACAAGGTCTTAAATAATCAGGCCCCATCTTATCTTAATGACCTTGTAGTACCATATCACCCTATTAGAGCACTTCGCTCTCGCTCTGCAGGCCTACTTGTTGTTCCTAGAGTATTTAAAAGTAGAATGGGAGGCAGAGCCTTCAGTTTTCAGGCCCCTCTTCTGTGGAACCAGCTTCCAGTTTGGATTCGGGAGACAGACACTATCTCTACTTTTAAGATTAGGCTTCAAACTTTCCTTTTTGCTAAAGCATATAGTTAGGGCTGGACCAGGTGACCCTGAATCCTCCCTTAGTTATGCTGCAATAGACGTAGGCTGCCGGGGGATTCCCATGATGCATTGAGTTTTTCCTTTCCAGTCACCTTTCTCGCTCACTATGTATTAACAGACCTCTCTGTATTGAATCGTATCTGTTATTAATCTCTGTCTCTCTTCCACAGCATGTCTTTATCCTGTCTTCCTTCTCTCACCCCAACCGGTCGCAGCAGATGGCCGCCCCTCCCTGAGCCTGGTTCTGCCAGAGGTTTCTTCCTGTTAAAAGGGAGTTTTTCCTTCCCACTGTCGCCAAAGTGCTTGCTCATAGGGGGTCATATGATTGTTGGGCTTTTCTCTGTATCTATGAAGCGCCTTGAGGCGACATTTGTTGTGATTTGGCGCTATATAAATAAAATTGAATTGAATTGAATTGAATTGAATTGAAATTGAATTGAATTGAATTGAATTGAATTAATGTCAAACTGTTAGAAACACAGAAACATCAGAATCGTCTTTGTTCACATAAACCTGTCTGGGATCCTTTGTTGTTCTTTTGATGCAGAGTTACATTATAAATATAAAGAGTTATTTCAGAGTCTCATCAGTTTTCCTACATGTCTTTATTGAACACATCAGCAGGGCTGAAGCTCTCATGTTAAACACACACTGATCTATGGACACGTTCATGTGTTTCTAACAGAACCAGGCTGTTATCAGCCCTGCACTAACATTATGTCACACACACTGAATGTAACAGTGACAGTTTACATCATCACACAATCAGCTGTGATTGTTTCACTGTCATCAAACTAGTCAACAGGAAGTAGAATCAATAGAAACCAATCATTTACTGACAGCATGTCTGATGTAAATAAGTGCAGATTCTGTATGAAGTATAACTGCACACAGTAACTGTATTACAATAAGGACTTAACAGCGCCCTCTGCTGGAGTGTTTTCACATTGAGAGCAGCTTTCCTCTGAATTCAGTGAGGTTATGACTGAAATTATTGGTGTAGTCGGTTTTATATAGACCAGACCACTAAAAACAAGAGTGTCTCTGCTGTCTGTGAGGAGATGGAGCCGAACATCAAGCTGTGCTGTTTCACAGTGAAGCCAGGCGGCTGTCACCAGGAAAAGTCTTGTCCCGAGTTTTTGAGCTCAGAGAGCAGATAAGATGTTCTTGGAGCAGGAGCACAAGTATGAAGTCGCAGAGTTAGTGATGAGAGCTTCCTGGCAAAACTGGCCTACCTGAGTGACATATTTGGAAATGAAGTAAATCTACAGCTTCAAGGGAAAGATAAAAACCTCCCTCAGGTCACAAGATCAGCTCTGTCACTGGAAAGCTTGCAGTGTGGAGCAGGAGACTCGATGAAGGAAACACAGATTCATTGGAGAACCTGCATGAATTTGTTGACACTACTGACGATGATGCCGCCTCAGTGACTCCATATATCAAGCAACATATTTCATCACTGATGGGATACTTTAAAAAGGACTTCCATGAAAACAGTTCCCAGCATGACTGGGTGAGAGATCCTTTCACAGCACCAGCTCCTACTGGTTTCAGCTTTGCAGAGCAGAACCAGTTCATTGACGTCTGACTCCACACTGAGACTGCAGTTCACATCACAGACACTGAGTGGATTCTGGCTGAGTGCAGAGAAGCAGTATCCACTCTGAGGGCAGAAGGCTGTGGGCATTCTTATTCCTTTAGTCTCATCTTTGTGAGACTGGCTTCTCTGCTGTTGCTGCAGACCAAGTCCAGGTCCCACCCAGCTAAACACTGAGCAGGAGCTGAGAGCTGCAGGATCCTGCTTCAAACCTGCTTTGAAAAGCTGTGCACTGCAAAACGTGCTCGTCGGAGCCATTAATGCTGACTTTGTTATTTTGATCAAAGAAACAAATCAGCACAAACTGTTTGATTCATTTTTGTTCTGTAGGTTAAAGTGTTTCATATATTGTGCTCCTGAGTTAATGTTGCTGATCAGTTTGAATTCATTTTGATTATTTAGTTTTTTAAATTTTATTTTTCAGTATCAAATGGTTCAAATGTTTATAGTTTTAGTAAGGATTTAATTTCTTTTTCATTTAAGGGAAATTGTTGCACTTTACTTTGTTTGTTTCCATCTAAAAGTGTTACATTGTTTCTCTTCCAAACTAAAAAGTGTTTCTGCTGCAGCTTCCATTCACTCTTTATCATTTTCCAGTCAATTCAATTCATCCATCCATCCATTCGCTTCCGCTTCTCCTTTTCAGGGTTGCGGGGGGCGCTGGAGCCTATCCCAGCTGTCATAGGGCGAGAGGCGGGGTACACCCTGGACAGGTCGCCAGTCTGTCGCAGGGCCAACACACAGGGACAGACAACCATTCACGCTCACATTCACTCCTAATGGCAATTTGGATTTTCCAATTAACCTATCCCCACAAGCTGCATGTCTTTGGACGGTGGGAGGAAGCCGGAGTACCCGGAGGGAACCCACGCAAACACGGGGAGAACATGCAAACTCCACACAGAAAGACCCCGGCCTGATGTTGGAATTGAACTCAGGACCTTCTTGCTGTGCGGCAACAGTGCTAACCACCGTGCCACCGTGCTGCCAATTCAATTCAATTCAATTTTATTTATATAGCGCCAAATCACAACAAAAGTCGCCTCAACGTGCTTCATAGATACAGAGAAAAACCCAACAATCATATGACCCCCTGTGAGCAGCACTTTGGCGACAGTGGGAAGGAAAAATTCCCTTTTAACAGGAAGAAACCTCCAGCAGAACCAGGCTCAGGGAAGAGCATGTCTCTCTTCCACATGCTGTGGAAGAGAGACAGAGATTAATAACACATATGATTCAATACAGAGAGGTCTGTTAATACATAGTGAGTGAGAAAGGTGACTGGAAAGGAAAAACTCAGTGCATCATGGGAATCCCCGGCAGCCTACGTCTATTGCAGCATAACTAAGGGAGGATTCAGGGTCACCTGGTCCAGCCCTAACTATATGCTTTAGCAAAAAGGAAAGTTTGAAGCCTAATCTTGAAAGTAGAGATAGTGTCTGTCTCCCGAATCCAAACTGGAAGCTGGTTCCACAGAAGAGGGGCCTGAAAACTGAAGGCTCTGCCTCCCATTCTACTTTTAAATACTCTAGGAACAACAAGTAGGCCTGCAGAGCGAGAGCGAAGTGCTCTAATAGGGTGATATGGTACTACAAGGTCATTAAGATAAGATGGGGCCTGATTATTTAAGACCTTGTATGTGAGGAGCAGGATTTTGAATTCTGGATTTAACAGGAAGCCAATGAAGGGAAACATTTCCCTTCCCTTCACTTCAAACATTTCCAGCACAGCTGGATTTGTTTGTAACTTTGGTCACCTCTGTATCATCCCTCATTTTTCTTTTTGCAGCATTTTTCTTTTTGCAAGTGTTTTTCTTTTTGCAGCATTTTTCTTTTTGCAGCATTTTTCTTTTTGCAGCGTTTTCTGAAGTTGCAGTCCGTTTGGCCTCTCAGGGCCACCGTACAATGCTGATGTTTTGTTGTTCACACTCTGTTTTATATTTATATAGTTTTTGGTTTTTAAATCCATGGACAAAATAAATATTATCAGGCAAAATCCAGGGTGAAACATAACCAAATAACTTAAATGGTGAAGTCATTATAGAAGTACATGTTGCAAAGATCAGCCTCCTGTATAGACTGCTAAACTGTCTGGGGGGGCCCTGCCTGTCTTTGTTGGATAAGCTCCCTGTTCCATAAGACGGAGACATTTGTATGATAATAGATGGGCGGTAAAATAAAAAATATTCTGGATGACTGTTGCCGCCTGTAAATCAAAGTCTGCCTGAGGTGGGATTTCAGAAGCAGAAACCAAGAGGGAGCACAGTACGACTCCCAGAAGGGCGTGAAGTGAAGCCATAGCTGCTGAAGAGTGAAAACATGATGATGGAGGAGATCACAGATGAAGATCTGCTGCCTGGTGACTCTTTATATAGAAGAGTGAGATTATCTCCCCACCAACAGCTGCACGTATACAAACCCCAGGTGCTGGGATGGCTTTGAACATGTGACATTTTCTGCAAACACATGGACAGTTTCATAAACACAAAGATTATTCCTGCAGCGGCAGACTTGTCTCACTGTGTGAGAGGTGAACGTCAGACAGTTCTTAGAAAATGTAGTTTCTCTTTTAAGGTTTTAACATCTCTTTTACCCCCATTTGTCTAAAAACTACTTGAAAGCCCTTCATGTAAGAGGTTTATTACCTTTGCAGGATGGAGCATCCTGAGAGTGAAAAGCTTTTTTCACACAGTTTTTTTCCAAAGCTGACTGATTAGGAATCTCAAAGTTGGCTTTCCTCATAAGTAATACATGGTCTCAGTCAGGCTGGACATGATCACTCCTACAGGAAGTAAATGTACTATGATTTTATTTCACCTGTGAAATGATGAAAAACAGCAGAATAGCTCACGCTAACAAACAGGTGTTGAAATGTTTCATTTTCTGCTGTTTCATCGGTCAAAAAGGGCGTTTAACCAAACTGAAGCTGAACTGCTACTGCTGTAGTGCAGCATCTGCTGTGTGCTTAATCATAGAACCTTCTGTACACAGCAGACAGAGGCTACTGGCACTTAAGTCCATCTGCTAGCTTTAAAAACTGGTTAGTGAAGTGGCTTTGATGATACTGATACACATTCTTTGCTACTGTCACAGGACTGGGATCCACCAGGGAACAGCTGTCAGGATAAAGAGCCTTCGCTTCTCTACATATAAACTGGATACTTGTAGGAAACTTTGGGAAGCGGCATTTTTCCTCATAGCGTCTAAATTGAAGTTAGCTCAGGTGTTTCTTCCATACTTGCTCTACAGAAAGCCAAAGAGTTTGGAGCTCTGCAAACATTTCCAGCACAGCTGGATGTGTTTGTAACTTTGGTCACCTCTGTATCATCCCTCAGATTCTTTCTGCACAGCTTTGAAACCATGACACCACTAGTGATGCTGAGGAGATGTCCAGTTTAAATAGACCTTTATTCCTGGAACACAAACACATGAAGTGATGCTGTTAAAGAAGAACATTTTATCGCACTAATGAATCAAGCATCTGTATGTTTGTCTGTCAGTCTGTCTGTCAACAGTTCCTCTGATCTACTTCACACTTGGTGGGTATTTTGTTTTTGGAGCGGTCAAAGTCTATCACCGTGTTGCTTTGTCTGCTGTAAATCTGCCTGTACAAAGGGAAATATGCATGTTTTTAGATGCAAACTCACAACATGGCTGCATTTTTTGGTCATCTTGTATTTTATATTTATTTAATTCTATTATTTTTTGTCTATGAATCTTTACAAGTGTGTAGATACAAAGGCTTGATTAAAACAAAGGTCTCAGCTGTGCTGTTAGGGATGCACTCATATTTGTTTCAAAATGTAATAAATCAAAGGATTTTAGGCTTTTCATGCTTTTTATTTGGTTATAACAGCAGGTGGATAACAGCATGCAAGTGATGAATCTAATTGTGTGATATTATGAGCATTGTTAATAAAGAAAGAGCAGAGATAGTAAAGGAAAAACAGGTGATGGACGTGAGATTTTCAGAACAAAAGCTCCTCAGTGAGACGATCACCTGGACACAAGGTCAGGCAGCTGGAACTCATCTAGAGAGAGCAAAATGGAAAAGTGATCTGTGCAGAACATCACTGTTGATTGCAGTTATTTACATCAAACTTCTTCTCTGAGATAAGAGCACCATTTCTGGGAAAGATGACAGTATTTCCATGCTGGATGCTGGTTTGCAGGGAGAACTGAATGAAACTCTCCTGCACCTCAGCGCTGAGGTCCACACCTGTGAGGTCAGATGAGGTCAATCTGCTGCAGCACGTAGAGCTTTACTGATCAGCAGAACAGGTTCAAAGGATTCAGCAGAGCGTAGAATCAGAGCTAAATGCCACATCACCATAGAGGTTGTTAACAACAGCTTTCTTTCCCCTTTGTCTCGATGGACTGAATCAGGGCAGACTCGTCATACTTCACCTCAACCACGTCACTGAGATCCCCCAGCCTGACAAAGCAGCAGAAATGATGAAAGCAGAAACAGCAAACACACCAGATGGTTCAGTTGTGTTTTTCTCTCTGTGTGTGCGCTCACGCCCACTTGTGTATGTGAACTTTCCACGTACCTCAGTTTGTTTCTCCAACATGAGCCATTAGGCTGCAAAAACATCACTAACACATGAATTCTTTCTCTTTTTTGTTATCACCTGTGATCATGTGTTTTATGTTTCATTCATTTACGAGTTCTTGTATAGCTACATGTAACTAGACTTCTATGGGACGTAAATGATTGTTTTGTATACAGATCTGTACAAAGGATGTAAACACTTGATTAAAAAGGAGATCTCAGCTGTGTTGTTATGGATGGACTTCAATGTATTTGTTAAAAAAGAGAATAAAGCAAAGTATTTTAGCTGTTTGGGAGTTTTTGTTTGATTCAATTCAGTTTTATTTCTATGGAGTCAAATAATAACAAAGGCCCTAGAATAGCCCTGAGTTTGTCCAGGTGACACTCCTCTGAAGAACAAATACAAAGAGGAATAAGGGGATTAGTTTTCAAGTTTGGTTTCTTTCAAAATAAAAGCTGAAAGTACCATGTTTTGGAAGCATAATATTTTCAGCCAGGATGCCGGTCTCCAAGGAGAACTGCACCTCAGTGCTGAGCTCCACATCACGCCCTGTGAAACCACAGATATAAATCTGCTGCAGTGAGAATAACTTTACCCAACACAAGTGTAGAATTAGACATTTGACTTTACCTACAACCTGTTAACAACAAAGCTTTCATTACCTCTGTTGTTGATGGTGTAAGTCATGTAGGACTAATCATACTTCACATCAGCCATGCACAAGTCAGAGTATCTCCAGGCTTTCAATAATAAAGCCAAGGAGATGATGTGAACATAGCAATAGTAAAGTATGCATCATAATCAGTTGTATGAGTCAACTATGTGGCACCTCAGTCTTGTTGGCATGAAGAAAAGTTGTGTAACATGTAGCATAAGGGCTGCAAAGACATCATTTAAACAGCAGTCGTCTATTAGTCGTAACGTATCTCCTGTTAAATAGTTAAATGTCTCCATCTCTGTCCTCTCACAGCTCGTTGTATACCAACTCCAGGTCCCCACCAGCAGCTGTGGTAACGATGGCTGTGCCCATCAACACACTGAAGCTGAGACGCCACTGGTCACTATGGCGACTCCAATAGGGTTACCTGTCAGCTGTGGACACATGAAAGGAAAACAGCAGAAACACAAGACATGTTTACCTATTGACAGCTTAATGGAAAAGTGTGTTTAAACACTTTTCTATTTGTTATTTTGTGTATGATTGGATTTATTGTGAAAGGAATTTCAAAGTTTTAATTTGACCTTTCCCCTGTTTTTCATACAGACTGGAGACGAATGGATGGTGCTTTCTTTGTTTGTTTAAAGATAATGAATAAAACTCTACAGACATCTTAAACCATCCTCGTTTCTATATATTTTCTTATATAAATGGAAAGTATATAAGACAAAAACTGAGCTATGATACTAAGGACCCTGGAAGTCAGTACACCTTTATTATTCAGCACAGCCTGAAGTCTCTTAGTCAAGCTTGTTTGTATTTTCTGTGAGGAAGTATTCAGCAGCAGCTCTTTTCTTGGATGTTGGTTCCCTTTGTTTCCATCCTCTGTTAAGATGTTTCAGTAATGTTGAGGTCTGGGGAGGCCAATCCATGACTGAAGTCCTGTCATGCTGCATACTGCATTAGCACTTTGTTCATAGTGAAAAATGAAGCCACTGCCAATCAGACATTTGCACAGTGGATCAACTTCTGATGGTACTTTCCTGAATTCCATACCTATAATATGTTTGCACATACTGATGAATATGTGCAGCTGATTTTCAGTCCAGTTCCTGTGTGACAGACGCCAGTCTTTCTGCCTGTGTCCTTCCTTAAGAATAGAGCCATCCTTCACTGAGACTGTTTCTGATGAGGCTTCATTGAGCAGTAGATGGATCCCTCAGCTCAGCTAATCCTCCTATTTCTTAACACATGACTGTCAGAAACTGTTAATCTGCTGCAGCTCTTAAACTCTTCCACTCCTTTTTTTGTAATCTCTTAGTTTCCTCATTTTTTTAAGGTGGATCTGCTCACCAAATCCAAAGTCAACATGCTGTTATATAATGGAGTTGAACCTGTAATGGAGTTTGATTTAAACCAATCTAAGCAATTAAGTGAATTATGATGAGCAAAGAAATGATGGCGGAGGTCGTGGATGAGCTGTGGTTGGCTCCTCGTATATAGCAGAGTGAGGTTGTGTTTGCACATTATTATAAAACCATGTTCACTATATATTTTAGCTGCAGACAATAACATTATTTGTTTTGCTGTGGTGATGTTATTCCACTTTGGTAAAATGGGAAAACGATCATTTCCTGCTGTTATTCACACGTTATTCCAAGACCCTCAACATGAGCCTTGTAGTCCAACCATATAAAGACAAATAAATAGTTGTGTTTGTAACAGCTCGTGAACATGAATCATTCCACATTACTTTAAAAATCATTGTGAACTAAACTGGAATAAATGAGTGTTTATATATAGTTTTGTCTCAGCTGTTTATACACAGTGTTTCAGTTCTTATCAGAGTCTCACATGTGATGAACCTTTAGCTCTGTTGTAAGTGTGCTGTTAGACCAGGTTTCCCTCATTTAAAAATAATCTCTCATTAGGAATGGATATGATGTCTAAGACATAGAAATGCTTATTATGGGTTCACTTGATGTCACTGAAAAGATGCACATAGGTAACACGCAGGCCATCCAGCTCCGAGGTTTATCTTCTCACCTCGAGTCTGCGACACTCTCTCCATGTCCTCTCAGATAAGGGCGCACACATTTCTGCATGACCTTCTAAATTAGAAAGAGAAATTCACAAACCAGAAGCTGACCATCACAAAACACTCATCACAAACCAAAAATAGCTCCACTGAGCATCAAACTATCACCAGAGTTTACTGATAATCTAAAGACTCACATAACTCATTTTGTCTCGTTTTGTCTTAGTTTGAGACATAAGCGCATGATTATAATACTGTGTAGTTAGATGAGACAGAGCTGATGCTTCCTCTTAATTATCCTCTTCATTGTTCCCGAGCCTCAGTAGTGGAAGCTACCATGGATAGAAAAACAATGACTCATCTTAAATCTCAAATGACCTCTTTGTCTGCAAAGAGCTGCTGATGTGTCCGATATGATCCACAAGCTTAAACTAGGATTATAAATGTGTGCAGTGATGTGTGTGAAACCTCTGAGGACTCACACGTGTGTGCTTCAGCCCACACACACATATGAAGCACTGCGATCTCACACAGAACTATTTTATACATCCAACCTGAATCCTGATCATTTCTACAGTTTATTAAGCTCAGCTTCACCTGAACATCAGTGATGAACACTGCAAATTTCTTGTAGCTTAACAAGATTTATTGTCTTAAATTTAGCCAGATTATCTTGTCCATCTTGTTTTGAACATTACAAACTAGTTTCCAGTCTCATGTGTTAGATGATTAGACTTGTTTTAAGTATATATTCCTTTTTTTTCTTATTTAGTCTGTAAATCTAAAAATGAACCATTTCACCTTTATTTCAAGCAAAAATAGCTTTTAGATAGAGTGTAAAACAAAAAATTATCTTAAAATAAGAAACATTCACCTTTTTCCTTGAAATAAGAAAGTCAATCATTGGAAGGTATATTTAGACCTGAGACGTGTCACAGATGTATTTGTTACCATGTAAAATAAGCCACTTTACTCTAACGGCATAATGTATAGCATCTTCAATCACCAAAAACTCCATATTAGCAACCTCTGATACAGGACCTAGTCCTTTCTCATTTACAAATATTGGATGCTCAGTTCCTGCTTCACTTTGACAACACTCCAGCAGCTGATTGTGGTTTACAAGAGACTTGCACACATTCTTAAAGTTTAATTTGGCTGACCATTGTTTTTTTTTAAAAAACTGCGTTTAGACTCTATTTCATACACGTATGACAAATTACAGGTCCCAGGGCAATAATCTGAGAGGGAAGATGCAGCATGTAATCTTCTATCATTTTTTTTAGTTTGGACACAGTTTGTAAAGACACAACTGGGGCAAAAAGTATTTTAACAATTTCAATTAAATCCAAAATAAATTTGATAAAAGAATGGCAAAATCTTGATCAATATAAGCATTTGTCCAGGGGATTGTTTTAATCTGTTGTCACTTGAAGCTAAAGTAGCATTAAATTTTTTTTTATGAATTATAGAACATTTTTTGAGACATTTTATTAAATTCGATGAATTTATATTCCAAAATCTCTTTTTCCCAAAGTCTGTTTTTGTTTCATAATGGGGTTTTTCATAATGGTGTATTTATTTGAGGTCATTTAACAACTGAATTTCTTATTCAGGCAATCAGGGTGGGACCTGAACGCTCATTGGCTGCTGCTTAAACAGGTGCTTAAAATTAAAGTGTCTCAAAATGTTTCTATTATTACAAAAAAGAATCGTAGTGAAATAAATATTTAATAAAATATTATAAAAATACACAATGTAAAATAAAAATTAAATGACACGTTTTAACACTTTGGTGTTCCATAGTCTAGTTCATATTAAAAAGTTAAATAATGTATTAGCACTAGATTAGGTTCCTGTATTCCTCGGTACAACCATCCCACATATCACACAAAAGTCTGGACTACTGCTATGAATTGTATTAATATGGCTCAAAAGAGACTTTACTGTTAAGGCACCACACCTCCAACACGCCATCTTGTTTGGGGAAAAGACCTGAAAGAAGTTCTTGGCGGGCAGAGTAGTAGAGGTCAATACCAAGTTTGAAGGGGTGGTTTATACCAAGTCTTAATTTAACTTGTGTAGTAATGTAATTGTAAAGACGACTACAACAGTCATAGTAATTGATGGGTTATTTGTTAAAATTAGTTTTTCGAATGCAGGTTCATTATGCATGTTATGTTCACGTTTTACAAGCTTTACACAGACGAAAATGTGTAACACTACCTCCCCCCTGGCTGCCCTCAAGTGGCTCTGTCCATTATCTCACTGTTTGAATCGGAGGACACGAGGGAGCAGGTTCGGACTGGATTCTGTTGAGGTAATTAACTTTTGCTTACAAACATTTCGGGTTCTTTTAGCTTTGACTTACTGTAGTAACATCAGTCGTGGTCAAATATTAAGTTTTACCGAGGCAGTATTATCAGTTCACTACCAATGGGTAGTTAGCCAAAACTGCCAGCCAGCTAGCTAGCTTAGTTCATTCAGTATGCTGAATTGTTAGCATGCAGTGATAGTTTAAAATTATTAATGGTGCTAGTTAGGTAAATTTAGTTTCGTGTTCAATATACTTAACATAGCTATATGACAAAAGAACTACAGTTGATATCCGCCTTTGCAAAAGTCCGTTTTGTGTTTCCCACCCACGGAAAATAAAAAGCTGCGGTGTTTTTTTTTCCTTCTTAAGCCGCGTGCTCTCTGTCTGCACTGTGCTTGGTGAGTTTGTGTGTGCAACTTGGGAGGACCGATACTGGTTTGAGACAAATCTCGCAATCGGGCTCATAACTTTACAATGCTGTTTTTTGTTATGGAAAAAGACAGGGGTGTTGGACAGATCTATATTTAACTTAAATGAGGATTTACTTAAGTCATCAAGAGTTAACTGTTTTATGACCAAAATTACATTTAACCAACATGAGTTTATTCAAATTTTATTATTTTACTATTTTTTGCAAGTCCAGTTTGGGTAATGAAATTAAAGATAACACAAGGGAATAAAATAATGCACATTTATGAAAGACATCTTTACCTATAGATTTACTTTAAGCCTCATTTCCGACAGATTATGATTAATCATATAAACTTGTAAGTTGGAGAAGATGTGAACTTGCTTCCAATTATTTATGTTGTAAACTATTAATATCAATCAGGTCACTTTAACCTTGCTGAACCGAGGTAACATTTTTTCTTATGGATGAAGTGGCCTAATCTGAGCTGTGGTCATTTGTTGAATGATTTGACAAGCAGTTGGGCACTATTAGTTTTAGTTTGAAAACTAGTTTGGAATAGCCTTGTCATAAATTTTAAGTGAGCAATTTTATAAGACTTAACCATTGAATTAACACAGGCTCTACTTGGTCTGTCTTTTGCACCTTATCCATGTGTCTGATTGCATAGACTTTGGATCCATGGCAGGTGGTGTCTTGACTCAGTTTTTCTTTTTGACCCAAACATATGTTTTTCTTTCCTCAGGGAAAAGTTCTGACAAAAGCTACACCAGTAAATCATGGAGGGTTTGGATGATTGCAGCCTTTCGGTTCTAAATGGTAGGCCAAGCATATGCATATTTATGCAAATTAATGTCTAAATGAATTTTGTGCTGCACACACTGACAGTGATCGTACATAGCAGGGCTCGCAAAATCGCTAGCCCGACGTCCCGGGGCTAGCAATTTTTCCAGTCGGGCTACCAAAATCTAACTCAGCCCTGCCCGTCGGGCTATCATAGGAAAATATATGTCAGTGCTTTTGCATTCTTTCGCCAATGTAGCTGAGTAATTATGTCATTGGCATCGATGAGCCACTGTCAATATGTGACATATTGAAATCGCGTTTGAATTTGCGCTTGCTTTTTGCTTTCATTTTCATTTTGCGATCGCGCGAACGGTGTGTAGAGAGCAGCAGCACTGATTGGTGAGTGACGATTAATTGCGCACCAATTCCTCTGACATCGTCTTATCACTCATTAGCTTACTATTCAAACGCGACAAGTGAAATCTCTCGCAGCAAGCTTAAACATGTGAGAGGTTGAGTGCGCAAAGAATCGCTGATCATTATGTAAGTACGTGTGTAAAAGCAGCAGGATTTACGCTGGTATTTTAGTTCTGCAGAGCCAAATAAGACAGGTCAGGGTGAAGAAGGGGCAGCCAAAGAAAAGCCAATCACAAAACGGAAAAGATATGACAAATCGAGCCCGTTCTCACTCCCGAGGCGTAACATGGCGACGTTTTGTCACGTCCCGCGGCGTTCCTTAGGAACGCGAAAGGAGACTTTCGGCGTTCTTATGGTACGCGGCGGGTTATGGCTGAAATCCAGTGCAATGACGCTCCCGCGGTAACCAACGTTCCAGCCCTGTATTCCAGCCCTAAACCTAACCTTATCCCTAGCCCCAACCATAACCTTTTTCCTCACCTTAAACAGGACTTTAATGATGTTAAATAGCGTGTTTCTAAGTGATTTGAAGGAAAAGAGCGAACATGTGTAGATTGAGTCCATACGGTTCTCATATTTCCTCATTTTTCCGAGGTCGTCATTTAGGAATGTGGTGGGTAGCCGAAAACGTAATATGTTGACGATTTGTCACCTAGCCTAAAGACTATGAGGCAAAAAGAAAGCGCAGCTTTTTTGGTTTCATGGACAAAAGAATTTCTGTGGCTGGAACATGACGAGCTAAATATCATGATGTTCTGACAGGTGTGTTGTGAGTTTCATTTGATTTCTGAGTCGACAAGCGCCTTTGTTACTGGGACCAGTCATTTTAAGAAAGACCCCATCAGAACCCATGAGAAATGCAAGAAATGCATTATTGCCCAGTCTGCAGTATCTTTCCCAGAACAAACACCAATTGCAAAAAAACATACTACAAATAAACCAAGCACAACAAGAACTCCTGAAAAAGCTGTTTAGAACAGCGTGCTATGTTGCAAAGAGTGAACTACCATTGGCAGAATTTAGCAGTCTTTGCAAACTTCAAAAAGCAAATGGCCTAGATCTTGGTTCCACTTGCCTCTTACCCGTGACTTCAGTGAAAATTTCAGATTCAGGATCTGACACAGACTGATTCATGTTCTACACAGTTCTTACAAGTTCATAGAAATTTCTGTTCAATTAGAACCAAGTATTTGAGTTGATGGTTTTAATTTTTATACAGCTGTTGTGATTTGTATTTTAACAATTTTTTTGATTAATTTTTGTTTCCGTTACAATATTATACTTTAATGTATAATATTGTAAAGGAAACCAAACGTAAAAAAAAATTCTTTTTTTATTCGGGCTACTTAAATTTATTTTGGGCTACCAAAAACTAAAGAATGCCTGCCCGAAGGGCTACCAGAGATTTTGAAATTTTGCGAGCCTTGCATAGAATCAGTTTTATGTTGTCAGATCAATAAAATATTTAAATTACATTTAATTGTATTTGACAAAATGACAATTTGGAATTGTTGTACAACTTTTACATTTCTGAAAGTTACTGACTTTTATATACAGCTGCAGACAAAGATGAGGTCTTGCTCCACACCCTCAGTAGGGACGATTTAAGGGACCTGCTTCCAGGGCCTGAAAATTTTATGAGGAGGAAACAGTTGTGGGCTCAAGTTCACAAAGAGGCAAGTTTTGCCGCTTTTGATTTAAAAACACTTAGCACGACACATTTTGTTTAGGACTCCTGTAATATAACTATTTTCGTTTTCTTATTTAGGATGAGACTAAAGAAAAGGCGTCTCATGGACATCTCACCATGTGACCAGGGAGAAGATTATGATGCAGATTCAAGTGGTGGATCAAACATACTTTTGCCACCAAGGAGCAGTTCTGGTGACAACAGTTGTAAGTGAAAGATTACAATTATGGCAATAATATTGAATATTGAACTGAAATTTGATTTAGTTCTTTCTTTCCTGTTCTGTTCATAGCCCTGTTCAGGACACTACCAACTTTCTTCCCATCACAAGTTGCACCACCCAAGAAGATGGGACATGCCAGTGAAGCACTGATTGATGTCCTTCAGGTCTGTGTTTCTTCATATTTGTTATCAAATAATGCCCGTAAAACCTTCACTTTAACAGTTTATTTGGCATATGGCCTTTTTATCCATGCCAAGTCCTCCAACAATGTAGTTTATATTTGGAAAAGGTGTGCAGAAATCTGAAATGGCACAAACACTGAGATAAAAAAAAATTCAATAAAAATAATAAAGAAAATCATAAAGAAATTAAAAACAAAATGGAAATAATTACATATTTAACTATCACAGGTGCAGTATCTTTGTCATTTCCTAAAGTGTGTAAAGACATAATCCTAACGGTGATGAGGCAGAATTTATTACATTTTTCAATGGCATGAATATATATATATATATATATATATATATATATATATATATATATTTATATATATATATATATATATATTTTTTTTTTTTTCTTTTTCTATACAGTATTTGTCAATCTAAAGAAAAATAACATTAATATGGTCTGTAGCGCATCTGATCTATGGTTGTCATCATTCATGTATCACCCGAAGGGTGCACCCCAAAGGGATCAATAAAGTGAAGTCTAAGTCTAATACATACTTGTGGTTAAGTATTTGAACTACCCTGATAGCTTTGGAGTTTCTCCATACATTGTACAATTTTTGTCTTTGTTTTTCTTTTGCCAACAGAAGATCCAGCGTCAGCCCCGTTCTGCTCTTTGAAGGGTCCCATTGTCTTATTGCAGTTGGAACCACTCTCATCACCACATTTGACCACAGATGACCTTGGAGAAGGTTTGCTGTATCTTATGGCATACTACTACACCCTGCATCTCACCTATCCTAAATGTGTGGCAACGCTTCTGTCTGTCATTTAGACTGAAGTGTTAAAGGACAAAATCCATGAGCAAGACACCACAGGCTCATACAAAAAAGTCATGGCAGGCTGTAGGAATGTTTATTGAAACGTAGAGCTGTTTGAGCAAGATGTAACTTAGGTCTGTGTTGGAAGGTTTGGGCCTGATAGCTTTGGAGTTGCAATTTACACTTGAATTCTTTTTTTTATTCTTATTAATGTAATACAAAGTACTTTTTTCTTTAAACACATCTGTCCTGCAAATTGTGTTTAAAATTGCAAATGCTCTTTTTATTACATTTTATATGTTGAGTAGCTAACTGGTTTAGCACTTCTAAAAGGAACACAAAATAACAATGTTACACTTACAATGTGTCTTTAAATTTTTGTGTACTATGATTCACTGAAATATTTGTTACTGTTTGGAGAGTTTGTTTCCAATAAAGGTCATGTACACAGTATACTTTGCCTGCTTTAATTTGGCTTTATCTTTCTTATTTTGAGAATTCTTATCAAGTGTAATTATCTTACTGCACTGGCAGATTATTTCACTGAATTTAAGAAGATTTAGACTACAATCTATTATTTTTTAACTTATTTTAAGATATTTAAAATGATTTAATGTACTAGTTTTTAGATTATTTGCCTTGATTTGTTCCTTAGAATAAGTGTTTTATGGCTATTTTCAGATTTAATTTCTTCAACATTTTGCTTAGAACAAGTGGTTAAATCTTATTTTAGGTTTCAATTGCCATGATTGGTTGCTTGGAATAAGTGTGTAAGGCTTATTTTAAGATTTAACTATCTAATTGTTCCCTAGAATAAGTGGTTAAAGCTTATTTTAAGTTTCAATGTTCTGATTTGTTGCCTGGAATAAGTGTAAAATACTTATTTTTAGCTTTATTTAAATCTGGATATTGTTCTTATTTCAAGAAATCTTAATAAGAAAAAAACACTTACCCCACTGGCAGATAATTTTACTTGTTTTAAGCAAAACTTCACCAAAAATAAGTGTATTTATCTAGTATTAAGGAGGTGGGTTTTTGCAGTGAAGCTGCTCTGACTCCATCACAGCTCACGGCTGTTGGAATGAGTCAAACAATGAAGAAGGTTCAGAAACAGCTGATGATTTTACAGAAACATGATGCAAACATGAGAATGGACAAATTATTGTTTTATTAACACGCACTGTTTATGTTTCACTTTGCATGACGTCATCAACACTGTGACACCAGGGGGCGCTCATCACCAGCCTGAGGAAGTGTGCAGTGATAATGGGGGGAGACGCAGTATTGCGTGTACTGCAGTTGGACAGAAGGAAAAACTTCCATCCATCCATCCATCCATCTTCATCCGCTTTGTCCGGGGCCGGGTCGCGGGGGCAGCAGCCTAAGCAAAGAGGCCCAGACCTCCCTCTCCCCAGCCACCTCCTCCAGCTCATCCGGGGGAACACCAAGGCGTTCTCAGGCCAGCCGAGAGATATAATCTCTCCAGCGTGTCCTGGGTCTGCCCTGGGGCCTCCTCCCGGTGGGACATGCCTGGAACACCTCACCCAGGAGGCGCCCAGGGGGCATCCTTACCAGATGCCCAAACCACCTCAGCTGGCTCCTTTCGATGTGGAGCAGCAGCGGCTCTACTCTGAGCCCCTCCCGGATGGCCGAACTTCTCACCCTATCTCTAAGGGAGATGCCAGCCACCCTTCGGAGGAAGCTCATTTCCGCCGCTTGTATCCACGATCTCGTCCTTTCGGTCACTACCCACAGCTCGTGGCCATAGGTGAGGGTAGGGACGTAGATCGACCGGTAAATTGAGAGCCTCGCTTTTACACTCAGCTCCCTCTTCACCACGACGGACCGGTGCAGCGTCTGCATTACTGCAGCTGCAGCCCCAATCCGTCTGTCGATCTCCGGCTCCCTTCTCCCATCACTCGCGAACAAGACCCCGAGATACTTGAACTCCTCCACTTGGGGCAGGACCTCATCCCCGACCCGGAGTGGGCACTCCACCCTTTTCCGGCTGAGAACCATGGCCTCAGATTTGGAGGTGCTGATCCTCATTCCCGCTGCTTCACACTCGGCTGCGAACCGCTCCAGTGCGAGCTGGAGGCCCTCACCCGATGAAGCCAACAGAACCACATCATCCGCAAAGATCAGAGATGAGATCCTGAGGCCACCAAAGCGAAAGCCCTCCGCCACTTGGCTGCGCCTAGAAATCCTGTCCATAAAAATTATGAACAGAACCGGTGACAAAGGGCAGCCCTGGCGGAGCCCATCACCCACCGGGAACAAGTCCGACTTATTGCCGGCAATGCGAACCAAGCTCTTGCAACGGTTGTATAGGGATCGAATGGCCCGTAGCAATGGGCCAGACACCCCATACTCCCGCAACACCTCCCACAGGACACCCCGAGGGACACGGTCGAATGCCTTCTCCAAGTCCACAAAACACATGTAGACTGGTTGGGCAAACTCCCATGCACCCTCAAGTATCCTCGAGAGGATGAAGAGCTGGTCCAGTGTTCCGCGACCAGGACGAAAACCGCATTGTTCCTCCTGCATCAGAGGTTCGACTAGCGGACGAACTCTCCTTTCCAGCACCCTGGCATAGACTTTCCCGGGGAGGCTGAGAAGTGTGATCCCCCTGTAGTTGGAACACACCCTCCGGTCCCCCTTCTTAAAGATGGGGACCACCACCCCGGTCTGCCAATCCACGGGTACTGCCCCCGATCTCCACGCAACATTGCAGAGGCGTGTCAGCCAGGACAGCCCTACAACGTCCAGAGCCTTCAGGAACTCGGGGCGGACCTCATCAACACCAGGGGCTCTGCCACCAAGGAGTTGTTTAACTGCCTCAGTGACCTCGCCCCCAGAAATTGGCGGGTCATTCCCCTCATCCCCAGACTCTGCTTCCTCCTTGGAAGACGCGTCAGTGGGATTAAGGAGGTCCTCGAAGTATTCCTTCCACCGCCTGACAATTTTCTCAGTCGACGTCAGCAGCGCTCCGCCAGCACTATACACAGTGCAGGTAGAGCACCGCTTTCCCCTCCTGAGACGCCTGACGGTTTGCCAGAACCTCTTCGAGGCAGTCCGAAAGTCTTTTTCCATGGCCTCTCCGAACTCCTCCCACACCCGAGTTTTTGCTTCAGCCACTGCCCGAGCCGCATTCCGCTTGGCCTGTCGATACCTGTCAGCTGCCTCTGGAGTCCCACAGGCTAACCAAGCCCGATAGGACTCCTTCTTCAGCCTGGTGGCTCCCTTCACCTCTGGTGTCCACCATTTGGTTCGGGGATTACCACCACGGCAGGCACCAACCACCTTGCGGCCGCAGCTCAATGCAGCAGCTTCGGCAATGGAGGCGCTGAACATGGTCCATTCAGACTCGATGTCCCCCGCCTCCCTCGGAATGCTGTTGAAGCTCTGCCGGAGGCGTGCGTTGAAGATCTCGCGGACTGGGGCCTCTGCTAGTCGTTCCCAGCACACCCTCACTACGCGTTTAGGTGCACCAGGTCTGTCCAGCATCCTCCCCCGCCACCTGATCCAACTCACCACCAGGTGGTGATCAGTTGACAGCTCAGCCCCTCTCTTTACCCGAGTGTCCAGAACATATGGTCGCAGGTCTGGTGATACGATTACAAAATCGATCATCGACCTACGGCCTAGAGCGTCCTGGTGCCACGTGCACTTATGGACACTCTTATGTTCGAACAAGGTGTTCGTTATGGCCAAACTGTGATTAGCACAGAAGTCCAATAACAAAGCACCGCTCGGGTTCAGATCAGGGAGGCCGTTCCTCCCAATCACGCCCCTCCAGGTCTCGCTGTCGTTACCCACGTGAGCGTTGAAGTCTCCCAGCAGGACAACAGAGTCTCCAGGCGGAGCACCTTCCAGCACCCCCCCCCCAGGGACTCTAAGAAGGCTGGGTACTCCGAACTGCCACTCGGCGCATAAGCGCAGATGACAGTCAGGACCCGTTCCCCGACCCTAAGGCGCAGGGAACAAACCCTCTCGTCCACCGGGAAAAACCCCAACGTACCGGCAGCAAGCCGAGGGGATATTAGAATACCCACCCCAGCCCGCCGCCTCTCACCAGGGGCAACTCCAGACTGAGACAGAGTCCAGCCCCTCTCCAGGAGACTGGTTCCAGAGCCCAAGCCGTGCGTAGAGGTGAGCCCGACTATATCTAGCCGGTACCTCTCAACCTCACGCACTAATTCAGGCTCCTTCCCCACCAGAGAGGTGACATTCCATGTCCCTATTGCCAGTCTTGGCAGCCGGGGGTCAGTCCGCCAGGGCCTCCGCTCCTGGCTGCCACCCGGCACGGGTGGTGGGCCTGCGGGAGGATGGGCCCATGTCTCCTCTTCGGGCTGTGCCCGGCCGGGCCCCATGGACTAAGGCCCGGCCACCAGACGCTCGCCCTCGGACACCTTCCCCGGGCCTGGCTCCAGGGCGGGGCCCCGGTAACCCTATCCCGGGCAGGGTAAACTGTTCCCTCGGTGTTTTTTTCATAGGGGTCTTCTGAATCGCTCTTTGTCTGGTCCCTCACCCAGGACCAATTTGCCATGGGAGACCCTACCAGGGGGCAAAAGCCCCCAGACAACATAGCCCCTGGGATCCCTGGGACACACAAACCCCTCCACCACGATAAGGTAGCGATTCACGGAGGAGAGGAAAAAAAACTTCCTCCTGAAAATATTTTTATCCTTCCCAAAAGTGTTTAAGTCAAATGTTAAAAATATATAAATACAATAAAACACAGGGTCTTACATAAAGTTTGTAATGCAGTTGTGCACTGAGCACCTTTCCAATGTTCCTTCCTCAGATGAGTGTCCAGCTGCTGAACACATTAACATCTGTTATGTAAATGTAGCCGAGAACCAACCTGAGCACTGCTGGGAAAATAAAAAGGCAAACATCAAAAGTGCTGCATTATCTTATTTATTTTGAATGTTGACTTAGATCCACACCACGATTTATGAAATTATAGAACTAAAATAACAACAATTGTCTGCTTCTTTAAAATTTCTTTTATTACATCAAACCAGTGAAAACTGAAAAAAAAAACAAAGAGCTGTTAGCATGTTTAGACCAACTTTGAGACAGAGACTGTAAAGTTCTGCACTTTAAATCCTGCCTGTGTTCCTGCAAATGAGTCACAATGAAAGTAACTTAGTTTAGTATTAAGTGAGCCACAAAGCAGCCTAATAGCTTTAAAAACAGTAAAAGTAAATGAAATTGACAGTTTCAGTGTAGCTGGATCTGATTATTGGGGGTGGTCATGACCCCCGTAACCCCCCTGGGAATTACACGCCTGGTCCTGAGGTCAAATCCACCATCTTTGTTTCAGTGCTGAGCTTCATGTTCTCCCGTGTTTGTGTGCGTCCTCTCCGGTACTCCGGCTTCCTCCCACAGTCCAAACACATGCAGTTAGTGGGGTCAGGTTAACTGTGAGTGGTTGTGTCTCTGTGTTATTCCACCTTAATCAATGACTTCCTGTTAGCAGTAAGTGCTTCTGTAGGACTGATGTCATTTTCATGGGTTGGATCATTTAAATGAAGCTGGACTCAGATGCAGTAAATAAGTTGATTGATCATTAATTAATAAAGCTGGTCAAATATATCACATCATCATCATTTATTTATTTATATAGCACTTTAAAAACACACCTGGTAGACCAAAGTGCTGTACAATACTAATATGCACATAGTAATAAAACCAGACATAGCAATAAAAAAAGAAAAAAGAAAATCAGTTAGCCACAGAGTTAAAAGCCAGGGAATAAAAATAGGTTTTTAATAAAGACTTAAAAACTGGCACTGATGTAGCCTGTGTAATATGGAGAGGAAGGTTATTCCAAAGCATCGGCGCAGCAACAGAGAACGCTCGGTCTCCTCTTAGTTTCAGCTGTAACTTTGGGACCGAAAGCAGCAACTGCTCAGCTGACCGAAGGGAACGACTGGGGACTAAAAAGACTAGTATTAATAATGTTCAGAATGTGTGGTCTGATGGTAGAAAATACCTTTTCAAGAAAATGGGGAGGAACAACGTCATTTGGAGAGCCACGCGGTTTAGCATTCAACACAAGTTTCTCTAAATCAGATAAAACAATTGGTAGAAAAGCAGAGAACAAATTTGAGCAAGCACCATGCATGGCTGGGTCAGCAATAGGTAGAGTCGGGGGTCTCAAACTAGCAACCTTGTCCACAAAATAATTAAGAAACTTATTGCACATAACCGCAGAAGAGTGCATAAGAATATAGCCTATATTAAGTACAGAATTTATAGTGTTATATAGAACACGAGGGATATGCGAGCTGGCAGCAATAAGTTGAGAAAAATAGGAGTGCTTGGCAGCCTTTACTGCTCCCTGATAGACTTTCCAGCTAGTCTTAAGAGCTTCCATAGAGACACACAGCCTATCTTTTTTCCACCGTCTTTCACATCTTCTACATTCTTTTCTAGCGGCTCTGGTAAAATCAGCTAGCCAAGGACTAGCCTTTGGCTTGCATTGTCTGAATATAAAAGGAGCAACAGCGTCGAGGACAGATTTACAAGCAGAATCCAAACAAGAAACTAATCCATCTGAGGTGGACAACTCAGGAGGATAAGAAATAAGTTGGTCAAACAATATGGAAAAATCGCTCTGCGGTATCTGAGCCAAAAGCACGATAACATCAAGCAGCACGCTTAAGAACAGGATTAAAAAGAACAAATCACATAAAATAGGCATATGGTCAGAGAACACCGCATCCTCGACGAGTACGTTACGGACAGATAAACCATGTGATAAAACCAAGTCCAGTGTGTGACCACGTTCTTGAGTGGCACCTTTAACAGACTGAACAAAGTTAAAAGAGTTCACCAGTTCCAGAAAGTCCTTAGCCAGGAGCTTCCCTGGGCAGCAGACGTGTATATTAAAATCACCAAGTAGAAGGATCTGGTCATACCGTGATGCACAGTCACATGGACACATGTGATTGTGTATTGTAGTATTGATCCCAATGCTGGTATTAGTACTGGATCAATAACACTGGATGGATGCGTTCAGCATGGAGCCCCTGAGCTGTGTTACAGACAAACATGAAAACTGACAGGTCTGTGTCATTCACAGTCTGTAACACTTCTAAACAACAGAGGCTGACCCAAGTGCCTCAGAGCCAGGCACGCTCACATCACAGCTCTCTAAATAAGCCAGTTTCAAAATAAGAGCTGAAAGCTGTGTTTGGTTGTGTTAGCTTATTATTGTGGAGACTAACATTCAGTGATCATGTGTTCAGACTCATAATGATTACTCTCAGAAATCCTGATCTTTGTATTTACTGTGTGTTGGATCAATAACTGAGATTCATCGTATCACACAGCTGTGCTGCTGCTGCTGGTGATGTCAGCACATCTGGAACAATACGAGGTATCTGCTACCAGACTGAGCAGGACGTGAGACCTGTGGACTGTTTAAAGCTGTCCCTCCACAGCTCACTCAGACCTGATCCACACCTCAGTGATATTCTCTGACTTCCTCAGTAGAGACAGAAACCATTCAGATCTGGGACGATCAGCTGACTGATGATGTCACACAGACTGTGTTTTTCAGGAACAGTGATTCTGATGTGAGCCTGCTAGCTGACAGCAGACCTGATGAAACCACATGTTCACATCTGTGAGGACAGACTGGACTCTTTGACTGCACCTTGGTTCTCCTCAGAGGTCTGTACAGGAGCATGTCCACCCCCACTGAAGATCTCAGTCACTGTGAAACATAGAAAGCTGCTTGTGTAGCCTCTGCCTCACATGTAGATACAGCTACAGGTTTCTCTGTCAGTCAGACTGAAACAGTGTCCTGATGCTGCATCATTCAGCTCTGTGCCCCAGTCAGCATCACTGTGAGCTACCAGTGTCAGTGTTTCTGCCCTTTTCCTGTAACACTACACTCAGCACAGGCTCAGCTGCTATCCAGTGTTGGACTTTGGCTTCAGCTGCTGTGATAGATCCTCTAACATAGATCAGCTCTGCTACATGTTGTTAGATAAGTGCAGCTGCCTGTCATGTCCTGATGTTTCTCTGGGTCAGCAGCTTCTCCATCAGAGGTTCACATGGAGCTGATCCAGTATCTCCAGTAACTGTGTTCTGTGCCTCACTGGTTCATCCTTCTGTCTGTGTGACGTCAGTCAGATGTTGAAGTTAAACTCTGTAATCTTCACTGTGTCACAGAGTTCAGTGAGTCCCGTTATTCACAGTATCAATCAGATCATCAGCGAACAGCTGATCAGCAATCAGTGGTGCCAACAGCACCTCCTGTGGTGAGAGGATGCAATAATGCAATGTAGCATTTTTACACTCAACACTTCCAGTCATGGAAACTGTCTGTTGGATCTGTTTGACGTTGCTTTCTTGTGTTGCTTTCTTGGTTAGAGTTCCTCACAAATGTCCAGATTATTCTTCTAATGAGGCGTCGACCATGTTTTCAGTTCTTTGGAAGAAAACATCGCCCTTTGCCATCCTTACTTTTCTTTGACTTCTTCAAATGCAGCTGAACTCCAGCTGGTATTTTATTGGACTTTGCAGCTGTTTCTGGTCATCAGTTCATTCCTGCAAACCTCTGAACCTGAACAACAATGATGCTGCATTGCTGGCTGATCCCAAAAGGTTGATTCTGTTCATCTGGACGTTTTCAGAAACGTTTGCTCACTGATCAGGTGACTTCTTCAGTCTCAGCTGACTGCAGCTTTACAACCTTACAAACAGCACATTTGCACAATGACTGAAACCAGCAGCAGCAGCACCTGATATATATGATACTAATATAATACATATACATATATAATCCATACTAATGATGAAGGAACTGAGCTCACAGTCCATTGTTCATTCAGTGAACTACTCAGTTTATTTTGGGCCTCAGAAATGCTCACTCTGTTTGTACATCACTGTCAGCAATAGACCCATTCTGCTGTGTGGACAGGAACACATGTGACATCACTTCCTGTTTGTTTGTGGCTGAAGAGGAAGAAGTTTACAAGGAATCATTTAGAAGAGTTTCAAACATCAACTGATTGAATCCATGAATCTGAAAACGTGTTTGTGAGTGAAAGAGACAGACATGTACAGACTGAACTATCTGTTCAACAGTCAGAGTGTTTCTGTAACAGGAGACACTCTTTACACCCCACTCAGCACAGGGACACTGAGGAACCAGGAGACCAGACCATAAACCCAGGATAAAGAGTTTGAGTGAATGTGGTGTTGAAGGTGTGGAGGTGGATCAGAGTGTCAGAGGAGACTCTGTAGAAGGACAGAGTGCCAGCAGGACAGTCCACATACACTGCTGCTCTGTTAGAGACAGAGGAGGAGGAGGAGGAGGAGATGGGTGTGTCTCTGTTATTGTGCCTGACAGAACGAGGAGCACCATTCAAGCAGTACAGACTCCAGGACTGATCATTGTGTCCAAACAAACACTCACCGCCTCCTTTCCTTCTGATGCTTCCGTAACTCACTGATATAAAAATGTGTCCTCTCCACTCGACCTCCCAGTAACAGCGACCAGTCAGACCATTTCTACACAGCAGCATATAATAATCAAATCTGTCTGGATGATCAGGATATGACTGAACCTCCTCCACACGTGTCACCTTCCTGTTGTTGTCAGACAGTTGGAGCTTTGTGTTCACTGTGTTTGTGTCGATTGTGAGTTGACAGGAATCTGATGGAGAGAACAAACACAATCCAGCTGCAGTTATTGATCCATCATCTGTTCATTGATTGACACTTTGATGATGACTCCTGACATGATGAAGATGGTTGAATGTGTGCTGCTTTGTTTTCATGAATCCCATTAAAAACACACTTACACTTCCTCAGACCTGGTGTCAACCATCGGACTCCAGCAGGCTCCACCCTGAAAGGAGGAGGGGGGTCAGAGCAGCACAGTCAGCATGCACACATGGACATTACATGGCTCTCATACACACACTGTTACACACTGAGCTCAAAGCTCGGCTCCACTGTTTTATTCAAAGAAATCTACATTTATTTATCAGCACATTTAAAAACAGGTTGAGCCAAAGTGCTGCACAGAGTAGAGATAAAATAGGAAACATACACAGTAATTACTATAAAGACTCGTCAGAATTGAAAGCTACAGAGTACAAATGTGTTTCCAACCGGGTTTTAAAAATGTCGAGTGTTGGTGACGACCTGATGTGAAGGGCGACTGTTCCAGAGTTTGGCTGCAGCGATCGATAAAGCTCACCTCTGTTTTTACGTCTAGTTCTGGTCAGAAGCTACTTATCTGCAGACGTGAGGGCTCGACTTGGATTATTTTGTTAAAGAGAGATAAGATGGAGCCAATCCATTCAGAGATTTAAAGACAAACAACAAGATCTGGAAGTGGATTCTACCACGTACTGGTAACCAGTGGAAAAAGCTGGAAAAAGCTGGTGATGGGTCGTCTAGCACAGACCCACCGCTGGAACCAGACAATTCATGAGGGAGAGAACTGTGACAGCGCCGTTCCTTCACTTGACCTCAGTCGCTCTCGTCTGCTCCCTCGTAACACTGCTCTTTATTGAGGTTACATGAATATGCATAAGTTCATTAACATATGACGTCTTACACAGGTATGAACAAAGAGTACCAGTCTGTGCATAGTGTAGGTATGTGTGTGTGTGTGTGTGTGTGTGTGTGTGTGTGTGTGTGTGTGTGTTCCAGATGTGACCCTGTGACCCCAAAGCTGGTGCTAAGAGTCCAGTGGTCCCCCTAACAAAAGGCTCTTATACTTAACCAGACACAGAGTAGGTGTCCTCCTACACCAGGGGTCTCAAACTCGCGGCCCGCGGGCCAGTTGCGGCCCGCAGGACGATAGTTTTTGGCCCCCACCTTAATATGAAAATTTAATGTTAGTTTGATAATGTATGACACTTTACAGTGTTGTGTGCGGAGCTGAATTAACCCACCAATCAGGGGGGGATATGGATCTCAGGGGACACCAGCCGGGCTTGATGCAAGCAGGGAAACATTTCTCAATGAGTAAAAGTTACAGCAGCGTTGCCCTGGAGTGTTTCTTTCTTTTCTGTGCCTGGCTGGCTTCCTCCTTTCTATTGGGCAAACGCGGACATTCGCCCCAGCGCGCTGCGTTCACAACACTTCAAAAAAAGTTGGTTTTTTAAGTTGCTGCCCAGCGGGACATTATACGTATATAGATTTATACACACGTCAGTGGGAGTTTTAGTTATTTTTTCACAGAGAGAGATCTCATATTAACTCTCAAAGTGATGCGTAGGCGGCGGGATAAAAGAAAAGTAATGAACTCAATGCAGCCCAATTTAGTCTGCAGTCACATAGCGACACCTGTTCATCGGCAATAACAGTCCCCGGTAACCCGGACTAATTATAGGGTCGCACCGTAATTTGTGCGTCGATGTTTTTTATTTGCATCACTCCGTTTGCATTGCAGCATACATGAACATTACATATATTTCAATATAATGTAAAAGCAGTCAAAACAACTAACATCAGAAACAGGTGATATTATCTGTTATATGTCACGGTGTCATTTCCGCTTCTTTCTCCTGTAACAACAGCCCGGCGCTGTGAGCAGTCGCCTTTTTTGCGCTCGCCATCCCTGTACTTTGTACCATCTGCAAACGCCACGGTGTTCGTGTCATCATGAAAGACATGAACATCGAGCGTAAAAACAAAGGAGACTGCTACCGGCTTTTTATCTGCCGATCGCCGTGCTACGGTTGCAAGAAAAAGAAGCAGAAATGACGTTCTCTACGCGTTGAGACGTTCCCCGTCCGTCGGCTAAACGCTTGATTGAAACTTCAATGCAACAGTGACACCAAGTAGGATTATAAATGTTACGTAGCCCCAAACATGTCTTTTTCAAAGCCTGCGGTGAAGAGAAAGGTTGGTGATGAGCACCGACAATTTCAGGAAAAGTGGGAAATGCAATATTTCTTTGTTGAGCACAGGGGCACCCCGACCTGTCTTATTTGCACAGAGAAAGTTGCGCTGCACAAGGAATACAATTTGAAACGTCATTACACAACTAGACATGCTGAGGTGGAGGCAAAATACCAGGGAGATGAGAGAGTGAACCGGGTTGCCAGTCTTAAAACAGATCTACTGAGGCAGCAAGATTTCTTCAAGAAAGCAACCAAAGAGAATAATGCAGCAGTCGAAGCCACGTGGTTAGTGAGATGATTGCTAAAGCAGGGAAGCCATTCACAGAAGGTGAATTTGTCTAAAAGTGCATGTTGCAGGCTGCAAATATAGTCTGTCTGGGAAAGAAAGGTCAGTTTAGCAACATCAGCCTTTCTGCCAACACCGCAGCAGATCGCATTTCTGACCTGTCAAGTGACATTTATGACCAACTGTGTGAGAAAGCCAAATGTTTCAGTGTATACTCAGTCGCTCTTGATGAGACCACAGACATCACCGACACTGCCCAGCTCCCAATGTATGTCCGTGGTGTTGATGACAGTTTTGAAGTGATGGAGGAGCTGCTCATAGTAATTCCAATGCATGGCCAGACCACCGCTCAGCAGATATTTACAAGCTGTGTGATGCCATTGGGAATGTTGGTTTGCCATGGAAGAGGTTTGTTGGAATAACAACAGATGGAGCGCCATCAATGACAGGGAGGAAAAATGGACTGGTGGCACTTGTTCAAAAAAAACTGGAAGAGGAAGGCGTGGAGGAGGCCATTGCTCTGCACTGCATTATCCATCAGCAGGTCCTTTGCAGCAAATGCCTGAAGTTTGACAATGTGATGTCTATTGTTGTGAAATGCATCAACCAAATCAGATCCAGGGGCTTAAAGCACCGAAGGTTCTGTGCTTTTTTAGAGGAAATGGAGTCAGAATATGGGGATGTGCTCGACTTCACTGAGGTACGTTGGCTCAGCAGGGGAAATGTATTAAAGAGACTTTTTGAGTTGAGAACAGAAGTGAAGCCTTCATGGAGAAGGATGGAGTTAGTGTTCCTGTACTAACTGATCCCAAATGGCTCATGGACTTAGCTTTTCTTGTTGATATAACACATGAGCTTAATGTACTGAACAAGACGTTACAAGGCCAGGGGCAACTTGTCAGTGCTGCCTATGACAACGTGAGAGCATTCTCCACAAACTTGCGCTCTGGAAAGCTCAGCTCTCTCAGACAAACCTTTGCCATTTCCCAGCATGCAAGGCACTCGTGGATGCAGGCACACCATTCAGTGCTGACAAGTATGTTGATGTCATTTTGAGGCTACAGGAGGAATTTGATCACAGATTTGCTGACTTCAAGACACACAGAGCCACCTTTCAAATGTTTGCGGACCCCTTCTCCTTTGATGTGCAAGATGCCCCTTCTGTGCTTCAAATGGAGCTCATTGAGCTGCAGTGCAACTCTGAACTCAAAGCAAAGTTCAGGGAGGTGAGTGGAAAAGCAGACAAGCTTGGACAGTTTTTGAGAGAATTGAGCCCTAGTTTCCCTCGGCTTTCCCGAATGTTCAAGCGGAGCATGTGCCTTTTTGGTAGCACATACTTGTGCCAAAAGCTCTTCTCCACTTTGAACTTCAATAAGTCCAAGTACAGGTCCAGACTTATGGATGATCATCTTCAAGACGTACTGAGGGTCGCAACTGCTTCCTCCCTCAGGCCAAATCTGGCTCGGCTATGCGAGAGGAAACGCTGCCAGGTCTCTAGCAGCAAGGAGTAGGCAAGAGAAGCCATGTTCAGAAGAACAGTTCATTTTCTACAGTGTTCCATTCATGTTCAGAAGAAGGTTATAGAACTGTTAATACAGACATTTCAATCTAAATACAGCAGATATAGAAGACTGAAAAAACACATAAGTTCACTGACTAAAAAGATCCTATTATTATTTTATTTATGTATTACAGATTGATTTATTTTCTTATTAATTCTTAATTTGTTTATTTATTTTTCATATTTTGTGTTAAAAAAATAAAAATAAAGAGATTTGAGAAGATTGGAATTTTTTAACCATGCCTTTCTTGTGGAAAACCAAATGCGGCCCAGCCTCACCCAGACTCTGCCTGCAGCGGCCCCCAGCTAAATTGAGTTTGAGACCCCTGTCCTACACCATAAATCAGTAAGAGAGGGTACGACCTCTCTCATGGCCCCAAGTGGTGTGTGCATGCCAGAGCACTCTGGAAGGCACACAGAGTCTTTACAGACTACTAAGGATCAAACCTCTATCATCATGCAATCGATTATACAACTCTAAGCATATATGAGTAAATATTTCTAAGCATAAATGACAATCAACAATATAAACCTTACATCTGGTTTTAATAACAGAATTTATTTGTTTCTCAAATGAGAAAGAGCTATCGAGAAACACTCCTAAATCTTTAGTTAACTTTTCCAGTGGGCCAAGGTCAACATTATCTGCTAATGCTAAATAGGCTGCCGTTATTAACTAATGCTAATTTGATGTGAATTAGCATTATGCACCAATGCTAACACTTACTTTTTAACAATGTGAGTAGCTAATGCTAACACTATTTCCCTTAACTTTATAACAATGTGAACGGCTAATGCTGACACTCTTTTCCTCAGCATTACAACATCTGAGCTGCTAATGCTAAGTAGGCCACCATTAGTACCTACGTCTAATTTAAGGCAAATACGCATTAGAACCTAATGCTCATATCGTTTTCCTTTGCTTTATAACAATGTGAGCAGCTACTGCTAAATAGCATTAGCTAATAAGAGGCAGTCTAATTTAATGCAAGTTAGCATCATTTGCATTATAACGATGTGAGGAGTTTATTCTAAGTATGCTGCCAATAAGGGCTAATTCTAATTAGGGGTGAATAATTATTACCAGCTAATGCTAATATCGTTTTCTCTTCCCTTTTAACAATGTGAGCGCTAGTGCTAGGTAGGCTGATGCTAGCAGCTAATGCTAAAGCTAATTTAATGTGAATTAGCATTACATTAGTGAAGAGTTAATGCTAAGTAGACTGCCATTAGTGGCTAATGCTAATTTTAGGTGAATAGGAATTGGCAGCTAATGCTAATACCATATTTTCTTGTTTTATAACAATGTTACCAGCTAATACTGGGGTTGTAATAATAGGTTGCCGTTATTAGCTAATACTAATTTGAGGTGAATTAGCATTATCCCCTTATGCTAACAATGTTGATGTGAAGAGTTAATGCTAAATAGTACGCCATTAGTGGCTAATTCTAATTTTAGATGAAAAAGCATTAAAAGCTAATGCTAATACCATATTTTCTTGCTATATATCAATATCAGTAGCTAATGCTAGGTATGTAGCCATCATTAGCTAATGCTAATTTAGGTGAATTAGCATTATCCACTAATGCTAACAATGTTTTTGCCAACTCTTTTCCCTTGCATTATAACAATATGAGCAGCCAATGCTAAGAATGCTGCCATTATTAGGTAATGCTAATTATTATGTGTGTTAGCATTATCTGCTGCTGCTAGCAATGTTTTATCTTACCTTTTAACATTATCAGCAGCTAATGCTAACATTAATTTCATTTCAGTTAAGCCTATTTAGCATTAATTAACTTCATTTACCATTAAGAAGTTTATGCTAAATAGGCTACCATTAGTGGCTAATGCTTATTTTAGGTGAATAAGCATTGGCAACTAATGCTAATACCATATTCTCTTGATTTCTAACAATGTGAGCAGCTATTGCTAAGTAGGTTGCCGTTATTAGCTAATGCTAATTTATCCGCTAATGCTAACACTGTTTTCTCTTACTTATTAAAAATGATAGTAGCTAATACTAATACTCTTTTCCATTGGGTAACAACGAAGTGAGGAGTTAATGCTAAGTAGGCTCCCATTAGCAGCTAAAGGTAATTTGAGGTGAATAAGCACTAGTACCTAATGCTAATACCCTTTTCTCTTGTGTTATAACGATGTGAAATGTTAATATTGTTCTCAAACAACAGAATGAGAATGAAATATTGATTCTAACAGGGCCCATAAACAGCTTCAGCTTAGCAGCATTAGCTTATCAGAGTTTCCATCATGGTCACACAAATCCTTAGCAGAGCAAAGTGGCCTACTTAGGAATAGCTGCTCAAGTTGTAGAAAGCAAAGGGAAAACAGTAATAGCATTAGCTGCTAAATGTGCACTTGAGAACAAATTTATTGTGAATTCAGCTGTGAATGTAGAGTTTGTCATTATTTAATCTTCCATTTCCAAATGTTAGCTGCTCCTTTGTCACACACACAGACTGAAATGATTCATAGCCTTGCTTCTGTCAGTGTCACTGAGACTGTGGACATACAGCATGGGAAACATACACATGGATGACACTTTATTAGGTACACAGTGCCCACTATCTCAGGTACACCTGTGACCTAATAAAGTGTATCTAAAGTTAAATGTTGTCTCTGTCCAAATATTTATGGACCAAACTGTAGGTCTACTTTTAATGAAACTCTCAACATGACTTATCAGTTATCATTAAAGTTCCTGACTCCTTGGAAAACCCCCTACATAAATATCCATGTACTATCCAGCTAGACTAGTGTGTCTGTCGCTGAAAATATTCCTGCATGTGTGATTGTTCATGTCTCATCTGCAGGAAACAAACAGGAAGTGAGTGAAGGACACAGGAAATGTTTCCAGCTCTTCCTCCTCTATCAGACATTATCTCCATACCTGAAAGTGTCCATTCTCCAGCTTGGATTCTTTAGTCCAGCCGACAGTAGCTTAATTCCTGAGTCACCTGGATGATTGTAGCTCAGGTCCAGCTCTCTCAGATGGGAGGGGTTGGAGCTCAGAGCTGAGGCCAGAGAAGTAAAGCCATCCTCTGTAATCAGACAGCCTGACAGGCTGCAGACACACAAAACAACAATCCGTCTATTATCCATCTCTATGGCAGCATAACTAAGGGATGGTTCAGGGTCACCTGATCCAGCTTTAACTATAAGCTTTATCAAAAAATTTGAAGCTGATCTTCAAAGTAGAGAGGGTGTATGTCTCCTGAAATCAAACTGGGAGCTGCTTCCACACCCAGTCCAACATAGCCAGGCTTTCTTTGTGTTTGCTGCTTTGATAAAACCTCAAATCCCAGTCAGAGAGGATGAGCATCATCACAGTGATGATCATTTCTCTGTTAACCCAGGCTTTCTGCTTCAGGATCTGTGCACGCTCACAGAACAAGAAGACCTTTAAACATCATTTCACTAAATGGATGGACTGAGCTCAGCCTACAGATGAACTGGATAAAGATTTGACCTCAGTGTGCTCAGTTTTATTGTCTATTCCTAACATGATAGCTGCACTTTAGAGCTCTAAAACTGAAACTGACACACATTTAAACTCTACATGTTACTCAGTACATTCAGTTCTGACACTCGCCCACAGTCCAACAAAGGAAACATGGAGATCACATCAGTTTGTCACCAAAGTCTAATTATTCCAGAGGGCAGTGTTAATACAACTAAAGTTATCTGGAAGCAAAGTTGAGTTTTTTATTGTCGGAGTACTTCATGTCTGAAGTATCACTTAAATGCATTACACGCTGTTGATGGCAGCAAACAAACCACCCAAACAAACAGCGGTGGGAGGCTTGGGCAGACTACGTAGGATCAGATTGTGGGAGGAGTCTAGATAAACCAAAGAAAGACAAGCTAACAAACGCCACAGTGAAGTGAGTAGCTACAAACTTCAGGCCGATTATTGTTGTTGAAGAAGTCGGTCTGAGGAACATTCTTAGGATCAACAAATGACGGCATGTATGAGCCTCAAGACGCACCATCACAAGAAGAACACATGAGCTGTAGAAAAAGGAGAGACTACGAAAGCCACGGTGTTACAACGTGCACCAGCTGTTGGTCTCTCTGGAGACTACTGGGCGCGGCTGGGTAACCATGGTTACTTGGGAGTTACAGTACATGATATTAATGAAGAGTGGGAGCTGCGTTCTATAGCAAACAATTTGTTATGAGGTAATCACCTGATCTTACTTTAACCAGAAGCCCTTCACAATAATTGCAATGCCTTTATTTTGTACAACTACCATCAGTTCGTCTGTACTGATGGTAATTTAAAGTCACACTAATGCCGTTTAGTTTCTATAGTTTATGTAGTAGAAGTATACTACAGTACCCTGATCACTGATAGGATAGATTTATGTAGATATACACCTTTGTGTTTAACATTACTGCATTATAGCACTGTGATCTTTGTCCTTATATATGGCTCTATTAGCTATACTGACGTATGTACATATATGTACGTACATATAACTGGATATGTAACTTATCTATTCATCTTATTTGTCATGTATTTGTATTGTGTACTTCCTTTTTGTAAGAAACCACACATGTGATCACAGCCACAAGAATCAATCAGTGAAAGAATAAAGTGCCTCAATCCAAACCTTAAGCTCCTTATTCCACATGCTGGGATCATTTGGCCTTCAGTGGTGTTCTGGCTGACACACCGGAGTGACCGGAGTGCTAAAAAGTGAATCAGACACACCAGTGTCATCCCTGATATCTCCACTACATTTAGTCGTCCTTCAGCTTGTGGCTGCCGTTAGCTGGTCTGCTAGTTAGCTGATCTGCTAGTTAGCCGGTGTGCTAGTTAGCTGGTGTGCTAGTTAGCCAGTATGCTAGTTAGCTGGTTCGCTAGTCAGCTGGTGTGCTGACCAGCGAACCAGTAGGTTATGAGATGAGCTTGTCTGTCTGATGAGCCAGCTCTCTCTGTCTTATGAGCCAGCTCTCTCTGTCTTGGTCGTTTTGTCCTTGGGCAAGACCTAACCTACAACTTACTGGTGATGACCAGAGGGGCCGATGGCGCGATATGGCAGCCTCGCTTCTGTCAGTCTGTCCCAGGGCAGCTGGGGCTACAACTGTAGCTTACCTCCACCAGTGTGTGAATGTGAGAGTGAATGAATAGTGGGATTGTAAAGGGTCTTTGAGGGTCTCGAAAAGCGCTATATAAATGCAATCCATTATTATTATTAAGAGCATCTTTAGGCCTGACTGTGCTCATTCTTCCTCCAGCCTCTCCTTAAAAAAGATAACAACTACATCAGTATTAGTTCAATAACAATTTCTGCAATTCAATTGTGGACATTCACTTTTAAACCTTGTGTAAAATGATAAAACCTAAAAGTCTGAGTATTATTCTTTGTGCAAAAAGCTCTTGCAGGTTACCCCGGACTTAATAATTAATTAATAATAATAAAAATAACCTTTCCTTTAAACAGCTGTTCAGGCTACTAAACTCATCCCAGAAATAACAAGTGACACCATTAATAGTGGAGCTACCTTTAACAGGTGAAACTGATTTGACCTATAAGGCTACTGCAGTTACTTCTTATCAGGGTTAGTAGGGAAGACATCTGGATGAGGTAGTTAGTAGTATGTAGTTAGTACCGGGCGAGACCCCTCCCCCACATCGGCACCAGAACCCTGTATTATCTAAAGGGTAAGACTGCCTGTTTTATCAAACTATGGCCATTACTACTGTGATCATTTGCAGCCCAGTGTGCCGCTCTCTCTGCTGGGATGAACCACTGGAGCTCACCCAGTCATCCCTCTCTTTCTCTCAAGAAGAATTGAAATAAATATATTTATTATGTTACGAGTATAATATTCTTTAAATCAAACTGTAATGAATAAATCAAGCAAGAAGATTTGGTGGCTCCAAGTGTTGTAGAAGAAAAGATAAACATCTCATTTTGAGAAATCAGCCTTTAAAATTAAGTAAGTACAGTGAACAAAAAACAAACAGCGAACCAATCAGTAGTCGCCAATATCCTCCTAATTTTATTCCTAAAGAAATCAAATATATATTTTATGGGCCCAAAGGAGCCTAAATATTTAAATTAGGCAGTACATGAAGTATTTTTTTAAATAAACAAAGACATGACTATAGCAACTTTTAGTAATTCAGAGTCCAGTTATCCACTCAAATGTGAATAAAAGTTCACTTGACAGCTGTATAAAAGTTACCTGTTTATACAATAATATAAATCACATTTCAAATGATCATCTGTGGAAAAGTTTGAATCCTGACCTGAGAGTTTCCACTGCACACTTTGAACTCTTTAGTCCAGCATACAGAAGCTTCACTCCTGAATTCTGCAGGTCAGAGTTACTCAGGTCCAGCTCTCTCAGACTGGAGGACTGGGAGCTGAGGACTGAGGACAGAGCTTCACAGCTTCTCTCTGACAGGTTACAGCCACTCAGTCTGAAAAATAAAAGACAATCTATAAAACAAATACTTATGTAGAGTTTGTTAATACATTTCACAACATTAAATCTTGACTTTCTATTTTTAAAGGAAACATAAACATACTAAGATACAACATCATATGGATGAACTTTACTTAACAATTTAAAAACAAAATGTTTTCTGATCTGACCTCAGAGTATTCAGTCTACAGTTTAAACGTTGTAGTCCAGCAGACAGAAGCTTCACTCCTGAATCCTGCAGCTTTCTGATACTCAGGTCAAGCTCTGTCAGACTAGAGGACTGTGAGCTGAGAATTGAGGACAGAGCTTCACAGTTTTCCTCTGAGAGTTCACAGATGTTAAGTCTGAAGATAAAAACATGAAAAAAGATTGTTGTTAAAGTGTAATCAGGGTGCAATAGCTTATTGTTTTGTGCTGAGCAGGTTAGTAAAACTTCACTTTAACATGGAAATGAATAAAAATGCTATGAAACAAGGATAACTGGATAAAGATATAAACAAAAACAAACATCAAACACAGAAACAAACAGAACTAAACAGAATACAAATTGATCTGACCTCAGAACATTCAGTTTGGCGTGTGGACTCTCCACTGCAGCAGACAGAAGCTTTACTGCTGAAGCCTTTAGGCTGTTGGTACTCAGGTCCAGCTCTCTCAGAATACAGGTCTGGGAGCTTACAACTGACAACAAATTTTCACAGCCTTCCTCTGAGACGTTACAGCTGCTCAGTCTGAGAGAGAAAGGGAAACAAACAAAACAAAAAAAACAAACAATATATGTGATCAAATTAAATTTGTTTATATGTTGAACCTTTTTTAAAAATGTTATTTTAAACCTATGAGTGCTACCAATCCAGTGCACACGATTGGTATCTTGATGATACCTTGCTCAGGGGTACCCATCTCCCATAGAGACTGTGTCTGCTTCCAAAAAGACAAAAAACAAACTAAAAACCAGCAACAAACAACTTAAACATTTACAAAGAAAGAACAATACAGTATCCACATCTGAACCAAAGAGTAAAACAGTGAAATGTGGATTATTAAATATTAGGTCTCTCTCCTCCAAGTCTCTGTTAGTACATGACTTAATAAATGATCAACAAATTGATTTACTCTGCCTTACAGAAACCTGGTTGCAGCAGGATGATTATGTTAGCTTAAATGAATCAACACCCCCGAGTCATTCTAACTACCAGAAATCTCGAAGCACAGGTCGAGGGGGCGGTGTGGCAGCAATTTTTCACACCAGTCTATTAATTAATGAAAGACCAAGACAGACTTTTAATTCATTTGAAAGCCTGATGCTTAACATTGTCCACCCCAGCTGTGAAACTCAGAAACCAGTCTTACTTGTTATCATCTATCGTCCACCTGGGCCTTACACAGAGTTTCTGTCTGATTTCTCAGACTTTATATCTGATTTAGTTCTGAGCTCAGATAAAATAATTATTGTGGGTGATTTTAACATCCATGTAGATGCTAAAAATGACAGCCTCAACATGGCATTTAATCTGTTGTTAGACTCAATTGGTTTCTCTCAAAATGGAAAAGAACCCACCCACCACTTTAATCACACTCTAGATCTGGTTTTAACATATGGCATAGAAACTGAACATTTAACAGTGTTTCCTGAAAACCCTCTCCTGTCTGATCATTTCTTGATAACATTTACATTTACAATAATTGATCACGCAGCAGTGGAGAGTGGACTTTATCAAAGTAGATGTCTTTCTGAAAGCGCTGTAACTAAGTTTAAGAATATAATCCAGCCACTGTTATCATCGTCAATGCCCTGTACCAACACAGAGCAGAGCAGCTATCTGAACGCTACCCCAACAGAGGTCGATCATCTTGTTAATAATTTCACCTCCTCACTACGTACGACTCTGGATACTGTAGCTCCAGTGAAAACGAAGGTCTCTAATCAGAAGTACATGACCCCGTGGTATAATTCTCAAACACGTACCCTAAAGCAGATGACTCGTAATCTGGAGAGGAAATGGCGTGTCACAAATTTAGAGGATCATCATTTAGCCTGGAGAAATAGTTTGTTGCTTTATAAGAAAGCCCTCCACAAAGCCAGAACAGCTTACTACTCATCACTGATTGAAGAAAATAAGAACAACCCCAGGTTTCTCTTCAGCTCTGTAGCCAGGCTGACAAAAAGCCAGAGCTCTTTTGAGCCAACCATCCCTTTAACGTTAACTAGTGATGACTTCATGAACTTCTTTACAAATAAAATTTTTATCATTAGAGAAAAAATTACCAATAATCATCCCACAGATGTAATATTATCTACAGCTACTCTTAGTACCATTGATGTTAAGTTAGACTCTTTTTCTCCAATTGATCTTTCTGAGTTAACTTCAATAATTACTTCCTCCAAACCATCAACATGTCTTTTAGACCCCATTCCTACAAAACTGCTCAAAGAAGTCCTGCCATTGATTAATTCTTCGATCTTAAATATGATCAACCTATCTCTAATAATCGGCTATGTACCACAGGCCTTCAAGGTGGCTGCAGTTAAACCTTTACTCAAAAAGCATCTCTAGACCCAGCAGTCTTAGCTAATTATAGGCCAATCTCCAACCTTCCTTTCATATCAAAAATCCTCGAAAGAGTAGTTGTCAAACAGCTAACAGATCATCTGCAGAGGAATGGCTTATTTGAAGAGTTTCAGTCAGGTTTCAGAGCTCATCACAGCACAGAAACAGCTTTAGTGAAGGTTACAAATGATCTTCTTATGGCCTCTGACAGTGGACTCATCTCTGTGCTTGTCCTTCTTGACCTTAGTGCAGCGTTCGATACTGTTGACCATAATATCCTATTAGAGCGATTAGAACATGCTGTAGGTATTACAGGTATTGCACTGCAGTGGTTTGTATCATATCTATCTAATAGACTCCAATTTGTGCATGTAAATGGAGAGTCCTCTTCACACACTGAGGTTAATTATGGAGTTCCACAGGGTTCAGTGCTAGGACCAATTCTGTTTACATTATACATGCTTCCCCTAGGCAGCATCATTAGAAGACATAGCATACATTTTCACTGCTATGCAGATGACACCCAGCTCTATCTGTCCATGAAGCCAGATAACACACACCAATTAGTTAAACTGCAGGAATGTCTTAAAGACATAAAGACTTGGATGGCCACTAACTTTCTGCTTCTCAACTCAGATAAAACTGAGGTCATTGTACTCGGCGCTGAAAAGCTTAGAAATTTGGTATCTAACCAGATTCTTACTCTGGATGGCATTACCTTGGCCTCCAGTAACACTGTGAGGAACCTTGGAGTCATTTTTGACCAGGATATGTCCTTCAATGCACATATTAAACAAATATGTAAGACTGCGTTCTTCCATTTGCGCAACATCTCTAAAATTAGAAATATCCTGTCTCAGAGTGACGCTGAAAAACTAGTTCACGCATTTATTACTTCCAGGCTGGACTACTGCAATTCATTATTATCAGGATGTCCAAAAAACTCACTGAAAAGCCTTCAGTTAATCCAAAATGCTGCAGCAAGAGTACTGACAGGGACTAGAAAGAGAGAGCATATTTCTCCTGTTTTGGCTTCCCTTCATTGGCTTCCTGTTAAATCCTGAATTGAATTCAAAATCCTGCTCCTCACATACAAGGTCTTAAATAATCAGGCCCCATCTTATCTTAATGACCTTGTAGTACCATATCACCCTATTAGAGCACTTCGCTCTCGCTCTGCAGGCCTACTTGTTGTTCCTAGAGTATTTAAAAGTAGAATGGGAGGCAGAGCCTTCAGTTTTCAGGCCCCTCTTCTGTGGAACCAGCTTCCAGTTTGGATTCAGGAGACAGACACTATCTCTACTTTCAAGATTAGGCTTAAAACTTTCCTGTTTGCTAAAGCATATAGTTAGGGCTGGACCAGGTGACCCTGAATCCTCCCTTAGTTATGCTGCAATAGATGTAGGCTGCCGGGGGATTCCCATGATGCATTGAGTTTTTCCTTTCCAGTCACCTTTCTCACTCACTATGTGTTAACAGACCTCTCTGTATTGAATCATATCTGTTATTAATCTCTGTCTCTCTTCCACAGCATGTCTTTATCCTGTCTTCCTTCTCTCACCCCAACCGGTCGCAGCAGATGGCCGCCCCTCCCTGAGCCTGGTTCTGCCGGAGGTTTCTTCCTGTTAAAAGGGAGTTTTTCCTTCCCACTGTTGCCAAAGTGCTTGCTCATAGGGGGTCATATGATTGTTGGGTTTTTCTCTGTATCTATGAAGCGCCTTGAGGCGACATTTGTTGTGATTTGGCGCTATATAAATAAAATTGAATTGAATTGAATTGAATTGGGTACCACAAGGTAGCTATTCGGTGGATTCAACCCCTGACCTTATGATCATGGGGCGACCACTCTACCTACTGAGCTAATAATTCTGTGTACACTATCATACAATATTAACTAAAACAATTATTTTAGAAAATTTTAGTAATTCAATAATCATGATGCTCATTACCTGTGTATTGTGAAGAAGACTGGATTTTAAACACTAGCTGTATAAAACTCTTCCTGTTAAAGGTGTGTATAAAGGAGATGAGCTGAAATGCAGACTTCATGGAGAATGTTTGTTATCAGGATATATCAAAGACAAAGCAGAGATCCATCCAGTCTCTTCCACTAAGCCCACCACAACCACAACCACTCTCACTCACACCTGCATGAAGTTTAGATCACCAGGTAACCTAACTGCATGTCTGTGGACAGTGGGAGGAAACTGTAGAGGACCCAGAGTGAACCCACTGTAATTCTGTGGTAACATTGGTTATGGAAGCCTTACAGTTACATATGGTTACTGACAAGAAACACGACCTTAGAGGCAATTTCAGTAATGAAGACCGAAGTTCTCCCTCCATACGGGATGAAAACATGACAGCACAGCAGAGATTTATATTTAAAAAGGGAGAGTGTGCACTGAAAGTGAGATACAAACTTGAACTTGAATTACGAACATCATAAAAAGATGTAGGTGAAGTCTGGCAGGTGAAGTTTGTGCTTTAGAATAAAACAACCAAACTCTGGAGTTGGAGACAAGTGAACAAGCTGAGGATAATAAACCTGTCAGAGGGGCTGAAGCATCAGAGCTCATGTTCTTATAGGCTGGGCCTGGATTGTCCTTTGATAAGAGTTACAGAACAAAGTGTGTTTTAGAAATGCTGGAGTGAAACATTAAAACTACCATATATTTACTGAGTGACTGATGATCATTTAATTCACTATTTAAAAAAAATGTTACAGTGGTCTTTGAACTCAGCATTTCTAATTTATTACCCAT
This sequence comes from Neolamprologus multifasciatus, assembly GCF_963576455.1. Classification (NCBI taxonomy): domain Eukaryota; kingdom Metazoa; phylum Chordata; class Actinopteri; order Cichliformes; family Cichlidae; genus Neolamprologus; species Neolamprologus multifasciatus. The sequence continues at coordinate 36,883,390 of NC_140456.1, read as the reverse complement.
GATTTTAACGATGAAGCAATGACAACATGTTTACTTACAGAGCTTTGTTGGAGGCTTTGACCACTGGCAGCATTCTCAGAAGAGCCTCCTCTGAAGTAGAGTATTTCTTGAAGTCAAACTCATCCAGATCTTCTTCTGATGACAGTAAGATGAAGGTCAGAGCTGAGCACTGAGCAGGAGACAGTTTACCTGTGGAGAGACTTCCTGAAGTCCTGTGCTGTTGGATCTCCTCCACTAGAGAACGATCATTCAGTTCATTCAGACAGTGGATCAGATTGATGCTTTTCTCTGCAGACAGATTCTTACTGAGCCTCGCCTTGATGTACTGGACTGTTGCTAGAGTGATTCCTGAAATACTTCCTGTCTGTGACATCAGGGCTCGTAAGAGAGTCTGATTGGTCTGCAGTGAAAGACCCAGGAGGAAGCGGAGGAACAAGTCCAGGTGTCCATTTGGACTCTGTAAGGCCTTGTCCACAGCACTCTGGTGGAGAGATTGTAGGTTTGATCTATTAAAGAAATTAGAACTCTTTGAGGTTGTTTGTTGTTCTTCCAGCAGATTGAGCCCAGAGTTGATGAAGGTCAGATGGACATGAAGAGCAGCCAGAAACTCCTGAACACTCAGATGGATGAAGCAGAACACCTTGTCCTGGTACAGTCCTCTCTCCTCTTTAAAGATCTGTGTGAACACTCCTGAGTACACTGAGGCTGCTCTGATATCGATGCCACACTCTGTCAGGTCTGATTCATAGAAGATCAGGTTTCCTTTCTGCAGCTGATCAAAAGCCAGTTTTCCCAGAGACTCCATCATCTTCCTGCTCTCTGGACTCCAGTGTGGATCTGTCTCAGCTCCTCCATCATACTTGACCTTCTTCACTTTGGCCTGAACCACCAGGAAGTGGATGTACATCTCAGTCAGGGTCTTGGGCAGCTGTCCTCCCTCTCTGGTTTCCAGCACATCCTCCAGAACTGTAGCAGTGATCCAGCAGAAGACTGGGATGTGGCACATGATGTGGAGGCTTCGTGATGTCTTGATGTGGGAGATGATCCTCCTGGCCTGCTCCTCATCTCTGAATCTCTTCCTGAAGTACTCCTCCTTCTGTGGGTCAGTGAACCCTCTGACCTCTGTCACCATGCCAACACAGTCAGGAGGGATCTGATTGGCTGCTGCAGGTCGTGTGGTTATCCAGAGGTGAGCAGAGGGAAGCAGTTTCCCCCTGATGAGGTTTATCAGCAGCACATCCACTGAGGTGGACTTTCTAGGGTCAGTTAGGATTGTAGTTTTGTGGAAGTCCAGAGGAAGTCGACACTCATCCAGACCATCAAAGATGAACACAACCTGGAAGTCTTCAAAGCTGCAGATTCCTGCTTCTTTGGTTTCAGTAAAGAAGTGATGAACAAGTCCCACCAAGCTGAACTTTTCCTCTTTCAGCACATTCAGCTCTCTGAAAGTGAATGGAAACATGAACTGGATGTCCTGGTTGGCTTTGTCTTCAGCCCAGTCCAGGGTGAACTTCTGTGTTAGGACTGTTTTCCCAATGCCAGCCACTCCCTTTGTCAGCACTGTTCTGATTGGTTCATCTCTTCTTGGTGAGGCTTTAAAGATGTCTTCTTGTCTGATTGTTGTTTCTGGTCTGTCTGGTTTCCTGGATGCTGTTTCAATCTGTCTGACCTCATGTTCATCATTGACCTCTGCAGTCCCTCCCTCTGTGATGTAGAGCTCTGTGTAGATCTGATTCAGAAGGGTTGGGTTTCCTGCTTTAGCGATGCCCTCAAACACACACTGGAACTTCTTCTTCAGAGCAGATTTAAGGTTACGATGACAAACAGCAGCTGGAAGTTCTGAATAATAATAATAAAAATACAACTTTAACAATCATAGTTTTACAAAATGCTGATGACAATTTCTGACCCACTGAGAAATGACAGAACACACTGGTGTCACAAGTGTCTCATTTATCCAGCAGCTTAAATCTTTAGATAAATCCTCTTACGTCTCTGCAGACGGTCAGCCAGCTGCTCCTGCTTCATTCTCCTCAGGAAGTCCACTGCGATCTTCACAAATGCCTCTCTGCTGTTTCTCCTCTGCTCATCATCCTCCCTCTGAAACTCCAAGCACTGGGACTTATTTGGATTCAGAGCCTTCTGGAGCTTCTTCAGCTCATTCTTCACAAAAGTGATGATGTTGTCCTCCAGCAGCTGGAACAGAATACTTTATGAATGAGCCACCACTCTGAACTTCAGTCTACACAACATCAAGAAGGTCCTGAGAAAATGTGAACGCTGGTTTGTGGGCGGAGTCAAGGAGGCCATTTATGTGAAAAGGGAAAGACCATCTCTGAATGGAGGAGGGGCCTAAGGGTACATCTGTCACCATCTTTAACAACACTTTAACAAACAACATGAGATTTTAACAGTAATGTAAAAATCCTGTGATTCATTGTTATTAAGCACAAACACATCTATGGACCTGTTTCCATTAGTAGCTGCTCAGATCGACTCACCACAGGTCACCACGACTGGACTGGATCCACTGGTTTCCATTACAGTTGAGGACAACCTAATGTGGTCGTCTCAATATAGCCGAGTGTCAACTCACATCATTAGTAAGTGTTAATGCTCCTAATTTCCATCATATTTGTCATTTATTGCTCAAAGTTATTGAAGAAACAGTTATTCAGCTTCATTCTCACTGATCTCAACTACAAACTGTTTCACTTTGGTTTCTGTTTAAAGCCTCGATGTTTAAAATGTTTCCCTGTGATCAATGTTGCCTCTAATGTTTCATGTGTCTGAACACACAAACTCCCTGAGCGTCCCTTGGACCACTGTGAGCAACAGCAGACGTGTGCACTGTGGTCACGCCAGCATCGAATCCATCCAGGTTACATGTTTATTAAAATAATCAAATTACAGCCTTTATGTTAGACTACTTTTAATTAACTGCTTTATCCCACTTACAATGAAAATTAAAAACAACCTTGTTCATGACCTGTGTAGTATGTTAATACTATTGAAAGTAAAAATAACTTGAACTCCAATTTTGAAAACACAACTTTATTTATTCTTTTATTTATTATTAAGCTCTGACTTGTATTATGAGTCTGAGTCTGTGGTCTGGGAGAGAGTCTGCAACTCTGGATGCAAAATAAAGGATATAATGATCAGTGCTGGGCAATTAATTATATAGTTACTTCTTCAAAAAGGTAAAACAAAGTTTTTTATTTACCTAAAAATGCAGCCAAGGTGTTTTTTAAATAAACATTTCAAACTATTTACAGAACAATCAGCTGTTCTGCATCAAATCTGATGCCACACAAATTATTTGTGCCACTCCAAAAATAATTTCTGTCCACTATGAGATGAAGGAGAACAACAGCCTGATACCTGCAGGCCTGACAGCAGCAGATGTGTCACTGCTGTAACACCTGTAACACTCAGCAGTCGCCTCATTGTTCTGACACACAACAACACTATTGACTACACTACACACTAACTACACGCTAACTACACGCTAACTACACGCTAACTACACACTAACTACACGCTAACTACACACTAACTACACACTAACTACACAAGATTTGTGCTAAACGTCACAAATCTCTCACATCTCAAACACGCCGTCACTCCTAAAACTTCCTCCTCCCTAAACAACTAAATGCCATGTTGCCATATCATGTTTTGATTGGTCGGCATGGTACTTTTTTCGACCAATAGGAAAGGGGGGGGGGGGTTGGTTTCATCTTTGCTCACAGGCGGAGAGCGCTTTCGAGCGTTTTCCTTATGAAACGCTGTTTTTACCGTTTCTTCCCGCAGTAAATATAAACAACAATATTATTCAGGAAGAAAACCAAACAACCAAACCAACTCCAAAGGTTGTTCACGTTGTCATTAACGTGGCTTCACTCCACATCAGCCGCTTTGCTAAAACACCGGTGTCGGCACATAAGGACGCTGTCATAGCCTGTCAACCACGTTGATTAGCTGCGTATATACGAATGTGAATCGCATCATTGGCTGGACTATGGGATAAGGTGGCATTGTTCTGATCCCATACGGGAGCAGCCAGTCACTGACTAACACTGCAAAACTGAATTGTTAACCTATTTACTTTAATTTCAAGTCAGGTGGATTTTTTTTGTGTGCAATGCAGATTTTCTGTGCACAGAGACGTGCCAGCAGTCAAAGTTTGTTTCTTTTGGACATTTAGTCCACAGAGTCCTTGGTGTTCTGAAAGGGAAACAAATAAATGTATTATTAATAATAATAAAGTAGTTGTTGTACATGTACAGACCATAAATATGGAGTCCAGCTGTGTTCGATGCTGCTGGGCAGACTGACCACTGGGAACCTCTGAGCTCTGCTGGTCCACTCTGTGGAGGAACCGTGGACACACACACACACACACACACACACACATATATAGATGAGGCCACTTTGATTATTGAAATGTGAATTTAGCCTCTAAAAGCTGTGTTCAGTCACTTTTGCTGCTTCCCTTGTTGCATCTGTATTTGTAGTTTCTCTGTCAGAGATCAAAATGATCAATAATACAAATGATACTCCAGAGTCCTTCCACTGTTATCCTGATCACTGACACTTCTTTGTTGTGTTTTAAACTCTGTAAAAACACAAAGATCATAATTCCCTGAATGACTTCAATGTTTTTCTAACTGAACTTTGATTCTAAAGTTAAAGGCCGTTTCTCAGTAAATGTACTTGTGAAACGTCATCATTCACAGATCAAGTACGTTTCAACTCAAAGTACGTATAAAGCCAAGTGTGTAAGTTCACCTCTGAATGTTTGTGATTCCTACGTTAAGTTTAACAACCGATATATGAAGCTCGGACGTCTGCGTGCTGCTGAGTCTGTTTGTTTGTTCATTCCAACCATCAAACTGTTTACCTGCAGCACAGTTTGTTTGTTTTTCAAAGTAAAACTGTGAAACACTTTTTTCATGCTTGTGTTCAGTTTTGTATAGAAATGATGCAAAATTCAGTGTCAGGTTAAATGTGACAGAAACAGTTCACACTGACATCATCCTGATAAAAGATGAGTGCAGGAAAACCGTGTTTGCATTTATTTGCACTGCTTTCCATGTGTGAATGAGGCGAGTATCAAAGTGCTCAGAGGAGAAAAGCTCCATATAAGAACCATTACTCCCAGTATTATTCCAAACTGGTCCAGCCTATAAAGATGAACTCTGTGTGAACAGCTGACCTGTGTCATGTGACCAAGAACACAAACATGATCTACTGTCAGATCAGGACACGTCACAGTTACTGTGTTACTGTTTAACAGCACACTGCAACATTCACACGTTCATCTAACAAACTGGATCATTAACAGCTGCATTTTCACACGTTTCACTTTGATTCACTACAGATTCAGCAGACAGAAAGAAGTTGATGAGGAAACAACAGTTCAGTTCATTTCTGTCCTGGTTGATGAAGATGGCAGCACTGCTGAGGAGCAGGAAGTGGGGATCAGACTGAGTGAAGAGTTTCAGGACAGAGAGTTTGAGAACATCTCCCCTTCCTAAAAATAATCTCTGAGTATCTGCTGTGTTTGTGGAAACACTCCAACACACAGCGCTGCACATATGAACATGTGTGTGAAACAGAGCTGACATTAAACATGATGGAGGATTTATTCACAAACACACAACAACATTTACACACACATTACCTCTCTGCTGGACGACACACGCCTGATTTAAAGTTAATACCATCATCTTTAGACCGGTCACTCCTTAAGGACACAGAGCTGGGTGGAGGTCCAGGCTGGTTCCTGTGAATAATGATGGAGCAGTGATGTGAGTGCTGAGCTGTGACATGGAGAAGAGTCGTGGACAGTTAGAGATGGTCATCTCACCTCTGAGCTTTGGTCTGGCTCTCATGTTCCCCACACAGAGTGGTTTTAGAGGGAGGGACTCCCTCCTCTCTGTCCTCACACTGATCCATGCTGCTCAATTCCCATCAGCTCACACACACTTTCTACCTTCACCTGCAGAGGAAACACAAATTATTCATGTGCACATCAACTGAAATCCTCCTTTCCATCATGTGTGCTGTCCAAATATCAGCTGCTTCTTTCCTGCTTCATCTCAGTGTCAGCTGAGAGAATGACAAACCCACTACGTGTCAACATTTGATGGATGATGACACAGAAATGTGAAATGATATTGACTTAAATCTGTCCTGATGATAATGAGAAGCTTTGATGAGTTGTGACTCTCTGAGGTGTTACTAGGATGTAGAAACACTGGAGCTCAGCCCTGAAATCTTTGCTGTTTTCACTTGATAACAGCAGCTGTTTAAAGTTACTGAGTGTGTTTGACAGTAAAGTGAATGTAAATGTGAGACACTGTGTGCTCACAGCTAAAGGCTGCAGTCAGCTGTGTTAGAGCCTCTTTCACACAATGATCCTTTAATAAACACTCAGAGCTCCATGTTGATGAAGCAGTCATGTGTGAGCTTGTGTGCTGACATGTTGACAGTTTGACTTCAGCTTTTACTGAAGAAAATCCACAGAAGGCTGAAAGTGAAGCATCACTTCCTGTTTGAGGAGAGCCAACAGTCTGTTTACACGTCATGTCTAAGTTACAGCTGGAATAAATAATCATTTGCAAAGTCTGCTGCTCTTTCTGTAACCATCTGACCATCAACTAACTCTGTGCTGCTGCTGCTGCTCTCATTCACAAAGTGCTCAATTACATTTTTAACTCGTGTCTTTAAGAGCTCTTAGCGTTAGCTTAGCGTTAGCATGCTGTCTGACTAGCTTAGCGTCAGAGCTCTGCAGGTGTGTCGTGTGTAAATATTAATCACAGTGACAGTGAAGGAGGTAAAGGTGAGAAAAACACTGCAGCTGAGCTGTGACGTCATCACGTACGCTGCGTCCTCTGTGGGCTCTGAGTGAACTCACAAAGTACAAACTACAAGTACACAAACACGAACGTAGCTCAGAGTGGCGGACACACTCGGCCTCGTTGGTCCAGCTGTGAGTCCGTTACCGTGAACTATGGAGCGGCAGATTTGTGCTGAACTAAGCTGCACACAGCTGATGTTAGCCAGGAAAACATTACACACTGACTTTAATGGAGAGACCGGAAATACAAACACACAGTTTGTTGTGTGAAGAAATCAAACATGAGCTGAACAAACAGTAAAGTTCCTAAAGACAAACTGTTAAAGGAGGAAACAAAGCAAACTTACAGTTTCTTCACACACCAACAACAAGCTCCACTCCACGAAGTTCAGGAAGTGAAAGTAAACTGAGCAGGTAGAAAACACCCGGAGAGGCGTTTGAGGACACTCGGGAGCAGTGACGTGTCCAGCGGGGTGGCCTGGGGGGGGGGGCACAGGCCACCCCCCAACCAGACTGGCCACCCCAGGTGCCACCCCGATGCTAAAACAATAAAATTCAATCAAATATCAAATGTACGATTATGTTTTCACAGTGCAGCTCAGATATCCGAGTGTAAGTGAATGCAGCATTGGCTTCTGCACTATGAGTCTACCTGCAGTCTACCTGGGTCAGATATAAACCAAGTTTAGGTGGAGTTTATTTTTCGTTGTGCTGACTTTTTACCGTCAGTTACAATCTGACGGTAAGTTACTGCGTACTAGCTAGCATGACGGAGTTTATATACAGCTGAGTGGGTGCTATGATGTTACTGATAGTGAAATTTATTTTATTCATAAGGTTAGTTAGTAGAGTTGCCAACGGCTCCTTAAAAAATGGAATGGTCCCTCATTCAGAGAAAATATTACGTGTTTTGTATTGAGCTGAGAAGGGACGCAGTTTGTCCCGGACTTTAGCTAGAATGGAAAAAGACACAAAGCTGGATTTATTCTGTCTTTGCTGCACAGCTGTTTCTTCTCTCATTCTCTCCCTCTCCTGTTGCTACTTCAATCATGAAACTGATCAATGATCAGCTGATCGTCTCTCTTGTTTGTTTATCTTGAAGGGAAGTTATGAACTGTTTCTGAGACACAAACAACACCAGGATCCTTTTCTAAGTAGCTGACAGCTGGTAACTGTGCAGGGGCGGGTCTAGCAAAGTGTTGCCAGGGGGGCAAGTAGGGCATTAACAGGAAAAGGGGGGCACAAAAAAGACTTTTCTTTCTTATTCTCATTTAAAATGTCTCGCTTTTAATAAATAATTATCTGAATCTTGCAAACAAAGTTTTTATCTGATGTAAAATGTATAAGGCAGCATAGAAAGTATTTACTTGCTTTCAGGTTTCATTCAAATGTTAGTCTTTTCATTTGTTTCCCTTTTTTCCTGTTTCAAAATCAAACACCAGCTTGTGAGAAGATTATCTTCTTTTTTTAATAGGCAGATAAAGTTTTGCATTGGCATTGGCTAATTTGCCAACTGTATGTTAAAAATGTTCATATTCAAATTAATATTCAAAAATGTTTTTGCCCAAAACATATGTGCACTATATGTCAGTAAAGATACTATGCAAATATTGCTGTCCTTGAATGCTGAATAAACACTGACTGATTGTATCTCTTGTACTTTATCAACACAGTATCTAGAAACTTTGCACCGTAGTGGTTAAAATCTCATGCTAATAAGAGTTAAAAGTGCATTCGGTTGTTAGTTTATAGGGTTATTGAATTATGGTTAACGGTTGGTAGAATTTTTTTTAACATTATCTGTCAATTACATCTGCCACCCTTCTCCAAATCTGTGCCCCTATCTGGCCCCCCCAACAAAAATTTTCTAGACACGCCACTGCCCCCCCAGGGACCACCCCTCCTAAAACTTCCCCCTTCCTAAACAACTAAATGCCATGTTGCCATATCGCCTCATTGTTCTGACACACAACAAAACTATTGACTACACTACACACTAACTACACACTAACTACACAAGATTTGTGCTAAACGTCACAAATCTCTCACATCTGAAACACGCCGTCACTCCTAAAACTTCTCCCTTCCTAAACAACTAAATGCCATGTTGCCATATCATGTTTTGATTGGTCGGCATGGTACTTTTTTCGACCAATAGGAAAGGGTGGGGGGTGTTTTGGTTTCATCTTTGCTCACGGGCTTTCGAGCGTTTTCCTCATAAAACGCCGTTTTTACCGTTTCTTCCCGCAGTAAATATAAACAACGACAGTATTCAGGAAGAAAAACAAACATTGCAGATATTTTATCATAACTCTGGTTTTACGGCCGATCAACACAATTTAAAAACTGGTATAAAGTCCACACTTTGTCCGTCAGTTGTTCCGTCTGTCCTGCTCACATCTCCAATGGTTGTACACGTTGTCATTAACTTCACTCCACATCAGCCGCTTTGCTAAAACACCGGTGTCGGCACATAAGGACGCTGTCTGTCAACCACGTTGATTAGCTGCGTATATACGAATGTGAATCGCATCATTGGCTGGAGCAGCCAGTCACCGCTCACTTACTGACTCACACTGCAAAACAGATTCAATTGTTAACGTATTTATTTTAATTTCAATTCAGGTTCGATTTTTTTTTTTTTGTGCGTAACACAGATTTTCTGTGTGCAGAGACTGTGCCAGTGTTGTGCGATTACACACGCGTGCAGCTTAGAGCGAACATGGCTCCCATTGTGTTGAAGGAGTCCAAGTGATGGTGGTTCTGGATACTCACTGTGAGTTCAGCTGCACTGGAGTAGTTAAAAGTACATGTGTATGTAGGTTTGGGCTCATTCCTTGTGGTCTGGGACAACAGACAGACATAAAACAGTGCTCAGTGACACTAATATCTTTGCATTGCATATTATCTAACGCAAAAACAAGTGAACGCACAAAAGCTGTTAGGATTTGGCTTCCTAAGCAGTTGGGGTGCACTCTGTTGGTTTCCAAAAGAGAGGAATGATTTCACAAACAGATTAAAAGTGTCAATAAAACCTGTGTTAGCAGCTCTGTATCTGGAGCCAGGTGCTGAGGCTAAGGAGTCTGCAAACATGTGTTTCAGAAACAGCTCTGAGTCCTTCTTCTGACTGGGGACGACCACTTCAGCCCAGGACCATGGATGTGTGGTGTGGAGCAGGAGGAGGGTGAGGATGTTTTAGATTTGCCCCCTGTCACATTCCTATTTAAGATTCTCTTTATTTAATCACTAGTGTGTATTTATATATACATATATATATTTAGTCAGTTAACTGAAAATCTTTTTGCTTTTACTACATCTTACTAATATTTCGCTCTTTACTTTATTTTTAGTTATTTTTTATTATTTCTTTTTTTTTTCTACTGTACCATTCTGCTGAGTGACTGTCTTCTGCTTGTCAAATACATTTCATTGCAATGTTGACCCTGTGATAACTTGCATATGACAAATAAAACTAAAAACTGAAAAACAGAGCTGAAAAGGAGAGCCGTGGATGCCTTACATTTGAAGAGCAGAGCAGCTGAAGAAAAGCTGTGACTCCACTGTGAGATGGACACTGTGATTCATCACCAGCAACGCACTGACCTGCATTCATCCATAGATGACACTCAGGACCCTGGTTCCACAGCTGTTCTTGTTCACAGCTGCATCCAGTTAGAGAGGAAACTGTATAATGCAATGATGATGTTCCAGCGTCATGTTGTTGCTCCTCCTCCACATGCTTACCTGCCACAGTTTAACTCTGCCTCTCAGACAGTCATGTCACCTGATCTGCATGTTTTGCTGTACGATGACGTCATCTTGACGTTGACGAGGAGGGTGAGAAAAACTAGTTTAGTCCTGCAGATGGCGATCTTGCTGCTCTACTCAACTTACTTTTAGCCTGGGTTGGACTCTATATGAGCAGCTTCCACTCTGGTTTCACTGTTAAACACACTTGTTTGATTTCAATTGTAAAAGTTGGAAAATAAATATTTTATTGCAAAATTACTTGTTGGTACATTTTTTGAGGGTCAAATATCTTGTTTGATTTGAGGAATGAACTGTTAAGGTGGAAAAATGAATCAGGTTAAAATACTTTAAATCAGTGAGGATGTATAATGTAATTTAACATGTTGATAATGGTTGTAGTGGGCTTGTAATGTAAATGTGTCTGATTAAATGTGACATTAATGGTGACGCTGCATAAACCTGATAAAACAGTTCTATTAGTGGGTCTGTGTGATCAGCATCAGTGGGTTAAGGTGAGGCCTCGACTAGCAGAACGTCATGTTGGTGACAACACATGAGCCAACATCAGACTCCGAGCGCTACGATGCTAAAGATCAGAAGTGTGACATCATCGTTACCTGGCAACAGAAGCCCTCATCTGACTTTATTGGAGGATATTTACACCAGCAACACTGTTTAGTTTGATATGACGGATTAACAACATGCTGTGATATCCAGTTCATCTGTAATAGATACTGGATCTAATCAGTCAGCAGATATTTGATCAGCTTATTTATAACTACACTAGAGCGCTACGAAATGGAATGAAGCCCATTGACAGCCAGCAGGTCTAAACAGGAACGCACCCATTTGTATGCGTGGCAATGATGTGGCTGCAGCTGACACAGGATTGGTTCAAACTCAACATCAGACGCATTTCACAGAGTTCACAAATAAACTCACGTTTTTATCTTTGAAGATCATCATAAAGTAGAATTGATGGTCCAGTAGAAACAGCAGGAGGTTTGAGCCCTTCTGATGCAGCAGAAACAGGATTTGGAGGAAGATGTTAACAGATTAGAAAGAATTGTACACTGTGAATCAATGCAAGTCTTTCTAGATAGACAGATCTTTAATAATCCTCAGGTAGGTTCCTCTGGGACAGTCACAGATAGAGACTCCAATTCTGACGTCCTTTGAAAGTTTGAATTTTCATCACTCGTCATGTACACAGATGTTAATTCTACATATTCCTAGAACTGAACTCTAAATCAATATGAAGAAAATGCTCCAACTAATCTGCATATATGTTGATATCAAATCCTTTTCCAGCACATGGATAAATCTCTATAAATCTTTCAATCTGATCAGAATGGGCACAGTGTTGTTATTGCAGCTCCCTGATGTTTGAAAAGCTAAATGTCCATTTTAAAGTGGTCGTGTGTAGGATTGTGTTTCCTTCCTTTGTGCAGTTCTTACAGTAAACATGTTTGAATGTTTCCTGTTCCCCTGATGCTTCTTCCTGTTGGATAAAGTTGGTTTGGAACATGTTCTTATAGGTTTCAATGAACTTCAAACTGTGATCCACTTACAAAACTGTCTCATTTTATTGGAACGATCCACATTTGCATCCATTCACGGTACATTTGACATCTGAACACGTTTGTACACATGAAGAAAGGACAGATGGTGTTTGTGTGTCCTTCTTAAACTTAGTGTGAATGTTTCATCATGTAGAACGACTTAGAACAAAGTCTTTGGGAACATTTGGAGAACACGTTTAGGAAAGTAACATCCTGGTAGAACATTTTCTTAAAGCAAAGCAGAGCTGCAACATGACTGTGAGGATTCAGAAGAATAAAGTCAGAATACTTTATTATTATGAAGACTAAAGTGCACCTTAATGCTGCCAATGAATACACATGTTCTTTGTGAAAGCATGTGTGAGCACAGCTGACATGCACTACACTGACCCCACTCGCCCCATTTCTTCATCCACTTCTTGCTCTTGTGCTTGAAATGAGACGCAGACGCAGCAAAAGTCAGAGGCTCTAAAATCCACAAAAAGGGGGCTTGTTAGATCAGGATGTTGGATGTGACCCATAGAAAACATGGATAATACACCACTTTATTTGAAGACATCTGTAGCACTGCCTCAGTTCTGGATGTTTCCACAGACTCCTCTGTGCACCTAAAGGAAAGGTCAAAGGTCAGCAGCACATGTAGTTGGGACAATTCTTCATTTACAAACAACAGTCGCACAAACTACACAATTATTTTCCTCCAATGACACTTTTCACTTGCAGAAATGGTCCTGTGTGATTTCTAGGCTGTGATATAAAAACTAGTTCCTAATGGCAGCGATTCACTCAGTAAACATGTGTTTCCTTCACCAACCTCACACACAGATCCAATAAGATCAGGAAGTGGGCAGTATAGTACAATATGTGTTATTTTGTACTGTACTGCCCAAACTAAAGATCTGCTGAAGTGTTGGAAATGATCCAGATGTTTATTTTGGACGATACAGCAGAAGATCAGACATGAAAGTGGAGATAACACAGAAGACCTGCAGCAAAGGGTCAGAGGTCAGACTGGGCCACTGGATTCAACAATGAGCCAATGATCATCAAGTAGTGACTAAAGCAGAGCCCTGACGTTCTGACATTTATCACACAGTTAGAACAAATGTCTGCTGATGACTTCATCTCATGAAATGACTGATAGATGTCAATTCATTGATCAGCTGAGCTGCTGCTGCTGATCTTCATCGTGCACAGAAACATTCAGCTTGTTTCAATCAGTAAATAACTCCCACTACTCTCAGTTTGAACTGTTCCCACTCAAAATGCTGTGAGAAGAATGATCATTGTAGAACTTCACAAACATCACGTGTTGTTTTCCACATGTAAGATCAGCAAACATACAGAAACTTCCTGTTGCCACACACGGCCTCTAAAATCTCTTCCACGGTTTCTGTCTGAAGTCCACTCTCTCAAGTTTGCATGAATCACCAACACAGTTGTGTTTGTTTCTAGTATATTTATAAATAAGCTGATCAAATATCTGCTGACTGATTAGATCCAGTATCTATTACAGATGAACTGGATATCACAGCATGTTGTTTGATTACTGTGTCTGTAATCAAACCTCTGTAACTTTGCTCTGCTTCACTTCATCAGGTCATGTTCACATGTGTTTTTGTTCTACTGCAGAATATTTTTAAGGTCATCTGCTATAAAAAGCCAGGCCAGGAAAATCTGCTTCATGTTTTTCTGTTTTATCCTCAGTTACTTTGACACATGTGCTGTGATGCTCACACCTCTGATGAAGTCTCACAGTGTCAGCTTTCTTTTTATAGATATAAAAATATGGAAATGAATGATAATATTTCTGACTGTCTGAGGCAAACTTCAGCGATTAAAAGTGAATGGATTGTAGAAATCAGTGAGGATACCCAGCCCTGTTAGCAGGTGTCCTCTGGTGGCTCCTTGACTGTCACACAATCATGTGCTGACAGGAAATGTTGCAGCAGCTTCAGTAAATGTTCCTCCCTGAGTTGTGCTCAGTCATGTGGTGGAGAGCTTCAGATGTTCAGAGCAGGAGAGCTCCAACAAGACCAGGACTGTGTATTTTCCACCATCTGCTGACATCACAGTATAACTGGTTCCTGTTAGTAGTGCAGTGTCAGTGGATGCATTTGACCAAAACCAGAGTGGAAACGGTCATAGATGTCGTGTTTCTTCAAGCAGGCTGTGAGGTGGGCAGCAAGCGGCTTCTCAACAAGCTTTGACCTGAAGGAGAAACTGATCTATAATGTTGGATCTAAGCTGGGTTTGCTGAGCTTTGCTTCCACAACAGCATGTTTGAAAAAGCTGGAACACTCCAGTCTGAAGAAAAGCGTTAAAACGGTTTACAAGACAAAAAGCTTTGTGGGGAGAATATCTGAGGGAGCTGAAGACGGCTAATTATCATCAAATGTCACAGGTGTAAAAGTAGAGCAGCAGTGAGCTGCCACAACAAGAACGCTCTGGGGGGGTTTGTCATCGATTTCTTTGATCTTATCTACAGAAAATCAGACTTTTGTTGCTGTCTGCTGTAGAGCGCACATTTATAGGTGAGGCAGCTCGAGACGCAACAGCTGATTGTGTCCAACAAAACTGTGGAAATTCTCCCATTTTCTGATCTGAGTTTTGTGTCTAAAGTTTCAAATCGACTCTTTTATCCAATGGCATGTCCTCAAGTGAAGGTCAACAAAGACGCAGCTGTGGTCACTCAAACCTACATCCTCCGCAGACACGTTGCTGATGCTGAGGCCCAAAGAAACGAAGCGTGTGAGACACGGCCGACTGTGGAGGCTCAGTCTGTCTGTTCTTCTGCTCTTCATCCAACATGTCTGCAGCACTTTACAGGACGCTGCAGACTAGTTACCAAAGAACGAGTCAGGAACACATCAGGAACAAACTGAGACACACAAGTTTTACAGAGACCCAACGAAGATGAAGAGAAAGCTGCTGTAACCTGGAGACCTCAGTCTGACCCTGAAATACCCACAGATGGAGACACAAACACCTCCACCTGCACCGTCTGCAGCAGGGAGGGAAACATCCTGCTGAAGAAACAAGTGCTGCTCACTGTCAGGGCTCAGTGCTGTAGATGCAGGTCAGAGGTCAGAGGTCATGGTGGGACCAGTATCAGTTTACTCCATTGAATCCATTCAGCCTGTGGCTGATAATGTTTCTAATAACGACAAACTGGAAACACAACTTTACGACTGTTTCTTTAACATTTCCTGATATTCAGACACTTCAGCAGGAATCACAGCAGCAGCTGTTTTTGGGGATGATGCAACGAGCCTCATCCACACCTGGAGTTTCTGTCCTTCTACTTTCTAAATACTCACAGGCTCAGGCAGTGGGGGTCACAAAGAGGTGGCTCTGAGCCCTTTATCGTTTGCAGTGCTGATGAACACTCTGATGTTTGCAGACAAAGTTATGATCTGCAGTGAGAGTGAGGAGGAGAGTCTGCAGAGAAGAGAAAGTACAAACAAGGAGAGATGAGGAGGAGGTCAGGGCTGATTGATCTATGACAGGAGGAGAGCAGTAAGAGTGAAGAGGAGGAGATGCAGTGAGACCTGCTGTGATGGAGACGGTGGCACACAGACAGGAGGAGCTGCAGGTGGCAGAGCTGAAGATGCTGAGAGTTTGGTTGGAGGTGAGCAGGATGGACAGGATTAGAAAGAAGAAGATCAGAGGGATCGCTCAGGTCCAGCAGAGCTGCAGTCAGACTGTGTGCTGGATGCTCCACTCCAGAAACGATGGAGGCTGTGTTCAGGTGTGGAGTGGGGCGGGACTTTGACACGCTGTCAGGAGGAGACAGGTCTGCGACGGGAGCCCCGCCCCCTTGTTCCGGCGTGGTTTCCATCCCGGAAGAGAAATTCCTCTCCTGTTTCAGATCAGGAACATCTGCCCGCGTGTGGCTGGACTGTGGCATTATGGGAATTTTAGCCTATGGAAACATTAGTTTAGCCTTTGTGTTGACAGTGTAGAGTTATTTCTGCGGCTGGTTTTTAGCGTGTTGAGACTCTTTTTATTGTATAGGGGATTTTAACCTGTAACTCTGGTTGTGTCTGTTTCCATGGAAATAAATGGTGTGTTTAAGGCCAACTTAGTGTCTGAGCCCTGAGCGCTGACCCACTCACTCCCCTTCTACTTGTATGCAAACGCACTTTGAGGTGCAGATTTAGATCCACCACTTTTAGCGGCTCCACTAACACTGAAGCCTCACACAGGAAGTCATTGCCATGTGCCGTTTATTTACTTTCCGGCTCTTTGAAGCTTCGCTGCCAAATGTGGAGGAAAAGTTTTATGTGGAGCTATCTGCAGCATGTATAAACTGATATTAATCTTTAACAGGGCTGTCAAAACTGAGAGCAAACAAAAGAACTGCTGTATAATGCCGTCCACCCACTCAGTTTAATTGGCTCCCTGGAGCCAGGGAAACATCATGGATGGAGAGTCGTGCTGCTCACAGTTACAGGTGTTTGTTCACTTTCACTTGGTTCTCTCTGCTTTCACTTATTCTTTTATTGTGTTTCTGTGTGAAGCTGTCGTGTCTCCTCTGCAGGTCCAGGATCAAACATCAGGAACAGAAGCAGCTCCATTGATCCGACTCCTCTGATGGCTGATCAATCAGTTTGATCTGTTTGATTATTGATCAGTGATGTCAGAGTGGAGTCAGTGTGATGTATGAAATATATCTTAAACTATCATAAACATGTTTTATCATATAAGTCATTTTTCTACATTTTCTTCTACAGATCAGTTTATGTCAGTATGTCCATGAAGGTTCATTCAGGTCATCGTAGTCGAAGGAGCTTGGAAAGAAAAGCGTCTGGACTTCTTTAAGCTGCTTGAAGACGTTTCACCTTCATCTGAGAAACTTCTTCAGTTCTAGGGCTTAAATCTGGGTCTCTTCAAATGGTGAAGAGTCCCAGATTTAACCCTGTTGGAGTGTCCCCCTTCCCACTCACATCCTGGGCCATCTGACCTCAGGAAATTGCATGATAAGGTGAGAGACAAGAAAAGCAGCTTTTTACACTATAATTACCTGTTTGGGTCCAGTGAGTGTCAATGACAGGAAATCCTCACCTGGTGGTGAGTGAGAGGAACCACAGCAGAGACCTCTGTGTTTAAGAAATGGATGGTTATGGTCGCTGATGCTCTCAGCTCAGTTTTCACACCAGCACACAGAGTGCACAAGCTCCCACTGTGGAGTAGACACTACAGGGACAACAGCCTGTGGAGCTGTTCACACAGACTGTGTAGTTACAGGAAGCTGCCAGCAGGTGGCAGCACATCACCGCAGCGTCAGCCTGCAACTAAAACCTCTGCAGAGACTCTGACGGGTGTCAAACAGGCAGGTGAAAAACATGTCAGTGTAATATATCAAATATGACAGGAAATGGCTTGGATAATTAACATTTGGAAAATAATCCAGAAGTCTGTTGAAGCTGGAGATGTTGGAGGGGAGCAGGAGCAGTCAGGGAGATGGTATGAAATATATCTTAAACTATCATAAACATGTTTTATCATAGAACTCATTTTTCTACATTTTCTTCTACAGATCAGTTTATGTCAGTATGTCCATGAAGGTCCATTGAAGCTGGAGATGTTGGAGGGCAGCAGGAGCAGTCAGGGAGATGGTCACCCTGGCTGACTGCAGTGATGACCCCTGTGAGGGACTAAAGAAAAAAACATCCCCTACTGTTCTGACTGTGCATCACATGGACGGGGGTTTGACTACATCATGTTTAAGATGATTGTACTTAGACACACTGATGCACATGTTGTTTCTACTTTGAACTTACATACAAGTGTTTCCTTCAATGCTTCATGTGACTGTGAACAGTGTGTCTGTCTGTGTGTGTCACACTGTGTGGACAGCAGAGATACTTCCATCCTTTGTGTCAGAGCTCCACCTTGTGGCAGGTTTAAGAACTGCTGTTCTTGTAAAGCTAAATTAGACTGATGCACCTCCGTAACAGACTGTAGAGGGTTTCTGGGGCAGTGACATGAACACTTTGTCTTTATTTATACTGTCATATTTTCCTGTTACATAAACCACAGCATGCTGAATATGAATAAACTGCATTTATGCAACTCAGTCTCTGCTTCTGACTGAGGAAAACCACAAATCATGTGTGTGACGGCTCCATGAAACAGACTCCTGACAGCCTCTGGGGAGCGAGCTCACATTAGCCCTGTTTTATTTTCTTACATTGGCTCCTGGTTAATTTTAGATTTGCTTTAAAATTCTCACACTTGAGCTGTGTGAATGTTTTCAGTCGCGTTATTCAGATTCTGCTCAAGCTGTACGATTGAATCTCAGGGGTTAGAAGTTCATGGGTCACGATGCAGGTTCTCACACTATACGGCCCGATGCGCTGATGTGACCTGAGTGCTCACACTGTGCGTCCATAACATGAAGGTTATAACACAAAAAGTGTCTGTCTGTCTTTCACTCACACAGACATGCACATCACCATCATCAGCTTTGCTAAATTGCTAATGAAGAACATTGACCAGCTGTGACTGAGCAGCAGCGTCCATCCAACTATTTTCACGGTTGATGTGGTCGTGATAATTTTGTGAGGCCACATCGAAAAGGCTCAGATGACCCAAAGTTCTACAAGTTGTGCTTTCATCTCTTATATACTTGTGTGTGCATATATATATGTGTGTATATATATATATATATATATATATATATATATATATACACATACCTTCATGGACACCTTCATTAGTGTCCATGAAGGTCTCTGCTGCTGTTGATCCTCTGAACTGTGACAGAGGTCTCACTCTGGAGGAAACTCTCAGCACTTTCCAGCAGCTCCTCCATCATGGAGGACGTTCCCTCACTGTAACAGGTGGAGGAGAGGAAGCACAGGTGGATCCTCTGAGGAAGAGGAGCGTTCCTACAAATCACATGATCACATGACCAGAGGGGCGTGAAACTCTGAAGGCTCCAACAAAGCAGACCTGTGATCACTTTAACTCAGTATGATGGATTGTTTGGATTTGTCTTTGTTTCTCTGGCTTTTCTTGTGTGTCTTTGTATGTTGGATAGAGTCATGTGACCTGCCCAGGGACTACACATGAGCAGTTTAGCTCAAATCTGGCAGGTTTCCATCTTCTGTTTTTATCCTGATGTCCATGAACATGAACTCTGTCCCTGTCAGATAAATCCAGATAAAAACAGCCAGTTAATAATAATAATAATAATAATAATAATAACTTTATTTATAAAGCGCTTTCAAACAAAGTGTTGTACAACTATTTGAAGATAAAATAAAAGCGATACATAGCAATACAGGTAAAAGACACAATACAAGTTAAAAACAGTAAAAATTTAAAAAATAAAAGCCACAGAATTAAGACATGTAAGATAGGGTGAACAAATGTGTCTTCAGCTTAGTTTTAAAAACCTCCACAGAGCACGCCTGCCTAATATCTTGAGGGAGGTGTTCCACAGAAACGGGGCACGAAAAGAAAAAGCTCTGCAATTGTCTTTTTTCTGGCTCTAGGAACTTTTAGAAGGCCAGAGTCCTGAGATCGGAGAGCGCAGGATGGAACATAAAGATATAAAAGGTCGGAGAGGTATGAAGGTGGTGGTCCCCATCTTTAAGAAGGGGGACCGGAGGGTGTGTTCCAACTACAGGGGGATCACACTCCTCAGCCTCCCCGGGAAAGTCTATGCCAGGGTGCTGGAAAGGAGAGTTCGTCCGCTAGTCGAACCTCGGATGCAGGAGGAACAATGCGGTTTTCGTCCTGGTCGCGGAACACTGGACCAGCTCTTCATCCTCTCGAGGATACTTGAGGGTGCATGGGAGTTTGCCCAACCAGTCTACATGTGTTTTGTGGACTTGGAGAAGGCATTCGACCGTGTCCCTCGGGGTGTCCTGTGGGAGGTGTTGCGGGAGTATGGGGTGTCTGGCCCATTGCTACGGGCCATTCGATCCCTATACAACCGTTGCAAGAGCTTGGTTCGCATTGCCGGCAATAAGTCGGACTTGTTCCCGGTGGGTGATGGGCTCTGCCAGGGCTGCCCTTTGTCACCGGTTCTGTTCATAATTTTTATGGACAGGATTTCTAGGCGCAGCCAAGTGGAGGAGGGCTTTCGCTTTGGTGGCCTCAGGATCTCATCTCTGATTTTTGCGGATGATGTGGTTCTGTTGGCTTCATCGGGTGAGGGCCTCCAGCTCGCACTGGAGCGGTTCGCAGCCGAGTGTGACGCAGCGGGAATGAGGATCAGCACCTCCAAATCTGAGGCCATGGTTCTCAGCCGGAAAAGGGTGGAGTGCCCACTCCGGGTCGAGGATGGGTTCCTGCCCCAAGTGGAGGAGTTCAAGTATCTCGGGGTCTTGTTCGCGAGTGATGGGAGAAGGGAGCCGGAGATCGACAGACGGATTGGGGCTGCAGCTGCAGTAATGCAGACGCTGCACTGGTCCGTCGTGGTGAAGAGGGAGCTGAGTGTAAAAGCGAAGCTCTCAATTTACCGGTCGATCTACGTCCCTACCCTCACCTATGGCCACGAGCTGTGGGTAGTGACCGAAAGGACGAGATCGCGGATACAAGCGGCGGAAATGAGCTTCCTCCGAAGGGTGGCTGGCATCTCCCTTAGAGATAGGGTGAGAAGTTCAGCCATCCGGGAGGGGCTCAGAGTAGAGCCGCTGCTGCTCCACATCGAAAGGAGCCAGCTGAGGTGGTTTGGGCATCTGGTAAGGATGCCCCCTGGGCGCCTCCTGGGTGAGGTGTTCCAGGCATGTCCCACCGGGAGGAGGCCCCGGGGCAGACCCAGGACACGCTGGAGAGATTATATCTCTCGGCTGGCCTGGGAACGCCTTGGTGTTCCCCCGGATGAGCTGGAGGAGGTGGCTGGGGAGAGGGAGGTCTGGGCCTCTTTGCTTAGGCTGCTGCCCCCGCGACCCGGCCCCGGATAAAGCGGATGAAGATGGATGGATGGATGGAGGTATGAAGGTGCCAATCCGTTTAAAGCCTTGTAGGTGAGCAGCAGGACCTTAAAATCTGCTCGAGCCTGACAAGGTAGCCAATGCAGAGAGTTCAGTACAGGGCTAATGTGCTCAAATCCCCAGTTCTTGTTAGAAAGCGAGCAGCTGCATTTTGCACCATCTGTAGACCTGTGAAACTTTTCTTTGGTAGCCAAGAAAGAAGAGCATTACAATAATCAATACGTGAGGACACAAATGCATGCGGCAGAGCCCTCCACAGCGATGTTTCCAGCATCACTTTATTTTATAGCGGCTGGAAGATTTCTGAAAGTCACCAAAAACAACAAAAGTGGGACTTCCTGCTTCTCACAGAGGACTTCCTGCCAGTTCAGACAGAAAAAATAACCAAAGTATGAACAGCATTTCTTCACTCACATGACCTTTAACCTCTGACCGCTGAAGCTTTTCTGCTTCCTTTTCCATCTATTTCAAATTAAACGCCTTCCTAGCTGCTGGACAGTTTTGTATTAACAAGGCTTTTATTGTGAAACACTGATTTTGTCCTTAAGAATATGTGTGGCTCTGACAAACGCTCCGTTCCTTGCTGTGAGAGACAGAGTGTCTCCTCCGTCTGTGTTTAGCTTCCTGTGAGGACAGGAAGTGATGTGAAGGCTTATGACGTGTGAAACTATGAGGAAGCTGAACTCTGTGGCAGTCTGCCGTGATGTTTGGCTGCACACACTAAACTCACTGAAAGAGAGTGTGTGTGTTTTAGTTTGCAATAAGAAGTGAAACACACACACACAGCAGCTGCTTTCAACACACACACTCACTTTGTTCACACGAGGACAAAAAACGTGATTTAACTGAGCTTGTGTGACAAGAAGACAGGAGAGTCTGAGTTTAAGGCTCTGCACAGATGAATCACACGAGCTGGGCAGGTTTCTGTGGAGCTTCACCTGAGACACGAGGACGGAGGAGACAAGGACACAAGGAGGCGAAGGAGACCCGATGACAAAGCGCTCAGAGTACGTAACTGCTCTGACTGGAGGCAGCTTCATGGTGTGAGGGTGGAGAAAAGGCTGAAACATGCTGAAGGTGGTGTTTGACTGCAGGCTGGAAGCATCACACTTCATGACAGCGCTCGTCTCCCTGCTGCACACACGTCTGACTCTTCTTCTGTGCTTCCAGATTAGAGAGCAACAGGCAGGAAGTCATCACCTGTGTGGGCCTCGTTTACTAATGTTTGTATGAAAAAGTTCAAACTTCTCAGAAATGTTACACAATCAGATTTATTGAACATGACTATTTTGTTGTCACCACTGTGCGTATGTTGGGACAGCACAAACACAGTGGTGTATATGTTTGGAAACACTGGAGGCTCAGCGTCTGCTCTTCTTCTGCTCTGCTCCATCCACATCTTTGCCTTATTTTACACACGGCTCCATCAAGTTACAGCTAAACGATGAATGCACTGTTTCCTGCCACAGGCTGCAGATCAGTCAGCCACCCAATGAATCTGTCGTCACAGTCACATGACTTCTCCCTGTGTGAATTAATGTTTTCTATCTGCATTTTATTTATTTCACACAAACTGTTGTTGTAATGTCATCAAATGTCCACTAGATGTCAGCAGTCATCACTGGACATCAGCCTTCATGCTCTGAATACACAAACATACATGTGCACTTAAATGAGCTCACATTATTGATCTGGACTGATGGATCGCCTTTGTTTTTATAAGTCGGTGTTACCATGGAAACGACACTAACACACTATCTAAACATACAGTGGATTTATCTGACTTCAGTCTTGATTCTGCATGGAAACAACAACCTGACATCTTTGATCATAAGTTTCAGAGCGTCACCTGTAACCATGGTTACTGACCTGCAGCCTGACGTCACTCTGAGCAGCTGCATGTATGAGTGTACGCACATGCATGCAGCTGCATGTGTGCAATGTGAGCACATGACTGCACGCACACGAAGTGTATAAAGGTCTGCACCCCTGTAGTCCTGCTGCTGTGAGCGCTCACATCACCAAACCTACGAGGACGAAGCAGCTCTGAGCAGCGTCACTGCTGAGAACACAAAGATGTCCAGGAAAGCTGTGCTGGCTTTGATTCTTCTCTGCCTGTTTACAGCTTCTGTAGGTGAGTGTTTGCATGAGAAAGATGGGAATCATGTGTCCATGCACAGGTACATGCGCTTGCTTGTTTTGTACTGGTGTATTTAAGTCTCTGTGCTAAATGACAGACCCTGATTCATGTGCATGAGAAGAAAAAGCAGTGATTCCAGTGTGTTTATAGGTGTTGACAGATTCATGTTTAAGCTTTGCCTCAGACTTCAGTGTGCAGGAAAAGGACATGAAAATGAGTGGAAGGAGCATTTTGATGTAAAATATTTGATAGATGAAGATAAAGTTTGACAGCAGATTGACCAGGGTGGGCTCAGGGGGGGTTTCATGGGGCCACAGAACCAAAAGAAGAGGCAATATTGAACTGTTTCATCCATGAAGTGAATTTATTTGAAGCACAAACAAAGTGAACAAACATTTAACAATCAAAGTGAAGATTTCACATCCTGCACACGTGCACATCTTTAAAAAGCACTGACTGACATCACTGTGGACTGAAATGTCTGCATGCATGAGTCCATATTTACAGAGAAGTCCACCCAAGGAGGACTTTCCTACCAGCTGGGCTGGAAGCTGCGCCTCCTGTCCCCCATTCATGTGGTGGGGAACGTCCTCAGACTGGGGGGGGTCGTCCTCGCTCCTGCTGATGTCTGAAGAGAGACGAATGTGGAGTAAACACGAGTCTGTAACTGAGAACTACAGTAACTTATTACTTTATCTTTTCATTGTTATTCATGAGTGTTACTGGAACTGAGTGTGTGGAGTGTAATCACAGGGCAGTGTGAGACACACAGGTCTGAGGGCTGGTCCACTGCGTCCCTCACAGCCCGTGTCCTCCTCCTCCTCTCTGTAGTTCCCTCACGCTCTCCATCTTCATCTTTGCTAACAGGGAACAAACGTCTGTTTTTCTTTCATGTCAGCTGATGTTGTTCCAGCTGTGACGCTGAAAGCTGAGCTCCTGTCTCATTATGAGCGACAGCTTCATGTTTCATGTTTGGTTAAAGTAAAAGGATGAAGTCTGTCCCTGAGCCTGTGCGGACTGGATTTGTTCTGTTAAAGTCATGACGCTGGATTTCACTGTGACGTCACCAAACCGTACCGCTTACCTTCGTCTCGTCACGTGTTTTCACGTTAGTGGGCTTTAACGATGCGCTCGTGCTCTTTTTTCTCCTTTCTTCTTGTTCCGAAACCCGCGGGCTGAGAGAGCGAGTGTGCAGCGCACTAAAGAGTCCGTGTTGAACACAAACTAGAACACTAGTTCCAGTTTCCGTGCCAGAGTATTAATTCATCATCGCATCTTCAGCCTTCGCGGGACCGAAGATGTCTAAGACATAGAAATGCTTAATATGGGTTCACCTGATGTCATTGAAAAGATGCACATAGGTAACGCGCAGGCCATCCAGCTCCGAGGTTTATCTCCTCACCTCGAGTCTGCGACACTCTCTCCATGTACTCTCAGATAAGGGCGCGCACATTTCTGCATGAGCTTCTAAATTACAAAGAGCAATTCACAAAACAGAAGCTGACCATCACAAACCAAAAATGGCTCCACTGAGCATCAACCTATCACCAGAATTTACTGATAATCTAAAGACTCACATAACTAGTTTTGTCTCATTTTGTCTTAGTTTGAGACACAAGTGCATGATTATAATACTGTGTAGTTAGATGAGACAGAACTGATGCTTCCTCTTAATTATCCTCTTCATTTTTCCCGAGCCTCAGTAGTGGTAGCCTGACATGACATAACAATGACCCCGTGCCAAGGAGCGCTCAGCCACACTGTTAAGTAGCTCCCCAACAAGGCTTGATCAGGTCCAGGTGTGTGACGAACTTCAAGTGTGGCCAGCCAGCTGGCAGGGCCACCCACCCTCCAGGCCTGAAGGTGCCTGTCACAGCCACATCCACACACGCAAACACACCTTCCTATACACACACACAAGCATGGACACAAGAACAGCAGCACAGTGCAGAAACACACATAATATGAAAGGAGTCATAACTGCTCATGGACTGGGTCGCTCAGACCCAGGTCCCTGACATGGACGGAGTTTTGGCCACAGATTACTGATTACTGGCAGATTACAGATTACTGGCTCCTGACTACAGTAGCCGTAATGCTATCCATCAAGCGAAGTGGTGCGGTTTCGTAGCTTACCAAAGTCGTACTAAAACAATTTTGACAGATTTTTGAGCGACGTGTACCACATAAAATCGGTTTGTGATCAGTGAGCACAACGAGAATTCATACATAAGGCGCACTGGATTATAAAGCGCACTGTTGATTTTTGAGATAATTAAGATAATAAATTTGAGGTGTTGGGTCTAAACTCAGACCCCGCTGTATCCAGGACTTATTCCCGTGAAAGAAAAACAAGGCAACAGCGATCGATCATTTACTTGCAAGGGAGGTCTCGTCGGTATCTCAGCTCATTACGAATGACCCCGACAACGGCCTCCTCTCGCTGCCTTTTATTGGGAAAACATTTCATCACAGCAAGGCAATGCCCACATGGTTCTTATGGAACGCCAGGACTGCCATAATGAATTAATTAAATACACCATTAAATAATTAATTAAATGTGGCAATAATTAATTAAAATGGGAAATAATTAATTAATTAAATAGTTATGACACATGTAATTAATTAATTATTGGCACATTTAATTAATTATTTATGTATTTCACATTTTAATTAATTATTGACACATTTAATTAATTATTGACACATTTAATTAATTATTGACACATTTAATTAATTATTTAATGATATATTTATTTATTTCATTTTGGCAGTCCTGGCGCCTGGCTCTCATCATGAAATAATTTTATCTGTCAACCTCACCCATCAAACTCAGGGGGCGGGGTTAACGCTGCCCATGCTGCTTCTCTAACATTTGATTGGTTGCCGTGCAAAGTAAGTCAAAACAGGTTGATCCTAGATAATCGATTGCTTGTGTAGACTTGGGGCAGCCAGGTATCCCAGAATACATTTCAAATCACAGGCAGCAATGGTGGTGGTGTAGTTTTAAAATACCCCGTTTTTCTGTCACCAACTACACTTTTAACAGTGTTTTAGCTGCGAATGTCGCGCTGTAATCTTCACGTCTGGTCAGGTTGTCAACATAGAACATGTTTGCAAAGGTGCTCAGATGTTTTCAGAGATTTCAGTAGCTCTGCTAACAGTCAGCATGCAGAGTGCACCGAGGGGGTTACGTTAACCGGTTTGTTTACATATTCCACTCTCTGTGTTCCACGTGTTGCATTCGCAAATTCTCATTTTCACCGAACGATCGTCTCTTTCCGCCTGGTCTTGTGTCTCTGTGCCTCTGTAACATAAAGAACGAGCTGACATTTTTCTCACGAAACCAGCGATCAGCTCAACAGGCCCTCAGTTTACCTGCATGCATCCTCCTCCTCACCTGTCAGCTGTTTAACACCTGCTGCTAATTCAAGAAACACGCCCACGTTACCTGGTGATAGTCACAGTTTAACTGGGCAGCCGGTGCTCGATATTACGCAACGTCAGCACATTTTTCTGCACAAGATAAGTAAATATAGTTTTTCCCGAGCGCAGAGCTGCTGGAGCTTGTTTCCCAACAGAGCGCTTTATAGGCGAACCCGCTTCATCAGCAGCTGATGTCCAATCACCGGCACACAACTTTGAAACCTCACCTGAGTTTTAGCTCTCAGTGTTAAACGCTGGACTTAATTCACTCAGGTTTTGTCTGTCGGGTCATGTTTACTTCGCTGTTTTATTTACAACTGAGCAAATCGGTTTGGCTGAGGTTAAAGTTACGTTTCATAACTGCACAGTTTTACAGACGTTTAATGGTTCACTGGCACATGTGTTAGACTGAACTATTCGCTTTTCTTTATCTGGTGTGTTTTGGATTTAAC
Organism: Neolamprologus multifasciatus; assembly: GCF_963576455.1. Taxonomy (NCBI): domain Eukaryota; kingdom Metazoa; phylum Chordata; class Actinopteri; order Cichliformes; family Cichlidae; genus Neolamprologus; species Neolamprologus multifasciatus. The sequence continues at coordinate 36,856,241 of NC_140456.1, read as the reverse complement.
AGTAAATTTTGAGATTAAACTGACTTTTAAAATGTTTTTATACAAAGAGGAAGGAGAAGGCGCATTTCCACCGAGAGGAGCAGAGTTTCCAACTACATGTTCATAATGCAGACTGCAACCTGGACAGAAATATTATATCATCTGTTTTTTAATAGGTTTTCTAAGCACAGGTTCACCTGTTCAACCAATCGCTTTCATTCCGCTTTGACAAACTGACGGTTCATCTCTGTTACAGTGTTGTTAGACTGCTATATTTGTGTGTTCTTTATGCTGTAGATGTTCACGTCTCTGGAATAGTTGGCAGTATTAAGGATGCTTTTCTGTAAAATCATATTGATATGACCCGTGAATTATTCGTAGATGACAGATTAGTCAGCTGGGAAACGCTGTGTTACCTCAGAGAGCTGAAGATATCGTGGATATGCTGACCTCGCTCTGTGGTGTACAGGTCCGTTTACCCTCATGATTAATATTCACAATAAAAATATTAGCCGAACATCATGAAGTCTGTATGTGTGTCATAGTTTCGAACAACCTTTGTACAGTTAAAGCAGTTACTACATGACGGAAACACCAACGTTATCTCTTTTATGCGTTTATACACAGGTCACACTGATGACTGAACAAAAACCCAAAGATCAGCTGTTAATCAAATTTATTTGCTCTCTCTCCTCCTTAAACATGTTTTTAATGTTAGTTATAATTCAGAATTGGCGACTGAAACACGTAGGACACATAAGAACATCAGGAAATAAAACCCTGATAAATATAACCTCAGTAAAAGAAGTCAGTGTCAGCGGGGATTATTACAGCTGTGTACCGGGGCCTGCGCTTTGTCGGTGGTATTAACAGCTCGATTGCTTGCGAGGCGAGCGGGTCTAAACACGCTTTGCCGCGAGACTGGGCAGACATCTCCGAAATCATCGAAGCACTTTTGCAAAGAGGCTGTATCTTGAGAAACCGACCAGACACATGAAGATTAAACCACTACATTCTCGGCTAAAAAAATATTAAAACTGTATTTGGTGACACACAAACAGGGTTTTTCAAAGTTCAGTTCTGTTAGTTTCCACATGCTGGTTGTTGTGTGTGCTAAAAACAATGGCCACCAGGCCAAAGCAATGGTTTTGAGTCGATCAGTGTTAACCCCGCCCCCTGAGTTTGATGGGTGAGGTTGACAGATAAAATTATTTCATGATGAGAGCCAGGCGCCAGGACTGCCAAAATGAAATAAATAAATATATCATTAAATAATTAATTAAATGTGTCAATAATTAATTAAAATGTGAAATACATAAATAATTAATTAAATGTGTCAATAAATAATTAATTAAATGTGTCAATAATTAATTAAATGTGTCAATAATTAATTAAATGTGTCAATAATTAATTAAATGTGTCAATAATTAATTAAAATGTGAAATACATAAATAATTAATTAAATGTGCCAATAATTAATTAATTACATGTGTCATAACTATTTAATTAATTAATTATTTCCCATTTTAATTAATTATTGCCACATTTAATTAATTATTTAATGGTGTATTTAATTAATTCATTATGGCAGTCCTGGCGTTCCATAGGTTCTAAGACAAGGCATTGTATGTATATGTGTGAACTTCTGTATGTATGTAAAAAAGTGTGTGTGTGTGTGTGTGTGTGTGTGTGTGTGTGTGTGTGTGAGACCTCCTGCTGGGCAGGAAGCTTACATCAAAAAGACCTTCACAAAGATGTGTCTGTAATAAAAGACTACAGCCCCCCACCCAGAGCCTCGACAGGCTGGGGAGGGGGACAGTGGAATTCCTTTCATCACAGAGTTAAAACAATGTAGAGATGGTAAGCATAAAAATGACAACATTTAACAATTCACTCTAACAAAAGGATTTTAAGTGCACCTTAAAGTGCAGCAAATACGGTAGTCACTGTTGTTACTGGGAACAGAAGAGAGTTATAACACAAAAACATTTTTGAGTAAACATAAAAGTAACAACCTCTGGGTTTTTACACAAAATTTCACCTGAGCCCTTCATACATTTCAAACTATATTGCAATCCATTCAGGCACTGCCAGTGAAAACTTATTAATAGCTACATGAAAATAACTTGCATTCAGCACTTTAATTAAGATGTGATTTTATGTTGGTAAATGTGAAAGAGTTTACAATATTCTGACAAAGCAAAAATCAGTAATTATACAGTAAATATATCAGTAAATATCCTGCAGACATTACCATGAAGCAAAAAATAAAAACCCAACAAAAAATTTAATTAAAACTGATAACATCAGAAGTATGCAGGAAAAAAAAAATCAAATTCTAAAACAAAACAAAAAAACATGCAGAAATTTGCAATCACACATTTGGTGAAAGGTTTAAATGAAAATGTTTAAATATAATATTAAAAACTACATGAAACATAAATGGATATTGTTAAGAAATACACTATAAGCATACACTATCATGCCATGAAAAGGTAAAAAAAAAATCTGTAATTGTTGTGTATCATAACCCAAATTTATGGTGTCAAAATGCTATAAGTCAATAAGAAAAAAATCGATGAGTAATGAGTTTTTCTTTACTCCTAGAAGAGATTAACAGCTAGGTAGGCACAAATTCAGCATTTGGACAGGTCCTAGGAGCACTGAGAATGTTATGTTTAGTGACAGTGGCTGTTAGCAAGATCATCTGTATGTGACAGCTCTCCATTTTATTTCAAACCTAGATGTTTATAGAGAAAGGGATCCTCCTCACGGAGAATCTCAAACATTTCTGAATCAGCACCTTTCCTGCTCACAGTGTCAAAAACCCAACGAGCTTTATCTTTTCTGTTTTCCTCTGTTTTTGCTTTGTCCACTTCATCCATAGTTAACACTTTTTTTTTCCAGCAGGTGGTCCAGCAGACTGCTGAGAACAGGTCCTGATATACTTTCGATAAAGCTCCTCCGTATCTTTTTTGGACCAGCATCCAAAGATTTCACAGTACCAGTTGTTCCTCCAGTAGGCAAAAGACAAACCTCTGTTTCCCAAACACAGGTGGAGCTGCTCCTGTCTCTCAGACACAGGTTAATATCTGTAAAGACTTCTTTTAAGAACACCTGAAATGATGGGAAGTAGCTTTCGAAGGACTCCTCTTGAAAATCAGCTTGTTTTGGTTGAACTTTAATGAGGTCATGTTCAGGATCAGTGGCCAGAGTGTAAGCCTGCTTTGGATGCAGTTTGCAGTCAGAGGTTGTCTCGATGTATATCTCAGTTTTGTCTGACTTCTTCCTGTCACGCCGCATTTTGGGGAACACAATATTACGTGGCAACATGAACACACTGAGGACAGATCTGGGATTACAATCGTTTAGGGGTTTGTAGAAGAGCAGAACCAATGATTGGACTGGGTCAGGAGGAGAGTCTTCATCCTTGACATTACCATAAGCAGAAAACCCTTTGATGTTTATAATAGCATGAGTTTTGGTTATCTGGTGAGGGTGGATAAACTCGATGCTCTCATCTTTCACATGAGCAACCTGCAAGAACTGGCCTCCACCTGTGGAGATGACCTCGCAGTGTAGGATATGAAGCTGACACAAAGACTGCTGAGGACATGTGATGTCAAACAGGGGTCCTGCAGGCTTCTTGTGGTGTTGGGCCAGCAGCCTTCTGTTCCAAGGGACAGTCCTGTAAACCACATCTCCTTCTCCAGGCACGTGCAGAGGAGGGGGCTAGAGGGGCTTGAGCACCCGCCCCTTTCCTGATGGGTGCCTTTTTAAAAAAAAAGTATTTATTTATTTTAATGTGTGTGTGCGTGCGGAGTCCTGTCTGTGCCCCTCAACAATAATATTTAACTATTAATCACAGTTTTGCTAAATAAAAGGATCTGGCTTGCATCAGTCACATGATCACATTTAACCAATGATCGCCCTTGACGGCAGAACGCGCTGGTTACAAGCCGGGAACGAGCTCACAAAGAGCACGCGCATTTTTAGCGGTCCGGAGCTGCAGGAGAAACACAAGTTAACTCAGAGACACAGACTGATGCGACAAAACCAGTAAGTAGGTGTACAGCGTACACTGTAGTGTATAGCACACAGGAGTGTTAGCTTATTACGGACACGTTGGTAAGTTGTCTTGTTGCAACTGACGAACTGAAACAAATGAGCGTGAGAAATGTGTGTGCAACAGCGCGACAAACATTACCTGTCCTTTTATTAACTGCACATGTAGTGCTGGTCATAGCTGCTGGCTACCTGTGTAAGGCTGTCATGGGTCTGTAGCTCTGTCACCGTTTTAGGGAACATATTTAGTTTTAAAGAAGTTTCCGGGCTTTTCCTGCCTTTCTGGAGGGATTATATTTCACTAAAAAACAATCTAATATGCATGTCCACATAATCATGCATTATTATAATTATAATATATTAAAAAAACACACGCTGTATTTTAAAGAACATACATTAAGAAGCAGATTATATTAGATTTATATTTTAAATAAGACAAAATTTGGTTTTTACAGCAGTAAAATGATTGTATCTCTACAGTTTAAAAAAGCTTTGCTCCTGCACAGAGTGGATAGTGAAACAAATGGAATAATCATAAATACATTATTTCATATTTATTACTTCCCCCTCCTCATTGCTTTATTATTGTAGCTCTAGTAATAAATAATAATGTAAGGATTCTGGATCAGCACAGTGATGCCCATAGTATATACAGTATTCTGAAGGAGGTCTAAAATGTCACTGTGTGTGCGTGCATGTGTGTGTTTTATTTAGATGGATTAAATATATATATATATATTACTCATGATATAACATTGTCCAGACATGCCTGGTAAGGACATGAGGAGGGAACAGTAGGAGCTGTGTGAGGCTACTAAAGGCAGTGGATCCCTCAGCAGCTGGATTACAAAGAGCACATGTACCAGCTATAACATTTTTCTGTCATCATTTTATTATAGATTTAGTACAAGAGTTGTTAGGTGTGGATAATTAGATTATAGTTTATTGCAATAGCAAGTTGTGCCTTGTTCTCAGATAGACAGCAAGTGGAGAGTGATATATGAAATGATGGGATGGAAGAAGAGAAGCAAAGAGTGATTCACAGGCAGAGCCTAAATTATTTCTCACAGTTTTTTTTGTTGCCTTATGGTTCCAAGCGCTGTCACCAATCTTTGCATTTTGTTATTATCTCATGACACTTGTTTAATCAGCTACCATCTCTCCTATGGACCTTTTACTGTCTACAGTCTCAGATCAACACAGCCCTGCCCTTCCCATATTAGATTCTTGATGAATGTGTGTTGTTGTTATTCAGCCTGGTTCAATGTGCCCCTTTTTAACTTTGAGCACCCGCCCCTTTAAACCTCTCTGCACAGCCCTGTCCTTCTCCCTTCATGACAAACACCAGGTTGGTCACACTGCACTGGAACAGGCCTGGACAGGAGCACTGGAACATGTAGGTTTCATCACCAAAACCATCAACACTGATGTTGGGTGTATACTCATGTAACTTCATGGATGGTAAGCTTGCTGCCCGTGTTAAGTTGTTCCTTGGTACGTTGCTCAATAAAGATGAGTGACTTTGAGAGCGAGTCAGGCAGCAGAAAGCTGTGGAGTAGTGCAGGTGGGAGCTTGGTGGCAGGGTGCTGCTCACTGAATTAAACTCAGTCCTGACAGGTGTTTCTCCTGTATGATTTTCAACATCTGGATGGGTTTCTGCTTGCCAGAGAGAAGCTCCAAAAGGTTTTTCAAGCTTTTCTTCATTGCTGCATTCAGGAGACCCAGTTACCAGTAGACTGTGAGAAAGTGTGGAAACAGACGATTTACTTTGGTATCTGCTGTAGTTCATAGGTTCACAGTTTAATTTAGTAACCTGACTTCTAAGTCTCAAGTTCCGCTCTATTATACTAACTATTAAATTTCAGGCAATGCTTTTATTCACAAAGTTTGTGCAGAATGTATGTCACCAAATTTAAATCAGACCACATATGGTCCTTTTAGTGTTGAGGTCATTTACTTTTCGTAAGTTCTGAGGCGATCTGTAGCACCTCCTCTACTGTCTCTGTGGCTGCTGTGCTCCGTCAACATATGGCTAATTACTGACACAACACTATTTGACAGTGTGAGATAATCCTGCTGATTGATTCACCAGTGTGCCCTCACTCAATCCACTCGATGGTGAGTCAGCTGCTTTATTTTGGATATAATTGATGAAAATATGGAGCCGCGATCGTTCATTCAAAGAGCCAGTGAGCTAATGCTGGGTTAGTGAAGCTTAAGTTTTGTGTTTCATTTATTAAATGCCCGCTTTTCCTATTATTTTTCCTATTATTCCGTTATCATTATGCCCGATTGTTAAATTAATGCTTCTAGTGTTGGGTGAACAATTAAATTTTGTAGTTTTTAGCGTTTTAGATGGTTTTTGTTACGTTTCCTATTTAACACTAAAATGGCCTATGGTACTTTTGAATTAGTTTGAACTCATTTAGACTATTGGACCTGTTGCACAAAACACAAACATTTAAAGTTTGTTTTTGAATATCTGAATAACTCTGCATAGGTTTTCCTGCCAGAGAAGCTCAAAGGATCAGAACTATCAAAATTTATATTTTGGTAAAATGGATACTGGAGGTGCTCTGTGTTGCCAGCTGAAGGATTCTGGAGTGCACCAGACCAGGCTGAAGAGAGATAATAATGATCCACCAAGAACACAAGAACACATTATGAAATTTCTTCACCCAGTCTTCCTTAACTGGGTGAAGGAGATTTTCTAGGACATCTGCCAGTCAGTGACATTTTATTTTCATCTCACAACAGGACACTGCAAGCAACATGGAATACACAGAGTTTCTGTCTGATTTCTCAGACTTTATATCTGATTTAGTTCTGAGCTCAGATAAAATAATTATTGTGGGTGATTTTAACATCCATGTAGATGCTAAAAATGACAGCCTCAACATGGCATTTAATCTGTTGTTAGACTCAATTGGTTTCTCTCAAAATGTAAAAGAACCCACCCACCACTTTAATCACACTCTAGATCTGGTTTTAACATATCGATTATCTTGTTAATAATTTCACCTCCTCACTACGTACGACTCTGGATACTGTAGCTCCAGTGAAAACGAAGGTCTCTAATCAGAAGTACCTGACCCCGTGGTATAATTCTCAAACACGTACCCTCAAGCAGATGACTCGTAAGCTGGAGAGGAAATGGCGTGTCACAAATTTAGAGGATCATCATTTAGCCTGGAGAAATAGTTTGTTGCTTTATAAGAAAGCCCTCCGCAAAGCCAGAACATCTTACTACTCATCACTGATTGAAGAAAATAAGAACAACCCCAGGTTTCTCTTCAGCACTGTAGCCAGGCTGACAAAAAGTCAGAGCTCTTTTGAGCCAACCATCCCTTTAACGTTAACTAGTGATGACTTCATGAACTTCTTCACAAATAAAATTTTTATCATTAGAGAAAAAATTACCAATAATCATCCCACAGATGTAATATTATCTACAGCTACTCTTAGTACCATTGATGTTAAGTTAGACTCTTTTTCTCCAATCGATCTTTCTGAGTTAACGTCAATAATTACTTCCTCCAAACCATCAACGTGTCTTTTAGACCCCATTCCTACAAAACTGCTCAAAGAAGTCCTGCCATTGATTAATTCTTCGATCTTATATATGATCAACCTATCTCTAATAATCGGCTATGTACCACAGGCCTTCAAGGTGGCTGCAGTTAAACCTTTACTCAAAAAGCATCTCTAGACCCAGCAGTCTTAGCTAATTATAGGCCAATTCTGTTTACATTATACATGCTTCCCCTAGGCAGCATCATTAGAAGACAGCATACATTTACACTGCTATGCAGATGACACCCAGCTCTATCTGTCCATGAAGCCAGATAACACACACCAATGAGTTAAACTGCAGGAATGTCTTAAAGACATAAAGACTTGGATGGCCACTAACTTTCTGCTTCTTAACTCAGATAAAACTGAGGTCATTGTACTCGGCGCTGAAAAGCTTAGAAATATGGTATCTAACCAGATTCTTACTCTGGATGGCATTACCTTGGCCTCCAGTAACACTGTGAGGAACCTTGGAGTCATTTTTGACCAGGACATGTCCTTCAACGCACATATTAAACAAATATGTAAGACTGTGTTCTTCCATTTGTGCAACATCTCTAAAATTAGAAATATCCTGTCTCAGAGTGACGCTGAAAAAACTAGTTCATGCATTTATTACTTCCAGGCTGGACGACTGCAATTCATTATTATCAGGAAGTCCAAAAAACTCACTGAAAAGCCTTCAGTTAATCCAAAATGCTGCAGCAAGAGTCCTGACAGGGACTAGAAAGAGAGAGCATATTTCTCCTGTTTTGGCTTCCTGTTAAATCCAGAATTCAAAATCCTGCTCCTCACATACAAGGTCTTAAATAATCAGGCTCCATCTTATCTTAATGACCTTGTAGTACCATATCACCCTATTAGAGCACTTCGCTCTCGCTCTGCAGGCCTACTTGTTGTTCCTAGAGTATTTAAAAGTAGAATGGGAGGGAGAGCCTTCAGTTTTCAGGCCCCTCTTCTGTGGAACCAGCTTCCAGTTTGGATTCAGGAGACAGACACTATCTCTACTTTTAAGATTAGGCTTCAAACTTTCCTTTTTGCTAAAGCATATAGTTAGGGCTGGACCAGGTGACCCTGAATCCTCCCTTAGTTATGCTGCAATAGGCGTAGGCTGCCAGGGGATTCCCATGATGCACTGAGCAACAGTTTAATTCAGATCCCTCAAACACACCACTAATTAATTAAACTGTAATTAACCAGAAGCAGTTCAGGCAGCACGGTGGTACAGTGGTTAGCACTGTTGCTGCACAGCAAGAAGGTCCTGAGTTCAATTCCACCATCAGGCCGGGGTCTTTCTGTGTGGAGTTTGCATGTTCTCCCCGTGTTTGCGTGGGTTCCCTCCGGGTACTCCAGCTTCCTCCCACCGTCCAAAGACATGCAGCTTGTGGGGATAGGTTAATTGGATAATCCAAATTGTCACTAGGTGTGAATGTGCGAGTGAAAGTGAGTGCGAATGGTTCTCTGTCCCTGTCCGTTGGCCCTGCGACAGACTGGCGACCTGTCCAGGGTGTACCCCGCCTCTCGCCCTATGACAGCTGGGATAGGCTCCAGCGCCCCCCGCGACCCTGAAAAGGATAAGTGGAAGCGAATGGATGGATGGATTAACCAGAAGCAATGTAAACCGTAAACTCAAGTGAGTTATCACATAATCTGTTCCGTCAGGTTGAGGTTTTTTTTTTAGTAATTATGGTCACCTGGCACACCTTTAGTTTAATGGGAAGAGCAAGCGGACATATGCCGTTTGGCGAATAGTGGCTTGCCTGGGTTTGAGTCGGACCTGTGGCCCTGGTCTTCCCTCTCTCGCTCCCTCTGCTTTTCTGTCAGTCTCTACTGTCCCTATCAAATAAATCCAAAAAAGACCCCCATTCTTTTTTTTAAATAAACAAATAAAATAATTATAATTTGGTCACCTGTATGAAGGTTTTTCAGCCTCAGTCATTTGTGCTTTTCTGAATCCTAAAAAGTGGACAGTAAAAAAAAGATTAGGAAATGACTTCACACAATTGACGGTTCTATAACAGGACGAGACTGCTGATACTCAACTGCACACAGAGAAACTGATGAACCAGATGAATAGAATGAAAACCCAGGATAAAGAGTTTGAGTGAATGTGGTGTTGAAGGTGTGTAGGTGGATCAGAGTGTCAGAGGAGACTCTGTAGAAGGACAGAGTGCCAGCAGGACAGTCCACATACACTGCTGCTCTGTTAGAGACAGAGGAGGAGGAGGAGGAGGAGGAGGAGATGGATGTTCGACTGTTATTGTGCCTGACACAAACAGGACCATCATCATAAGAACAGTGGAGACTCCAGGACTGATGATTGTATCCAAACACGCAGTCTTCACCATTTCCTTTCCTTCCGATGCTTCTGTAACTCACTGATATAGCGACCTCTCCTCTCCACTCGACCTCCCAGTAACAGCGACCAGTCAGACCATTTCTACACAGCAGCTGATGACAAAAAAATCTGTCTGGATGATCAGGATATGACTGAACCTCCTCCACACGTGTCACCTTCCTGTTGTTGTCAGACAGTTGGAGCTCTGTGTTCACTGTGTTTGTGTCGATTGTGAGTTGACAGGAATCTGATGGAGAGAACAAACACAATCCAGCTGCAGTTATTGATCCATCATCTGTTCATTGATTGACACTTTGATGATGACTCCTGACATGATGAAGATGGTTGAATGTGTGCTGCTTTGTTTTCATGAATCCCATTAAAAACACACTTACACTTCCTCAGACCTGGTCTCAACCATCGGACTCCAGCAGGCTCCACCCTGAAAGGAGGAGGGGGGTCAGAGCAGCACAGTCAGCATGCACACATGGACATTACATGGCTCTCATACACATGAACATTCACAGTGTTCATCAAAGTGAAAGCCTGGAGGAATGAATTGTCTTTGGTGTCTGTTTTTTTGTTAACAACACTCTGTATCGTCTGCCTGAAGGAAGAAATGTGAACAGTTTATCTCCATGATGTGAAAGGTCTGTAGAGATGTGTTTGTCCCTCATTCTGGACCTTTACAAGTCCTGGATGGAGGAAAGACAGCACAGATGAGCCTCTCTAAAGACCTTATTGTCTGGCCCTGTCATGCTTCATGACTGAGGCCAACCAGACAGTGATTGCTGGAAACAGGACAGACTGGATGATGCCATTTCTCCAGACTGCACAGGGTTATATCTTTGGATTAGTTCTGACACATTAAACAACAACTCTGCAACTATTTCCCTAATAATGCAGCCGAGGCCTCAGGCAGTTTTAATATAACCATTTCAAACTATTTACAGAACAATCAGGTGGTCTGACAGCAGGAGGTGGATCACTCCTGTTTTCCATGTGGACACAGCGTTTACACTGCAATCTGCCTTTGGTGGCTTTAAGGCAGCAACTGTGATGTTTACTAGTAGAACTGACACACAAAACACAACAACGACTACACTACACACTAACTACACACTAACTAAAGCCTCCAAACACGCTAAACATCACAAATCTCTCACGTATCGAAACTTTCTCTCTCTCTCGACATTACATAGCTCTCATAAACATACTTTTAAGGCACTGATAAAGGAACAGTGCAACATTTTCAAAAATGGTAAATGGCCTGTATTTATATAGCGCTTTACTAGTCCCTAAGGACCCCAAAGCGCTTTACACATCCAGTCATCCACCCATCCACACACTGGTGATGGCAGCTACATTGCAGCCACAGCCGCCCTGGGGCGCACTGACAGAGGCGAGGCTGCCGGACACTGGCGCCACCGGGCCCTCTGACCACCACCAGTAGGCAACGGGTGAAGTGTCTTGTCCTTGGGCAATTATAAAAATGTGAGCAGCTAACCCAATGACCGAGACTGTCGGAGCCGGGGCTCAAACCGGCAACCTTCCGATTACAAGGCAAACTGCCAACTCCTGAGCCACACTCCCACTCCTTGAAATAGTCATGTGAATATTGTCATCTGATTGGTTTGAATCCTCTAGTCAGTTACAGAAAGAGGTCCTCCCAAAGAAGTTAATGCTAAATAGACTACCATTAGTGGCTAATGCTAATTTTAGGTGAATAACCATTGGCACCTAACGCTGCTCACATTGATTTGAATTTGAGCAGCTAATGCTAAGTAGGCCGTTTTCCTTTGCTTTGTAAGAATGACAGCAGCTAATGATACAATGTCTACTGTTATTAACCAATGCTAATTTGATGTGAATTTGCATTATCGATAATTATTACCAGCTAATGCTAATAGCATATTCCCTTTCCTTTTAACAATGTGAGCAGCTAGTGCTAAGTAGGCTGATGTTAGCAGCTAATTCTAATTTGATGTGGATTAGCATTATATTAGTGAGCAGTTAATGCTAAGTAGGCTGCCGTTATTAACGAATGCTGCTTTGACGTGAATTAGTATCATGCGCTAATGCTAACACTGTTTTCCCTGGCTTTGTAACAATGTGAGTAGCTAATCATAACACAACACTATTTTCCCTTGCATTATAAAAATGTGAGCAGCTAATGATAAGTAGGCCGCCATTAGCAACTATGTCTAATTTTAGTTGAATAAGCATTAGCACCTAATGCTTATATCATTTTTCTTTGCTTTATAACGATGTGAGCAACTAATGCTAAGCAGGCTGCCGTTATTAACTAATGCTAATTTGATGTGAATTAGCATTATGCGTTAATGTTAACACTGTTTTCCCTTACTTTTTAACAACGTGAGCGGCTAATGCTAAGTAGGCTGTTGTTAATAGCTAATGCTAAATTAATGAGAGTTAGCATTATTGAATAATGCTAACACTGTTTTCTCTTACTTTTTAACAATGATAGTAGCTATTGCTAATACTCTCTTCCCTTGGGTTATAATGATGTGAGGAGTTAATGCTAAATAGGCTGCCATGAGTGACACTTTTCTCTTGCGTTATAACGATGTGAAGAGTTTATGCTAAGTAGGCTGCCATTAGTAGCTAAGGCCACTTTGCTCTGCTAAGGATTTGTGTGACCATGATGTATTCTGACAAATTCTACATTCATAGCTGAATTCACAATAAATGTGTGCTCAAGTACATATTTTTCTGTTATTGTTGTCAAATAACAGAAGGAGAATTAAATATTTCTGACTGTCTGAGGCAAAATTGAATCGAACCAAATGGATTACAGAAATCAGTGATGATATCCAGCCCTACTGAGCAACCTAGGCCCGACAGAAGTGGATGTAGCTGTGGGTAATAAAAGATGAAAAGAACGATTGATAACTTTTTTGTTAAGGCCTGATCCGTGTGAAATTCATAGCCAGTGCTCTGACATGGCGCCATCAATCTGTGAACACTGAAAAAGCACAGTATATCCAGAAAACACATTATATGCTCCGATAAATGCACAGCCCAAGTGTCCCCTCTCCCCACTGCCTTTCAGCGGCACGCAGCAGCAAACAGGTCGTCAGAGGAGCCGATGTGATGATTAAGTTAAACATTGTCTACAATATTGCCAAAGAGTGCCAAAGCACTTTAAGCACAAGCACTTTTTCAGTAACTTGTCTTTCTTGTAGAAATGTGCTCCAAATAAAGAACTTTGTGTTGATAAGATTGTTTGTTAATCATTTGCAAATCAATATTGTCTGTATGGACAGCAATTTCCCCCACCAAAAAGTGCACATGTAAAACTGCGGTGTTAAGTGATGCGGTTAAAAAATTTGAGTGCGCCTAGGGCTGGGCCACATTATACCATTCAAGGTAATACCGGTATAATGTTAGGCAACAATAAGAAAATTAAATATCGCGATAGAATATGGGTAACATTTCCAAATGTTAGCTGCTCCTGTCTCCCTCTTTGTCACACACACAGACTGAAATGATTCACAGCCTTGTTTCATCCTTCTGTCAGTGTCACTGACTGCCACTGTGACTGTGGACATACAGCATGGGAAACACACACATTGCTGACACTTTATTAGGTACACAGTGGGCACTATCTCAGGTACACCTGTGACCTAATAAAGTGCATGTAATGTTACAAAATGTTGTCTCTGTCCAAATATTTATGGACCTAACTGTAGGTCTACTTTTAATGAAACTCTCAACATGACTTATCAGTTATCATTAATGTTCCTGCAAACAGACTCCTTGGAGACCCCTACATAAATATCCATGTACTATCCAGCTAGACTAGTGTGTCTGTCCCTGAAAATATTCCTGCATGTGTGATTGTTCATGTGTCATCTGCAGGAAACAAACAGGAAGTGAGTGAAGGACACAGGAAATGTTTTCAGCTCTTCCTCCTCTATCAGACATCATCTCCATACCTGAGAGTGTCCAGTCTCCAGCCTGGATCCTTCAGTCCAGCCGACAGTAGCTTAATTCCTGAGTCACCAGGATGATTGTAGCTCAGGTCCAGCTCTCTCAGATGGGAGGGGTTGGAGCTCAGAGCTGAGGCCAGAGAAGTACAGCCTTCCTCTTTAATCAGACAGCCTGATAGGCTGCAGACACACAAAACAACAATCCATCTGTCAACAATCATTTTCTCTTTGTCACAATAACATCGATCCATTTACATCCATTCAATGTAACTTTAGTTATAAGTGACAGTTCCCAACAGACAACAACAGTCATCTGAAGCTGTTTAACAGTGTAAGGTAACAGCCTCCAATATTAGAGAGAAAGCCCCAAACATCAGACAATCCACTGTGAGCAGCACTTGGTGATGGTGGGAAGAAGAACTCCCTTTGACACAAAGATCCTCCCAGTGAAAACAGGCTCCAGGAGGAGCATCTACCATGACTGGTTGCAGGGTGAGGAAAAAAAGAAGACATGAGCTCAGAGAGACAAGAACAAAACACAAACTAAGGAGAGAGAAGACAAAAGTTAAGGACATGCAGTAGTGACATATAAAAGCATCAGGAGTGAAAAGATGGGAGTGGAGAAGAAAGCAGAGCATCATGGGAAGTCCACCAACAGCCTGAGCCTATAGCAGCATAACTAAGGGGTGGTTCAAGGTCACCTGATCCAGCTCGAACTATAAGCTTTATCAAAAAGGAAAGTTTCATGAACATCAAGAATGCAGCGAGTGGTAAAATAAAGATTTGACCTCAGTGTGCTCAGTGTTACTGTCTATTCCTAACATATTCCTAACATGATAGCTGCACTTTAGAGCTCTAAAACTGGAACTGACACATATTTAAACTCTACATGTTACTCAGTACATTCAGTTCTGACACTCGCCGCACAGTCAAACAAAGGAAACATGGAGATCACATCAGTTTGTCATCAAAGTCTAATTATTAGGGCAACTTAACCTGTTATTATCTCGTTAACTCATTAATTGATTAACATCAGCAATAATTTTAATCACAGCTTTTAAAATCATGATTATTGTGAAAGTGCTCACTGGCTCTGAATATAAAAGCCATGGGTCACAGGAGGGATGTTGATCAGTGCTGGCTTGAAATGGGCGTCATTATGCGTCTCAGCCAATGAGAGCATTGAGGGTGGGCCTAATACTACTGCAGCGTTCACATGACCCAGGACAGAAAGAAAGGGGCGGGGACAGAAGGACTGAAGTATCACTTGAATGCATTACACGCTGTTGATGGCAGCAAACAAACCACCCAAACAAACAGAGGTGGGAGGCTTGGGCAGACTATGTTGGATCAGCTTGTGGGAGGAGTCTAGATAAACCAAAGAAAGACAAGCTAACAAACGCCACAGTGAAGTGAAGTGAAGTGAAGCTACAAACTGCAGGCTGATTAGTGTTGTTGAAGAAGTCAGTCTGAGGAACGTTCTTAGGATCAACAAATGACGGCATGTATGAGCCTCCCTCAAGACGCACCATCACAAGAAGAACACATGAGCTGTAGAAAAAGGAGAGACTACGAAAGCCACGGTGTTACAACATAAACCTGCTGTTGGTCTCTCTGGAGACTACTGGGCGTAGCTGGGTAACCATGGTTACCTGGGAGTTACAGAAACGTGCAGAACATGTGATTCATGTTGCACAGCAGTGGGACATTTGAAATAAAGTCAGCACACTCAGTACAGATAGTGCATCAAATATGATGCTGCTGCCAGACGTCTGCCTTTGAACACGTCCCTGCATCGCGCACAACACCAAGGTTGCCATGGCAATCACAGCTAACAGGGACAAAGTGCACAGCTGGAAGACTGCAGGTATATTTAACATGATGTATTTCTCAGTGTCCTGTCTGTGTGTGAGAGACAAACAGCCTCTGTATGTGTGTGTAAATACAGCATGAATATGTAGAGGACATGTTTGTGGATATAAGTAAATGAATGCTCTGCGTCATTTGAATCTTTGATTCTTGTTTCTGTTGCAGGTCTGTGACTGAACTTCTGGGAGGAGAAACGTTGGTTTCATGCTCTGTGATTCTGTGTTTTGTCATCTCTCTCAGGTGATGGAGAGCTCAGATGATGACCCCGCCTACGTGGTCAAATTCAAGTCTACATTCAGAGCAGACCTGGAGACACGCAAGCAAAATGCCAACATTGTATATGTGAAAACTGCTGCTGCACTGGAGCCAGATTCAAGGAGCTCAAGTGTTTACCCAGATCTTACTGAACTTACTGAAGGAACAGAGGGTTGTTGGAGGGAAACCTGTGGAAGCAACAACATCGGAGCCACCAGAGAAAAAGTTGGCCCTATTGGTGCTTCATCAGAGTGTGATTGTGAACAGGAGGAAGCTGAGAACAGTGTGGTGGATACAGAGCAGAGCCCACCATCAGTACAGAGGCCTGTCCATTAGAGTGCTGCTCCAAACATGCAGCACATGTACTTGGCCACAGCTGCAACATCTGTACCTGTGAAAGCTTGTTCTCTGTTGCTGCTCATATTGTACAGAAGAAGAGAGTTTCTTTATCATCAGAAAATGTCAATGAGCTTGTGAGTCTTAGCAGCTGGCTCGGTGCAGAGGAGGAAGAACATGTCAAGTCAGAGGAAGATAAATGCAGTTCATGTTGTCAACTCAACCTGGACTATTGAAAGAGTTTTTCTTTGTCTTGTTTCTGACTGAGATTCTCCAAAGGAAATCCAGCACAAACACACACTTCACACACTCAAAGTCCTGCACAGTAAATGAGCTGATGAGGGTTTGTGCTGCTCCCTGATAACAGAACAATAGTTCTGCTGGTTCCTGTTCTGAAAACACACATTTATAAATGTTCACTTGCTGTTGATCAAAGGTATGTTGGTGGCTCTGGACGCTGAGGGGAACTTTGTAAAAAACTAGATCAAATGTTGACGTCCTGGCAGAGGCAAAGAACTTTGATTTGATATTTGATTAGATTCATGTTTCAGCTCAGACTGACAGAAATATTTGAACTGCTGCTGTGTTAAAGGGAACACTGCTGTTAGAAAGCACCTGATCTGTTTCTGCTCACTGAATGTTGCACTTCTCATACTGCAGTACTATTAAAATAAGTACACAATACACTACTTTTGAACTCATGATTGAATGTTGCTGTAACAAAGCCATTAATGTGATTCAAAGTGTTCATGGTTTCACAGCACAACAAATGATTGCACAAGTGTGACTGATCCACTTTCTAATGTGTGTGTAGCCCACACTGTGTGTCACTGTGTCACAGGTGAGTCTGTGTATCCAGGTTCTATGAGGAGAACAGGATATAGTGACTGAGTCCAGCAGCTTAAAGTCTGACTCCATCCTCCATTTAAATAACTCACACCAACAACTGAATAGCTTTGCCTTTGTGTAGCTGACACTTCATTTTAATGTCCTTCTATTCTGGTTCATCTGGTTTCAGTTTCTATAAGCACACAGGTTTCATCAGGGACTCTATGACCTCAGTAATCTTTGCTGGGCCTTAATGCTCTGAACAAAGCTGCACATCACAAGACTAAATAGAAATGAATCAGTCTTTCATTTCTCACTTCTGTTTGACTTCAGCTCTCAATGGCCCACCATAACCCATGGAAAGAATTACTGTCCATCCAGGCTCCTGAACATGAAGCTGATGAAGGTGGAGTATTGTGAGGGCTGATGGAGATGATGATGAGGAATCCAGGAGCAGTGGGTGGATGGCAGCATCAGCATGAAGGATCAGTGTGAGAATACATCATCATCCACAAAGAAAACCAGTCTGAGTGTCTGACGCTCTTGTTAGAAAGACGCAGTCCCAGCAGTTAGCTTGTCTGCTAGTTAGCTGAGAGCTAACTCACTTGTACATTGAATACCAAACCGTGTAAACCAGGGGTGTCAAACATATGGCCCGTGGGCCAAATCCAGCCCTTGAGATAATTTCATAATTCAAGTATTGATGAATTTTCAGGGTTGCTGATAATCAATGTGAGCACGGCTGAGGTTTTATTCTGATGAGCAAACCATGTGGCCAAACACTTTAAGAGGCAGACTGGGATCATACCATTATGTGAAAGAAGACGGAAATGTCCCATAGACAGAAAGGGTAGTGGTAGAGACCAGGTACAGAGAGAAACAGGAGCTGTATTGAAATGCAAGCGTGTCAGGAAAGAGTGAAAAGGCAAAATGAGCAGCATCTGGCTGCATTTCAGTGATATTTGAGACCACAAAGCTGAGTGCAAAATTTATATAGGAGATATACCGGAGACGCTGAGAGTAGAACTGATAAAATTAGGAGCTGGCTAAAGTGAGACCCATTTTTATTTCCACCCATTTTCCATTGTGGAGGACAAAAGCTTTCAAACTCGTCCAGGTGTTAAACCTCACGTGTGTTCTTCTTAATAGCAGTAAATGGATAAAAATAAGGCTTTTATGAAAACACTGAATAAAACTTGCTGCCTCTAAAAAGACTAAATGTACAGTTCAGTATTGAATACTACATAAAATAAACTATATATAAAGTGTGTCTGAATGGCAGAGATGCAGAAATATGTGCATATAGCACAGAGCCACGGCTCAGTGTCTGAGTCTCACAGACCTGAATGTGCTGTTGAAGCCATTTATAATTATAACGTAATTCTTTACTCGTTTGATCTGCTCCTTACCACAAGCAACCAGACGCAGAAGGTTTTGGACTTTTAACTATATTTTCTTAAGTTTTACAACTTTTCTTACTGTTAAAAACCTTGTTATGGCCATTCATGCTATACAAAGTAATTAGACATGTGTGGTATCTACAGAAATGTCAGAATCTCAGCTAAAAGCTCACAAAACCATCTCAACAACCACCAAACAGCTGAAACAGCAGGTGAACAGATTACACAAAAAACATGTAAACACAAATCCCCCTGATCATCTGTTTTTTTAAACATGAAGCGTAGTTTTGGACGTTCATTTACTGCTGGTTCAGTGAATTTTGGTTGGACAGTGATGAAACCTGCAGTCTCAGAATCTGTGAGAAGACTGCTTTCAGCACGCAACAGCATTGTTGTGTTGTGTGCTGTGGATTCACCTCTGCAAACTCACTGTTTTACCATCATGTTTCTACTTAGACAATAACAAAGGAAGCAGTTCCCAGGAACTACTTCTTGTCTTGTTAACATAAGAGTATGTTGCCCTTCAAAACACCTCCACATCTCCTCTTATTAGAGGACTACCTTATTATTAATCTGCTAATTCTGTCAGTTGATGAAAGAAAAATGCTTGATCTCACCTGAGAATTTCCAGTGTACAGTGTGGACTCTTCAGTCCTTCAGACAGAAGCTTCACTCCTGAATCCTTCAGGTCATTGTTACTCAGGTCCAGCTGTCTCAGATTAGAGGTCTGACAGCTGAGACTTGAGGACAGAGCTTCACAGCTTCTCTCTGACAGGTCACAGTGACTCAGTCTGAAAAATAACAGATTAACAATTACAAAAATAAAACACTTATGTTGAAGTGTAATGAGATACTATTATATTGAGCAATATTTAATCTTGTTTTTGTCAGGAAACTGAGCACTTATGCAGAGCAACATGTGGAGAGAATCAGAGGAGAAGAAGTGAAGAGAGAACAGCAGTAAAACAACACTGAATTCTTCAGTGTTGTTTTGATATCAACAAAATGTGTCAAACTTCTTTATTTTGTATTTGTTTTAATAGAACTGATGATTATCACTTAGATAACAACCACAGGCCAGGTCTAAATTGCACTTTGGTAACAGATACACCCAGAAATATTTCAGAAATGTGGACAATTTGTGCTCCAATGTATTCAGTATTGAACAAACTGAGTACAGATGACCACTTAATATTTTTGATATTTTATTTGAGTTGTTCCACCTGATCTGTGTTAACTAGAATAAACATTTAGAAACTAAAGCTATGATCACATACGTACTTACAGAGCTTTGTTGGAGGGTTGGACCACTGGCAGCAGCCTCAGATCTATGTTCTCACTGAGATCATTTATTTCTACTTACATTTCTTTCTGTGAAAAATGGGGATTACTTTGAAAACAGGAAGTATTTTCCCCAAAAGTCAGTCCTGTATTAGTAAATCACTCCAACATCTTCTCAGGCAGAAGAAGCTGTCTTGTTATGAGGGAGAGAAGAAAAAGATTGAGGCACAGAAACTTGTTGAAAGAGAGATAAAGCAGCTAAAATCAGGTGTAAAAGTAAAGCAGAGGATGAGCTGAATAAAGGACACTCAAGGCTGGCTTGGAAAAGAATGAAGTCCATGGTGAGGATGCAGAACAAGGAGCAAAGATGAATGTGATGCTGAATCAGCATAAGACTTGGACTCATTTGATTCCAGCTTTGATATCATTGATTTCAATGAAGAACTTTGTGATTGTAGCAAAGGGCTGGTAGCTCTGAGAGTCCCACTGATGAGGTTTCTGTGAAGGTTCGCAGTCATCTAAAGAGCTTAGAAAAAAAGGCATCTGGACTTCTTTAAGTTTCTTGAAGACGTTTCACCTTTCACCTCTCATCCAAGAAGCTTCTTTATTTCTAGGGTCAAATGGTAGAGAGTCCCAGATTTTAACCCTGTGGGAGAGTCCGCCAAGGGGGTCATGAACCCCCCTGTTGATCCTCTACCTAATCACACGAGCCAAGGTGTGAAAATGGGTGTAGGTCACAATCAGCCAAGGTTGCGGAGAGCTCGTTGTGAAACCCAGCCCAACCCTATCATGTGATTTCTTGAGGTTAGCCTGTGTACAAACAGACTTCAGCCATATGAGAGTGAGTGTGAGTGAATGAGAGCACACACAGGACACTCTGATCTCTGAATGTGTGTGACTCAGTGAAAAAGAGGATTGTACTGGATATACTGTGACTGACAAACAGAGTTTAAAGAGAAAGGTGTTTGGATTAAAATGGATTATGCTAAAGTGAACGTGCTAATGAAATATGAACTGACTGAAATGTGAAGTGAAGATTATTCAGATGTAAAAGAGAGAGAGGGGGTGATAATAAGGTGGGGCTGAAGATCAGTGAAGGACATGTAAACACCTGATTGGCTGAGTAGATATCAGATCGACAGTTTCACAGTTTTCCCTGTAGATTACAACTTTAAGAAGATGTGACATTCATCAAGGAATCCTGCTCTCCGGATTATTTCCATGAATACTGAGCTGGAACACATTTACAGTGCTGGAAGTGCCCATCTCACCACCAACCTCTCTGTGCACATTCACTTTTTAACCCTTTGTGAGACACTAAAGGTGTAAATCTGAGTATTTATCTATGTTAGTGCGAACACCTCTAATAGGTTGGTTTAGTCTTTCCAAGTAATATCTTCCCTTGGAGTCTGCGGTCCAGGCTCCTAAAATCATTCTAGTTTAACAAGCACTACAATCTAGAG
Organism: Neolamprologus multifasciatus; assembly: GCF_963576455.1. Taxonomy (NCBI): domain Eukaryota; kingdom Metazoa; phylum Chordata; class Actinopteri; order Cichliformes; family Cichlidae; genus Neolamprologus; species Neolamprologus multifasciatus. The sequence goes on along the minus strand of NC_140456.1, from coordinate 36,834,901 downwards.
GAGAGCTGCACTAACAGGTGTGACTGATAAGATCTGACCTGCAAGGATACTCATGTTTATGTATATCAGGACAGGCAGGGAAGACCTGGACATCAACTCTGTCAGGCTGCCTGAGTCCGCTCACCCACATCAGCTCAGAACTCTGCATTATCTACTGAGTCAGACTCAGAGGATCAGGGATCAGAAGTTCTACAAAGAGTAGAACCAGACTTCCTGTATAGAGGTGTGTGGGCCTACTGATCCACAGTGTCAGCACAACTTTCACATCATATTCATCTCAGCACAACTAAAACATGTGACTGACCTCAGAGTTTCAAATCGACATCGTGAATTCTCCAGAAGAACACACAGCTGCTTCACTCCTGAATCCTGCAGGTTGTTGTTGTTACTCAGGTCCAGCTCTCTCAGATGGGAGGGGTTGGACTTCAGTGCTGCTGCCAGATAATCACAGCTGATCTCTGACAAACAACAGTCCTTCAATCTGTATGAAGAATGAAAGATGTAAGTTTATTAGACAAAGTGCTTGAAATCATTCAGTGTTTCATCATCTGTTCAGAGCTGAAGAAGGTTCAGAATGTAGAAGTTTAGAAAATGGAAACTCCAAACAGCTGAAGCCAACAGGAAGCAGCTTCAAACAAACAAGAGAAAAAACTCTGAATGCTTCACATTAAAGTCGTACATTTATCATAACATGAAAAAGTCGTGTTTTTCCTTCAAGGAACAACATGGCTTCACTTTTAAAGGTGAAGTGTGAAAGAAATGGACATATTTGAAGTCCAACACCTTTTTCTAGTCACATTATTAAAGCAGACAAACTACAAGCTCATTTTCATTCCAACAAGTTAGTCTCTCCCAAACTCAGCTACAGGACTTCCAAATGAATGAAAGCAGCAGAAGTGGCTTTACAAATGAAAGAGGAAGAGGAGAAGAAGAGGAGAGGGAGGCCACCCTGACCATCACTCCAGCTGAAAACATCACACTTCCATTAAAGTTGGTGAGAAAATGTTGAGCAGGATGAGCTGCTGGCTAATCTGGAGGCTGTAGCAGCAGCTCACAGTCACCGTGGATTTCCACTCATGAAAAAGCTCTGGCTGCTTCATTTCACATTTCATATTAGAGACTTTAAGGCTTCAGTGAAGCTGTACTGTGATGCTTCCATATTCAGCCCAATGTGCTCTGTATTGTTTTATGCAGGTCATCTAAACAGGGATGAGCAGCTCATTTCAATATAAAAGGTTGGAACTGTAAAGAAAACAAACAGAGCTCATAAACTGATTTCATTTTTTCAGCTGGAACATTTTAGTTGTTCCTTTTTCAATACATACATAATTATATTTACAGTAAGTCTTATCATTCCCCTTTTCCCTGCCAGTCACCGCCAATGTTCCCTCTAATGTTTCATGTGTCTGAGCGAAAACACAAACTCCCTGAGCGTCCCTTGGACGACTGTGAGCAACAGCAGACGTGTGCACTGAGGTCATGCCAGCATCTTATCCATCCAAGTTACATGTTTATTAAAATAATCAAATTACAGCATTTACATTTATGTTAGACTACTTTTAATTAACTGTTTTAGCCCACTTACAATGAAAATTTTAAAAAAAATCTATTTCATGACCTGTGTAGTATGTTAACTCTATTGGAAGGAAAAATAACTTGAACTCCAATTTTGAAAACACAACTTTCTTTTTATATAAAGCTCTGACTGTATTATGAGTCTGTGGTCTGGGAGAGAGTCTGTAACTCTGTCTGCAAATACAGTAAATAATGACCAATGTTGGGCAATTAATTATATAGTTACTTCTTCAAAAAAGTTACTGAGTTTTGCAAACAACAAAGTTTGTTGCAATAAATACTGAATAATATTGTTGTTATAAACAACAATAGTATTCAGGAAGAAAACCAAAAATTGCAGATATTTTTATCATAACTCTGGTTTTACGTGGTCGATCAACACAATTTAAAAACTGGTATAAAGTCCACACTTTTCCCGTCAGTTGTTCCGTCTGTCCTGCTCACATCTCCAATGGTTGTACACGTTGTCCCCCATGTCCAGTCCTTGTACAAAGCTAGGCTAAACATGTCCAGTGCCTGTCTCTGTGCAGCTTTTAATCTGATGTTAATAAGGTAGAAATGGAGGAAGAAGAAAATGACTTCATCAATCAACATGCAGCTACCAACCCAAATGGTGAGGTGGTGGTTAGTTATTACTGTTGTTTTTGATCCCCTACATTATCCTACATTCAAATATATTCTCCAGCTACAATAGTGTTTGTGTTCCTAAAAGGATTTCATGAATGTGTTATTGTTCATGTCACATCTGTATGAAACAAAGAGGAAGTGAGGTTTATCCTTTATAATCACAAACTGTTCCAGCATGTAAACCTGAGATCTGTGTGGAGCAGCTGACCTGTACGATGTGCTCAACACAAACATTAATTACCATCAGTTACTGTGTGACTGTGTGACGTGAATCTATACAGTAACAATGTGATTTGTTACAGTGAGGAGACTGTTGAAGGGAACGATGAGGGGAAACTGTAACAGCACCAACAGAAACCAGGAGACAAAGCTGAGGTCTGGGTTCCTCTATGCTACACACAGCCTCCTGCTCCTGTACTTTAGTAAACACATAAATATCTCCAAGTACACTTACTTCAGAAACTCTATTAAACTCATTACAAGCTTACTTCAGCTTTAAATAAGTCACAACATCAGCACACATGAGTAAACAAAGTAACTCAAACAGCTACTGTTCAAGTTTAGTCATCTTTAATACAAATATACCTCATTATTATGAATCTCACAGCTACCTGCTCATTGAACTGAACAATAATTCTGTTTTACCATTAAAACAAAATATGTGACTGTAAAAAATCTTCAGACAGTAATTAAGAATCTCCTCAGCAATCCAAAGATAAAGAAAAGTTCACCTGCCAACTCTATAAAGCTTGGTTGTTTATACAATAATATCATTTAATGATATGTTTGGATCCTGACCTGAGAGTTTCCAGTGTACAATGTGGACTCTGCAGTGCAGCAGACAGAAGCTTCACTGCAGTACAATTATTGGTTAACTAAATAGCTTCATTAAAACACAACTGTCTTTCTATATGAGCACTTACTCCCTTTAAGCTCCACCTGCTCCAACTTCTGCCGTGAGCACTCAGACTTTGCTCTTTGAGCGCAAAACTGATAACCTCTCGGAGAAGCTCGTGGCTCTCCAACGGGAGATTGAGAGACGAGTGACGGACTGTTAGATCAGCTGTGAAATTGACATGCAGTTGTTCGCACCAAAGAAAACCACCATCATTTCATGCGGCTAACATACCGGCGCCAGCTGTGGTCTCAAGGCTGGAGCTGAACATAACAAATCTCACCCTGATAACAGACGGTGTTTAGACTGTTCCTTCCCATCCTAACCAAGGACACCTGGGCCGGCTGGAAGACCGTTTACTTCACCTGGCAGGGCGAAGGACACTATCTCAGCTGCCGACCAGCTACCTAGCCTGACCTGTCTCCCCAATGTGATGTTTGTGTATTGTATGTACGGTTGGCAAGGTCAGTATCCTAATTGCCCCTTGAAAATAAATACAGTGTTCTGAATCTGAATCTGAAAAGATTACAGAAGACGACTCTATTCAGTAAATACCAAAGGTAGGTAAAACTCTGGTTGCTGCAGCCATCCAGTATGACATGCTTTGTACTGTTCTGCTGCAGTTTGTGACACCTGGTTGATGAGTTGTGAAGGATGATGAAACAAACACTTCACTCAATGTTTTTCTTCTAAACTGGATGTAATTTTGAGAGTTTCCCACACTCTGTCCCAACTACAAATTGGGGAGAACACAGCAAATAACTAACTTTACCCACTTGGATCCTTATCATTCAAGATTGTGAAAAGATTCTCTACTCAGAGAATACTGGTGATGTTAGATGAGAGAGATGGAAGATGATGAAGGGGAAGAGTTTTCAGAACTTGAGGCCTTTTGTCTTCACTGTATAGGACAGAGAAGACAGGAAGGGAGGGAGAAGTGAGGAGAATAACACACAGGAAATGGTTTTGGGGAGACTCAAACCAGGCCCTGGAGTCACGACTCCAACTTTCAGTACATGCTGCTCAGGATAATTTTGTTACTTTGAAAGACGAAATCAGAGTGCCTTGAAATTGATATGGTATCACTGTGGGGTTGGACACTATTGGATACTATTGATCTAACATCCTGTGGAAAAATGAAGTTTCAATTTAAGAGCATTTTGAAATTGTTAAATGAGTAAGTCATTTTGGAAGGCAGAATCAGACTTGATATTGATATAGTATCACTTTGGGGTTGTATACTGTTGATCTAAATAGTTCCAAGAGTGAGTCAGATATGTCAACAAGACAAAACTGCAAACAAGAACGTATTTTTTTTTCTCACTCTTACTATCTGAAGCCGTTCATTGAACTACTAAATAAACAGCTCTTTCTGGCCAGACACGTGGCAGCACTTCTGCTATAATTTTGTTTGTATTTAACAAAATAAAAATGCAGGCATAAGCGTACACATTAGTCTTTGACTGCAAGTTAAAAACTGTTTTCTTTCCAAATAAATCTGTCACTGAACTAACACAGCCAATCCATCAACATGTTTACGAAACACTTATTTTATTTCTATTAGATCTGAAAGTGTTGTGTAACACTACAACCTGAAATGACAAATAGATGTGTTTGCCTGTACAGGAGAAAAAGGAAAAAAACAACAGCTGTGAGATGGAATAGTCCAAATCACCAAAGTAAACTGGACCTGGGCTTGTTGCAGGATCTGAAGTTACTGAACGTTTTGTGAGTGTATGAACTCACACTTAGGACCATATAATAATAAATATGTGCGTGATGAAAGTTGAGCAGCACACTAACGTGCTTACTCCACTCTGTGTGCTCCTATGGGTCTGACCCTTTCACTCCTTTGATTTTTTCCTCGTCCTTTTTTTGCCTTTTCGTCACGTCTGTCTTTGTACGGACCTGCCGTGTTCTTCATCGTTTTGTACATAACTGTTTTTGGGGCAAATAAAATGCAAGTAGGGATTAAAGCCGCAGAACTAATGATTACCGGTGCTGGAAATGCTAGCGCTTCATGCAGTGTCTTGATGTTGTTGCCACGGGTACCCACAAAGTCGACAATGTCAATCTCTATAGATAAGTTTTTGTGTTTGTTTAAATCACCTCATTGCCTAGTGAGTTGTTTCAGTAACAGTTTTCAGTTGTGGTAATAAACCTTTTGTTTTTCTTTTTTATCTGACCCTCCTGTCTCTGGGCTCATTCATGTTACCTCCCCTGTTGCCTAGCAGAGCCGGGGCGTACCATGTTTCTCAGGTTAGGGTTAATCCATTCATTCTACAGCTGCACGTGAATTATACTTCATACACAGATCCACAGTCTCTGATTGCTCTGAAATCTCACTCACAGCCAACAGGGAAAAAGGAAAGTCCAGACTGACAGTCTCTGTGGGGTTAGGCAGTGAACTGCTCACGCTGCGTTCAAGTGCATCACAAACTACTGGAATTGGAACCAACTTTGTGAAGCAGACTTCCTACCAGCTGCTGTTTTGAACATTTCTCATTTCCTCATGAACTTTATTAAACTCTGTAAATGAACTGAGAACTATTTCTACATTTGAAACTATGGATTCATTTTCCCATTCACCTCTGTACGTTAGTGTTTAATGAATGTTAGACTGGGCTCCATGGAAACACTTGGACTGGTCTCAGCTGCCTTCTTTCCGTAGTCCAACAGAGTCCTTTCTCTTCTCCAGCTTCTGTTTGAAATCCTCTCACAGAGCCTGAATCCTGCTTTGTTGTCATGTTTGGGCCTGTGTTCGGCTGCTCTGTGTTCCTCTGCTTTAACACACAACTCACCACAGCAGCTGTGTGGGTCGTCTCTGTAGCAGCCAGATCAGCTTCTGATACATGAACATCATCACAGCTCCTAACGTCACCTTTGTTAGCTTTGACATTCATGTCTTTCTTTTCTCTCTCTACGTTTCCACACAAGCTCAAAGTCTCTGCAGCCTGTTTTTATCTGCTATCATCAGATCTTCATCATCCTCATTCACATCCCTCACACACTCTACAGCCTCATCAGCACTGACGTCATCTTCACTGACTGATGGAGCACAACATGAACCTGTGGAGGCTGAAACACTGTCCTGTCAAACATCTCCCCGTCACCACTCCACTTCTGTCAGCCTTTAAATGAACCCTGCTCAAGTCTGTCACTTCTGTTTGGAGCCAAAAGGAAAAACTGTTGTTCAGTCGTTTGGAAAGACAACATTTCTGAAAGCACTCAAACTTCTTCACATTTGTCTTCAGACACATCCTGAACATTTAGGAACTAAAGAAAGTTTCAAACATCAATCAAAGACCTGAAATATAGAAAAACAACAACAGCCGCAGTCAGTGAACTCACCTCAGAGTCTCCAGCCGACAGTTTGGACTCTCCAGTCCAGCACACAGAAGCTTCACACCTGAATCCTGGACGTCATCATTTCCACTCATGTCCAGCTCTGTCAGATGGGAGGGGTTGGCCTTCAGAGCTGAGGCCACAACTTCACAGTGAGTCTCTGAGAGTCCACAGCCAGTCAGTCTGTGATGATAGAAAATATAAAATGTGTTATTATAAAAGCAGAAAATCTGCATTATAAACACAGACTGAATGTATATGAAGACAAAACAGAGTGAGGTCATAATCTGATGAATCTGCTCTTCACATCTGTGCTTCAGCTCCTCTTACTGTGTTTGATATGACACAACGATTGAGTCTCTCTCAGACCTGCAGACTTTCAATGAGAATCTTTGTTTGGCTTTAATCTGCAGATGAAGGAGGAAGATGGTGTCACATTTAGGCTTCCATAATGTCCACAGTCTGTCACTGAGATCTGATCCAGAGTCAGAGTGAAGACACACATTTGGACTGTTTCCTGTTTTGAATCCAGAACATTTTGAATGAGTTCAGCTCAGTGAAGAGTGGAAAGATGATCTCTGTTTGCTACCTGCTGTCAGGTACGACTGTTCACGTCCACACGCAGGAAAAACCTGCTGACTGTTACCAAACGGAGCAGAAATCTCATCACTGGACAATAATGATGAATGAACTCAGAGCTGCTGATATCAGATATGATTTCAGGAACTAAACACAGAAATGATTGGCTCATTTTAGCTTTCTGAGCCATTATCTGCTGGTGTGTCGGCAGAAAATGATTTGTATTCCTGTTCAGGGCTTCAGTGTTTATGAGTCCAGATCCAGGTGACAGCAAGTCAAAATGATGTCACCTGTCTGTGTCCAGCAGCAGCCTGTATTCACTTTGAATATTGTTATAACCTGACATGGATCAGTTTGTCTCTGATTGGTTTGTAAATGTCACTGTTTCCATTGGACCTGAGTGACGGTACAAAGACAGAGAGGGAGAGAAAGGAGAGAGAGGATGGAGACAGCAAAGAGAGAGCAAACACACACAGGTGAGAGTGGACAGGTGACCAAGGTCAGCAACCAATCAGAAATGGTAAATGGCCTGTATTTGTATAGCACTTTTACTAGTCCCCCCTAGGGACCCCAAAGCACTTTACACACCCAGTCATCCACCCATTCACACACACATTCACACACTGGTGGAGGCAGCTACAGTTGTAGCCACAGCTGCCCCTACACACTGCTCCCTGGGCGCTGCATTGGTGGCTGCCCACTGCTTCACTGGATGAATGGGTTAAATGCAGAGGAGCAATTTCCCTATGGGGACTAACTCTCATGCTGTATTAAAAGCCAGTAAATAAAAATGCGTTTTAAGATAAGAGTTAAAAAGATTGACAGTGGGAGCCTGTCTGATGTATAGGGGTAAATTATTCCACAGCTTAGGTGCTACGACTGCAAATACTCGATCGCCTCTATGAACCAGCCTCAACCTTGGTACAGCTAAAAGCAAAAGATCACTTGATCTAAGAGATCTAAAGGGGGTATAAGTCTGCAAGAGGTCAGACAAATACCCGGGAGCCTGTCCATTCAGGGCTTTGTAGGTCAACAATAAAATTTTAAAATGAATTCTGAAGCGGACAGGGAGCCAATGAAGAGAGGCGAGCACCGGGGAAATGTGTTCACGTCCTTTAGTGTCAGAAGACGAGCTGCAGCATTCTGGACCAACTGCAGCCTTGCCAGGCAGGTCTGGCTAACTCCAGCATATGAGGAGTTACAATAGTCCAGCTGGGATATAATGAAAGCATGAATCGCTCGTTCAAAGTTTTTAAAAGATAAAAATGATCTCACCTCAGATAAAAGCCTCAGTTTGAAGAAAGACCACTGACCACCGAGCTAATTTGTTTTTCAAAGGTGAAATTGCTGTCAAATATAACCCCAAATTTTTTGCATGCGATTAGACAAAAGGCTCAAGACTGTGCAGGTTAAAATTAGAGGTGTTGGGATAGGTGCTTGGTCCAAAAATTATCACTTCAGTTTTGTTCTCATTGAAGTTAAGGAAGTTAGAGGCCATCCAAGATTTAACTTCATCGAGACACTGAAGTAAGGGATCTAGTGAGGCGGGACTGTTTCCCTTCAGGTGAAGATAGATCTGAGTATCATCGGCATACGAATGAAAACAAATGTTATATTTTCTAAAAATTAGACCTAGAGGAAGCATATAAATGGAGAACAATATTGGCCCCAGTATAGATCCCTGGGGAACACCACAAGTAAGGGGAGCTGAGGAAGAGATAAAATCTCCAAAGCTCACAGAGAAAGTCCTGTCAGACAGGTATGACCTGAACCACTCTAATGGGGTACCCTTTACGCCACAATGCTCCAACCGTGAGATTAAGATGCTGTGGTCAACAGTATTGAATTGGGGCATCCCCGCAACGAAGGTCGGGCGGGGATGCCCCAATTCAAACGTCAGAAGTTCAAAACTAGAATACGAGTGAGTTAAGAGTTGTTTGCAAGAGAGCTTCTTCCTGAAAACAGCCGCCACTCCACCACCACGCCCAGTCATCCTCAGCACATTAAGATATTCACAGTCAGGCGGTAAACAGCTGGACTCACCGACTCTCTGCCAAGTTTCCGTTATAAGCATTAGATCCAGTTCCCGATCAGTAAAGAAGTCCTTAAGAATAAAAGTTTTGTTTGCTAGCGATCGAGCATTAACAAGACTTAATCTTAATGGTACAGGTGACTCAGCAGCCGATGTGGGTGCCCGACCTATCGGCCGTAGGTTCTGAGGGTTTACTCCACCTGAGCGAAGACGGGGGGGACGCTGGCGCTGGGTTATTGTCGTAAGCCCAACAACAGGTGTCAGGCAAGTGTAAGCCATGTCCAGAGAGTGCCAGTAGTTGACGCGGTCACATCCAGTCGGGATAGGGTGAGGTATTTTTCGAAATCGTGTCCAGGTAGCCTTGATTCTCACCAATAAGCCACTGTGTTTCTCACGGCGTCTACAGCGCCCTCTCAGTTGAGGTACCGGAACACAACGGAGACAAGCTGGAACTCCTGACAGGAGCGGAGGGAGAAGGTTCCCTGATATCCACGATTGCAATAAAGAGTTTTTAACTGAGAGGATCTTAAAGCTAGCAGCATTTGGCGATCATAAACAAGCAGAGAGTTAGCATGTTTTAAAACAAAGTAAAAATAAAACACTAGTACAAGATAGCAAGGAGCAGACGGCTGAGTTTATTAAACTCCACCGAGACAGCGGTGATGCTAATCTGAAGGCTAGACCGTCCAATTTCCCCAGCCGTTTACTTCCGGCCTACCCGACCTTCTGAGGACCCGGCCCACGTAGACCGCGAAGGCCGGGTCCTCAGGAGGATGCAGCCCATGAATTTGGACACGACTATTGATTCATTAATGTTGAATTCTCTCGCTGCTGCTCAGTTTGGTCCGTGTATAGCATCCTGCTATGATTGCATTTATCCCTGACCACCAGAATCCCTCACGTCAACTTTTACCGAGTGGAAAAAAAGTTGGCGTTCATCCTCCAGCTTCACTGTGCTAATGTTAAGCTAACATAGCTGTGTCGCTAGCAATCACGTAGCACAACATTATATATCAGCTAGCCCAACTTCAGTAACCCTACAAACACCACTGCTGTTTAGTTTTCTGTCTTCATTTATGTTGGAAGTGGTAGTAGAGCTGTACGTTTGAATTAGCTTCAGAAATCTCTCAGTCAGAACATGGTGTGAAATGTTTAGGTGGAAACTAGCGAGCTAACTTCCTGTTAACTTCTAACTCCATTAAATTCAATAAATTCTGTTTTCATGGATGTTAAACTTAATTGTTACACCTGATAAAGCAGCAACGCTGATGATTTAATTAAAGATGAAAGAATTTAGACCGTTTTTAACTCTCAGTGTTCGTTTGACTTTGGGACCTGAAGGTCAGTAAGCACAACCAGAATTCATACATAAGGCACACTCTCGATTTTTGAGAAAATTAAAGGATTTTAAGTCCTTATAGTGTGGAAAATACGTTATACAGAAGAAAAGAATATATTGTGATATATATCGTTACCGCACATGCTTCAAACTATACGATGATATGAATTTTAGGCCATATCGCCCTATGAATACGATGTTTGTGTGATTATCAGTGAAAGAAGCAGTGAGGAGGATGGAGAGAGAGAGAGGACAGAGGGTGAAGTTAGAAACACTAAAAGGATTTTTCATGATTTCATGGATGATTTGAGTGATTTCCAGCAGGACACCTAAACATGTCAGTGGACGTCCTAAAGAACATATTCACTGATATGAAACGTGTCATTGAACAGGATCAATATCAGTGGAAACATGGTGGAAACAGCTGTGACTGCATGGACACACTTCAAATCTGTTCTCCACTCTTGGATTTGGGATCCATGGAGCTGCTGCTGAGTCTGTACGATAAAGGATGGTGTGGAAGGTTGCAGCGTACGGACACAAACACTTTGTGGTTACAACATGAACCTCACACCGTCTATAAAACACTGATGACATCATGTCGTTTGCCAGGAAGTTAGCTCGGGGATGTAAACAGCAGCCAGAAACACAGCAGTGAATTCCATCAGCAGAAAATAGGGACGACATTTCAGCAGCAACAACTAAACACTGAACAATCAGCTCTGTGATTAATGAGGACATGAAGACATTAGGAGCAGCAGCAGGAATGAGAGTGAATCCATGAGCTGCTGTGACATCAGCTCACATATCTGACACATGTTCAGTCCAGATGTCAGCAGTGTCTTCTCACTCAGTTTGTCCCACTGTGGGCAGTAAGAGAGCACAGCTGGTTCACCTCTGAGCCTCACTCTGACCCACAGCACTGTCACTCATCAGTACATCACACTTTAATCACACTAAACCAGAGTCTTCCTCAGCACCTTCATCCTCACTCACCATGTTTATGCCACTAAACTGTGTCTGTAGTCAGAGGAGAAGCTCAGACGGTGACTGCTCTGGATATTTGTCTCTGTTTGTAACATCAGAGTTCACTTTACTACAAAGAAGCTCTTCATAGATTCTTATTTCTGTCTCTCTAACAGGAGCGTCTGAACGACCAACAACAGCAGCAGGTTTAAAATACTGCCCCCTGATGACACCACACAGGTACTACATGTAGATGTGAGTCTACAGCACACAGCGTAAGTGCACACACACATTTTATCTGAGAAACTCAAACTAAGGAGAGTCGTTTAGTACTGCGTATATCTGAAGAACTAAACTACTAATCTACACTAATTAATGATGTTAATGATCACATCTGGACTCACCGAGCCTTTCTGCAGTTCCTCACAGCTGGAATCAGTCTCTGTCGTCCCTGCACTGATGTGTTGTACTTCTGCAGGTCCAACTCATCCAGAACCTCCTCTGACATCTGCAGCATGAAGGCCAGAGCTGAGCACTGGATCTCAGAGAGTCTCTCTGATCTGTTCTCTGACTTCAGGAACTCTTGGATATCCTGATGTACTGAGAGGTCGTTCATCTCCATCAGACAGTGGAAGATGTTGATGCTTCTGTCAGGAGAGATTTCATCACTGTTCATCTCCTTCAGGTTCTCGATGACTCTCTGGATGGTTTCTGGACTGATCTCTGTATGACCCAGCAGACCTCCTAAGAGTTTCTGGTTGGACTCCAGACAGAGGCCATGAAGGAAGCGGACAAACAGGTCCAGGTGGCCATTTTCACTCTGGAGGGATTTTCTCATGGCTCGTTTAAGGAAATCATCCACAGAGGATTCACACATCATGTAACCATCCAGCAAAACTTCCTCATCATGATAATAACTGTGACTGTCATCATCATTATCATACTCCTCATCCTCATTCCAGTCTATCCCCAGGAAGTCCTCCAGCACCTCTGTCTTCCTGTTGGTGAGACTGTGGAACATGTAGACGGCAGCCAGAAACTCCTGAATGCTCAGATGAACAAAGCAGTAGACTGGTTTCTGGAAGATCACACACTCTCTTTTGAAGATCTCTGTACAAACTCCTGAGTACACCGAGGCCTCTGTCACATCCAGACCACACTGCTCCAGGTCTTCTTGGTAGAACATGATGTTTCCTTTCTCCAGATGTTCAAACGCCAGCCTCCCCAGCTTCAGAAGAACTTCCCTGTCAGCCTCCGTCAGCTCCTGTGGACTCGTCTCATGTCCCTCGTGGTACTTGTTCTTCTTCCTCTTTGTCTGAACCAGCAGGAAGTGTGAGTACATGTCAGTCAGGGTCTTGGGCAGCTCTCCTCTCTGCTCTGTAGTCAACATGTGCTCCAGAACTGTAGCAGTGATCCAGCAGAAGACTGGGATACTACACATGATGTGGAGGCTCCTGGATGTCTTCATGTGGGAGATGATTCTGCTGGACAGCTCTTCATCACTGAATCTCCTCCTGAAGTACTCCTCCTTCTGGGCGTCAGTGAAGCCTCGTACTTCTGTTAGCCTGTCAACACATGTAGGAGGGATCTGATTGGCTGCTGCAGGTCGGGAAGTTATCCAGACGAGAGCCGAGGGAAGCAGATTCCCCTGGATGAGGTTTGTCAGCAGGTCGCTGACTGATGATTTCTGTGTGACATCAGACAGCAGCTTCCTGTTGGTGAAATCCAATGAAAGACTGCTTTCATCCAGGCCGTCAAAGATGAACAAAAGCTGAGAGACAGCCAGCTTCTCTGCTGTGACCTTCTGTAATGTTGGATGGAAAACATGGAGCAGCTCCAGAAGACTGTACTGCTCATCTCTGATCAGGTTCAGCTCCCTGAATGAAAGCAGAACCACCACACTGACATGTTGGTTCTCCAAGCCCTCTGCCCAGTCCAGAGTGAACTTCTGCACTGAGAAGGTTTTTCCAACACCAGCCACGCCGTTGGTCAGAACCACTCTGATGGGTCTCTGTTGGTCAGGTAAGGCTTTAAAGATGTCCTGGCACCTGATTGGAGCGTCATGGAGGGCGTCCATCTTGGAAGCTGTCTCCAGCTGCCTCACCTCATGTTGAGTATGAACCTCTTCACTCTGTCCCTCTGTGATGTAGAGCTCAGTGTAGATGGTGTTGAGGAGGGTTCTACTTCCTGTTTCATCACTTCCTGTTTCATCACTTCCTTCAGTCACACGTTCACATCTCCTCCTCAGACTGATCTTATGTTCATCTAAAACCTCCTGCAGACCAACATCTGCTGAAAGAAAGAAAAACAGAAAGAAAACTCTTCAATGTCTGAACAACACAAGAAGTCCAGTTTTCAGAGTCCATCAGCAGACAGATGTTCAGTCTTACTTTGTACACAGCTGCTCTGACTGGCTGTCTGCAGTCCAGCTCTGCTTCTGGATCTTTCTCCACACTGGGGACAGGAGGCGTCTCCTGATGAAGCAGACTGGTCCCAGTATGAGGTGATGCACTGTCTGCAGAACCAGTGTCCACAGCTGGTAGAGACTGGATCCTTCAGGACGTCTTGACACAAAGCACAGCAGGACAGCTGCTCCTCCTCACAAACACCACTCCTCTTCCTCGCTCTGTGAACACATTTTTTATTACCAAAATCATTAACTGACTGTTGCTAAAAACTATTCAAATTTGACAAGATTGTGCAGAAGTTCCAGTAGGCCCCCTACCAATAGATGTTGCCATAGGGGTCAGGTGAAGTGTGTGCTGGGCGGTGGCTATGAGTGGAGATCCTGGCAGACTGGTCCCTGGCTACTGAGACTAGCAAGTGGGACATGTCACCTCTCTGGTGGGGAAGGAGCCTGAGCTAGGTTGAGAGGTACCTTCAGGCCTTCAGGTATATAGTCAGGCTCAGCTAACAAGAACCAGTTTCCTGGAGAGGGACTGTCTCAGTCTGGAGTTACTCTTGCTAAGAGGCAGTAGCTGGGGTGGGTATTTTAGTATCCCCTCGGCTTGCTGCTTGTATGTTGGGGGTTTTCCATCCATTTACAACTGTTGAAATAGGTTGGTCCACATAACCAGCAACACTTTGGATTTTTCCCCAGTGGGTTGGCTGGCAGGTCATATTATGTTCATAATGTTTATTGACTGAATTTTTAGGCTTGGCCAACTAGTAGAAAGCTTCCACTCAGGTGGTCTCAGAATCTCATCTCTGCTTTTTAGATGATGTAGTTCATTTTGTTTCTATGCTGATCAAAATACAAGATCAGAAATAAAGACTGCTAAACACTATTTTAGGAAACAGATTATTGTGATTTCCTTTTAGTAATTATTATTTATTAATGAGTCATATCCAGGAAGCAGATAAAAAGAAAACAAAGAAATGACACAAAAACATTGAACTTAACCATTCATTGCAGTTTTACTCATCTATAAGATAAAAGTATCAGAAACATTGCTGACAGTATCTGCTGTGACATCATTGTGCAACTATGAACATATCGGTAAACTCCTCATCGTTCGCATCAGTTAGAGGGTTTTTGGTAAATCAGAAGCATTTTATCACACTGGAGTTGTTAAAAGTACATGGGCACGTAGGCTTGGTTTTTTCCTAGTAGGTTGTTTTGGACATAAGACAGAATCCGTTTGTGGTCAGAAACACTGACATATTTTCATCATTGTGTCTGAGACCAGACCAAATGAAAGCTGTTAGGATTTGGCTTCCTAAGCAGTTGGGATGGACTCTGTGGGCTCAGGGATAAAAGGAATGATTTCACAAACAGATTAAAAGTGTCAATAAAACCAGTGTTAAGAGGCCTGGTGATGAGGCTAAACAGTCTGCTAAAACACTTGAGCCATCATTCAGAAAGAGCTCCGAGTCCCTCTGTGACTACCACTCAGGATCACTAATGTGGAGGCGTGGAGCAGGAGGACGAGGACAGGTGGAAGAAACCACTGACATCAAAGAGTTCATGTTACCATCAGCTCACCTCTCTGCAGCAGACACAGCCTGGGATTTAAAATGAACAATGTGATCATTAGACCGGTCACTCCTTAAGGAAACACAGCTGGGTTCAGGTTCAGGTTCAGGTCCAGCAGGTCTATCAATGATCCTGTCAGAAAAAGAAAAATGTGTTTTCATTTGCAGCCACAGAAGCTGAAGGAAACTTAAAACACTCATCATCCCAAAGAGAAACTTGTTTGCAGGCTGAGCATGAAGGAAAATCTGAACTAGTGCTGGCAGTGTAAGAACAGAGCGCCACCCAGAGGTAAACACAGTCATTTACACAGTGCAGGACTATTGACGGTCCTACTGTGAGCAGCAGGAGTTTAAATGTTGGACATGTTTTATAGAATAAAGGAATTCCTCACTCAGTTACTTCCTTTGAGATGAAGTTTAGAGACCAGGAAACAAACAGTTAATTTAAATCAGACACCAACCTGAGATCAAAGAGTTCATGTTACTAACAGCTCACCTCTCTGCAGCAGACACAGGCTGGACTTTAAAATTAATGATGCGACCATTCGACGCGTCACTCTTTAAGGACACACAGCTGGGTTCAGGTTCATGTTTACGTTTAGTTCCTCGTTTCTTCCTGTGAGTAATGATGGAGCAGTGATGTGAGTGCTGAGCTGTGACATGGAGAAGAGTCATGCACAGTTAGAGATGGTCATCTCACCTCTGAGCTTTGGTCTGGCTCTCATGTTCCCCACACAGAGTGGTTTTAGAGGGAGGGACTCCCTCCTCTCTGTCCTCACACTGATCCATGCTGCTCAATTCACATCAGCTCACACACACTTTCTACCTTCACCTGCAGAGGAAACACAAATCATTCATGTGCACATCAACTGAAATCCTCCTTTCCATCATGTGTGCTGTCCAAATATCAGCTGCTTCTTTCCTGCTTCATCTCAGTGTCAGCTGAATGCAGCCAGACAGCAGTGTGAGGCAGAGGAAGCTGCCATCAGCTGCTCTACTATCAGTCCACTAGATGGAGCCGCGATATGGGCAGAACGTTGTGCCATCAGAAACTGAATTTGAAGAAGTTGAATTTGAATTTGAACTGCTCAGATTGAATCTGTAACTTGAGTAAATGCTTTGAAACTGTATTTTATCTTTTAAAAATTTCACTTCTTACCGTTCAGTTTCAGTTCTACAATTCAGTTTTTTGGACTGACGTCTGGTTCCGGTTCAACAGTAACTGAGTGCAGATTAATAGGACTACGTTTTACCAGCACTGAAAGTGTTACTGACAGAAATCAACATCATCTTGAGCTGAATTAAGAAGTCATTCATCATGTCAGAGCAGCAGACAAACTCTCAGGTTGGTAATCTTTCTGAGAGTTTCTTACATGTATAAGGACAGGCGTTGTGTAAACGACGCCTGTCGTGATAGCCTGACAGTAACTGTTATACTTATTGTAGCTGTTAGCTATAAATGCTAATTTAGCATAGTTTGCTCTGCTTCAGCTCTGACACACAAACATGATTCCAGGGAAACATGAACATGAATGTCCATCCATTGTATTTTAGGTTTATTTATGTCTTACGCAGCATCCCAGGTTTTTAGCTAACTTAATAACTTTAGCTAAAGTGAATAGTTTAATTCATTAGTGCAGCTTTACTGGATCACCTCTGTTTGAAATGATATACATAATATACAAATGATATATGCCACACTGATGTTTCTCCCTGTGTAGCTTTAATTTCTACTGAAGAAAACGCTTAGCAGTCACAGCTTTGTTCAGTGCTGCCTCCCCTCTCCACAGAAGTTGGAGGAGGCAGAGATGCAAAGATGTTCACTGGGAGAGACCAACAGCTGAGGGACAGCTGAGGTCAAACACTGAGACTGACGTCTGCACTTCAATGATGTCTGTGTACAAACAGAAATCAGTAAGTGTTACTTGGTTTTAACATATAGAAATACACTATATCAGATTACAGGTTACTAGGGCTGCTCAATTAATTGAATTTTAATCTCGATTACGATCTGGGCTTTCAACAATCATTAAAAATGACTGAGCCGATTATTAGCCCCTCCCTCGTGCTTTATTCTCGCGCTGCTCCGTGTGGCAAATCGAGCGCACCTCTCTGCGTTTCGAACACGTGTCACAACAATTAAGAGCAGCGGTCCCCAACCTTTTTTGCGCCACGGACCGGTTTATGCCCGACAATATTTTCATGGACCGGCCTTTAATGTGTCGCGTAGGGATGCACCGATACCGATATCGGGTATCGGCCTCGATACCACATTTTCTAAAGTACTCGTACTTGTTAAAAGTCCCCCGATACCGAGGACCGATACCACGGTCTGAGACCTGTCTATGTTTGAGCAGCATGTAAGGGGTTAATCACGGGCCCCGAGTGCCCGCCCCCAGGCCCCGAGTGCCCGCCCCCAGGCCCCGAGTGCCCGCCCCCGGGCCCCGGCTGCAGCTCAGAGCTGAGAGAAGGGCAGACAAGACAAGTCAGCCGTGTGGAACTATTTCAAAGTGAATGAAGATGCGAAAACAAAGGCGGACTGCAAATTGTGCTCAGCGAAATTGTCCAGAGAAGGCTCAAAAGGTAGCGCATTTAACACAAGCAATTTAATCAATCCTCTGACATCGTCTTATCAATCATTAGCTTACTATGCAAACATGACAAGTGAAATCTGCCGCAGCTTAAACATGTGAGAGGTTGAGTGCGCAAAGAATCGCTGAGCGTTATGTAAGTACGTGTTTAAAAGCAGCAGGATTTACGCTGGTATTTTAGTTCTGCTGAGCCAAATAAGAAGGTCAGGGTGAAGAAGTGACAGCCAAAGAAAAGCTTACCACAAAACGGAAAAGTTATGACAAATCAGACAATGAGGCAAAAAGAAAGTGCAGCTTTTTTGGTTTCATGGACAAAATAATTTCTGTGGCTGCAATATGATGAGCTAAAGAACATGATGTTCTGACAGGTGTGTTGTAAGTTTCATTTGATTTCTGAGTCGACAAGCGCCTTTGTTACTGGGACCAGTAATTTTAAGAAAGACCCCATCAGAACCCATGAGAAATGCAAGAAATGCATTATTGCTCAGTCTGCAGTATCTTTCCCAGAACAAACAGCAATTGCAAAAAACATACTAAAAATAAACCTGAAAATCTGTTTAGAACAGCTACTATGTTGCAAAGAGTGAACTACCACTGGCACAATGTAGCAGTCTTTGCAAACTTCAAAAAGCAAATGGCCTCGATCTTGGTTCCACTTGCCTCTTACCCGTGGAAGCAGTACCTCTTATCAGTGGAAATTTCAGATCCAGGATCTGACACAGACTGATTCATGTTCACAGTTCTTACAAGTTCATAGAAATTTCTGTTCAATTTGAACCAAGTATTTGAGTTGATGATTGTAATTTTTATACAGTTGTTGTAATTTTTATTTTAACAATTTTTTTTGATTAATTTTTGTTTCCATTACAATATTATACTTTAATGTATAATATTGTAATGGAAACAAAACATAAAAAAAATTGCTCTTTTTTATTCGGGCTACTTAAATTTATTTTGGGCTACCAAAAACTGAAGAATGCCTGGGCTACCAGAGATTTTGAAATTTTGCGAGCCTTGACCAGCCAATAAAGAGACTGCAGCAGGACGTACAGACGCGCTGGAACAGCACATATTACATGCTCCAGTCCCTCATTGAGCAAAAGCGAGTGCTGGGCGTGTCCGAGCACGAACTCCCTGACTATCTCACCGCTCACCAATGGGCTCTTATGGAGACGACTGTTGCCGTCCTCGCCCCCTTTGAGGAACTAACTAAAAAAGTGAGCAGCTACGACGCACTAGCCTCTGATGTCATCCCAGCTGTGACTGTGCTAGTGAGACGTCTAAACAGGGAAACAGACGAGTAAATACCTCTCAGCCCCATGGAGCAGTGTGGAAAGTGAAAGGCCTTTTAGCTCAGTGTCACACATGATAGATGAAAACAGAAACAGTCTGACTGCTGATAATGCAGAAAAGCTACTTTTCTTAAAAAACCCTGCCACTCACTTTTTCTCTCCATTAAGTGAGTCATCTTAGACTTGATGTTAATACCTACCTCAGCTGCACTGACTGCCACAGTTCTATGTTGGTGGATGTTGTTAGTTTATTCAAATATTGTGCACTAAATAGCAAAGATGTTTATTAATGCCCCTTGTGTTGTTCAAAGCGGCAGAGTTTACAATAAACTGAAAACAATACTTGAGTTGCACTGTCACTGTTTAATTTTTTTTCATAATTATTTATTCTGTAATATGTTGCATACGACATGCTTTTCATTTTAAATAAATGTTCTTAATTCCAAACTAGTCCCTTGATTTTTTGTTTTTGTTAAATTATAGGACTAAAGCTGTTACTTGCAAATTTAAATCATGTTTTTATTAAGTACTCGGTATCGGTATCGGTGAGTACTGAAATGCAAGTACTCGTACTCGTTTCCAAAAAAGTGGTATCGGTGTATCCCTAGTGTCGCGGATAAATACAACAAAATAAAACCAGTACCGGTACCGAAAAAAAGAAGATTTATTCATAACACACGTGAAAAGACCCAGGAAAACCGAGTTAACGATAAAAACGATAACAAAATAACACTGAAAACCGATAAAAACCCTGAAAACCATACATTTCACACCTGAGCCTCAACTCTCGCGGCCCGGTACCAAACGACTCACGGACCGGTACCGGTCCGAGGCCCGGGGGTTGGGGACCGCTGACTAAGAGGAGGGAAGCTCGGAAAGCTGAGCAGAAGTTATTTGGAGAGGAGAGTGATGCTGTTGGTTGAAAAGAGGTAAAAACTTCAGTGGTGTGGAAACATTATGGGTTCAGTCAGACGTGGATCAAGTCGACACAGTGTGTAAACTTTGCTACAGTGTCGTAGCTGCACCACAGAGCAACACTGCAAACTTCACTAAACATAGATGTTTACATTTTTCATTTATTTTTATATTGCAAACATTTGCACTGTTATCAGTATTTGCACTATTTTATATTATTTTTTGACAATCTTTAAAGTCATTATTCAATACATTGTTATTGTTAAATAAATATCGTCAAATAATCGAGATCTCAGTGAAAATAATCGTGATTATCATTTTTGCCATAATCGAGCAGCCCTACAGGTCACACATATTTTTATTTTTAAACCTATATTTAGGTACATTAGCAGTGTTTAGCTTAGTCTGACTGGAGTTTCTAATATTCCTCTTTGGTTCCTGTTACGTCCCCACGATGAAGGTCTAGGGGTGTGTGGGGACTTGTAACAAATTTTGTGTCTCTGTCCTCTGAGTGTCCTTGTGAGTTCTTTCCCTTTTTTGTTCCCATGTCTCTCGTCACTCTCTGTCTCTCGTCTCCATTAACCGTGTCCATGTCGCTCTCGTTGTCTCCTCCCATTATCTCCCTAATCCATCTGTTTCCCTGAAAGTCCTTTCCACACAAAAGCAACCTCTTGTGTGAGTTAGTCTGTATCTTAGTGCTTCCTGTTTTACTTTTGGTAGGGTTCAAATATTGAGTAGGGATACAGGAGGAATTCAAAATCACAACCCTGGTCCAGGAGGGTTAGGTCAAACGATGATTTTAATGAACACACGTGTGGGGAGATGAACACTGCAAAACATCAGCTGTAGATCTCCGCTCAATAATATACAAGCAGTTGTTTTTATAGCATCAGGGTAATATTTATGATGCCCCCTTATATGCATAAGTCTCAAAACCACAAATGTTCTGTTGACAACTTTTGGCACAGTTTGAAAAGAACATTCTCCTCGCCTGCAAGCCAAGTGCTTCCTGTAGCTCATCTCGCTCTTGCTTCTCCAAAACCTCAGGGCATGATCTGCAACAAAACTGTCAATTCTGCAGACTCAAAATGCAGTTGCAAGCAAAATATGTCTGAACTCTTACCTAGAAATGAGTCTACCTAAGATGTGTGTGTGTATGTCTCCTGACCTCAATTACACTTTGTTTCACCTCACCTATCTCACAACCAGACAGAGGCCACTCTCATATGTGTAACAATCTACTAAAACTATATATGTATATATTGAATAAATGCTTTAATTAAATGCCACTACTCAAAGCTTAATATTAAGATTATAAATGAATAATCGAGTTTTGTATTTATTTTTCCTTCACGCAATAAAGCTGGATGTCCTGCCTGCTCCACACACAGCTCATGACAATTTATTTGCAACATATTTCTTCTTCTGTCACCTGATGTAAGTAAGTAAGTAAAATTCTATTTATATAGCACCTTTCAAGATAAAATGTGCTTCACAGAAGCAAAAACGGACATACAACCTTAAACAAACAAAATCAACCAAAAGCAAGTTTAAACAGATAAGTTCTTAACTGCTGTGGAATAAAGGAAATATTTTACTGCTACTCATACTCATCATTATTACCATTGCATTAATTAACTTTGCATTAAGTCATAATGGTAAATGGCCTGCATTTGTATAGCGCTTTTCTAGTCCTTAAGGACCCCAAAGCGCTTTACACATTCAGTCATTCACACATTCACACACTGGGGATGGCAGCTACATTGTAGCCACAGCTGCCCTGGGGCGCACTGACAGAGGCGAGGCTGTCAGTGCGCCGAAATTTTATTAATCAAATTAATAAAATTTCATAAAAGCATTTATTGAAGCTGCTGGCATTACATTAACATTTTTATTACAGGTACAGCTATGACCATTTTATACACATTGCATTTTGTGCTTATTAAAGAGTTGGAGCTCGGTCAATTAATTGGAGGTTGTAAGCCTCGTTCAGCGCGATGTCCGGATCTATTGTGTAAGTGACTTGGAGCTATAGAAGGTTAAAACTGCGTACACGCCTACAAAACACATATAATACATATAATCTAGAAACAGGCCTGAATGTATTCAGCTTCTTGTTGCATTTGAGTTTGCCTAGTAACAGGTGACAGAAGATGGGCCAAAGAGGAGGACAAGTCCCTGGGAATCTTCAGGGCCTGAATTCCTCGCCATATTTGGAAAAAGATGCCAGAGAGGGGAACTTCGGTGTCTGCATTTATCTCTTAAAATTGATCATTGTCTGTAAAAGATGCAAATTATGTTCTTGTAAAACGCGAGAAGAGGTGTTAACCAACCCTGACGTTATAAAAGCAATCTGAAGTGTATTTTTGGGCGGAGATCTACATCTGATGTTTTGCAGTGTACATCTTCCCACACGTGTGTTCAATAAACTCATCTGTTTGATTGCATCCTTCTGGGCCGCTGGTATTTTGTTTTGGTTCTCAACCTCGCGAATTGGGACACTGCTTATTAAAAGAAATGACTGAGTCCACAGATCTCAAACTCAAAGGGAGTGAGTTCCAGAGTCTGGGAGCCACTGACACAATCGCTCTGTTTTTACCTTGTATGTGGACAACCAGCAAGCACTGGTCACAAGACCTCAGGGACCTGCTGGGACGATAAGGAAGAAGAAGATCACTGATGGGAGCTACACCGTGCAGGGCCTTATAGGTCATGATTATAATCTTAAAATCGACCCTGAACTTGACAGGGAGCCAGTGCAGTTGAATCAGCAGGGGAGGGGCATGAGAGTTTTTGTGATGCTTTGTCAGAAGCCTGGCAGCAGCATTTTGAACACCCTGCAGTCGTTCCAGGGAGGCGTTACTTAAGCAAGTAAAGAAGGAATTACAATAATCTACGGGAGATGAAAGAAAAGCATGAATAATCATTTCCAATTCGGAGCGTGACACAATGGGACTCAGCTTAGCAATATTTCTTAAATGGTAAAAACAAGAGCGAACCAAAGATGTAGCGTGTGTGTCCAGAGCTGGATCAAAGGTAACACCGAAGTTCCTAATGGAGGGTTTAATATAAGAAGCACGAGGGCCTCGATTTTAAGCACGAGGGTTGTATAATATATAATGTTCTTCTCCCCCTTTTGCACAAGTGGAGGAGCAGTCAGGTTACATTTCACTGCGTGTTATACTTGTATACGAATAAAGAATCATGACTCTTGTCTCAACATCTGACTTCACCTGTTGACATACCTGATAACTGATATCTAATTATCTGTTAATGTTAGCCATTAATTTTGCCAAACTTAATTTTCCAAAATAATTTCATTGATCATTATCAGTAATTTAGTTTTAATTTTGTGTTTAGTTTTTATTTCTGTTTGAACTTTTTCACATCTAGTTTTAGTTGTGAGTTCAGTTTTAGTGAACAACAATGTCTTTTGTGTGTTTTGTTACGCTTCTTCCTGTTGGAGCGGAGCCAACAGTTTGTGACGCAGTATTTTCAAGACCGTCATGTTGAATCTGCGTCTAACACACATCAAATGTTCATTTACAAAGTCCGCTCTCTGTCTCCCGCTGCCCCTGTGAATATAAACACCCGGAGCTCAGAGGCTCTCCGGCCGAGCTCAGACCACATTCAGTGTGTTTAGTCTGATTCCCGGAGTCTGATCACACGCAGAGAAAATGGCGGACACACTCGGCCCCGTTAGAAAACATTACACACTCACTTTAATGGAGAGACCGGAAATACAAACACACACAGTTTGTTGTGTGAAGAAATCAAACATGAGCTGAACAAACAGTAAAGTTCCTAAAGACAAACTGTTAAAGGAGGAAACAAAGCAAACTTACAGTTTCTTCACACACCAACAACAAGCTCCACTCCACGAAGTTCAGCAAAGAGAAACTTTGAGCAGGAAGGAAACACCCAGAGAGGCGTTTGGGGACACCCAGAAGCATCGAAAAGTCCGTGTTGCATTCAAGTGAAACTTGGAAATTCACTAATCTTCAACTAAGTCCTTAATTGAAGATTTATTTCTGCTGGTTTTCCAGTTTGAAGCACAAACATTTGTCATCACTTTGTTCTTCTTCTTCCTGCAGCGTTTGAATGTTTCAACACTGAACTGATGTTTGTTCAAGGCTCATTTCAACCTGTTGAAGTCATGAATGAAAGTGCAGACTGAGAGTGGATCACATGATGTTTAAGGTGTGTCATGTGACATGTTCTGTATCGTCACACATGTCTAGACTGTCCCTGATATCATAGCTGCTCAAACACTGATGATTATATTTGAAGAATTATTACTGATGGCAGCAAAGTTTGAATGGAGCTCTCTGTCTGTGCTGATTTGTCGCCCTCTGGAGGTCAAAGCACAAACTGCATGATGTCACTGTAACCACCACAGTGACAGGAAGTGTTTTTAAATGACTGAAACACTGAAATGATGCTAACGGCTGTCGTTAGGCTCACTGACAGCAGTGCTGATGTGTTCATGTCAAACACTGGCTCAGGTCAGACTCCTTCATCCTTCTCCACAGCCACACAACAACATGTTTAAGGACCAGCGGACTTTCCAGCATCACATCTTAGCTTGGTGTCTCAAATGAAAGAATAGATGTGGATCTGTGTCAGAGAGCAGCTTCTTCCTACATTGGTTTCCACGAGCACGAGCAATTAAATTAAATTAAATTAAATTAAATTAAATTAGGGCCCAGCAGAAGGTGGAAGAGGAGGAGGATGGCTCAGTATCTGACGCCCTGTGACTGTCACTGATGCTGCCCACACATCTGATCTGTTTTCCTGTTGGATGGAAACGGGCCACCATCTGGCATGTCTCGTAGTCTGTGTGACATCCCTCGTGTCATGTCAGGTTAAGAGTTTTCAGGATTGTTGTGCAGTTCATGTTTAAATTATTCATGTATTGCATTGCCTTCTCATGCACTCTGCACAAGGTCCTGTTCACAGTCATTGCCAGTCCTCCTAGTTTTGTCATAGTCATGTCACAGTTCTCTTAGTTTCAGTTCTCCCAGTGTAGGTTCTAGTTTAGTTTCGCCACTGCCCTTTCTGCTTTATGTTTCCCTTTATCAGCCATAATAAAGGCTCACCTTTTGTTATAGATATTTCTGTGTCCGCGCCTGTGTCCAACACACACACACCTCCGCACAGTCTGCCTCAGCCGATTGTGACACAGTTATCAGCCCCATAACTGTGGCTCAGATTGGCCCTCCTGCACCTGCTAGCAGACTCAGTAGGTCGTTATCGCCAATTCATAAGCCGGACTGCTGTGTCCCAAAAATACTGAAACCATTGACATGATCTTTATTTTAAAACAGGTGAGCAGATCCAGTGTATGTCATCAGTGAGCTGGTGAAAAGATGCCAGGACAAGAACATCAGCCTGAACTTCATATACGACATTGTGTGTGTGCTGTCCTCACATATACATGTCAGTATCTTAGTTTACTATATGGCACAAGAACAACATTTCCTATTTATAAAACACTGTTTGGTGTTTATCAGACAAACGCCCACATAGCAGGCAGGTCTGACCCGGATCTGGTATCAAGCCGGCACTGCTGGCTGACTTCCATGAGACGTATGTCATCCAGATACGGGCCAGGCCTGGCATAGATGCCACTGTTTATGTGACTGCATGCCATATCTGGCCTGATTGTGGTTTGGGTATGTGGCCCAGGCTCATAGAAAACAGGTCTTGGGAGGAGGAAGTCATCAGATCTAGGTATACATATTTCTGTATTAGTAGTCAAAATGACTCATTTAGATTCAAACTGAGACAGCTGACAGTTCCTACTTATAGAAGTGCAGCTCCTTCAGAGATGGGACAAAGAGGAGGTCACCAGTCTTGCTGAGGCCAAGTCCGATTTGATTTTCCAGTCAACGCTGAGAGACCTTGACCAGGAAGTCAGAGGTCAGCTGATGCTGTGAGCAGGAAATGAAGCAAGGAAGAAGGATCGTTCTACTCAATCTAAAAGAAAATCTCCTGTACTTGTGTTCTTTGCTGCTATTTATATTCATTATGGCCGTTATAATGATGAGCCTTTGATATTAACAAGCACGTTTTCATTGTCACAGAGAGGGAAACGTTGTATTTTCTGTGTCACTTCCTCACAGTAAAGATATTTGTACCGATTCTGTAGGTAAACTGTTGATGGTACGATAAACAAATTTCATTTTGCAAAATGTTGTGCAGGAAAGCTGTGGTTGCTTCTTAGACTATCATGACCTGGATGACTGAGAACCTACGCAGACACTTACTGAAGGAAGTCTCCACACTTATTGTACTGATTTAACTCTGCTTATTGTCATCGTGCAGAGTTTGTTTAATGTGTCTCTATTCACAACACAAAGCATTTTTTTCACTATTTATAAAAAGAAGAAGTCTTAAAATATATCTGCAGTGCTTGGTGTAAATTCAATGATTCAAGCTGCAGTTGGTTGTCATCTTCATTGAACATAAATATGAATAAATGATAATAATATATAATATAATAAATAATAAAATATCATGTGTTGTTGGTGTTTTCTGTAAATGTCTTCTTTAATGTAAATGCTTTGTTCCAGACGGACAGGGAGTCGCGATCAGGCTGTCCAAGCAAATCCACGTCTGTAACAGAGACTGAAGAAGATTGTAACAGAGTCCAACAGTCTGCAGTGGCCACCACAGTCCACCGTCTTCACATCACAAGGACAGAGCAGCTGAAGAAAAGCTGTGACTCCACTGTGAGATGGACACTGTGATTCATCACCAGCAACACACTGACCTGCATTCATCCATAGATGACACTCAGGACCCTGGTTCCACAGCTGTTCTTGTTCACAGCTGCATCCAGTTAGAGAGGAAACTGTATAATGCAATGATGATGTTCCAGCGTCATGTTGTTGCTCCTCCTCCACATGCTTACCTGCCACAGTTTAACTCCGCCTCTCAGACAGTCATGTCACCTGATCTGCATGCTTTGCATGTCATCAACGTCATCTTGACGTTGACGAGGAGGGCGAGAAAAACTAGTTTAGTCCTGCAGATGGCGATCTTGCTGCTCTACTCAGCTTACTTTAGCCTGGGTTGGACTCTATATGAGCAGCTTCACCTCTGGTTTCACTGTTAAACACACTTGTTTGATTTCACGTGTAAAAGTTGAAAAATAAATATTTTATTGCAAAATTATTTGTTGGTACATTTTTTGAGGGTCAAATATCTTGTTTGATTTGAGGAATGAACTGTTAAGGTGGAAAAATGAATCAGGTTAAAATACTTTAAATCAGTGAGGATGTATAATGTAATTTAACATGTTGATAATGGTTGTAGTGGGCTTGTAATGTAAATGTGTCTGATTAAATGTGACATTAATGGTGACGCTGCATAAACCTGATAAAACAGTTCTATTAGTGGGTCTGTGTGATCAGCATCAGTGGGTTAAGGTGAGGCCTCGACTAGCAGAACGTCATGTTGGTGACAACACATGAGCCAACATCAGACTCCGAGCGCTACGATGCTAAAGATCAGAAGTGTGACATCATCGTTACCTGGCAACAGCAGCCCTCATCTTTATTGGAGGATATTTACACCAGCAACACTGTTTAGTTTGATATGACGGATTAACAACATGCTGTGATATCCAGTTCATCTGTAATAGATACTGGATCTAATCAGTCAGCAGATGTTTGATCAGCTTATTTATAACTATACTAGAAACAAACACAACTGTGTTGGTGATTCATGCAAACTTGCATATCAGCCTTTGAAGGTTTTGTAGTATTGAGAACAAAGAGGTTGTGTTAGGGCTGAAAAGCCCAACTTGTTCTCCTCTGCAGGTCATCAAATGCACCACAGAAGTTTGATGATGGCATGACGTGGGCATAGACCCACCAAAGCAACACTCAGCTCACCTCATTCCAGGCACTTGTCTGCTGGAGACCATGAGCCCTGTTAGTTAGTTAGTCTGAATTTGGACTGTTTCCCTCTGGATGAACCAAGTCTGTCAAATCTATTGATCCAACACAAACTATCAAACACATTGGCTCACAGTCAGATTGGCTTTGTATGGATGGTGTAACAGGGGGCTGGGAAAGGATGCTGAAAGCTGAATATAATACAGAACAATAACAGGACATATAATAATGTAGCAAACATGACCTTCAACAGGCACACTTCTATTATTCATGATCACAAACACAAAGAACTTGTGCAGCCCTGATATCAGCCCTAATATATGAGTGTGTTTGCCCAAAGATTTAAACAGCATCAACATGACAGCTGTAAGAAATCTTCTCTCAGCCTTGTTTGGCAGAAGATCCCTGCAACAAAGATTGTAGCTGAAAGATGACGTGTGTAAAGTTTGCTCTTTGGGAGGGTTGAGGCTGTTTTTAGACCTTTGATAGTTTCCAATCCAGTTCTGAAAGACAGAAATAAAAACAACATCATTAAGATCAGATCATGGAGCTGTTTTCTGCCTTGTTTCTATCTTCACATTACAAGACTTTACTACAATAAAGATGCTAACATGTATCTGTAGCAACAACATCATTGAATCTATAACAACTGGAGCCAAACCAGTGGCTCTGCTGGGATCACTGGTGAGCCAACACTTCCTTGTTGATGCAGATTTCAGGGCTTCCTTTTGCTCCTCCGTTATAACTGTTCTCTCTTCTCAACAAATGATGACACAAAGGAATCAGCAGTGACAAAGATGATGCTGAAGAGAAGCACACATTTCACACATATAACAGACCAGTCCAGTTACACACACCTCTGCTTGACATTAGGCCTCAAACAAAGACACAAAACACTAACTTGACTCTAAATAGAAGAAACGAGCAGCTTTTTCTGTTCTGTGCTTATTTATATTTGACACACATGCTTCTCTTTGTGCAAACACACATTGCACTATAAGGGTAACCTAGCACACAATGATTGGACAGCACAGTGATGATGCTGGGAGATCCTATACGAAGCAACACACAAACACTGAGAACAAAACTTTAAACATTGATTATATTGAGATAAGCAGCCGACCCAGTCTAGATAAAGGCGAGCAGCTGGGACCGCTGCTGCACCAAAAACAGGTTTCAGTGTTTCCATGTGTGTGTGTGATGTCTTTACTTATACTGGTCAATAGACTTTAGTCAACACATCATTGAAAGGTGTTACACATGAAATAAAAACAGTGTTTCATCTTTATTCCTCTGAAGCAGCTGCATTATAACCAATCTGCTCCTTTGTGGCCATTTAAAACAGCCTTAAATAACTGTTGTTATATTTGTTGCAGTTTCTGCTCCTCTTGGACAGACGACTCTTGAAAAGACATTTTTGAATTTCAACTTTTAACTGGATAAATATCGGATATATAAACGTCTGCAACAAACTGATTCCAGCTTCTACCTCATGATAGGAATGTTTTTGTGGCTCAAGATGACCTGATATATTTCATGATGGAGACATTTGACACATGTTTCACATATTATAGACCAACAAGTTATTCATAGCAGTTTAAATACGGGGAGTCACTTTTGGGCCCAGCAGATAAAACAGAGCCAATATTTCCTTCTTTATTTAAGTGACGTGTGTCACAGATGTGACCTAGTAAAGTGTAGCTGAACATTAGTAACGTTATTAACACTCTCAGCTCGTCCTTGTTCCAGACCTGAAGATCCTCTTCTTTCATTCAGCAGCAGCTTCAGGTCTCTGATGGTCCAGGGCTTGTTGTTGGGAAACAGCCCTGCTGGGATGATGGTGTCCTCACAGAAACAGTCAGTGATGCTGTTGATCTCCATCACAGAGCACGTCCCAGTCTGCGGTCTCAGTCCTGCAGGGCCTCGCTGGCTTCCTGACTCCACCCAGTCAACAACAGGAAGTGTTTGAAGTGCAGGAACAAACTGAGGCTGTGGTCAAACAGGAGTTTTTATCTCCTCGCTCTGACTCTCACTGCGGCCCCGCTGCTGTGTCAACATGTGTTTGTGCTAAACAATGATGGAAAGTGTTATAAATGACTTGTTGGCCTCTGATCTGTCACAAACAGCTGAAACGTGTCTCTCATGAGTCACATGAAGGTTTTTGACAGAAAGGACAAAAAGTAGCTGCAGTCAGTTTGTGTCATTTTTATATTTATTCATCTGGGAGAAAAATGTGAGGGACATCAAAATGTGTTTTTCAACAGAGACAAGAACATAACAGAACAGGTAAATGAACATATTTCAAGTAAACAGCTGGACTGATCAGGTCCAAACACACAGTGATAAACTTGTCAAACAGCTGTCATATCTTTATATATTAGCTCTTTATAAATCCTGTTCACTGCAGTCTGTTTACTAATAATGTCAAACTGTTAGAAACACAGAAACATCAGAATCGTCTTTGTTCATATAAACCTGTCTGGGATCCTTTGTTGTTCTTTTGATGCAGAGTTACATTATAAATATAAAGAGTTATTTCAGAGTCTCATCAGTCTTCCTACATGTCTTTATTGAACACATCAGCAGGGCTGAAGCTCTCATGTTAAACACACACTGATCTATGGACACGTTCATGTGTTTCTAACAGAACCAGGCTGTTATCAGCCCTGCACTAACATTATGTCACACACACTGAATGTAACAGTGACAGTTTACATCATCACACAATCAGCTGTGATTGTTTCACTGTCATCAAACTAGTCAACAGGAAGTAGAATCAATAGAAACCAATCATTTACTGACAGCATGTCTGATTGAAATAAGTGCAGATTATGTATGAAGTAGAGATGGCACGATACCACTTTTTTATGTCCGATACCGATACCGATATCATAAATTTGGATATCTGCCGATACCGATATGAATCCGATATAGTGTGTTTTTTAATCAATAAAACGTTTTTTTTAATATCTTGCTGCATTTTGTATAAGTTTATACTCAAGTTTAAATAAATAACAACACTAAAGCTATTCTGTTATACCTGTATGTAAAAAATACAACAAAATATTTCATAGTTCAGCAATACTGATCAATCTAATAAACGTAAACCTGCTCCATCCTCCCTATTCTGGTATTTTAAAGAGTACTTAGCAGAAATATCAAGCAACCTAACTAATAGGGTTGCAAACTCCCAGCAAAAAAAAAAATAGGGAACCACCCCCCACCCTCCAGCTCATGATGCTTAATCGATGTAATCAAATTTAATTTGATGCAGGGGGGAAAATGCACAGAAAGAAATTATTTTTCAAAAATTATTAAATAGATTCAACATCTTTCTTCAACAGAATTGCAGACTGCACAGATGGTATCTTCCCAAAGGAAAAAGTAGTATAGCTTACTAGGGTATATTAGACTTAACAGTTACTATATACAGTAATGGACTTCTATATATTTTACATCAGATTAAAACTTTGGGTGTAAGATTCAGATAATTATTTATTAAAAGCTAGATATTTTAAATGAGAATAAGAAAGAAAAGTATGTCTTTGTGCCCCCTTTTCCCTGTTCATGCCCTATCGGGCCCCTTGGCTACACTTTGCTAGATCCGCCCCTGCACAGTTACCAGCTGTCAGCTGTAGAAAAAGATCCTGGTGTAGAAAGTAATATTAAATAAATTCTAACAACAGCTTATCAAGCTTAATAGTGCTGCTGTTGTTCAGCCGCTGGTTTCCTCTTTCTGGTGAGAAGTGGGCCAAAAACTAAGAAGAGAGACGGACTCGCGACAGAAAAGCCGATCAGCTGATCATTAAGCAGTTTCACGATTGAAGTAGCAGCAGGAGAGAGAGACAGAGAGAGAGAGAGAGAGAGGCAGTCGCTCCATATAACTGTTGTTAAGCTTAAGGTGGGAATGCTTTACAAACATTCAGAGATGAACTTACACACTTGCTTTACTTCTCTCTGGGAAAACTTCCTCGGAGATGAAATGCTGGTTTGCTAGCAAGGCTACAAATACACACAGCCGCTCTATCACGTGATGCACACTGCTGCAACGTGCTACGGTTATGAGCCGAGTTACGCCGTGTAGCAAGTTTTGTGAGGTGCTTTTTTGATATTTAATGGATCGGATTACATTTTTTATTTCTCGCCGATATCCGATCCAGTAATTTGGGTCAGTATCGGACCGATACCGATACGTAATATCGGATCGGTCCATCTCTAGTATGAAGTATAACTGCACACAGTAACTGTATTACAATAAGGACTTAACAGCGCCCTCTGCTGGAGTGTTTTCACACTGAGAGCAGCTTTCCTCTGAATTCAGTGAGGTTATGACTGAAATTATTGGTGTAGTCGGTTTTATAAAGACCAGACCACTAAAAACAAGAGTGTCTCTGCTCTCTGTGAGGAGATGGAGCCGAACATCAAGCTGTGCTGTTTCACAGTGAAGCCAGGCGGCTGTCACCAGGAAAAGTCTTGTCCCGAGTTTTTGAGCTCAGAGAGCAGATAAGATGTTTTTGGAGCAGGAGCACAAGTATGAAGTCACAGAAAAAGTTAGTGATGAGCTTCCTGGCAAAACTGGCCTACCTGAGTAACATATTTGGAAATGAAGTAAATCTACTTTGGTGAGCTTGTGCTCCTTGTGTAGTGTCTTAAATGTTACTTCCTTTGTCTCTTAATCAGTTCAGCTGTGTTCCCGTGTGTCTCCACTTCCCTAATCACCCTTCAGTATACTGGCTGTGTTTTTCTCTGTTCCTCGTCAGAGTATTGGTCCAGCTGTCCTTGTTTCTCAGTGTTTTTTCTTCAGTGTATCGTTCAGTATTTTGTGTATCTAAATAAATCACTCGTTTTCTGTTAAGGTCTTTTCCTGCAACTTGTTAACTTACTGGAGTCTGTCTGTTTGTTGTTGTTGCCATTGTTATTCATCGTCTTCTCTCTGACTATGATGATGGTCCCATTTAGTCAAACATTTCTCTATGAAGAAAAGTTTCAGACGATCTCATTGGAAACATAATCCGTAGTTATCAGTAGTAAAAGTTGTAGTCGTCACTAAAACCCCCAAACCTCAGGGACAGGGTTATCCTCTGAGCAGGGCAGACTCGTCATACTTCACCTCAACCACGTCACTGAGATGCCCCAGCCTGACAAAGCAGCAGAAATGATGAAAGCAGAAACAGCAAACACACCAGATGGTTCAGTTGTGTTTTTCTCTCTTTGTGTACGCTCACTCCCACTTGTGTATGTGAACTTTCCACGTACCTCAGCTTGTTTCTCCAACATGAGCCATTAGGGCTGCAAAAACATCACTAACACATGAATTCTTTCTCTTTTTTTGTTATCATGTGTTTTATGTTTCTTTCATTTACGAGTTCTTGTATAGTTAAGTGTAACTAGACTTCTGTGGGACGTAAATGATTGTTTTGTATACAGATCTGTACAACGGATGTAAACACTTGATTAAAAAGGAGATCTCAGCTGTGTTGTTATAGATGGACTTCAACGTATTTGTTAAAAAAGAGAATAAAGCAAAGTGTTTGTTTGATTCAATTCAGTTTTATTTCTATGGAGTCAAATAATAACAAAGGCCCTAGAATAGCCCTGAGTTTGTCCAGGTGACACTCCTCTGAAGAACAAATAAAAAGAGGAATAAGGGGATTAGTTTTCAAGTTTGGTTTCTTTCAAAATAAAAGCTGAAAGTACCATGTTTTGGAAGCATGATAATATTTTCAGCCAGGATGCCGGTCTCCAAGGAGAACTGCACCTCAGCGCTGAGCTCCACATCACGCCCTGTGAAACCACAGATATAAATCTGCTGCAGTGAGAATAACTTTACCCAACACAAGTGTAGAATTAGACATTTGACTTTACCATCCAACCTGTTAACAACAAAGCTTTCATTGCCTCTGTTGTTGATGGTGTAAGTCATGTAGGACTAATCATACTTCACATCAGCCATGCACAAGTCAGAGTATCTCCAGGCTTTCAATAATAAAGCCAAGGAGATGATGTGAACATAGCAATAGTAAAATATGCATCATAATCAGTTGTACAGAAACTGGAATGTGACTCTACTTGTGTGGACAAAATGAGCGTCCCCAAGAGTTTGAAGGCGTTTTTGAGACTAAACATGGTGTTTTAGTGTCAGGGGTACAATTAGGTTATGGTTCGGTTTAGGGCTGAGGGTTAGGGTTAGGCATTCAGTTTTTAGGGTTAGGGTTAAGTGTTAGGTAAAGCATTACATCAATGTCCCCACGGAGATATGAAAACATGACTGTGTGTGTGTGTGTAACCCTATCCCAACTGTTATTAGGCAAGAAGCAGTTAAACTGTGGGAGGATGTCAGGGTACCAGGAGAGAATCAGACATGGATTCAAACCCAGGACCTTCTTGCTGAGAGAAGACAGGTTTATCCCACCCACAAAGATCATCTGTTTAAACGTGCGCTGTAACTGAGTATTTTTTAAATACAAGAAACCGGATATAAGGGTTGCTCTGCCACTCCTGCCTTGACCGGTTACTTAATTTTATTCTTGGAACATGTTCGCAGCATCAAAGCTGAGTAAGGCCACGCCCACACGTACACCGGGATTTTTGAAAACGCAGATTTTTCTGAGCGTTTGCGCCTTTCGTCCACACGTAAACGGCGTTTTAACTGAAAACTGAGATTTTTGAAAACTTATTTTTTGCGTTTACGTGTGTACGAGGAAAAAGCAGATTTAGTCACGCCACATCAAAGGTGTACGCCTTTTTTGATGTCACGTTTTGCGCCACGTTATTGGTTACATGAGATGAATTTCTACAAAATACTGCTGCTGTTAATCTATCTGCCAACGTCGTCGTCGGTTTTGAATAAATAAAATTTAAAAACATTACATTTATGCCTGCTATATGTGTTTTATTGATTCATAAGTTGTGAGTCTACACCAGCCAAAATACTGTTTTTAGTTATTAACATTTGAAATGATGAAAGCATCAGAAAAGCAACACAAAATTAGCTGCCATCCCAGAAAAACACAACAACAAGTATTTAACCTTTTCAGTGGCACAAAACCCTGTTTAGTCTTTCCCTCCCAGGATTCTAGACTTCTGATTGGCCATCGTTTCTACACAGATAGGATTTGGCATGTTCTCGACAGTGTTTGACTTTGTTTTTTGGCGTTAACATGTGGATGGAGATATTTTTCAAAACTGCACGTGTGGACGGGATTTTTTTAAAAAAACAAAAAAACAGAAACTCTGTGTTTTCAAAAACACTCGTGTACGTGTGGATGTAGCCAAAGAGGCAGAGCTCCTCTCCTCCATTAGGCTCCTCCAGACTCCGTCCTGCCAATGTCTGATGGCATTTAAAGAGCGTAACATTAGGACTGTCTGGGGAAGGTGAGGGAGTGAAAATATTCTAAATCTGTAGTCCATGTCAGTGCTGACCACATGCACAGCAGCACTTTGGTTGGCTTCTGTGCCGTCGTCTTATTCTACGAGTATCCAGGAGACTTCCAGAGTCTCAGAGTTTGAAAGAGAATTTGATGTTTGCTCTGAGGACAAGTTTGAAGTGCAGCAATGGAGCAACGTAAAAGTCCTTCAAACAGCCCTGCAGAGTTATTGTAGAGATGTTTTCATTTGATTTGATGGTACTTCAGTGGTGACCTGTCCTGGGTGTACCCCGCCTCTCGCCCTGTGGTAGGTGGGGTAGACTCCTCTCTGACTCTGGTTGGATGATAAAGGGATAGTAAAAGAAATTAAAAATGCGCACTAAGAGTAACGTATAGTTGCTCTGACTTTATATCTCCATGGAGCGTGAGGCTGCAGCACATGAAAAATGAACTCTGCATGTGTTTTTGTATTTAAGTACCCGTCAGATTTAATTAGTCGTTGACTCTGTTCTGGATCATTCTGGTCCTCGTTAAACCCAGGGTCAGTGTTTTCATTGTGCTGCACTTGGTTGTGTTGTGTTGAGCTACAGTTGAGATTTTTATGCAGGCACTGACAGAGATCATCATAATCCAAAACTTAACAGGTTATTATCTCCACTTATTGACTCCAACTAAATAACAAAATAAACAAATAAAATAAAATAACACAAAACTATTATCGACTTCATATTTCGGTGGCAGAAACAGACTTCCACAGTCAGGTCGTGCAGTCTGCAGAAAACTGGAAGAACTCATCTTTGGCAAATCATTTTCCAAACTATAAAACAATAGAGACATGAAACTGTGGGCTCATGTTGCTGTCCACGCATTTTATTACAATAAATCTGGCTGGGCCATCTCTCCTTTCAAGTACAGCAATGACTGATAACTCCATTAACTTTTCCTTTATTATAACAGCCAGATCTCACAGCGATACCACTGTAATCTCATTAAATACACAATAAAAAGTATTATTTGGGTTATATTGCAGCAATAGTTCTGAATTTGACACATAATCAGTAGTTTCAAAGAAAATGTAACCTGCGTGACCTCAAATGAAACTTCACGAGCTTTCGTGTTGATCACTTTGAGAGACGGGGCTGGTCTGGGATCCTTTCGTGTGCTTTCAGCTCGTTTGCACAGACACATTTGATTGTTTGATCCTGTTTCCACTCTCAGATGCGTAAATCTCCGATGACAGGAAACACTTGTCGTCTTCGTGTTCTCGCTTGTTTAGAACCTGTGAACTGTGATCAGCGTGCAGCCCGAGGCACCCGAATGTTTTCATGTCGCACAAACCAAAATAGACTCAGAGTTTCATTAGAGCTCAGCTGCAAAACAACCTGACTGGAATCAACGGGGGTCACTGGGAGGGGGCTCGGTCCCCATGTAAATGCTTTGTGTTTTTCTGAAAGGACACTTTTCTTTGTTGAAATTGCATCCCCGGCAGAGTCATTATAGGAAGTTTAATTTTTCTTTCAGGGTTCAAACAGAAAACCACAAACACGTTTAGACTGAGCTCAAACGAACAGAGGGCTTTGGTGAAAAGGAAAAGATTTTCAAGCACCCGAGCACACCGTGTGACTCTTTACAAAAATAAAAAGCAACCCTCTTGACCCTGGAGGTCCCTCAGTCCTCTAAAACAAAACCGCGTTAATCACATTGTATTTCATGACAAGCTGTCAGAGGCATTAAAACCATGATATATCCACAGACTGCATATGAAAGATGGACACGATCACTGTGACATCACTCGCTGGTTTCGGTTTGTTCTTAGAGCACAAAATATGTGAGCCGCTGCTGGTCTGCACTGTATGAATGTGCACTATTTACTAGAGATGGACCGATCCGATATTACGTATCGGTATCGGTCCGATACTGACCTAAATTACTGGATCGGATATCGGAGAGAAATAAAAAATGTAATCGATCCATTAAATATCACGAAAGCACCTCACAAAACTTGCGACACATAACTCGCCTCATAACCGTAGCACGTCGGAGCAGTGTGCATCACGTGATAGAGCGGCTGTGGCGTGTAAGACCTGTCAGCGGTCTGGTTGAGCATTTTGACCTCGCTAACAACCCGGCATTTCATCTCCGACAAAGTTATCCCAGAGAGAAGTAAAGCAAGTGTGTAAGTTCATCTCTGAATGTTTGTAAAGCATTCCAGTGTTAAGCTTAACAACCGATATATGGAGCGACTGCCTCTCGCTCTCTCTCTCTCCTGCTGCTACTTCAATCA
This sequence comes from Neolamprologus multifasciatus, assembly GCF_963576455.1. NCBI lineage: Eukaryota > Metazoa > Chordata > Actinopteri > Cichliformes > Cichlidae > Neolamprologus > Neolamprologus multifasciatus. The sequence goes on along the minus strand of NC_140456.1, from coordinate 36,797,215 downwards.
TGAAACTGATCAATGATCAGCTGATCATCTCTCTTGTTTGTTTTTGTCTCACTTTGCACCAGAAAGAGGAAACCAGCAGCTGAACAACAGCAGCACGTTTAAGCTTGATCAGCTGTTGTTAGAATTTATTTAATATTATTTCTACACCAGGATCTTTTTCTACAGCTGACGTAACTGTGCAGGGGCGGATCTAGCAAAGTGTAGCCAGGGGGGCCGATAGGGCATGAACAGGGAAAAGGGGGCACAAAGACATACTTTTCTTTCTTATTCTCATTTAAAATGTCGAGCTTTTAATAAATAATTATCTGAATCTTACACCCAAAGTTTTAATCTGATGTAAAATACATAGAAGTCCATTACTGTATATAGTAACTGTTAAGTCTAATATACCCTAGTAAGCTATAGTACTTTTTCCTTTGGGAACCATCTGTGCAGTCTGCAGTTCTGTTGAAGAAAGATGTTGAATCTATTTAATTATTCTTGAAAAATAATTTATTTCTGTGCATTTTTTTCCCCACACAGCATCAAATTAAAGTTGATTATGTCGATTAAGCATCATGAGGTGGAGCATGAGGGGTGGTTCCCTATTTTTTTATTTGTTGTTGCTGGGAGTTGGAACCATATTAGTTAGGTTGCTTAATATTTCTGCTAAGTACTCTTTAAAACACCAGAATAGGGAGGATGGTGCAGGTTTAAGTTTATTAGATTGATCAGTGTTGCTGAACTATGAAATATTTTTTTGCATACAGGTATAACAGAATAGCTTTAGTGTTGTTATTTTTTTTAAACTTGAGTATGAACTTAGGCAAAAAGCAGCAAGATATTAAAAACAGTTTTATTGATTAAAAAACACTATATCGGATTCATATCGGTATCGGCAGATATCCAAATTTCATGATATCGGTATCAGACATAAAAAAGTGGTATCGTGCCATCTCTAGTCACTATTGGCGACTCCAGTAGGGTTACCTGTCAACTGTGGTGTATGTATGTATGTATGGTGAAAGTCCCTCTTTCTGATCCTCCCCTCACCTGTGGATGGACGGTGCTGTTACCGTGGTGACAGCTTGGATGTGTTTCAGTCCTGCCTGGTTATCACTGCAGGAATCTTTACTTTCACATTTATTACAGGTAATAACTCTGATTTTTCTGTGTATTATGAACTAAATGTATCCTGATACACACAGAGATGGATGAGCAGAGGTCACATAATGAAAGAAAAAACATGGAGTCTTTGATTTATTTAGATATTTATTGATGAATGCAAACAAACCCTGACACTGAACCATCGTCGAGCTTTCACAGAACAAACCTGATCACATGACCTGCTGACCCAAACAGTGAAAAGCTCCATGGCAACAACAACAAACAGCCTCACATATGTTAACAGAGGCTGTTAGAAGCACAGAGTCTTTACAGTCTTTCTCCTGTTTGTACACAGATCTCTGCACATCTTCATCACAGTTACTCACAGACGTGCAGAGTGTGTGGATATCAAAGCTAAGTTTCCACCATGTTTGTAGTCTGTACTGGGACTCATGGAGCATCTCTCTATGAGCACTCAGTGCTTTAAACAGTGAGTCCCAGTTTAACCAGCAGCCTTCACATCACACAGACATGGAAACTTCAAACCCTCAGACTGAAGTCACTGACAGTCTCTGGCACCAGCGACTGCGCTAACAAACACAGCAAACAGTGAAGGTTTGGTAGACAAAGCTGGTTGAGTAATACCAAGTATGTGGAGAAGGAGGCGGGGTTACATTTATAGAAGATTAAACATGGAACTATTTTGCTGATAATAATTGAAACGATTAAAGAAAATCAACAAGCTATTTATGCAAGATAATTCACAATTTTATAAACTGAAATGATGAAATTATATTGGCTGGATCTGATTATTGGGGGGTCACGACCCCCGTAACCCCCCTAGAAATTATGCACCTGGTCCTGAGGTCAAATCCACCATCTTTGTTTCAGTGCTGAGCTTCATGCTCTCCCGTGTTTGTGTGCGTCCTCTCCGGTACTCCGGCTTCCTCCCACAGTCCAAACACATGCAGTTAGTGGGGTCAGGTTAACTGTGAGTGGTTGTGTCTCTGTGTTATTCCACCTTAATAAATGACTTCCTGTTAGCATTAAGTGCTTCTGTAGGACTGATGTCATTTCCATGGGTTGGATCATTTAAATGAAGCTGGACTCAGATGCAGTAAATAAGTTGATTGATCATTAATGAATAAAGCTGGTCAAACACATCACGTGGACACATGTGATTGTGTATTGTAGTATTGATCCCAATGCTGGTATTAGTCCTGGATCAATAACACTGGATGGATGCGTTCAGCATGGAGCCCCTGAGCTGTGTTACAGACAAACATGAAAACTGACAGGTCTGTGTCATTCACAGTCTGTAACACTTCTAAACAACAGAGGCTGACCCAAGTGCCTCAGAGCCAGGCACGCTCACATCACAGCTCTCTAAATAAGCCAGTTTCAAAATAAGAGCTGAAAGCTGTGTTTGCTTGTGTTAGCTTATTATTGTGGAGACTAACATTCAGTGATCATGTGTTCAGACTCATAATGATTACTCTCAGAAATCCTGATCTTTGTATTTACTGTGTGTTGGATCAATAACTGAGATTCATCGTATCACACAGCTGTGCTGCTGCTGCTGGTGATGTCAGCACATCTGGAACAATACGAGGTATCTGCTACCAGACTGAGCAGGACGTGAGACCTGTGGACTGTTTAAAGCTGTCCCTCCACAGGTCACTCAGACCTGATCCACACCTCAGTGATATTCTCTGACTTCCTCAGTAGAGACAGAAACCATTCAGATCTGGGACAATCAGCTGACTGATGATGTCACACAGACTGTGTTTTTCAGGAACAGTGATTCTGATGTGAGCCTGCTGGCTGACAGCAGACCTGATGAAACCACATGTTCACATCTGTGAGGACAGACTGGACTCTTTGACTGCACCTTGGTTCTCCTCAGAGGTCTGTACAGGAGCATGTCCACCCCCACTGAAGATCTCAGTCACTGTGAAACATAGAAAGCTGCTTGTGTAGCCTCTGCCTCACATGTAGATACAGCTACAGGTTTCTCTGTCAGTCAGACTGAAACAGTGTCCTGATGCTGCATCATTCAGCTCTGTGCCCCAGTCAGCATCACTGTGAGCTACCAGTGTCAGTGTTTCTGCCCTTTTCCTGTAACACTACACTCAGCACAGGCTCAGCTGCTATCCAGTGTTGGACTTTGGCTTCAGCTGCTGTGATAGATCCTCTAACATAGATCAGCTCTGCTACATGTTGTTAGATAAGTGCAGCTGCCTGTCATGTCCTGATGTTTCTCTGGCTCAGCAGCTTCTCCATCAGAGGTTCACATGGAGCTGATCCAGTATCTCCAGTAACTGTGTTCTGTGCCTCACTGGTTCATCCTTCTGTCTGTGTGACGTCAGTCAGATGTTGAAGTTAAACTCTGTAATCTTCACTGTGTCACAGAGTTCAGTGAGTCCCGTTATTCACAGTATCAATCAGATCATCAGAGAACAGCTGATCAGCAATCAGTGGTGCCAACAGCACCTCCTGTGGTGAGAGGATGCAATAATGCAATGTAGCATTTTTACACTCAACATTTCCAGTCATGGAAACTGTCTGTTGGATCTGTTTGACGTTGCTTTCTTGTGTTGCTTTCTTGGTTAGAGTTCCTCACAAATGTCCAGATTATTCTTCTAATGAGGCGTCGACCATGTTTTCAGTTCTTTGGAAGAAAACATCGCCCTTTGCCATCCTTACTTTTCTTTGACTTCTTCAAATGCAGCTGAACTCCAGCTGGTATTTTATTGGACTTTGCAGCTGTTTCTGGTCATCAGTTCATTCCTGCAAACCTCTGAACCTGAACAACAATGATGCTGCATTGCTGGCTGATCCCAAAAGGTTGATTCTGTTCATCTGGACGTTTTCAGAAACGTTTGCTCACTGATCAGGTGACTTCTTCAGTCTCAGCTGACTGCAGCTTTACAACCTTACAAACAGCACATTTGCACAATGACTGAAACCAGCAGCTGCAGCACCTGATATATATGATACTAATATAATACATATACATATATAATCCATACTAATGATGAAGGAACTGAGCTCACAGTCCATTGTTCATTCAGTGAACTACTCAGTTTATTTTGGACCTCAGAAATGCTCACTCTGTTTGTACATCACTGTCAGCAATAGACTCATTCTGCTGTGTGGACAGGAACACATGTGACATCACTTCCTGTTTGTTTGTGACTGAAGAGGAAGAAGTTTACAAGGAATCATTTAGAAGAGTTTCAAACATCAACTGATTGAATCCATGAATCTGAAAACGTGTTTGTGAGTGAAAGAGACAGACATGTACAGACTGAACTATCTGTTCAACAGTCAGAGTGCTTCTCTAACAGGAGACACTCTTTACACCCCACTCAGCACAGGGACACTGAGGAACCAGGAGACAAGAACCCAAACCCAGGATAAAGAGTTTGAGTGAATGTGGTGTTGAAGGTGTGGAGGTGGATCAGAGTGTCAGAGGAGACTCTGTAGAAGGACAGAGTGCCAGCAGGACAGTCCACATACACTGCTGCTCTCTTAGAGACAGAGGAGGAGGAGGAGGAGGGGGAGATGGATGTTTGTCTGTTATTGTGCCAAACAGAATGAGGACCATCATCAGAGCAGATCAGACTCCAGGACTGATCATTCCATCCAAACAAACAGTCCTTACTGCCTCCTTTCCTTCTGATTTTTCTGTAACTCCCTGATATATAAACGCCTCCTCTCCACTCAACCTCCCAGTAACAGCGACCAGTCACACCATTTCTACACAGCAGCTGAGCCCAATCATCAAATCTGTCTGGATGATCAGGATATGACTGAAGCTTCCTCACACGTGTCACCTTCCTCTTGTTGTCAGACAGTTGGAGGTTTGTGTTCACTGTGTTTGTGTCGATTGTGAGTTGACAGGAATCTGATGGAGAGAACAAACACAAAGCAGGCCTGACATGATGAAGATGGTTGAATGTGTGCTGCTTTGTTTTCATGAATCCCATTAAAAACACACTTACACTTCCTCAGACCTGGTCTCAACCATCGGACTCCAGCAGGCTCCACCCTGAAAGGAGGAGGGGGGTCAGAGCAGCACAGTCAGCATGCACACATGGACATTACATGGCTCTCATACACACACTGTTACACACTGAGCTCAAAGCTCGGCTCCACTGTTTTATTCAAAGAAATCTACATTTATTTATCAGCACATTTAAAAACAGGTTGAGCCAAAGTGCTGCACAGAGTAGAGATAAAATAGGAAACATACACAGTACTTACTATAAAAACTCGTCAGAATTGAAAGCTACAGAGTACAAATGTGTTTCCAACCGGGTTTTAAAAATGTCGAGTGTTGGTGACGACCTGATGTGAAGGGCGACTGTTCCAGAGTTTGGCTGCAGCGATCGATAAAGCTCACCTCTGTTTTTACGTCTAGTTCTGGTGCTAAGAGTCCAGTGGTCCCCCTAACAAAGGGCTCTTATACTTAACCAGACACAGAGTAGGTGTCCTCCTACACCAGGGGTCTCAAACTCGCGGCCCACGGGCCAATTCCGACCCGCAGGACGATAGTTTTTGGCCCCCACCTTAATATGAAAATTTAATGTTAGTTTGATAATGTATGACACTTTACAGTGTTGTGTGCGGAGCTGAATTAACCCACCAATCAGGGTGAGATATGGATCTCAGGGGACACCAGCCGGGCTTGATGCAAGCAGGGAAACATTTCTCAATGAGTAAAAGTTACAGCAGCGTTGCCCTGGAGTGTTTCTTTCCTTTCTGTGCCTTGCTGGCTTCCTCCTTTCTATTGGGAAAACGCGGACATTCGCCCCAGCGCGCTGCGTTCACAACACTTCAAAAAAAGTTTTTTTTTTAAGTTGCTGCCCAGCGGGACATTATACGTATATAGATTTATACACACGTCAGTGGGATTTTTAGTTATTTTTTCACAGAGAGAGATCTCATATTAACTCTCAAAGTGATGCGTAGGCGGCGGGATAAAAGAAAAGTAATGAACTCAATGCAGCCCAATTTAGGCTGCAGTCACATAGCGACACCTGTTCATCGGCAATAACAGTCCCCGGTAACCCGGACTAATTATAGGGTCGCACCGTAATTTGTGGGTCGATGTTTTTTATTTGCATCACTCCGTTTGCATTGCAGCATACATGAACATTACATATATTTCAATATAATGTAAAAGCAGTCAAAACAACTAACATCAGAAACAGGTGATGTTATTTTGTTATATGTCACGGTGTCATTTCCGCTTCTTTCTCCTGTAACAACAGCCCGGCGCCGTGAGCAGTCGCCTTTTTTGCGCTCGCTATCCCTGTACTTTGTACCATCTGCAAACGCCACGGTGTTCGTGTCATCATGAAAGACATGAACTGTGATGGCATCAGCCACACAGGGGTAAATTAGTCAATTTTTCACTTTATTAGTTTGCTTTGCAGTTTTCTTCATTAATATAATTCATTAATCATTTGGTTAAACCTAGCACTGATATTGTGAGGCGCGCACATAATAACATTGTGTGGTTTTTCTAAAATGTTTTGTTATATTAATTATGTTTCTCTTTCTTTGAGTTACCTGGGTTTGGGCGGTGGCTGTTTCCTGTCTGGGCAAAAGGCGTGGCTGAGGACTCTGTGAACAAAATGCCTGCTCAGCAGGACCAACCATGGGCTTACCAGGAGCAGGGGTGTTTTAGGTTTAGTTAGGCTATTCTGTGCTTAGTTAATATTAGTGTGTTTTTGTTTCCCCCCCTATTGTGTTCAAATGGTTTGGCCAAATCATTATAAAAGCTACCCTCATGTGTCTTTGTAATTAGGTCAGTTTGTGAGTTAAGTTGTGTCTCACTTTGTTTTGTTTAAGTTTCTGGAAATTACTTTTCGTAGAGTTATATTTAGTTGACCTCTTTTATGTAGTGATGGGCAGATGAAGCTTCATGAAGCACTGAAGCTTTTCATCCAATTGGTTCACCCGAGCGCAAAGCTTCTTGAAGCTTCATTTGCTCTAGTAGGACACCTACTGGACGTAAAAATATTAGTTGGCATGAATTTGAAGAGTGTGGCCTTTTGCACACAGCCTGTAAATGTCAACAACAAAAGGAGTGTGTAAAACATGTATATTGTAGTGATGGCAGCATACTGTGTATATTTATACTGGCAGTATGGAAAATGATTATTTGGAAATGCTTAAAATGGAAATGATCATTTACTGTGAGGTGAGGTGTGGTTGGGGTGTGGACAGTGGTTGTGCTTTTGTAACGTTAAGGTATGGACAGCTACAGACTGAGCCCTCAGTCCTGCTTGTTCACATTTTATTCTGTAAAAACTACATTTTCACTGCTTTTATGACCTTTTTAATGGGGAGAACATAGCTAGGATTTAACGATTTAACAAATCTTTTAAATCCTTTGTCCTCCACAATGCTAAATGGCTGGGAGTCCTCGATCACCATGCTAACCAGGTCTTCATCTATTTGAGATTGTTCTCCTGAGGAAAGACAACAAAAACAAAGCACAAATATAAATATCACACACGTCACTTATTGCATTGTATAATATTGTTATATCATTTAGTAACATTACTGCATGCTATATTATCATGACATTTGATGGCTCACCTGGTCTTGCTCCACAATCGGTGTTCCCCTTATTCTCATGCAAAGCTCTGTAGTGCCTAAGCATGGATGAGGTGTTGTTGTTATATCCCAGCTCCCTGGCACATGGCAAACACTTCTCCTTGTACAAAAGTAAAGCCGCTTAACATATGTTTTATTGCACCATCAGTATTATGAAAATACATCTTCTGTAGAAATTTATATACCTTGTTGGGAGGAATAAAATCAAAATGTTCCCACACAGGGGAGGACATCCTCCTCTTCTTAGCTGGCTCCATACTCTCCTGACTTTCTCTCCTCACTCTCATAAACCTCCAAACTGTCTCCAAACTGTCTCTAACTCTCACTAACCGCAACTCTCCATCAAACACCTACATTTTTGAATGAAGTCTGAGGGGTTTATATCGCTGTCATATCTCGCGGCAAAGTTCGAACCGCTTCATGAACCAGTCACGTGGTACAGCCGGGCAGCGAGGCTTCGGACGTCATCATTTTCAGCTCCTCCCATAAATGAAGCAAGCCTCGATACGCGCTTCGCGGAAACGTCCCCTCCATTACTCGACACACGCTTCGAAGCCTCGATACAGAACGTCACATCACTACTTTTATGGGCCTGCTAAGTATGTTTTTGAATTTTGTTAATTTTGAACTTTTTGAGGGTTAAAATAAAGAAAACCCTTTTTGAAGATATTTTTTTGCCTGTGTCCTCTTTGCTTTGGCTGCTTGGTCCCTCACAATTGGTGGCAGCAGTGGGATCTGCCAGTTGAGGGGACAGTTTTTTTTTTCTTTGAGGTTTTTTCACCCCCAGAAAAAGAAAAGGAAAATGCATCGGGGAGGAAAGGTGGAAAAGAAGAAAGGAGTAACTGTTCAGAAGGAAGCTGATGCTGAGGAGGAAATTGGAATCTCTGAAATGGTGGAGAGCACTGAGGTTGAAGAAAGGGAGCCATCTCTGTCAGATCTGATGTCAATATTGCAAGCTCATATGGGTCAACAGGAGGCTCGGGAAGCAAGGCAAGAAGAGGTAACTGCACGACAAAAACAAAAATTCAAAGCATTGCAACATCAGTTTCAGCTTTTACAGTTAGAGGTGCAGTCCCGGACATCACCAGTACCAGAGCTACCATTACCTACCACGGAGTCACCAGAGTCAAGGGAGCTACCTTACATTTCTAGTTCTCCTCAAGCTCAAGCTGAATCCAGTCAGTCATTATCAGGTCAGTTTTCATTGCATGAACCCAGACTGGAAAAGTTGACTGATAGTGATGATATTGAGCATTTTTTGACTACATTTGAACGCATTGCCTTAGCATATCGTTGGGAAAAAACAGACTGGGTTTTTCGATTAATACCACTGCTAACGGGCAAGGCAAGAGGGGCATACGTTCATATGGATATTGATGACTCTCTCAGCTATGACAAAGTTAAAGCTGCAATTTTGTCCAAGTATGATGTTAACCCTGAGACCTACAGGCAGCGATTCCGTTCACTGGAAGTCAGGCTTGATGAGAACCCTAAGGAGTTGTATGCTCGACTTAAAGATCTGTATGGGAAATGGATTCAGCCAAAAGGTAAAACGAACCAAGAAATTGGTGAAATAATCATCCTTGAACAATATTTGAGAATGTTGTCCTCTGAGCTACAGGTTTGGATTCGAGAGCACAACCCGTCTTCTGCAGCGAAGGCAGCTGAGCTGGCAGAAGTATTTGTAGCTGCCAGGAGGAAAGGGCAACCTTGGGCCTGTAATGCAAATAAAATGCCAAAGGAAGGCCCCAAATCAGCCCAGATGTATCATCAAAGGCCATTGTCAGCAGATAAAACTCCTGTGGGTGAGAACCAGTTTGCTGGTAGACCATTAAAAAATTCAAAAAAGATCATTTGTTACCTCTGTGGGTTAGAGGGCCACACAAAGCCAATGTGCCCAAAAACCTCAGCTAAGATGGTTCAAATGTGTTTCATGCCACGTTCACATGCTGAACATGGGCTCCAGTGTGACCAGACTGTTAAAATGATAAAAATTGAAGCTAATGGAACAACTTTAAGAGCTTTACTTGATTCTGGCAGTTCACGTACACTGATACACAGAGATTTTGTGCCCCCCAATATTGTCCGTGTCAGTGATACCATCCCCATTTGTTGTGTGCACGGAGATGAGAAGATGTACTCAACAGCTGACATGTACATTAAGGTGAATGGACAGACTTGCCTTCTAAATGTTGGGGTGGTTGATAACCTGCCTTATTCAGCTATTCTGGGACGAGATTTTCCAGTGCTTTTTGATTTGTTGGAGTCAGACCAGAATCATCAATGCAATGTGGCTGTTACTAGAGCTCAAGCTCAAAAATCTAGTGAAACCTCAGAAGTTTTCAATGCCTTGCCATTTTTTAATGAGGAATGGGAAGTTGCACCTGGGAAGCCTCGGAAAAGTCGCAGACAGAGGAGACAGGAGAAGTTCCAGCATACTATAGTACACCCAGAAATGCATACTGACCCAGACTTGCCTTTGGGACTTCAAATTCCTGGCAATATAATAGAGTTGCAAAAAACTGATCCTAGTTTAGCTTCCTGTTTTCAGCGAGCGATAGACAAGGACCAAGTAGAGGAGGCAGGCATTAACAAAAGTGACTATGTCTTGCAAAATGGCATACTTTACCATCAGATGGGCTCACTTCTGAAGCTAGTGGTCCCCCAAGAAGTTAGAGAAACCGTGCTTAATTTGGGACACTCTATTCCCTGGTCTGGCCACCTTGGTAAGCACAAAACCACAGCTCGTATTAAACAACTTTTTTTCTGGCCTGGCCTCCATAGAGATGTAGCCTACTTCTGTAAGAGCTGTCCTCAGTGCCAGATGACATCCTCCAAAGTCCCTTCCAAAGCTCCCCTCCAACCACTGCCTATTATTGGTACCCCATTTGAGCGCCTCGGAATGGATATTGTTGGACCCGTTGAGAAGAGTAAGTCAGGGAATCGCTATATGCTTGTAATCACTGATTATGCAACTAAATATCCAGAGGTCTTCCCACTGAAATCCATCAAGGCAAAATCAGTAGCTTTCTGCCTTGTACAGCTCTTCGCAAGAGTAGGGTTCCCACAGGAAATACTGACTGATCAGGGGAGTAACTTTATGTCCAACTTACTAAAACAGGTGTACAAGCTGCTGGGCATTAGAAGCCTGAGAACCACCCCATACCATCCTCAGACTGATGGGCTAACAGAACGGTTCAATCAGACTCTGAAGCAGATGCTCCGGAAGGTGGTAGATAAGAATGGTGCTGATTGGGATCAGTGGCTTCCTTATCTTCTCTTTGCCTACAGGGAAGTGCCACAAGCCTCCACTGGTTTCTCTCCTTTTGAACTTTTGTATGGGTATGAGGTACAAGGACCTCTAGCCCTGTTAAGAAACATCTGGGAGGGAGGCAAGGAAAAGATGGACTCTGTTAACATTGTTTCCTATGTTGTGCAGATGAGGGAGCGACTGCAGAAAATGAGTGAGCTTGCTCAGTCAAATATGACCAAAATCCAGCAGAAGCAGAAGTTTTGATATGACCGAGCAGCTCGTCAGAGGTCTTTTAGTCCTGGACAAAAGGGGTTGGTGCTCCTCCCCACTGACAACAACAAGCTATTGGCTAAGTGGCAAGGGCCCTTTGAGGTTCAGAAGAAATTGGGGTCCACTACTTACCAAGTGTTCATCCCTGGAAAGCCACGCTCCAGCAGGGTTCTGCACATAAATCTTTTGAAGGAATGGGCGCAGCGCCCTGAAAAGACAGCAGAGGTGATGCTCATAAGGGGTGTTCCAGAGGAAGAAGAGGTCGGTGAGCAATACTTGCCTTCTGCTGATGTGGTAGATTTTGACCTTAGTCATCTGCCAGATGATAAACAGCTTCAGGTGAGAGCTGCATGCAACTCTGAGGTGCTTCAAGTGAATCCTGGCCGAACAGATATTGTTGAGCATGACATTGTCATTAAAGAGGGCGTCTCAGTAAAGCGTTTGAGCTACAGGATCCCTGAACGTCTGCTGATATCCCTGAAGAAGGAAATTGACCTCATGTTGTCCTTGGGGATCATCGAGCCATCAAAGAGTGAGTGGTGTAATCCGGTGGTCCTGGTGCCAAAGAAGGATGAAAGCATGAGGTTCTGTATAGACTTCAGGTACCTAAACTCAATATCACTGTTTGATTCATACCCCACGCCACGCATTGATGATTTGCTGGAACGGCTGGGGAAGGCAAAGTACTTGACCACACTTGACCTGTGCAAGGGATATTGGCAGGTGCCACTCACGGAGCGATCAAAGAAGTTGACTGCCTTTCGAACACCTTGGGGTCTCTTCCAGTTTACAGTGATGCCATTCGGGCTGCATGGGGCTCCAGCAACCTTTCAGAGATTAATGGACCAAGTACTATGTGGTTTCTCAGATTTTGCATCTGCATATCTTGATGATATTGTCATCTACAGCACCACATGGGAGGAACACTTGGAACATCTGCATGCTGTCTTCGACCGTCTTGGCACTGCTGGGTTGACGGTGAACCCCTCTAAGTGTGTTTTTGCCTCTGCTGAGACTGCGTACCTGGGCCATGTGATCGGGAATGGGGTGATCAAGCCTCAGGTCAGTAAGATTCAAGCCATTGAGTCTTGTCCTCTCCCACAGACAAGGAAGCAATTAAGATCCTTTTTGGGCATGGCAGGCTTTTATCGTCGGTTCATACCACGATTCTCCACCAGGGCAGCTCTACTAACGGACTTGATAGGCATCAAGTGTCCTAATCAGATTAACTGGACAGAGGAGGCTATAGCAGCTTTCAAGGACATCAGTCAATCACTGAGTAGTGAACCAGTTTTGTACAGTCCAGACTTTAATGAGCCCTTTTTCCTTCAAACTGATGCATCTCATAGGGGTCTGGGAGCAGTGCTACTTCAAGGTTTGGAAGGAGAACGTCATCCTGTTGCTTATATCAGCCGAAAGCTGTTCCCAAGAGAGGTTCGGTATTCAACAGTGGAAAAGGAGGCCCTTGCCATCAAGTGGGCCCTTGATTCCTTCAGGTACTACCTTCTTGGAAAAGAATTCACCCTGGAGACGGATCACAGTGCACTTCAGTGGATGGAAAAGATGAAAGATAAGAACGGAAGGATCACAAGATGGTACCTTGCTCTGCAACCTTTCCGGTTTGTCATCAAGCACATTCCTGGGAAGAACAACGTTACTGCCGACTTCCTCTCTCGCTGTACCAGCGAGAGTCCTGAAGAGGGGGAGTGTGTGATGGCATCAGCCACACAGGGGTAAATTAGTCAATTTTTCACTTTATTAGTTTGCTTTGCAGTTTTCTTCATTAATATAATTCATTAATCATTTGGTTAAACCTAGCACTGATATTGTGAGGCGCGCACATAATAACATTGTGTGGTTTTTCTAAAATGTTTTGTTATATTAATTATGTTTTTCTTTCTTTGAGTTACCTGGGTTTGGGCGGTGGCTGTTTCCTGTCTGGGCAAAAGGCGTGGCTGAGGACTCTGTGAACAAAATGCCTGCTCAGCAGGACCAACCATGGGCTTACCAGGAGCAGGGGTGTTTTAGGTTTAGTTAGGCTATTCTGTGCTTAGTTAATATTAGTGTGTTTTTGTTTCCCCCCCTATTGTGTTCAAATGGTTTGGCCAAATCATTATAAAAGCTACCCTCATGTGTCTTTGTAATTAGGTCAATTTGTGAGTTCAGTTGTGTCTCACTTTGTTTTGTTTAAGTTTCTGGAAATTACTTTTCGTAGAGTTATATTTAGTTGACCTCTTTTATGGGCCTGCTAAGTATGTTTTTGAATTTTGTTAATTTTGAACTTTTTGAGGGTTAAAATAAAGAAAACCCTTTTTGAAGATATTTTTTTGCCTGTGTCCTCTTTGCTTTGGCTGCTTGGTCCCTCACATGAACATCGAGCGTAAAAACAAAGGAGACTGCTAGCAGCTTTTTATCTGCCGATCGCCGTGCTACGGTTGCAAGAAAAAGAAGCAGAAATGACGTTCTCTACGCGTTGAGACATTCCCCGTCCGTCGGCTAAACGCTTGATTGAAACTTCAATGCGACAGTGACACCAAGTAGAATTATAAATGTTACATAGCCCCAAACATGTCTTTTTCAAAGCCTGTGATGAAGAGAAAGGTTGGTGATGACCACCGACACTTTCAAGAAAGTGGGAAATGCAATATTTCTTTGTTGAGCACAGGGGCACCCCGACCTGTCTTATTTGCACAGAGAAAGTTGCGCTGCACAAGGAATAGAATTTGAAACGTCATTACACAACTAGACATGCTGAGGTGGATGCAAAATACCAGGGAGATGAGAGAGCGAATCGGGTTGCCAGTCTTAAAACAGATCAACTGAGGCAGCAAGATTTCTTCAAGAAAGCAACCAAAGAGAATAATGCAGCTGTCGAAGCCACGTGGTTAGTGAGATGATTGCTAAAGCAGGGAAGCCATTCACAGAAGGTGAATTTGTCTAAAAGTGCATGTTGCAGGCTGCAAATATAGTCTGTCCGGGAAAGAAAGGTCAGTTTAGCAACATCAGCCTTTCTGCCAACACCGCAGCAGATCGCATTTCTGACCTGTCAAGTGACATTTATGACCAACTGTGTGAGAAAGCCAAATGTTTCAGTGTATACTCAGTCGCTCTTGATGAGACCACAGACATCACCTACACTGCCCAGCTCCCAATGTATGTCCGTGGTGTTGATGACAGTTTTGAAGTGATGGAGGAGCTGCTCACAGTGATTCCAATGCATGGCCAGACCACAGCTCAGGAGATATTTCACAAGCTGTGTGATACCATTGAGAATGTTGGTTTGCCATGGAAGAGGTTTGTTGGAATAACAACAGATGGAGCGCCATCAATGAAAGGGAGGAAAAATGGACTGGTGGCACTTGTTCAAAAAAAACTGGAAGAGGAAGGCGTGGAGGAGGCCATTGCTCTGCACTGCATTATCCATCAGCAGGTCCTTTGCAGCAAATGCCTGAAGATTGACAATGTGATGTCTATTGTTGTGAAATGCATCAACCAAATCAGATCCAGGGGCTTAAAGCACCGAAGGTTCTGTGCTTTTTTAGAGGAAATGGAGTCAGAATATGGGGATGTGCTCGACTTCACTGAGGTACGTTGGCTCAGCAGGGGAAATGTATTAAAGAGACTTTCTGAGTTGAGAGCAGAAGTGAAGCCTTCATGGAGAAGGATGGAGTTAGTGTTCCTGTGCTAACTGATCCCAAATGGCTCATGGACTTAGCTTTTTTTGTTGATATAACACATGAGCTTAATGTACTGAACAAGACGTTACAAGGCCAGGGGCAACTTGTCAGTGCTGCCTATGACAACGTGAGAGCATTCTCCACAAAACCTGCGCTCTGGAAAGCTCAGCTCTCTCAGACAAACCTTTGCCATTTCCCAGCATGCAAGGCACTCGTGGATGCAGGCACACCATTCAGTGCTGACAAGTATGTTGATGTCATTTTGAGGCTACAGGAGGAATTTGATCACAGATTTGCTGACTTCAAGACACACAGAGCCAGCTTTCAAATTTTTGCCGACCCCTTCTCCTTTGATGTGCAAGATGCCCCTTCTGTGCTTCAAATGGAGCTCATTGAGCTGCAGTGCAACTCTGAACTCAAAGCAAAGTTCAGGGAGGTGAGTGGAAAAGCAGACCAGCTTGGACAATTTTTGAGAGAATTGAGCCCTAGTTTCCCTCGGCTTTCCCGAATGTTCAAGCGGACCATGTGCCTTTTTGGTAGCACATACTTGTGCGAAAAGCTCTTCTCCACTTTGAACTTCAATAAGTCCAAGTACAGGTCCAGACTTACGGATGATCATCTTCAAAACAAACTGAGGGTCGCAACTGCTTCCTCCCTCAGGCCAAATCTGGCTCGGCTATGCGAGAGGAAACGCTGCCAGGTCTCTAGCAGCAAGGAGTAGGCAAGAGAAGCCATGTTCAGAAGAACAGTTCATTTTCTACAGTGTTCCATTCATGTTCAGAAGAAGGTTATAGAACTGTTAATACAGATATTTCAATCTAAATAAAGCAGATATAGAAGACTGAAAAAAACACATAAGTTCACTGACTAAAAATATCTTATTATTATTTTATTTATGTATTACAGATTGATTTATTTTCTTATTCATTCTTAATTTGTTTATTTATTTTTCATATTTTGTGTTAAAAAATAAAAATAAAGAGATTTGAGAAGATTGGAATTTTTTAACCATGCCTTTCTTGTGGAAAACCTAATGCGGCCCAGCCTCACCCAAACTCTGCCTGCAGCGGCCCCCAGCTAAATTGAGTTTGAGACCCCTGTCGTACACCATAAATCAGTAAGAGAGGGTACGACCTCTCTCATGGCCCCAAGTGGTGTGTGCATGCCAAAGCACTCTGGAAGGCACACAGAGTCTTTACAGACTACTAAGGATCAAACCTCTATCATTATGCAATCGATTATAAAACTCTAAGCATATATGAGTAAATATTTCTAAGCATAAATGACAATCAACAATATAAACCTTACAGCTTGTTTTAATAACAGAATTTATTTGCTTCTCAAATGAGAAAGAGCTATCGAGAAACACTCCTAAATCTTTATTTCTTAACTTTTCCAGTCGGCCAAGGTCAACATTATCTGCTAATGCTAAATAGGCTGCCGTTATTAACTAACGCTAATTTGATGTGAATTAGCATTATGCACTAATGCTCACACTCTTTTCCCTAGCATTACAACATCTGAGCTGCTAATGCTACGTAGGCCACCATTAGTACCTACGTCTAATTTAAGGCAAATACGCATTAGAACCTAATGCTCATATCGTTTTCCTTTGCTTTATAACAATGTGAGCAGCTACTGCTAAATAGCATTAGCTAATAACAGCAGTCTAATTTAATGCAAGTTAGCATCATTTGCATTATAACGATGTGAGGAGTTAATGCTAAGTATGCTGCCATTAGCAACTAATTCTAATTAGGGGTGAATAATTATTACCAGCTAATGCTAATATCGTTTTCTCTTCCCTTTTAACAATGTGAGCAGCTAGTGCTAGGAAGGCTAAGTTTATGCTAAATAGGCTACCATTAGTAGCTAATGCTAATTTTAGGTGAATAAGCATTGGCCACTAATTGGCCACTACCATATTCTCTTGATTTCTAACAATGTGAGCAGCTAATGCTAAGTAGGTTGCCGTTATTAGCTAATGTTTTTTCTTACATTTTAACAATGTGATGTGTTTTACCGTTAATAACTATTGCTAATTTGATGTGAATTAGCATTATCAAATAATGTTAACTACTTTCCCTTGCATTATAACAATGTGACCAGCTAATGCTAAGCAGGTGCCGTTATTAGCTAATACTAATTTGAGGTGAATTAGCATTATCCGCTTATGCTAACAATGTTTTTTCTTACTTTTTAACAATACGCCACTAGTGGCTAATTCTAATTTTAGATGAACAAGCATTAACAGCTAATGCTCATTCTGTTTTCTTTGTAAGAATGACAGCAGCTAATGATACGAAGTCTACCGTTATTAACTAATGCTAATTTGATGTGAATTAGCATTAGGCTGCCTTTAGGGGCTAACTCTAATTAGGGGTGAATAATTATTAGCAGCTAATGCTAATACCGTTTTCTCTTTCCTTATAACAACTTGAGAAGCTAATGCTAATTTGATGTGAATTAGCATTATATTAGTGAGCAGTTAATGCTAAGTAGGCTGCCCTTATTAACTAATACTACGTTGACGTGAATTAGCATTATGCGCTACTGCTAATACTGTTTTCCCTTACTTTTTAACAATGTGAGCGGCTAATTCTAAGTACGCTGTTGTAAATAGCTAATGCTAATTTAATGTGAGTTAGCATGATCCAATAATGCTAACACTGTTTTATCTTACTTATTACAAATGATAGTAGCTAAAACTAATACTCTTTTCCGTTGGGTAACAACGAGGTGAGGAGTTAATGTCAAGTAGGCTGCCATTAGCAGCTAAAGGTAATTTGAGGTGAATAAGTACTAGTAGCTAATGCTAATACCCTTTTCTATTGTGTTATAATGATGTGATATTAATGCTAAATAGGCTGCCATAAGTGACTCTTTTCCCTTGCATTATAACGATGTGAAGGGTTTATGCTAAGTAGGCTCCCATTAGCAGCTAAAGCTAATTTGAAGTGAATAAGCATTAGTAGCTAACGCTAATACCCTTTTCTCTTGTGTTATAATCAGTGTTGGGTAAGTTACTTTAAAATAGTAACTTAGTTACATTACTAGTTACTTCTATCAAAAGTAACTCAGTTACTTCAAGTTACTCGTTACTTTCAAAGTAACTAGTTACTAGGGAAAGTAACTTTGGTTTTACTCAGAATTCTCTTGTTAATGTGTTGCTTCCATAACTTTGCCAGTCTTCTAGCTTGCTTACTTGCCACAAGTGCACTGTGCCACCTACCAATAGAAAGGAAAAGATAATGTGCATATTTCCACGAGCGAAATACCACGCCTGGACCGTCATTGACTGCTGCCATGATTCTAGCCTACGTCACAGCGTCATGTGCGCCTTTTACATCCAACACAAAAACTGCAGTCGTGGTGCTTTGATTGTACTCAGAACTCAGAAATTCTGCCTTCTGAATAGGAAGATGAAGGTAACACCAGACTGCAGATGAGCTGCATACAGGGCTGGACTGGGACAAAAAATCGCCTTTGAATGAAAACAAATGCTGTTGTGACAGTGATGTTCACTGTTTTGATGGTATATATGCATCAATCTATCAATCCTTTGTTGTAAGATTCAGACAATTATTTTTTAAAAGCGAGACATTTTAAATGAGAATAAGAAAGTATTTCTTTGTGCCCCCGTCTCCTTGTTAATGCCCTACCTGGCCCCCCTGGCAAAACTTAGCTAGATCCGCACCTGCACAGTTACCAGCTGTCAGCTACCTAAAAAAGGATCCTGGGGTTATCTGTCTCTCAGAAACAGTTCATAACTTCCCTTCAACTCATTCATGTCACCTATAAGGTAAACCGGTTTCTCCATCACCTGTTCAGCTCTGATGATTCAGTAAGGACATCTCCTGGTTTCATCTTCACGTTTCCCTCTCACCAGATCACCAAACCGCTATCATGACCAGCAGCTTTTTTGCAGCTGTGGCTCCAGCAAACATCAGCTGATACTAGAAAATATTATTAAATAAATTCTAACAACAGCTGATCAAGCTTAAACGTGCAGCTGTTGTTTAAATCGGCTGGTTTCCTGTTTCTGGCGCAAAGTGGGCGATAAACAAACAAGAGAGAAAAGCCGATCAGCTGATCACTGATCAGTTTTCATGATTGAAGTAGAAACGGGAGAGGGAGGGGGGAGAATGAAAGAAGAAGAGGCAGCTGTGCAGCAAAGACACAGAATAACTCCAGCTTTGTGTCTTTTTCGTTGTAGCTGAAGTCCGGGACAAACTGTTCCTGTTCACCTCAATAAGAAACGCGTAATATTTTCTCTGAATACCAGACAGGACGGTTGGCAACTCTAATAACTTATGAACAAAATAAAGTTCAACATCATTAACTTCATAGCACCCACCCAGCTGTATAGAAACTCCGTCATGCTAGCTAGTACGCAGTACGGAAAAAGTCAGAATAACGAAAATAAACTCCACCTAAACTTGGTTTATATCTGACCCAGAAAGACTGCAGGTCATAACTCCTTACCTGAAGTTCAGTTCACACTTGGACCGGCGGCCGCCTCGGGTCTCTGCTCCTCCTGTCTCCCCTTTCCCTCATTCACCTGCTGGCCTCCACCACTTGCTAATGTTACTAATCTGTGGAAGCTCCGCGATAGCCACCACACGAAGTAACGAGTAACGACCCTATCTAAATCCCAGTAACGACTAACGCGTTCCTGATTTTGGCATAATAACTAGTTACCGTGCTCGTTACCACAATAACAACGTAGTTACTGTAACGCGTTACTTAATAACGCGTTAGTCCCAACACTGGTTATAATGATGTGAAATGTTAATATTGTTCTCAAACAACAGAATGAGAAGGAAATATTGATTCTAACAGGGCCCATAAACAGCATTAGCTTAACAGAATTAGCTTAGCAGCATTAGCTTATCAGCGTTTCAATCATAGTCGCACAAATCCTTAGCAGAGCAAAGTGGCCTACTTACGAATAGCTGCTCAAGTTGTAGAAAGCAAAGGGAAAACAGTATTAGCATTAGCTGCTAAATGTGCACTTGAGAACAAATTTATTGTGAATTCAGCTGTGAATGTAGAGTTTGTCATTATTTAAGCTTCCATTTCCAAATGTTAGCTGCTCCTTTGTCACACACAAATGATTCACAGCCTTGTTTGATCCTTCTGTCAGTGTCACTGACTGTCACTGTGACTGTGGACATACAGCATGGGAAACATACACATGGCTGACACTTTATTAGGTACACAGTGACCACTATCTCAGGTATCTCATGTTGTCTCTGTCCAAATATTTATGGACCTAATTGTAGGTCTGCTTTTAATGAAACTCTCAACATGACTTATCACTTATCATTAATGTTCCTGCAAACAGACTCCTTGGAGACCCCCTACATAAATATCCATGTACTATCCAGCTAGACTAGTGTGTTTGTCCCTGAAAATATTCCTGCATGTGTGATTCTTCTCATCTGCAGAAAACAAACAGGAAGTGAGTGAAGGACACAGGAAATGTTTTCAGCTCTTCCTCCTCTATCAGACATTATCTCCATACCTGAGAGTGTCCAGTCTCCAGCCTGGATCCTTCAGTCCAGCCAACAGCAGCTTCATTGCTGAGTCACCTGGATGATTGTACCTCAGGTCCAACTCTCTCAGATGGGAAGGGTTGGAGCTCAGAGCTGAGGCCAGAGAAGTACAGCCTTCCTCTTTAATCAGACAGCCTGACAGGCTGCAGACACACAAAACAACAATCCGTCTGTTATTCATCTCTATGGCAGCATAACTAAGGGATGGTTCAGGGTCACCTGATCCAGCTCTTACTATAAGCTTTATCAAAAAGGAAAGTTTGAAGCTGATCTTCAAAGTAGAGAGGGTGTCTGTCTCCTGAACTCAAACTGGGAGCTGCTTCCACACCCAGTCCAACATAGCCAGGCTTTCTTTGTGTTTGTTGCTTTGATAAAACCTCAAATCCCAGTCAGAGATGATGAGCATCATCACAGTGCATCATCACAGTGATCATTTCTCTGTTAACCCAGGCTTTCTGCTTCAGGATCTGTGCACGCTCACAGAACAAGGAGACCTTTAAACATCATTTCACTAAATGGATGGACTGAGCTCAGCCTACAGATGAACTGGATAAATAAAGATTTGACCTCAGTGTGCTCAGTTTTACTGTCTATTCCTAACATATTCCTAACATGATAGCTGCACTTTAGAGCTCTAAAACTGGAACTGACACATATTTAAACTCTACATGTTACTCAGTACATTCAGTTCTGACACTCGCCCACAGTCCAACAAAGGAAACATGGAGATCACATCAGTTTGTCACCAAAGTCTAATTATTCCAGAGGGCAGTGTTGATACAACTAAAGTTATCTGGAAGCAAAGTTGAGTTTTTTATTGTCGGAGTACTTCATGTCTGAAGTATCACTTAAATGCATTACACGCTGTTGATGGCAGCAAACAAACCACCCAAATAAACAGCGGTGGGAGGCTTGGGCAGACTACGTTGGATTAGCTTGTGGGAGGAGTCTAGATAAACCAAAGAAAGACAAGCTAACAAACGCCACAGTGAAGTGAGTAGTTACAAACTGCAGGCCGATTAGTGTTGTTGAAGAAGTCGGTCTGAGGAATGTTCTTAGGATCAACAAATGACGGCATGTATGAGCCTCCCTCAAGATCCACCATCACAAGAAGAACACATGAGCTGTAGAAAAAGGAGAGACTACGAACGCCACAGCGTTACAACATGAACCTGCTGTTGGTCTCTCTGGAGACTACTGGGCGTGGCTGGGTAACCATGGTAACTTGGGAGTTACAGTACATGATATTAATGAAGAGTGGGAGCTGCGTTCTATAGCAAACAATTTGTTATGAGGTAATCAGCTGAATCAGGTAATCTTACTTTAACCGGAAGCCCTTCACAATAATTGCAAAGCCTTTATTTTGTCCAACTACCATCGGTTCGTCTGTACTGATGGTAACTTAAAGTCACACTAATGTCGTTTAGTTTCTATAGTGTAAGTAGTAGAAGTATACTACAGTACCCTGATCACTGATAGGATAGATTTATGTAGATATACACCTTTGTGTTTAACATTACTGCATTATAGTGCTGTGATCTTTGACCTTATATATGGCTATGTTTGCTATACTGACGTATGCATATAACTGGATATGTAACTTATCTTAGGGCTGCTCGATTATGGCAAAAATGATAATCACGATTATTTTCACTGAAATTGAGATCTCGATTATTTGACGAGATTTATTTAACAATAACAATGTATTGAATAATGACTTTAAAGATTGTCAAAAAATAATATAAAATAGTGTGCAAATACTGATAACAGTGCAAATGTTTGCAATATAAAAAATAAATGAAAAATTTAAACATCTATGTTTAGTGAACTTTGCAGTGTTGCTCTGTGGTGCAGCTATGACACTGTAGCAAAGTTTACACACTATGTCTACTTGATCCACATCTGACTCTGCGAGCCCATAATGTTTCCACATCACTGAAGTTTTTTTTTACCTCTCTTTTCAACCAACGGCTGTCACTCTCCTCTCCAAATAACTTCTGCTTAGCTTTCCGAGCTTCCCTCGGGTCCTCTTAATCAGCTTTCCCCAACCCCCGGGCCTCGGACCGGTACCGGTCCGTGAGTAATTTGGAGCCGGGCCGCGAGAGTTGAGGCTCAGGTGTGAAATGTATAGTTTTCAGGGTTTTTATCGGTTTTCAGCGTTATTTTGTTATCGTTTTTATCGTTTAGTCGGTTTTCCTTGGTCTTTTTACGCGAGTTATGAATAAATCTTTTTTTTTCGGGACCGGTACTAGTTTTATTTTGTTGTATTTATCCGCGACACCTTAAAGGCCGGTCCATGAAAATATTGTCGGGCATAAACCGGTCCGTGGCGCACACGGAGCAGCGCGAGAGTAAAGCACGAGGGAGGGGCTAATAATCGGCTCAGTCATTTTTAATGATCGTTGAAAGCCCAGATCGTAATCGTGATTAAAATTCGATTAATTGAGCAGCCCTAACTTATCTATTCATCGGACACACCAGTGTCATCCCTGATATCTCCACTACATTTAATCGTCCTTCAGCTTGTGGCTGCCGTTAGCTGATCTGCTAGTTAGCTGATCTGCTAGTCAGCTGGTGTGCTGACCAGCGAACCAGTAGGTTACAAGATGAGCTTGTCTGTCTGATGACCCAGCTGTCTTGGTCGTTTTGTCCTTGGGCAAGACACTTCACCTACCGCATACTGGTGATGACCAGAGGGGCCGATGGTGCGATATGGCAGCCTCGCTTCTGTCAGTCTGCCCCAGGGCAGCTGGGGCTACAGCTGTAGCTTACCTCCACCAGTGTGTGAATGTGAGAGTGAATGAATAGTGGAATTGTAAAGGGTCTTTGAGGGTCTCGAAAAGTGCTATATAAATGCAATCCATTATTATTATTATAAAGAGCATCTTTAGGCCTGACTGTGCTCATTCTTAATCCAGCCTCTCCTTACCAAAGATAACAACTACATCAGTATTAGCTCAATAACAATTTCTGCAATTCAATTGTGGACATTCATTTTTAAACCTTGTGTAAAATGATAAAATCTAAAAGTCTGAGTATTATTCTTTGTGCAAAAAGCTCTTGCAGGTTACCCCGGACTTAATAATTAAATAATAATAATAAAAATAACCTTTCCTTTGAGCAGCTGTTCAGGCTACTAAACTCATCCCAGAAATAACAAGTGACACCTTTAATAGTGGAGCTACCTTTAACAGGTGAAACTGATTTGACCTATAAGGCTACTGCAGTTACTTCTTATCAGGGTAAGTAGGGAAGACATCTGGATGAGGTAGTTAGTAGTATGTAGTTAGTACCAGGCGAGTCCCCTCCCCCACATTCGCACAAGAACCCTGTATTATCTACAGGGTAAGACTGCCTGTTTTATCAAACTATGGCCATTACTACTGTGATCATTTGCAGCCCAGTGTGCCGCTCTCTCTCCTGGGATAAACCACTGGAGCTCACCCAGTCGTCCCTTTCTTTCTCTCAAGAAGAAGTGAAATAAATATATTTATTATGTTACGAGTCTAATATTCTTTAAATCAAACTGTAATGAATAAATCAAGCAAGAAGATTTGGTGGCTCCAAGTGTTATAGAAGAAAAGATAAACATCTCATTTTGAGAAATCAGCCTTTAAAATTAAGTAAGTACTGTGAATAAAAAACAGACAGGGAACCAATCAGTAGTCGCCAATATCCTCCTAATTTCATTCAAAAGAAATCAAATATATATATTATGGGCCCAAAGGAGCCTAAATCTTTAAATTAGGCAGTACATGAAGTATTTTTTTTAAATAAACAAAGACATGACTATAACAACTTTTAGTAATTCAGAGTCCAATTATCCACTCAAATGTGAATAAAAGTTCACTTGACAGCTGTATAAAAGTTACCTGTTTATACAATAATATAAATCACATTTCAAATGATCATCTGTGGAAAAGTTTGAATCCTGACCTGAGAGTTTCCACTGCACACTGTGAACTCTTTAGTCCAGAAGACAGAAGCTTCACTCCTGAATGCTGCAGGTCAGAGTTACTCAGGTCCAGCTCTCTCAGACTGGAGGACTGGGAGCTGA
Source organism: Neolamprologus multifasciatus (assembly GCF_963576455.1). Taxonomy (NCBI): domain Eukaryota; kingdom Metazoa; phylum Chordata; class Actinopteri; order Cichliformes; family Cichlidae; genus Neolamprologus; species Neolamprologus multifasciatus. Next base: position 36,772,681 of record NC_140456.1, on the reverse strand, counting down.
GGACTGAGGACAGAGCTTCACAGCTTCTCTCTGACAGGTTACAGCCACTCAGTCTGAAAAATAAAAGACAGTCTATACAACAAATACTCATGTAGAGTTTGTTGATACATTTCACAACATTAAATCTTGACTTTCTATTTATAAAGGAAACATTAACATACTAAGAAACACATCATATGGATGAACTTTAATTAATAATTCTAAAAACAAACTGTTTTCTGATCTGACCTCAGAGTATTCAGTTTACAGTTTAAACGTTGTAGTCCAGCAGACAGAAGCTTCACTCCTGAATCCTGCAGCTTTCTGATACTCAGGTCCAGCTCTATCAGACTAGAGGACTGTGAGCTGAGAACTGAGGACAGAGCTTCACAGTTTTCCTCTGAGAGTTCACAGATGTTAAGTCTGAAGATAAAAACATGAATAAAGATTGTTGTTAAAGTGTAACCGGGTTGCAATAGTTTATTGTCTTGTGCTGAATAGATTAGTATAAGTTCACTTTAACTTAGAAATGAATAAAAATGCTATGAAACAAGGATAACTGGATAAAGACATAAACAAAAACAAACATCAATAACAGAAACAAACAGAATTAAACAGAATACAAATTGATCTGACCTCAGAATATTCAGTTTGGCGTGTGGACTCTCCAGTGCAGCAGACAAGAGCATTACTGCTGAAGACTTCAGGCTGTTGGTACACAGGTCCAGTTCTCTCAGACTACAGGTCTGGGAGCTGACGACTGACAACAAATTTTCACAGCCTTCCTCTGAGACGTTACAGCTGCTCAGTCTGAGAGCGAAAGGAAAAAACAAAACAACACAATATATGTGATCAAATGAAATTTGTTTATATGTTAAACCTTTTTTTTTTTTTAAACCTATGAGACTATGAGTGCTACCAGTCCAGTGCCCACAATTGGTACCTTGGTGGTACCTTGCTCAGGGGAACCTCAGGGTAGCTGTTTGGTGGATTCGACCCCCGACCTTACGATCATTGTGCGACCACTCTACCTACTGAGCTAATAATGCTGTGTACACTATTATACAATATTAACTACAACAATTATTTTAGAAAATTTTACTAATTCAGTAATTTTTATGCTAATTAACTGTGAGTAACACTGGATTTTAAACACTATCTGTATAAAACTCTTCCTGTTGAAGGTGCGTATAAAGGAGATGAGCTGAAATGCCGACTTCATGGAGAATGTTTGCTGTCAGGATATATCAAAGACAAAGCAGAGATCCATCCAGTCTCTTCCACTAAGCCCACAGATGTACAGACAACCACTCTCACTCACACCTGCATGAAGTTTAGATCACCAGGTAACCTAACTCCATGTCTGTGGACAGTGGGAGGAAACTGTAGAGGACCCAGAGAGAACCCAATGTAATTCTGTGGTAACACTGGTTATGGAAGCCTTACAGTTACATATGGTTACTGACAAGAAACATGACCTTAGAGGCAATTTCAGTAATGAAGACTGAAGTTCTCCCTCCATACGGGATGAAAACATGACAGCACAGCAAAGATTTATATTTAAAAAGGGAGAGTGTGCACTGAAAGTGAGATACAAACTTGAACTTGAATTACGAACATCATAAAAAGATGTAGGTGAAGTTTGGCAGGTGAAGTTTGTGCTTTAGAATAAAACAACCAAACTCCTGGAGTTGGAGACAAGTGAACAAGCTGAGGATAATAAACCTGTGAGAGGGGCTGAAGCATCAGAGCTCATGTTCTTATAGGCTGGGTCTGGATTGTCCTTTGATAAGAGTTACAGAACAAAGTGTGTTTTAGAAATGCTGGAGTGAAACATTAAAACTACCATATATTTAATGACTGACTGATGATCATTTAATTTAACTATTAAAAAAAATGTTACAGTGCTCTTTGAACTCAGCATTTCTGATTTATTTCCCATGATTTTAACAATGAAGCAATGACAACATGTTTACTTACAGAGCTTTGTTGGAGGCGTTGACCACTGGCAGCATTCTCAGAAGAGCCTCCTCTGAAGTAGAGTATTTCTTGAAGTCAAACTCATCCAGATCTTCTTCTGATGACAGTAAGATGAAGGTCAGAGCTGAGCACTGAGCAAGAGACAGTTTACCTGTGGAGAGACTTCCTGAAGTCCTGTATTGTTGGATCTCCTCCACTAGAGAACAATCATTCAGTTCATTCAGACAGTGGATCAGATTGATGCTTTTCTCTGCAGACAGATTCTCACTGAGCCTTGCCTTGATGTACTGGACTGTTGCTAGAGTGATTCCTGAAATACTTCTTGTCTGTGACATCAGGGCTCGTAAGAGAGTCTGATTGGTCTGCAGTGAAAGACCCAGGAGGAAGCGGAGGAACAAGTCCAGGTGTCCATTTGGACTCTGTAAGGCCTTGTTCACAGCACTCTGGTAGAAGTGTTTCTCTGTAGATTCTCCTGTTTCAGACTTCTGGGAGGTTTTTTGTTCTTCCAGCAGATTGAGTCCAGAGTTGATGAAGGTCAGATGGACATGAAGAGCAGCCAGAAACTCCTGAACACTCAGATGGATGAAGCAGAACACCTTGTCCTGGTACAGTCCTCTCTCCTCTTTAAAGATCTGTGTGAACACTCCTGAGTACACTGAGGCTGCTCTGATATCGATGCCACACTCTGTCAGGTCTGATTCATAGAAGATCAGGTTTCCTTTCTGCAGCTGATCAAAAGCAAGTTTTGCCAGTGACTCAATCATCTTCCTGCTCTCTGGACTCCAGTGTGGATCTGTCTCAGCTCCTCCATCATACTTGACCTTCTTCACTTTGGCCTGAACCACCAGGAAGTGGATGTACATCTCAGTCAGGGTCTTGGGCAGCTGTCCTCCCTCTCTGGTTTTTAGCACATCCCCCAGAACTGTAGCAGTGATCCAGCAGAAGACTGGGATGTGGCACATGATGTGGAGGCTTCGTGATGTCTTGATGTGGGAGACAATCCTGCTGGCCTGCTCCTCATCTCTGAATCTCTTCCTGAAGTACTCCTCCTTCTGTGGGTCAGTGAACCCTCTGACCTCTGTCACCATGCCAACACAGTCAGGAGGGATCTGATTGGCTGCTGCAGGTCGTGTGGTTATCCAGAGGCGAGCAGAGGGAAGCAGTTTCCCCCTGATGATGTTTACCAGCAGCACATCCACTGAGGTGGACTTTCTAGGGTCAGTTAGGATTGTAGTTTTGTGGAAGTCCAGAGGAAGTCGACACTCATCCAGACCATCAAAGATGAACCCAACCTGGAAGTCTTCAAAGCTGCAGATTCCTGCTTCTTTGGTTTCAGTAAAGAAGTGATGAACAAGTCCCACCAAGCTGAACTTTTCCTCTTTCAGCACATTCAGCTTTCTGAAAGTGAATGGAAATATGAACTGGATGTCCTGGTTGGCTTTGTCTTCAGCCCAGTCCAGGGTGAACTTCTGTGTTAGGACTGTTTTCCCAATGCCAGCCACTCCCTTTGTCAGCACTGTTCTGATTGGTTCATCTCTTCCAGGTGAGGCTTTAAAGATGTCTTCTTGTCTGATTGTTGTTTCTGGTCTGTCTGTTTTCCTGGATGCTGTTTCAATCTGTCTGACCTCATGTTCATCATTGACCTCTGCAGTCCCTCCCTCTGTGATGTAGAGCTCTGTGTAGATCTGATTCAGAAGAGTTGGGTTTCCTGCTTTAGTGATGCCCTCAAACACACACTGGAACTTCTTCTTCAGTGCAGATTTAAGGTTACGTTGACATACCGTAGGAAAATGTTCTGGAAAAAGAATGCAAAACATTACGTCTCATTTCTTTAAAGCATGAATATTTGGCTACATGTTGGTCCATCTCTTAAGACAATAACAAATGTTCTAGTCATCCATTCATCCATTTATATTTTTCCGCTTATCCAGGGCCGGTCAAGGAGGCAGCAGCCTACGTAGAGAAGCTCAGACAACCCTCTTCATGACCACTTCCTCCAGCTTGTCTGGGGGAACATCAAGGTGTTCCCAGGCAAGCCAAGAGATATAATCTTTCCAGCGTGTCCTGGGTCTGCCTCGGTGGGACATGCCCAGAACACCTCACTTAGTAGGTGCCCAGGAGGCATCCTTGTCAGACCCAAACAACCTCAACTAGCTCCTTTCGATGTGGAGGAGCAGCGGCTCTACTCTGAGGCCATCCCAGGTGGCCGAACCTCTCACCCTATTACTAAGGCAGAAGCCAGCAGCCCTTCAGAGGAAGCCCATTTCCACCGCTTGTATCTGCAAACTTGCTCTTTTGGTCACTAACAACACGACTATAAGTGAGGTTAGGGATGTAGATCGACAAGTGAGACTTTTGCTTTTAAACTCAGCTCTCTCTTCACCATGACGGACTGGTACAGTGTCCGCATCACTGCAGCAGCAGTACCACCAATCTGTCTGTTCTCCCGTCACTTGTTAACAAGGCCCCGAGATACTTGAACTCCACTTAGGGCAGGAACTCATTCTTGTCCAGGAGTGAGCACTCAACCCTTTTCCGGCTAAGGACCATGGCCCCAGATTTGGAGGTGCCGATTCTCATTTCCGCCACTTCACAATCAGGCATGAACCGTTCTGGTACGAGCTGGAGGCCATCACCTGATTAGGGCAGCAGAACCACATTATCTGCAAAAAGCAGAATTCAGATTCTGAGACCACCCAAGGGATACCCTTCCGCTACTTGTCAGAAATTCTGTCCATAAAAATTACGAAGAGAATCTGCGGCAAAGGGTAACACGGGCAGAGTCCATCACCCACTGGAAACAAGTCCGGCTATGCTAACCATGCTCCTGCAACAGGTGTATAAGGACCAAATACCTTTAGCAACAGGCCAGACACTCCATACCTCCCAAAAGATCACTCAGAGTGACACTGCTGAATGCCTTCTCCAGGTCCACAAAACACATGTAGACTGATTGGACAAACACCAATGCATCCTCAAGTATATTCGAGAGGATAAAGAGCTGATCCAGTGTTCCACAACTTGGATAAAAACCACATTTTTCTTCCTGCATTCGAGGTTCAGACGGACAGACGGACTCTCCTTTCCAGCATCCTGGCATAGACTTTCCCAGGTAGGCTAAGTAGTGTGACCCACCTATATTTGGAACACACTCTTTAAAGATGGGGTACCGGAGGAAATCCCCTAGCAAAATTGTATAGAGGCCACCACACAGTACTGACCCACACATATGGTTCTTATACACACACTGGACATTCTGGACTTTGTTTACACTTCATCACTTAAATCACTTTAAGCATATTTGCACTGCACAAGACACTTACAAATGTGGATTGCACAACACTGGACATTATATTCTTCATTTCCATTTAATACTTGTACAAAAAAACTTTTTGCTGCTGTTATTGTATATATATATATTTATATTCTTCATACATTCTTATATATTTCTATACTGTGTATTGTGTATTTTGTTGTACAGTTATCTCATTTTTAACTTTAATTTTTATATTTTATTTTATTTTGTTCCTTCCTAGTTAAATTTACCCCTTTTTAATTTTCATATTTATTTCCTATCTTATTCATAGCCTTTTCTTTTTTTCTTTAGGTCACGAGCAGTTGTGTAAGCATTTCACTGCATATCGTACTGTGTATGACTGTATGTGACAAATAAAATTTGAATTTGAAGGGTTACACTTAGCGTGCGCTTTAACAGGTAATAGGTAATTAGAGTTTATATAAGTTATAATATTTAAGTTAGTAAAGTAGTGAAATAAAGTTCAAATAAAGTAAAATATACAAGTTTAGTGAAATTAAACTTTGTAAGTTACTTAAATACTAAGTTACAGGTTGAAGGTAGTTCAATTCTTTGATCTTATTCAGGTTATAATTTTTTAAGTTACAGTGAACTCATAGTTTTTAAGTAAGTTAACTTAAAAATTATTATGTAATCAGTTTTCTCATGAATGTTGAGTTCACTGGACTTATTCGGGTTTACAGTGTACCAAACAAGGAGTCATTTATCTCTCTTAGCGACCTCGCCCCCGGAGACAGGTAAGTCGTCCCCTCATCCACAGACTCTGCTTCTTCTACAGGAGGAGGAAGCCAGTGGGATTAAGGAAGTCCTCAAAGTATTCCTTCCACAGCCCGACAATATTCTCTGTCGACGTCAGCAGTGCTCCACCTGCACTATACACAGTGCAAGTAGAGCACCAGTCTCCCTCAGACTGCAGCTGAAGCTCTGCCAGAGGTGTTTGTTGAAGGTCTTGCAGACCGGGGCCTCTGTGAGGCGTTCACACGCACGTTTAGTTGTGCCAGGTCTGTCCAGCATCCTGCGGCGTCCTGGTGCCACGTGCACTTATGGACCCTTATGTTCAAACATGCTGTTCATTAAGGACAAACTGTGATTTGCACAGAAGTCCAAAAACAAAACACCACACAGATTCAGATCCAGGAGGCCGTTCCTCCCAATCACGCCCCTCCAGGGCTCACTGTCATTGCCCACATGAGCGTTGAAGTCTCCCAGTAGGACAACAGTGGTTGTTTAATGACTGTTGTAGTCATCAATCAGCTTAAACGCTTACAGAAATGCTCTTACTGCAATAGAGACGCTCAGCCAGCTCCTCCTGCTTCAGTCTCCTCAGGAAGTTCACTGTGATTGTCACAAGTGCCTTTCTGCTCCTCTCCTCCTCATCATCCCTCTGACTCTCTAAGCATTCTGGGTAATCTGGACTCAGAACCTTCTGGATCTTCTTCAGCTCGTTCAGAAAAGTGATGATGTTGTCCTCCAGCAGCTGGAACAGAATATTTATGAATGAGCCAATCAGAGTGAAATCATGTAATCATGAAAACATGTAAACACAAAGTGTGGATCATTAACCTGATGTTTACACCTCTGATGAAGTCTCAGCTTTGTTTTTATACCAAAGTAGTTTACACGGAGTTTGTAGTTGCAGAGAAAGACTCAAATCATTTGGAATTAAATGTTTTTAATTTACAAGGTTTAGAGGTTCTTTCAACAGTGAAATTCAAGATAAATAATCATGATTATAATATTTCTTTCAAAACTGAATTTGTGAATCAGAACTGAATCATTGTAAAAATCAGCAAAGTACACAAAGTCTGTACTTTTGTTTAAGTAGAAGGACAACTACTACTATTAAAAACTACTCCAGTAAAAGTTGAAGTACTCATTAAACTTAAAAGTAATAGTAAAAAAGAAAGCAGCTCTTTGGAGGACGTTTCTACTTTTAAGAAGTAGAAAGTTCAGATATTTGTTTAAATATGTACGGAGTAAAAGTAAAAAATAGTTACTACTCAAGTAAACTACAGATACCTGCAAATAGTAATTAGGTTATGTAATGAAGTATTTGTACTTTGTTCTCAGCCCTACAGACAATCCACTGGTCTACAAAGACCAGCATGGAGATGACTGTGAACAGAATAGATGTAACAGTAGTTGTTGTACATGTACAGACCATAAATATGGAGTCCAGCTGTGTTTGATGCTGCTGGGCAGACTGACCACTGGGAACCTCTGAGCTCTGCTGCTCCACTCTGTGGAGGAACCATGAAGGATTAGATCAACACAGGATAAAGATCCAGGAGTTTCTGCTCCAATAACTTCATCTGAATCAAGTCTGTCAAGTTTTAGACTCTCAGATTCTGAAGATATATTTTCTGTTTTCTATGAACTTTCTTTCATCAGTGATGGAAGTGATGATGTTGTAGAAGCTCAGAGGAAACTTTGAGACTTCATCAAACTGATAAATTCACTCACTGGAAGGAAAAACTGCGATGAACCATCAACTAATGCTCTCAGGAGGCCAAAGGTCCCTGAATGTAACTGTGCAGTAGATTCATCGAGTGTTTGAAACCTGACGACTTCCATATGTTTTCATTCTACACACAAGAAGTCATTTTCTCATTGGTTTGATTTGAGTTTTCATTTGAGTTTTCTGAGTCTCGTATTTGGAGTCAAGTCTAATCAATGATCTGACAGAAGAACATTAAAAAGGATTTACCAGTGCTGTCAAAATTAACATGTAGGGTTAAGGTTAGGGGGTTCATCTGTTATCATGATTAACATGATAAAAACCTTTAACACCACACATCTGGAGTGCAGAATGACTCAAAATCCCTGAAATGTTTCTATCAATGCACTTCGGGCAGTTTGTCCAAGTAGAGTTACCTTTGCACACGTGCAGATGTGCAGCACATCTGTTAGTGACGGGCAGCTGAACTAATCAGCTCAATATGGAAGATGATAAACACACACTGACCTCTCGATGGAAAGTTTGAGTATTAAAAAAATAATAAGACGGACCAGCCGACCAACATGAAGGATTCTGCACATTGTGACAGAAGGAATTTTCTTTTCACCGAAGCACTTCCAGCTTAAAATATCACAATAATGCAAAGCACTGATGACACAACTGCCAAGTGGACAAACTGCAGACCTGTAAATATTGTTAATAACATAGTTTTGGTTCCTCGTGTCAAAGACTTGAAGAAGAGTGACAGAGTGTGTTAGACTGCTGCATGATCAGTGCCACCTCCACAGACTTGTGAAGAAAATGATTGTTTTACAGATGGGCTCAGATTCAGGATCAGCTGAGGAGTTTGTGGCTGACAGAATCATGCACGTACAGAGCAGAGCCCATCATTAGCATGCAGGACTGTCCCTGGGGGGGTCGGCTCATTCAGGAGGTTAATCAATGTTTACAGAGTCGTTCAATAAACATGTTAAGTGTGTAAATTTGCCCTTTTCTTTCGAGTCTGTTTGCTCATGAAATGAAATTTGATTAGTTTACATTAAAAATGATATTTAATGGTGATTAATCCAAATTAATCCACAGTAACCCTGTGATGAATCTGATTAAACATTTTCATTAACAGCAGTAATATAGATTATATATTATTATATATTAGTGTATGTAGGTTTGTTACAAAGTTGTATTTACAGGAGAGAAGCTGATTTAAAGACTGAAGAAAACTATTCAAAGTCTCTTTGAATTGAAGCGTTTAAAATTCTGTGTTTATTCTGCATTTACTTCATTATATGGTGTAAACGTCTGTTACAAGCTTAAATATAAAGTTGAAAAAATGTAACTGCAGCTATTGATCAAGTAATTGTGATTGATCACGATTAATGACAGAAAATTGTGTCATTAATTAGTCATTTTTTAATCTACTTACAGCACTAGTGTTTACTCTTGTGCCTCCAACTGTTTTACGCCCATTCAACACCTTCATGGTCAAAAGTGTACACGCACAAAATCTACAATAAAATCTTAATGCAACAATAGGACACACACACAATCCATTTATCTCTTTGTCTCAAACACACACACGTGTATTCAAAGCCTCGATTTGTTCATATTTCATTTGTTGTGTTTTTATCTTCAGCGTTTTCAGTGTTGGTGCATTTTACACCAAACATGTTTCCATTGATGAATCAGATTGATTTGAATGTGTTTCATCCATACAAATCCCTCCCTGGTGGTCACATGACTCTATAACATAACAGGAGTCATGTGACAAGAGTTTCATGCTGTGCCCTAAAATGTCAAAATGGTTGAATGTGGTGGAGTAAAAATGTGAGATATCAACTACTTTTCTTCAATATGAAATGTTTGCAGGGCCTGACAGGAAGTGGACGGACGCTCTGATCACTTCCTGTTTGCTGAAGTGGGTTTTCAGTTGTTTGCAAACCAAAGGCTTGTTTTAAACGACAGTTTAAATGGGACTGAGGGAACGACGTGTTTGTACTGCAGTTTATATCCAACAACATCAAGCAGTTTAATCAAAGAGTTCATGTTACTAACAGCTCACCTCTCTGCAGCAGACACAGGCTGGACTTTAAAATCAATGGGAAGATGTTTAGACCGGTCACTCTGTAAGGACACAGAGCTGGGTGGAGGTCCAGGTGGGTTCCTGTGAATAATGATGGAGCAGTGATGTGAGTGCTGAGCTGTGACATGGAGAAGAGTCATGGACAGTTAGAGATGGTCATCTCACCTCTGAGCTTTGGTCTGGCTCTCATGTTCCCCACACAGAGTGGTTTTAGAGGGAGGGACTCCCTCCTCTCTGTCCTCACACTGATCCATGCTGCTCAATTCACATCAGCTCACACACACTTTCTACCTTCACCTGCAGAGGAAACACAAATCATTCATGTGCACATCAACTGAAATCCTCCTTTCCATCATGTGTGCTGTCCAAATATCAGCTGCTTCTTTCCTGCTTCATCTCAGTGTCAGCTGAATGCAGTCAGACAGCAGTGTGAGGCAGAGGAAGCTGCCATCAGCTGCTCTACTATCAGTCCACTAGATGGAGCCGTGAAGCACACACGATGCATTCACTGACACACACTGATTCACTGTGACTGGAAGCTTCAGTCAGTTCAACACGTGTGAACAACATTTTAAACATTTCGGCTGATCCATGATTCAAAGAGGATCAACAGAGTTAAAGCTTCACACTAATTATTCCTGCTGAGTTTGCAGAGAACTGCACACACACTGATTTACTGCTAATGAGAAGCTTCCTCCATCCAGTAATTCATCCTCCATCAGCTCTGCTGCTGCTCTCAGTCCTGGATTCTGATCACAAACTAAGAGCAGCTTTTTAACTCGTGTCTGTAAGAACTCTTAGCGTTAGCTTAGCATTAGCTTAGTGTTAGCATGCTGTGTGGCTAGCTTAGCATCAGAGCTCTGCAGGTGTCTCGTGTGTAAATATTAATCAGTGACATTAAAGGAGGTAAAGGGCTGTGACATCATCACGTACGCTGTGTCCTCTGTGGGCTCTGAGTGAACTCACAAAGTACAAACTACAAGTACACAAACACGAACGGAGCTCAGAGTGGCGGACACACTCGGCCTCATTGGTCCAGCTGTGAGTCCGTTACCGTGAACTATAGAGCGGCAGATTTGTGCTGGAACTAAGCTGCACACAGCTGATGTTAGCCAGGAAAACATTACACACTGACTTTAATGGAGAGACCGGAAATACAAACACACACAGTTTGTTGTGTGAAGAAATCAAACATGAGCTGAACAAACAGTAAAGTTCCTAAAGACAAACTGTTAAAGGAGGAAACAAAGCAAGCTTACACTTTCTTCACACACCAACAACGAGCTCCACTCCACACCTGGACACTAAACACGGACACACACGTGAGCTGCTTCCTGGAAGGAGGCGGGACTCCACCTGAAACTCAGCACAGGTGGGAGGAGCTCAGCTATGTGTGTGCTGATGTGTTAACTTTAAAAATATGCCGTCTGACTGCTCAGACTGAGTCAGAGTAAAGTTCACATGCTGACCTGTGGAGACATGAAACCTTGTTGTAGCTGCAGGTGTGAACAGACTGATCCCAGATCAGCTCTGCTGTATTTGTAACATGAACATTTCTGCTGTAAAGCTTCAAATGTTCAGCATGTTTCTCTGTTTCCAGTCTATAGATCCAGTCACACTTTCTACCTTCACCTGTGCAGGAAAGACTGAGAGCAGAGCTGAAACCAACCGTCCAATCAGGCAGCAGGATCAACACCTGAGCTTCATTCAGACTCTGTTATTGAAGATGCTGTTGGTACAAAGTTCATCTGCTGCTCACATGAATCCATGAAAGATTTATTTCACTGAATGTTTCTTCAAAGCTCATTTCAACCTGTTGAAGTCATGACTGAAAGTGCAGACTGAGAGTGGATCACCTGATGTTTAAGGTGTGTCATGTGACATGTTCAGTATTGTCACACGTGTCTAGATTGTCCCTGATATCATAACTGCTCAAACACTGATGATTATATTTGAAGAATTATTACTGATTGCGGCAAAGTTTGAATGGAGCTCTCTTTCTGTGCTGATTTGTCGCCCTCTGGAGGTCAAAGCACAAACTGCATGATGTCACTGTAACCACCACAGTGACAGGAAGTGTTTTTATGACTGAAACACTGAAATGATGCTAACGGCTGTCGTTAGGCTCACTGACAGCAGTGCTGATGTGACACCAGTGTTTGTCTGCCAGTCAAAAAGTCCTGTAGCCAGTCTCAGAGGGTGAAGGCTGCAGGCCGAGTGTAGCCAGTCACAGAGGGTGGAGGGTGCAGGCCGAGTGTAGCCAGTCAGAGAGGGTGGAGGGGGCAGGCCGAGTGTAGCCAGTCACAGAGGGTGGAGGGTGCAGGTTGAGTGTAGCCAGTCACAGATGGTGGAGGGTGCAGGCCGAGTGTAGCCAATCAGAGAGGGTGGAGGGTGCAGGCCGAGTGTAGCCAGTCACAGATGGTGGAGGGTGCAGGCCGAGTGTAGCCAATCAGAGAGGGTGGAGGGTGCAGGCCGAGTGTAGCCAGTCACAGATGGTGGAGGGTGCAGGCCGAGTGTAGCCAGTCAGAGAGGGTGGAGGGTGCAGGCCGAGTGTAGCCAGTCACAGATGGTGGAGGGTGCAGGCCGAGTGTAGCCAGTCAGAGAGGGTGGAGGGTGCAGGCCTAGTGTAGCCAGTCACAGAGGGTGGAGGGTGCAGGCCGAGTGTAGCCAGTCAGAGAGGGTGGAGGGTGCAGGCCGAGTGTAGCCAGTCAGAGAGGGTGGAGGGTGCAGGCCGAGTGTAGCCAGCTTGTGAGTGAGTTTGATTAACTCAGTGATGTCAGTAAGACAGAAAAGGTTTTCAAATCAAGCTCACTGGGTGTGTTGCAGACTATATAGTTAGTGTAGTTGTTGTTTTGTGTGTCAGTTCTACTACTAAGTGTCACAGTTGCTGCAAAAAAGCCACCAAGTAATTATAATTTACCTTCAAATCGTTCCTCCAACTCATTTAGTCGCATTCAAGCAGTTTGTTTCTTACAAAATCATCCAAGAAATGAACCTGAAAGATAAACTGTAATATTTAACCAGACTACATCTTTGTAATACATTTCTGTGTCATGTTCCTGTTCCACACAGGTGCATACTGTGGAAATCTCTGTGGCCATGTAGTGGTGAGGTTGCTACCCAGTGTGGTTATGGGGTTTAAATAGAGCGGCTATTGGACGAATTTCACCAGTGTCACCAATTTTTTAAAGAAATATATTTCAGAAGGTGCTGTTGACATGAAAATCTCACCAGATGTGGCAACAACCCATCAAATCCACACATGCAAAGTAATCAAACCACACGTTTCCATAGATTATGTGTAATAAAGAGAAATAAGACAGGGAAAAAGTCTTGAACACACTTGCTGCAGTTTGTTTAATACTTTGTACAAAAGCCTTTGTGTATAATGACAGCATCAAGATGCCTCCTGTGTGGACAAATTAGTCGTACGCATGTATTCTGTGCGCTGTGGGCGTGGCTCTACACAAAGTGACAGATAGTCTCCGAGGTAACCACCATGAGATGCAGATTAGTTTGCTGATCCTGATGCATCTCTGGAGCTGATGCTGTCCCCCAGCAGACAACAACAACATAGATGCACTCACTAGTTCACTTTACCCTCTAATCACATCTCTGACATCTGCAGGTTGCTCCAGTAGAGATTCTTGTGCAATGCCAGGTGTTTGTGTTTGTATTTGTCTGTAGGTACACATTAGATATGACCATAGACGCACACACACAAGTGAACACAGGAGCACAGATGGTTTCCATCTCCACCTGCTTCCCTCTTTCTTCACACAACTGTGAGGATGATGAAGAGGTTTCAGGACGAGGTGGTCAGCAAGCACAGGATAAAGCAGGGCCATGAAACTCTCTCGTGCAGCAGATGTTTAATAAGACTCAGCTTTAGGGATCTTTTTCCACCTGGCACTAAAGTAACAGCTTCACTAATGTGAACAGTCACAATGTTAAACGTTTCTATATTTTCATATATTTTTATACGTCATCTGTTGATGCTGCAGAATAAAGTCTGTTAACAGAGTCCAGGATGTGTAGAGCAGGTCCAGCTCTCCCTTTACTGTGTCCACATTCATCAGCCCCTGTGAAGTGACACAGAGTGCATGTGTGTCTGTTAGCTGTTGTTTATTGTGAAGAAGACAGATGGAACAAATGAACACACACTTTTAGAGAAATCTGAAAAAGAAACACGTGCTTGGGCTCCTTCTGTGCTCATCTTTATTAATGCTGATCTTCCTTTCCTGTTTGTTCTTTGGCACAAGCTTCAGTCTTTTCACCCAGGGCTCCTTCACACTTATAAATACACCTACATTCATTTATACACAAACATCATAAAACAAAGGGGCTGGCTTTCTAAAAGAGGACATAAGATCCTCTCTGAACAGCACATTAATATCAAACACAGGACTAAACAGGATATACTAAGTCTGTGGTGTTTTCATTATTACTTGCTAAGTATTTTTCCAGTGGTTTGAAATGTGACTCAAGTCTGATTCTTCTACTGCGTGTGAACTCTAAGCAGCTGCATTAAACACCTGCTTTTCAAACGAGGCTCAATTCTATGACTCCGTGAATGTAAACTTTTGTCACCTGCATAAATAACAATACTTGATCTAGTAAGGACTGCAGTGCTCCTATGATCCCAGCTTATAGATGGAGGCTAGCATAAGAGGCTCACCAGCTAAAGCAGCACACCTGGGTCTCCCAGCCTATTAAAAGCAGCCCTTTGCTTCACCTGCTTCACTAAACATTATTATTATTATTTAAGCAGAGTGGTGTGATTTATGTAGGCATTGCTGTGTGACAGGTTGACTTTTCTTGCACACCCACCAAATGAGGGCGCACATGCTTTCACGCCCACTGGTGACTGCACACATCCTTTCAAGGAAGCATTTCATTCATCCCTAACAAATGGAACAAAACACTGTGCAGCGTGTTCAGGTTGGAACGTGGCCCTGGCCTCTCTCTGCCATCAGCACATACGACACACATCCACTCCCTGCTGAACTGCTTATATTTCATGTGTTGAAGTTTTGGTAAAGTTTGAATAAATTCCACTTTATTTATAGGAACATTTCATCTGTGAACTCCTGCTTCCAACTCTCTTTGAGCCAATTTGTGATGGGAACATGACATAAGAAAACTAATTTATCCCTTTTTGATTCTGTGTATCTGGCGCTCATCCAGTGAGTTTACACTTGGCAAAAACAGACTGAATTTGTCTGGAGAACTTTGGCTTCAGCCAAGTTAGATAAACACACTGTATCTCTTTCAAAACAGCAGTGTGGTAACTTGTTCATTGTTATACTTCTATAGTTTTCCCATTTTGTGAGCTGTGGATGTGAAAAATGTCTCAGTGACACATCCACATGAAAACAGCATTACCTTCTTTCATTTGCTCGTCAAATGAACGAGCTATTTGGACTTTAACGTCACACCTGATGCTTCGATACTTGAACTCAAGAGTTCAGCTTCCACTCAGAGGTACAAGTACACACAGCAAAGATAAACGTGTACACAAGGTGGAAAGGGCAAACCACAAGTGCACAGCTCCAACCAGAGATGGGCAGTAATCCGATTACTTTTTTCAAGTAAGGAGTAGGGTAAGGGATTACTATTGCAAAAAAGGTAATTAGATTACAATGGATAATATATCGAGTGTGGGAGAGAGTGTGAGCGTGCAGCGTTTAAAGCGTGGAAGTACTGACCTTACTTTGAGTTTGATTCCGTAAAAAGTGACAAAAACATTAGTGTCCGCTGTTCGGAGAAAACTTCTTTTTACAGCAAAAAAACCCCTAAACTTCCGAGCAAGCACCGAGTAGCTGCCACAGGAATGTGACATTCACAGAGAAACTGCCGGATCCTACCACTCCGTGGTATAATTCTCAAACTCGTACCCTAAAGCAGATGACTCGTAATCTGGAGAGGAAATGGCGTGTCACAAATTTAGAGGATCATCATTTAGCCTGGAGAAATAGTTTGCTGCTTTATAAGAAAGCCCTCCGCAAAGCCAGAACAGCTTACTATTCATCACTGATTGAAGAAAATAAGAACAACCCCAGGTTTCTCTTCAGCACTGTAGCCACGCTGACAAACAGTCAGAGCTCTGTTGAGCCAACCATCCCTTTAACGTTAACTAGTAATGACTTCATGAACTTCTTCACAAATAAAATTTTTATTAAAATTAGAGAAAAAATGACCAATAATCATCCCACAGATGTAATATTATCTACAGCTACTCTTAGTACCATTGATGTTAAGTTAGACTCTTTTTCTCCAATTGATCTTTCTGAGTTAACTTCAATAGTTACTTCCTCCAAACCATCAACGTGTCTTTTAGACCCCATTCCTACAAACTGCTCAAAGAAGTCCTGCCATTAATTAATTCTTCGATCTTATATATGATCAACCTATCTCTAATAATCGGCTATGTACCACAGGCCTTCAAGCTGGCTGTAGTTAAACCTTTACTCAAAAAGCATCTCTAGACCCAGCAGTCTTAGCTAATTATAGGCCAATCTCCAACCTTCCTTTCATATCAAAAATACTTGAAAGAGTAGTTGTCAAACAGCTAACAGATCATCTGCAGAGGAATGGTTTATTTGAAGAGTTTCAGTAAGGTTTCAGAGCTCATCACAGCACAGAAACAGCTTTAGTGAAGCTTACAAATGATCTTCTTATGGCCTCTGACAGTGGACTCATCTCTGTGCTTGTCCTGCTAGACCTCAGTGCAGCGTTCGATACTGTCGACCATAATATCCTATTAGAGCGATTAGAACATGCTGTAGGTATTACAGGTACTGTGCTGCAGTGGTTTGTATCATATCTATCTAATAGACTCCAGTTTGTACATGTAAATGGAGAATCCTCTTCACACAATGAGGTTAATTATGGAGTTCCACAGGGTTCAGTGCTAGGACCAATTCTGTTTACATTATACATGCTTCCCTTAGGCAGCATCATTAGAAGACATAGCATACAGTTACACAGCTATGCAGATGACACCCAGCTCTATCTGTCCATGAAGCCAGATAACACACACCAATTAGTTAAACTGCAGGAATGTCTTAAAGACATAAAGACCTGGATGGCCGCTAACTTTCTGCTTCTTAACTCAGATAAAACTGAGGTCATTGTACTCGGCCCTGAAAAGCTTAGAAATATGGTATCTAACCAGATTCTTACTCTGGATGGCATTACCTTGGCCTCCAGTAACACTGTGAGGAACCTTGGAGTCATTTTTGACCAGGATATGTCCTTCAACGCACATATTAAACAAATATGTAAGACTGCGTTCTTACATTTGCGCAACATCTCTAAAATTAGAAATATCCTGTCTCAGAGTGACGCTGAAAAACTAGTTCATGCATTTATTACTTGCAGGCTGGACGACTGTAATTCATTATTATCAGTAAGTCCTAAAAACTCCCTGAAAAGCCTTCAGTTAATCCAAAATGCTGCAGCAAGAGTCCTGACAGGGACTAGAAAGAGAGAGCAGATTTCTCCTGTTTTGGCTTCCTGTTAAATCCAGAATTCAAAATCCTGCTCCTCACATACAAGGTCTTAAATAATCAGGCCCCATCTTATCTTAATGACCTTGTAGTACCATATCACCCTATTAGAGCACTTTGCTCTCGCTCTGCAGGCCTACTTGTTGTTCCTAGAGTATTTAAAAGTAGAATGGGAGGCAGAGCCTTCAGTTTTCAGGCCCCTCTTCTGTGGAACCAGCTTCCAGTTTGGATTCAGGAGACAGACACTATCTCTACTTTCAAGATTAGGCTTAAAACTTTCCTTTTTGCTAAAGCATATAGTTAGGGCTGGACCAGGTGACCCTGAATCCTCCCTTAGTTATGCTGCAATAGACGTAGGCTGCCGGGGATTCCCATGATGCATTGAGTTTTTCCTTTCCAGTCACCTTTCTCACTCACTATGTATAAACAGACTTCTCTGCATTGAATCATATCTGTTATTAACCTCTGTCTTTCTTCCACAGCATGTCATTATCCTGTCTTCCTTCTCTCACCCCAACCGGTCGCAGCAGATGGCCCCGCCCCTCCCTGAGCCTGTCGGAGGTTTCTTCCTGTTAAAAGGGAGTTTTTCCTTCTCACTGTCGCCAAAGTGCTTGCTCATAGGGGGTCATATGATTGTTGAGTTTTTCTCTGTATCTTCTGTACAATATAAAGCGCCTTGAGGCGACGTTTGTTGTGATTCATATAAATAAAACTGAATTGAATTAAGGAGCTCAGAAACAAAAGTGTCTGGACTTTTTAAAGTTTCTTGAAGACATTTCATCTGAGAAGCTTCTTCAGTTTTACACTGTGTGCACAATTATTATGCCAGAACTATTTTTGAGGATTAATGTCATTATGGACCAAGGACAGTACTCTCGGTCTCCTGCAGAACAACTCGAGCTGTGATAACTGAATGAAGACCCTCTGCTGGTTTAAAGAAGGAGGCTCGAGGCAGAGGTGAGGTGCAGACCAACCAGGCTTTTATTCAGCAACATTAACAGAAAGATCAGAAAAATAAAACTATACAGCGCAGTGATGCTGATTGAAGCCACAGCATTAAACTAAACAAACATCTGATCATCTTTAACAACATCTAATAAATACTCGACAAATAATCAGAACTATTTAATCCTGTATTTCCTACAATAAACCCTGTTCAGATATTTGTTGCTGATGGAAATGTTAAAAGGCTCCCAGGAACCAAAGGACAAAAACAGAGGCAACAGTCACAACTGCAAAGGATCCCTTAACACATAAACTGGTTCTAAGATATTTTCTAGCAGCTGAACTTCTTTATCTCAGCATCTTCTATGAAGCTCTGCAGAGGAGCTTGATTGCACGGACAGTAAAGAGTGGATTCAATAACAGCAGCGAGCGCTGAGTGATACAACAGTGTTGCGAGCAGCAGTGCAAAGGCTCACACAAACACAGCAGGTACACTGTGTGGATGTGATCCACAGTCACAGCTGTGGGTTTCAGTCAGTGTGTCTCTAACTTCATGGTCACATTTCAAAGCTTATTGGAGCCAGAAGATGTTCAAGTAAAAGATTTATTGCTGTACTCGTCTACCAGGATAACAGGTGGTTCATAAAGGTATGTAATACTTCAGCTTTACATCATGGAGTAGTAGTTGTGTCCCTTTGTGTTTATTAGTGTGTTTATTAGTGTGTTCACAGGTCTACTTTAACTTCACTCTGTAATGAAAGGATTCAAATCACTGATAAAACTAATAAAACACAAACTTCATCCTTGTTTTGTCAAATCTTCATTAAAATGTGATTAAAAAAATTAACAACTTCACTTCTTTGATTAATACTGTAGCTGTTACTGCTGTTGTTACTGCTGTTGTTACTGCTGTTGTTACTGCACCCATCCAGGTAGTTGTAGGTACCCACCCTGTTACATACAGGCTGATTGTGACTCAGAGTCTCAATGAAGGAGGAAAGGATGGATGAAGGCAGCCTAGTGTTGGTCATGCGTGTCCAGGAGTCATCCAGGGCCTGGATCCATCTGTAACAGGAAGACAAAGTCCAGCCTGTAATCACTGGCATCCTGTCAGGCACAGCATTTCCATCCAGCATCCTGACTATGCTAACAACCCGTCAAACGTCTCCTCTTGTCCACAGAAGTCACACTTCCTGTGTCATGTTTATCTTTTTAAGTGTGCTGTTCAAGCCTGTGTGACCAAATCTGCCTCTCCAGATTACATCCTCGTCTCTCCTGCAGCTTCTTCTACACGACTGTTTTCTGTATAATAATATCTGCCTTTCCCATCTCTGTCCCATTGTGCCTGCCACTCGTCCTTCATCTTTACCTTGATTATACTCTTCACCTCACTTTTACTGCATTTTATAGTCAAACCTACATGACTTCTTCTTGCTGCACCTTTTGCAAAGTTATCGTCCTGTTCATTGCATCAACTCCGATATTCACAGGAAACCATAAGAAATCCACTTCTATCCCTCTGTGTTTTATTCTATACAATAAATGAAGTATATCAAAAACAATATCTTGCCTAGAGTCTGAAGACATATTACCTGTACTCACTAGCACGCTGCTAGAGTCCCAGCAAACCAAATACCTCCCTATTGGTGCGTCCTCCACCCAGTTCAAAGCCAGTAAAATCGCTACCAGCTCCCCAGTATAAACTGCCACATCATCTGTAATTCTTTTACTCATCACCAAACTTATTTCTGGGAGAACAAATGCAACAGCTGTTTTTTTATCTGACAGTGTTGACACATCAGTAAACATCCTCACATGACCTGAAGACTTTCCCACTATATGAACCTGCTTTTAGTCGCCCTCCCCCCTCGCCACAAGCTTCCTTTACAACATAACTTATGAAAAACAACTTTATTGACAATTAGCAATAACAATTACAGACAGTTTAGAAGAAGAATCACATGATCAAGGAGCAGAAGTGTATGGTTTTAATAGCTTTTATATTTTGGGAAAGTTTTAAAAACATTGTTTGGTTTTCTTTCTAAAGCGTTGAAAGGCCGGCTTTGCATTAGAAAAGTAAGATCAGTAAATGAATCCATTAAAATTCTTTTGCCTTGTTTGCAAAAGAAGCCAAACAATATTTGTGTCACAAAGAGAGAATTCAGAATGGTAAATGGTAAATGGCCTGCATTTGTATAGCGCTTTTCTGGTCCCTAAGGACCCCAAAGCACTTTACACTACATTCAGTCATTCACCCATTCACACACACATTCACACAATGGCGATGGCAAACTACATTGTAGCCACAGCTGCCCTGGGGCGCACTGACAGAGGCGAGAATAGATCAAAGATCACAAACATCAGGCACTGATGGAAACAGCCAAACACAGAAACAGATGCACCAACAGGTGAATGAGGCCTGTTGTATAAATGACTCTGAGTGCTCAGGTAGAAACGCATGAAGAACCAGTGTGTCTGATATTTGAAGACTAATCTGTGTTTGAGCGTCCTGGATGAAACACAGGTCATGATGGAGAGTGAGGACGTCGTCTTTCCTCCCGAGTGTGTAACTACAGGACGTGTGCAGAAGGTTTAATCATCCTCCTGACAGTTATTGATGAACGAGTCCTTCAGGGAGGCTCCAAGATCACTGTGGGTTTTACCAGCTGCTGCTAAACTGAGAGGTGTTGCTGCTTTATGTGTGAAGATGTTTGCATCGCTTTAACAGTGCAGACGGCTTCTTTTCTCCTGTGCACCCATTTCATATGTTTTATTGTGATGTTTAGTAACATCTGCTTTCCTCCTTCAGGGAGACGATAAAGTGAGCTCAGCCTTAAACATGTGGAGAGAACGTTTGACCAACAGTCCTGGGACGACTCAGAACAGAACGCTCACACCACTTTTTGGTGGTGGCGCTGTCACTTGGTGTTCGCTCGCTCGCTCTGTGGTATAGTATCGCTTCCTGTTCCTGCTCAAACACAGTGGTGTTTCTGAGTAGCTTATTTGCTTAGCAGTTTAATTAACAACTTTTAAATACATTCTTTTTTCACAGTATAATCTTCACGTGCTTCATCCGAAGCACACTTTTTGTGTACTCACTACCTAATTTATAGTATTCACTCACTGTCTCTGTACTGTTTCGCTAGCTTAGCTCGTAGCCGACCCGTTAGCACCATGGCTACTTCACCTGTCCCTTCTGCACTTTCTTGCTCATTGTGTCAGATGTTTAGTTACTCCTCGGCCTCCTTTAGCAGTAATGATATCTGTAACAAATGTAGCATATTTGCAGCTCTGGGGGCCAGGATTACTGAATTGGAGACTCGGCTTTGCACCCTGCTCTCACCCTTAGCTAGCCAGGCCCCTGTAGCTGGTGCAGCCGAAGATAGCGTAGGCCCGGCTAGCTGTTCCCCGGCAGACCCCAAGCAGCTGGGGAAAGGCTGGGTAACGGTGAGGAGGAAGCGTAGTCCTAAACAGAAGCCCCAGGTACACCACCAACCCGTTCATGTGTCTAACCGTTTTTCCCCACTCGGTGACACACCCGCCGGGGGTCAAACTCTGGTAATTGGTGATTCTGTTCTCAGACATGTGAAGCTAGAGACACCGGCAACCATAGTCAATTGTCTTCCAGGGGCCAGAGCAGGCGACATTGAAGGAAATTTAAAACTGCTGGCTAAGGGTAAACGTAAATTCAATAAAATCATAATTCACGTCGGCAGTAATGACACCCGGTTACGCCAATCGGAGGTCACTAAAATCAATATTGAATCGGTGTGTAACTTTGCCAAAACAATGTCGGACTCTGTAGTTTTCTCTGGTCCCCTCCCCAATCAGACCAGGAGTGACATGTTTAGCCGCATGTTCTCCTTAAATTGCTGGCTGTCTGAGTGGTGTCCCAGAAACGATGTGGGCTTCATAGATAATTGGAAAACCTTCTGGAGGAAACCTGGTCTTGTTAGGAGAGATGGCATCCATCCCACTTTGGATGGAGCAGCTCTCATTTCTAGAAATATGGACAAATTTATTAAACCCCTCAAAACATGACTATCCAGAGTTGGGACCAGGAAGCAGAGTTGCAGTCTTACACGCCTCTCTGCAGCTTCTCTCCTCCTGCTACCCCCCCAAAAACCCATCTCCATAGAGACTGTGTCTGCTTCCAAAAAGATAAAAAACAAACTAAAAACCAGCAACAAACAACTTAAACAATCACAAAGAAAGAACAATACAGTATCCACATCTGAACCAAAGAGTAAAACAGTGAAATGTGGATTATTAAATATTAGGTCTCTCTCCTCCAAGTCTCTGTTAGTACATGACTTAATAATTGATCAACAAATTGATTTACTCTGCCTTACAGAAACCTGGTTGCAGCAGGATGATTATGTTAGTTTAAATGAATCAACACCCCCGAGTCATTCTAACTACCAGAAATCTCGAAGCACAGGTCGAGGGGGTGGTGTGGCAGCAATTTTTCACACCAGTCTATTAATTAATGAAAGACCAAGACAGACTTTTAATTCATTTGAAAGCCTGATGCTTAACATTGTCCACCCCAGCTGTGAAACTCAGAAACCAGTCTTACTTGTTATCATCTATCGTCCACCTGGGCCTTACACAGAGTTTCTGTCTGATTTCTCAGACTTTATATCTAATTTAGTTCTGAGCTCAGATAAAATAATTATTGTGGGTGATTTTAACATCCATGTAGATGCTAAAAATGACAGCCTCAACATGGCATTTAATCTGTTGTTAGACTCAATTGGTTTCTCTCAAAATGTAAAAGAACCCACCCACCACTTTAATCACACTCTAGATCTTGTTTTAACATATGGCATAGAAACTGAACATTTAACAGTGTTTCCTGAAAACCCTCTCCTGTCTGATCATTTCTTGATAACATTTACATTTACAATAATTGATTACGCAGCAGTGGAGAGTGGACTTTATCAAAGTAGATGTCTTTCTGAAAGCGCTGTAACTAAGTTTAAGAATATAATCCAGCCACTGTTTTCATCGTCAATGCCCTGTACCAACACAGAGCAGAGCAGCTATCTGAACGCTACCCCAACAGAGGTCGATTATCTTGTTAATAATTTCACCTCCTCACTACGTACGACTCTGGATACTGTAGCTCCAGTGAAAACTAAGGTCTCTAATCAGAAGTACCTGACCCCGTGGTATAATTCTCAAACACGTACCCTAAAGCAGATGACTCGTAATCTGGAGAGGAAATGGCGTGTCACAAATTTAGAGGATCATCATTTAGCCTGGAGAAATAGTTTGTTGCTTTATAAGAAAGCCCTCCGCAAAGCCAGAACAGCTTACTACTCATCACTGATTGAAGAAAATAAGAACAACCCCAGGTTTCTCTTCAGCACTGTAGCCAGGCTGACAAAAAGTCAGAGCTCTTTTGAGCCAACCATCCCTTTAACATTAACTAGTGATGACTTCATGAACTTCTTCACAAATAAAATTTTTATCATTAGAGAAAAAATTACCAATAATCATCCCACAGATGTAATATTATCTACAGCTACTCTTAGTTCCATTGATGTTAAGTTAACTCTTTTTTTCCAATCGATCTTTCTGAGTTAACCTCAATAATTACTTCCTCCAAACCATCAACGTGTCTTTTAGACCCCATTCCTACAAAACTGCTCAAAGAAGTCCTGCCATTGATTAATTCTTCGATCTTATATATGATCAACCTATCTCTAATAATCGGCTATGTACCACAGGCCTTCAAGGTGGCTGCAGTTAAACCTTTACTCAAAAAGCCATCTCTAGACCCAGCAGTCTTAGCTAATTATAGGCCAATCTCCAACCTTCCTTTCATATCAAAAATCCTTGAAAGAGTAGTTGTCAAACAGCTAACAGATCATCTGCAGAGGAATGGTTTATTTGAAGAGTTTCAGTCAGGTTTCAGAGTTCATCACAGCACAGAAACAGCTTTAGTGAAGGTTACAAATGATCTTCTTATGGCCTCTGACAGTGGACTCATCTCTGTGCTTGTCCTTCTTGACCTTAGTGCAGCATTCGATACTGTTAACCATAATATTCTATTAGAGCGATTAGAACATGCTGTAGGTATTACAGGTATTGCACTGCAGTGGTTTGTATCATATCTATCTAATAGACTCCAATTTGTGCATGTAAATGGAGAGTCCTCTTCACACACTGAGGTTAATTATGGAGTTCCACAGGGTTCGGTGCTAGGACCAATTCTGTTTACATTATACATGCTTCCCCTAGGCAGCATCATTAGAAGACAGCATACATTTTCACTGCTATGCAGATGACACCCAGCTCTATCTGTCCATGAAGCCAGATAACACACACCAATTAGTTAAACTGCAGGAATGTCTTAAAGACATAAAGACTTGGATGGCCACTAACTTTCTGCTTCTTAACTCAGATAAAACTGAGGTCATTGTACTCGGCGCTGAAAAGCTTAGAAATATGGTATCTAACCAGATTCTTACTCTGGATGGCATTACCTTGGCCTCCAGTAACACTGTGAGGAACCTTGGAGTCATTTTTGACCAGGATATGTCCTTCAACGCACATATTAAACAAATATGTAAGACTGCGTTCTTCCATTTGCGCAACATCTCTAAAATTAGAAATATCCTGTCTCAGAGTGACGCTGAAAAACTAGTTCATGCATTTATTACTTCCAGGCTGGACTACTGCAATTCATTATTATCAGGATGTCCAAAAAACTCACTGAAAAGCCTTCAGTTAATCCAAAATGCTGCAGCAAGAGTACTGACAGGGACTAGAAAGAGAGAGCATATTTCTCCTGTTTTGGCTTCCCTTCATTGGCTTCCTGTTAAATCCAGAATTGAATTCAAAATCCTGCTCCTCACATACAAGGTCTTAAATAATCAGGCCCCATCTTATCTTAATGACCTTGTAGTACCATATCACCCTATTAGAGCACTTCGCTCTCGCTCTGCAGGCCTACTTGTTGTTCCTAGAGTATTTAAAAGTAGAATGGGAGGGAGAGCCTTCAGTTTTCAGGCCCCTCTTCTGTGGAACCAGCTTCCAGTTTGGATTCAGGAGACAGACACTATCTCTACTTTTAAGATTAGGCTTAAAACCTTCCTTTTTGCTAAAGCATATAGTTAGGGCTGGACCAGGTGACCCTGAATCCTCCCTTAGTTATGCTGCAATAGATGTAGGCTGCCGGGGGATTCCCATGATGCATTGAGTTTTTCCTTTCCAGTCACCTTTCTCACTCACTATGTATTAACAGACCTCTCTGTATTGAATCGTATCTGTTATTAATCTCTGTCTCTCTTCCACAGCATGTCTTTATCCTGTCTTCCTTCTCTCACCCCAACCAATCACAGCAGATGGCCGCCCCTCCCTGAGCCTGGTTCTGCCGGAGGTTTCTTCCTGTTAAAAGGGAGTTTTTCCTTCCCACTGTCACCAAAGTGCTTGCTCATAGGGGGTCATATGATTGTTGGGCTTTTCTCTGTATCTATGAAGCGCCTTGAGGCGACATTTGTTGTGATTTGGCGCTATATAAATAAAATTGAATTGAATTGAATTGAACCAGAGTGGGAGCCCTGTGATGTGCGCTCTGTTCTTGCACTTGTCTTTATTTATACACGAGAAAAGTAATACAATAATGAATACGTCTGTTCATAGACAGAGGAATGTTAGTGCGTATGTGTGTGTTGTGGGATTCAGAAGGACGCGGCCCCGCTTCTTGTTAGGGAGCGCAGATGAAAGTGTCCAGCTCTCCTCTTCCTGGTAGGAGTGAAATAATAATAGCTTGTTCAGCTACTATCGCTGTGAGAATTTATAAAACAGCAACAAGTCTTGTAGTGGACAACAGTCTAAGTCATCAAAAGGTCATCATGCAGTATTCTATCACATGCAAACTTATATCATTAAAAGCTTATACTGACTACTAAGTACAATTTTCCATTGACAGTGGCGCTGTGCTTTAAAGTCATCACAGGCAGCCTGAGCTGGGCCTGTTCCATATAACATATATATCAGATGATGATATGAAAAATCGTTTGTTTCATGATGTAAAAATATTTTACATGGTTGTGATGCTCACTGTAGTGTCTGTATTAAAGTTCTCTCTTTCTCTTATATTTAATATAACCACACTACGGACGCTCGTTAGCAACAACGACGGTAAAACCATCGCGTGGCTCTGCCGTCCGTTTATTTTCCACATAAACCTTTCACAATAAAGCTCAAGATCCTATTGAGACTTTTCAAAATAAAATGAATCACATGAAAGAGCATGCAGAGAGTTTAGGGATGAAAAGCCAAAAAGAGCCGTCAGGGGCTAAAACATGAATGTTACAACAGGCTTTTCCCCGCAGCACAACGTGTAATAAATACTCACAAATACTCACAAACGTGTCGTTTCATGCATCGGTCAAAACACTCGGGAAGTTCATTTGCCCGAGATTCAGAAAATTCACAGAAAATGTAAAATTGTTGTGATATAGATGTTTATCAGGATGATAGGATATGAGATCATGGTCACAGCGCACAGCCCCAGTGATGTTAAACACAGACGGTTCAAACCTGTTGTTGCTTCATCAGTGTGGACGTTTAAAGATCGATGTAACCATTTAATCTGCTGTAGAGTTTGATGGAAGTAAGAGTGTTTCCCTGCTTTTCTAAACATCATATAAAGTAAAACCTTTACACACACATGAAACATGAACACTGTGACATCAGCAGCTGCAGCAGTGCATGAATAAACAGACTGTACAACAACAGTCACAGTGATGTGGTGTCTCCTCATTCCCAGCTACGCCTGCTCGAGCCAAATGTAATCCCAGCAGGAAAACTGAGCTGAATATATTCCCACTACATGTGAGGAACACCAGCTCCAAATGATCTCCTGACCTCCTGTGGAGTTTGTGTGGATGACCTGGAGCAGGGTCCAGAGTCCAGGTGCAGGAGCTGGGTCAGCCACTGTGACAAAGAGCTCCTCCTCCACTGTGGGAGTCATCCAGGGGCTCCAGGACAGATCCACAGTGGGACCAGGGCTGATACTGTAGTCACAGCAGGGACCTGCAGAGCATTCAGACCCACAATCAGCTTATTTCAGGACACGTCACTGCAAACATCTGCTCACCTCTACATCTGTGTGTTGGGTTAGAATACAACACATGCAAATACATTTCTGACTGCGTGACACAGACGTGTGCAACAGTAACAGGTAGTGCACTACATTTCCCTGCAGGCTTTGCATGCACAGAGCAGCGATCCAGCAGTAGTTGATGCTAAGTGTTTATGTGAGCTGAACAGTGTGTGTGCTGTCAGTATGAACAAACTGTATCTATCAGTGTGTCTAACATCAGCATGGAAATAACATTTCTAATCACTGATAGGCAAAGACAGCAAGTTTCATCCAAATCTTCCCCTCACACAACGTTTCATGCTGTTCATGTAACAGGAGGTGAACACGCTGGGATTCAAGCTTCATCTCATTAATAACAAACCAAACATGTTTCCACAGAGAAACACTGACAGCACATCATCACTGCTTACAGTTACAACACCATCACACAAAGTCTGTGACGCCGCCCTGCTCAGCTTCATCACCTCCTCTTCACTGTTTAACACTCTGCTAGTCTGGAGGAATCATTAATTCTGCAGTCACTGCAGCATCAACAATCATACAGAGCATTGATCTTTTTAGCCTGTTAGCTGATTACTATGAAAACATGTATGTATGAATGTGTCTTGATTCATTCTCAATCATCCAGGAAAGTAAATCTCCAAAAGTTGATTCTGTTCATCTGGACGTAGCGTTTTGTGGGAGAAACATTTCGTCACTCATCCAGGTGACTTCTTTAGTCTCAGCTGACTGCAGGTTTCAATCTTATAAACAGGACATTTGCATAATGACTGAAACCAGCCCACTGAAGGAACAATGGGCTGGGAGGTCAGTTCCTTAATCTAATTATGCAAATTCTCATGACCATTGATCAACAACCACTGATCAATAACCACTGATCAAAGACCACTGATCAATGGCCATGAGTCCCATTCACAGAGAGTTGGGGAATGGCTGCAATCACAGCATTGTAAGATGGTGACAGATGTACCCTTAGGGCCCTCCTCCATTCAGAGATGGTCTTTCCCTCCTTCACTCCGCCCTCAAACCAGCGTTCCTCCCTGTCCAGGATGTTACATCCTCATCATTGAAAGAGTGTCCACTGGCCTGTAGGTGTGAATAGACTGCAGAGTCCTGGCCTGACGAGGTAGCTCTTCTGTGTTGTGCCATCTGCTTCGCAAAAGGTTGTTTGGTTTCCCCGATGTATAAATCCTGGCAATCCTCCTGCACTTAACAGCGTACACTATGTTACTCTGTTTGTGTCGGGGATTCGATCCTTGGGGTAGACCAGTTTTTGGCGCTTTGGTGTTTAAAAGCCACAGAGACCCGGTGTTTAGAAAAAATGTGTCTCAGTTGCTCCGATACTCCTGACACGTACGGGATCACTACAGGTTTTCTCTTAGGCAGCGGTTGTCCTTCTCTCTCGGATCGGCTGGAGTCACAGGGTTACTCAGAGCTCTCAAACTTACAGAAAACTGTTAGGAAGTAACAAAGTAACCAAGCTGCATTTCTTTAAATACAACCCATCATGTTCAAACTGTGTGAGCTCGACCCCTCTCTGGTCTAGCTCCACAGTTTCATTGATGGTAAAGGTTGGAAAGAGCAGCACATTTAGACTTTTATACTTGTCATTGGTAAAGTAAATCCGCCTGGCATCTTTCTTGGCCTTCAGACAACAATTCTGATGGCTGAAGATCCAAACGGGACAGGAAAAAAAAACAGTAAATGAGAGCAGGTACACGGATTCTGCACAGAGACGTAAACACAAAGCACGGACCCGCCAACGGATCAGTGAGATGTCGCCTTTCTCACCTGACGGCACGGACACGGTCGGGCTGAAAGCCGACAGCTCGCTGATTCTGATGCTTCGGCAGGTCCGCGCTTTGTGTTTATGTCCTTTTTGTGCTGATTCTGAAGCTGCAGGTTTGATTTCTCTCCAGACAATATTGACTGAACCAGCAGCAAAATAAGATCCAAACTACGCTTCACATAAACATCGTCATGGATTCCCTCTGACTTTTGCTGTTTTGCTTCCACCTCGATAAAATCACACTTCATGCAGAGCTCTCTGTCTCTACACTTCAAGAACAGTTTCCCGTCTAAAAATCTGTTTTCTGCATTATACGCTTGCTTGTTATGCACAAGTCTACCGTTGTTTGCAGTGCTGTCGGCCGCTGTTTTTTCCCTTTTACTTACTTCCAAAAAGAAAGCCTCTGTTGGCTACTGAACAAATTTAACCTTTTTTAAATTATTTCAAAACGCTTATCTGTGTCTGTAATCAAACCTCTGTAACTTTGCTTCACTTAAGCAGCATCAGGTAATGTTCAGATGTTGATTAATGACTTTATTGCATTTTTGATCTACTGCAGAATATTTTTATAAAATCCCAGGCCATGAAAATCTCCTTCATGTTTTTCTGTGTTTTATCCTCAGCTACTTTGACACAAAGGCATCTGCTGTGATGCTCACACCTTTGATAAAGTCTTGCGAGTGTCAGCTTTCTTTTTATAGACATAAAAATATGGAAATGTACTGATGCATTTTGCAGTTTGACTGAGAAAACTGTAACCTCTCACTGCTCACATTTTAATTTGGTTTATGGCCGATTTTGCAGCTTTTGATATAACAGCCTCTGCGTACATTTATTTTGAAGGCCTTCTGTGAGGGTGAATGAGTTTCCTCCAGTTCTGGCATCTGACAGCAGCTCCGTCAGGAGCCTCTCCAATCCTCCTGACGTGGCCGGGAATCCAGTAGCTTTGCGTCCGTTCACCTTTCTGAAGCACTTCCGCACATCCTTCTCAGACACAGTGTGCGGACACATGAAGTACCAGTGTACATCCAGTCAAACCATCAGCTTTAATGTTTCACTTTAATAAAACTAGTCAAAAGGAAGTAGAATAAATAGAAATCAATCATTTACTGACAGCATGTCTGATGTAAATAAGTGCAGATTATGTATGAAGTATAACTGCACACAGTAACTGCATTACAATAAGGCTCCAGCCCTCTGCTGGAGCGTTTCAGTACTGCGTTAACTAGAATACACCACCTCCTCCTCCTCCTCGCACCACCTGCTACAGCTCTACTCTTCTATGACTACAGTCATCCACAGCACTGATGTGAGGTCACATGGTTCATATGTAAGGAGCACAGAGACGTCCTAGCAGCTGACCTCAGGTCAGTTTAATGACTGTGAGCAGCAGCTGTGTTATTGTCACTGTGACAGGGAGACACTCTCAGACACAGCGCTCATGTCAGCTTGTTCTCATGCAGGAGGATCAGGAGCTCCATGTTTGTCTTTCTGTTTGAATCATGATGTGTTTGTGCCATCAGAGTCTGTCATGAGTACTCAGGGTTTCACAGCAGCTCTTCTGAATGCTGACGAGGACTCCAACCTCATGTTTCACCTCTCTGAGCTTCTGATGTCTGTGAACACTCGTGTTTCTTCTCTGGGCTCATCTGGACAAAAACACCTTTCTGTGTTTGGCTCCAGCCTCATTCTGACTGACAGGAAGTGTGTTATCCATGAGCTGCACTTCTGTGAGAAAGTTTCCTGCTGTGTTTCCTGTCTGTGGACAAACACGAGTGTTTCAGCTGAGGACTTGGTTCCTTCCACCTGTCCATACAGGACATCACGCTGTCTTTTCTCTTTAAATGCAGCTCCAGGTCCTTCCACGTGCTGCTCTGTATTTGTGCAGTTTGTAGTGTGTCCTGGGAAACGTAGCACACATGGTGTTCTTCTGCTGTTTCCTCCTTTCACTGAGTGTGAAACACTGATGCTGTGCTGTTGTTCACAGAGGGGAGCTGATTCTAGCTGCAGCTGGACTCTGTCATCTAACTGAATGTGTTGGTGCTGATCACGGGGCTCTGAGGGGGGAGCAGCAGGAGGACTCTGGATACTGACGTCAGTGTATCTGTGGAAGCTCACACAGCGTGTCTCTGTCATTCAATATTGTGCTATATATTGTATCTATGCAAAGATGAACAGACTGTGTATTCACTGGTCTCTGTGCTGCTGACTGCTTTGCTGCAGCTCTGATGTCATCATCACTCCCTCCTCCACCCTCAGCAGTCCCAGCATGCTGCTGTGGTGCACCCCACCCTCACTCTACACCTGAGCCATAGACCACACCCTCCACCTCAATATACACCACAGTTTTCTCTGCTGTGGAAATGAGATCAGGAGGAAATCATTATTATTATTATTTAATAAATGCTCACATTAATGTGGGCTTATTTGTTTCATATTAGAAACATTAGTTGAGTGTTTTTAGTAAAATGGTGAAAGTCCCTCTTTTTGCTCCTCCCCTCACCTGTGGATGGACGGTGCTGTTACCGTGGTGACAGCTTGGATGTGTTTCAGTCCTGCCTGGTTATCACTGCAGGAATCTTTACTGTCACATTTATTACAGGTTATAACTCTCATTTTTCGGTGTATTATGAACTAAATGTATCCTGATACACACAGAGATGGATGAGCAGAGGTCACATGATGAAAGAAAAAACATGGAGTCTTTGATTTATTTAGATATTTATTGATGAATGCAAACAAACCCTGACACTGAACCATGTGATCAGACAGCCTGACAGACCACAGACACAGAAAAAAAAACACAAGCTGTTTAACAGAGTAAGGTAACAGCCTCCAATATTAGAGAGAAAGCCACAACCATCAGACAATCCACTGTGAGCAGCACTTGGTGATGGTGGGAAGAAGAACTCCCTTTGACACAAAGATCCTCCCAGTGAAAACAGGCTCCAGGAGCATCTACCATGACTGGTTGCAGAGTGAGGGGAAAGAGAAGAGATGAACTCAGAGAGACAAGAACAAAACACAAACTAAGGAGAGGGAAGACAAAAGTTAAGGTCATGCAGTAGTGACATATAAAAGCATCAGGCGTGAAAAGAGGGGAGTGGAGAAGAAAGCAAAGCATCATGGGAAGTCCACCAACAGCCTGAGCCTATAGCAGCATAGCTAAGGGATGGTTCAGGGTCACCTGATCCAGCTCGAACTATAAGCTTTATCAAAAAGGAAAGTTTGAAGCTGATCTTCAAAGTAGAGAGGGTGTCTGTCTCCTGAGCTCAAACTGGGAGCTGCTTCCACACCAAGTCTAACATAGCCAGGCTGAGTCGTTAGATTTGTCCAAATTAAAGTGTGTAGATTAGAATATTATTTTACTGTTACTATTCATAACCATTATCATTACTGTTGCATTACTTATCGTTTATCATTATCATTTCATCAGTGCTTTTATTGAAGCTGTTGATGTTACATTAAAGTTTGTATTTCAGGTGTGAGCATAATTACATAATAATCTTTCATTGCAGGTGCAACTGTAATCATGTTATACACATTGCATTTTTGTGCTAATTAAAGAGTTGAAGTTTTCAGTTTTCAGGCCCCTCTTCTGTGGAACCAGCTTCCAGTTTGGATTCAGGAGACAGACACTATCTCTACTTTTAAGATTAGGCTTAAAACTTTCCTTTTTGCTAAAGCATATAGTTAGGGCTGGACCAGGTGACCCTGAATCCTCCCTTAGTTATGCTGCAATAGATGTAGGCTGCCGGGGGATTCCCATGATGCATTGAGTTTTTCCTTTCCAGTCACCTTTCTCACTCACTATGTATTAACAGACCTCTCTGTATTGAATCATATCTGTTATTAACCTCTGTCTCTCTTCCACAGCATGTCTTTATCCTGTCTTCCTTCTCTCACCCCAACCGGTCGCAGCAGATGGCCCCGCCCCTCCCTGAGCCTGGTTCTGCCGGAGGTTTCTTCCTGTTAAAGGGAGTTTTTCCTTCCCATTGTTGCCAAAGTGCTGCTCATAGGGGGTCATATGATTGTTGGGTTTTTCCTCTGTATCTATGAAGCGCCTTGAGGCAACTTTTGTTGCGATTTGGCGCTATATAAATAAAATTTAATTGGATTGAATTGCAGTAAACTTAATATTATAAATTAGGAATTAGTTCATTCCTCAAGTGAGAAATGAAAAAAGGGGGACTGTTAAGAAAAATAATTATTTTTTAATGTGTATCTGCTCATTAGATTGTTTTATGTACTTTAATAATGAAGGCTTGTAGAGCAAGGCCAGTTTTGACTCACAAACTAAGTGCTCAGGCAGACTGAAAAAACAGGAAGTTTTAGTGCACAGGCATATTAATAGATAAGACACAGAAAAGAGGAACTTTGCCATATAAGCAATGTTTGAAACTGTGTGACGTGTAAAGTACCAAAATAAAACCTACATGAGGCACAGTTTATGATTCTAATGTTAGAGCTCTTGCAACTGGCGTTTGAGCTGTGCAGGGGTCTCTCTCTTCTGGAAGATGATTGAATAAAAAGAAATATCAATATTTTAACACACTATGAGTCGGTTTTCTCTGTTCTATCATGGGGACAAAAGAATCGGGGTTTAATAACTGACTACTAAGTACAATTTTCCATTGACAATGTGTTTTTAACTTGAAGCTTTTTGGGATTTGGTTTTATTTGTTGTTCTGCACACTGTGAAACAAAGCTAGAAGCCATTGTGGTACAGTGGGGGACTCAAACTCAGGACCCAACCTGCTCCAACAACAGTCAGAAGGATTTTATTAAGTCTCATTTTCTGTTCATTAGGAAAACATCAATAATGAAGAGCACATGTTTATAGAGGCACATTCAGACCAATGACAACAGTCCATTCACACTGACCTCCACCTTTTTAAATGTGAGTAAACACATCATGGTTCTGGTGCTGATGTGATATCTGGGACAGGTGACAATGATGATTTTGTACTCAGTCTGAGGTTTGATTACACTGAACTTGCACTGCTTTCTCCTGTTTATGACACATTTATACCCAAAGTCTCAGCTGGATAACTGAGAATAAGGAAAACACATTTGTTGAGAGAATTGTTAACAAATGTGGTGAGAGTGTTGTAATTGTTACAGACAGAACTATGATTTATATGTGTTTGACTGATGATAACACAGCTACACAAACACCTGAATCTGATCAAATACAACCCAACATATTAAACATAAATATGTTCCAGTTACCACAAGTTATATAACTTATACTGAGGGTTCATTATGCTCAGTGTCTCAATACTGGCATGTTGAATAGAAACAAAGATAAATATGTTGAAGTTAACCACTATAATGAATCAGAAAAATAGAATAACAGTGATTCCAATGACTGCCAGTTGCTCTCCTGTTGTGTGATTATCATCAACACAGAACTAGAGGATAACAGCATCTTTAGGCCAGACTGTGCTCATCCTACCTCCAACCTTTCCTCACCACTAAATCAGCATTAGCTCAGTGCAGGTTTTGTCATTTTTACCGTTTTATTTTGTTTTGCTCCTGCTGGGTTTCTTTAATACAATTTCCTGGATCCCCATGCTCCTAGTACTGGGTGGCAAAAGGGAGGAGATCCCATTTAATCGGTTATAACACGGGTCAGAAATATAAGTCCTGACATGTGTGGTATCCACAGAAATCACAGCTAAAATCTGATAGAAACCATTTCTACAACCACCAAACACAACGAAAACAAGCCATGATTAAAAGAGCAGTTGCATAAATGCGCAAAAGTCCGCTAAACAAACAAAACCGACCCAGAAATTTTCCAGACTTCATGTAACTGGCTAAAGAAAGGCTAGTTAGCTTCCAGAGCTATCGCTGATTCCAAACACCAAGTTTCACCACACTCCGACTAAAATTCACTGAAAGAGCCGCAAAAGAAGACCAAAAAAAAAAACACACAGCGGCACAAATTCACTAAGACACAAACTGGCTTACCGTCCCGATTTCCTCCATTATTTTTGCCAGTGATTATCAGCATCTACCACATCTAACTAGCTGAATCAGAGCCACATCCGTCAATAATCGCCATTACAGGCCCAGCTACGGACACGTGACTGGACAGATGCCACATGCAGTAAATTTGGGCCCACGTGGGGTTTGGCCTTGCAACTTCTGATTGGTTGAAGTGACGTGAACGTGGCATCGTTACTGTGATTCTATTAGATCAAACGATTAAAGAGTCAATCATGTAAATTTGCCACAAGAAACCAAAGTTACAGCCCCTCAGAGTTGACATCATCACCAAAAACAGTCATAATGCTCGGGTTTTATTTGCTACAGTTGACAGGCTAACAAACCCTCCCGTGTCAGTGGCAGCTGAACTTCATTCAACCATGGCCTGCAATGACTTTGCCAAATTCTTCACAGAAAAAATCCAAAAGATTAGACAAGCAATTGGTACATCAATAGCAGATTCAGGATATGTACTGTGTCCACCGAAAAACTGTTTAAACACCATGAAACAGTTTCACCCAATTAGCAGCAAAGACTTGGAGGACATCTTAGGTCAACTGAACTCCTCCTCTTGCTGTTTAGATGTCCTGCCAACAAGTTTTTTCAAAAAGGTCTCAAAGACTTTAGAGTCAGACCTGTTACACATCGTCAACTTTTCTTTAATGTCAGGTGTGTTTCCAGAACCACTAAAATCTGCTGTAATTAAACCTATACTGAAAAAGGACAATCTTGACAAAAGACAAATGAACAACTACAGGCCGATCTCAAATCTCCCATTTTTAAGTAAGATCATTGAAAAAGCTGTTTCTTAACAGCTCAATTACTTCTTAAAACAGAATAACTGCTATGATGCCTTCCAGCCAGGTTTTAGACAGAACCACAGCACTGAAACTGCTCTGACCAAAGTGTTTAATGACATATGTCTGAACACAGACTGTGGAAAAATGTCAGTCTTAGTTTTACTGGATCTCAGTGCAGCATTTGATACAGGTGATCACAACATATTACTCAAATGACTGGAGAACTGGGCAGGTCTTTCAAGAACTGTACTAAACTGATTCAAAACATACTTAGAAAACAGAAAATACTTTGTATCAATAGGTAACTTCACATCTGAGCAGACAAGTATCACATGTGGAGTTTCCCAAGGTTCCATCTTGGGGAACCCTTGTGTTTAACATTTACATTGATTGATTGATTGATTGATTGTACTTTATTCATCCCGAGGGAAATTGGGTTAAGGCTGCCAGCCGCGCCAGCGCCGTCTTACCCTTCTGACCATACATACATTACACAAACATCACATGGGGAAGACAGGTCAGAGAGGTATAACATGGAAAAAGCACAACATGAGGAAAGATAAGGAGAAAAAAAAACTCCCCCCAGACTGAGCTCCAACAGGGAGATCAGTTTGAGAACAGAAAGAAAACACCTCTGCACATGAAAAACTCTTAATACACCAAAGAAACACATGACAAGCAACAGGGGTGGGTAAAGGGTGAGAGACAGCCAATGTAGACAGTGCATCCGGGCCTGCAGCCTATGCGCTGGTCTCCTTGATCCACCGTCAGCATCGGAAGGAAATAAGCGTCAAAGGCGTTTGGAGGGGGGAGGGGGGATGAGTGTACATCTGCATGTGTATATATGTCTGTGTGCGTGTGCGTGTGTGTATGTCCAGAGTTCAGCTGAGACAGTGTCCTTCGCCCTGCCAGGCTAAGTAAACAGTCTTCCAGCCAGCCCAGGTGGCCTTGCATAGAATGGGAGGAACAGTCTAAAGACAGTCGTTATCAGGGTGTTGTTGTTCAGCTCCAGCCTTGAGACCGCAGCTGGCGCCGAAGGGGTCTCCGCATGAAGTAATGGTGGTTTTAACTTTACTGCGAACAACTCATATGAATTTCAAAGCTGTTCTAACAGTCCAACACTGGTCTCTCAATCTCCCATTGGAGAGCCGTGAGCTTTCTATGATGTTATCAAACTTACGCTCCGTGATGTTGTCATTCTTGTGCTCAAAGAGCCGATTCTGAGAACTCACAACTGCAGTGTTCTTCTCCAAGATGTGATCCAATTTGTGTTCAGAGTGTTATTTGAGCGAGGCCCTCCAGATGTAATCCAGTTTGCACTCAGAGGTCTTGTTCACGGCAGCCGTAAGCTTCTCCAAGATCTTATCTGTGTTGCACTCAATGAGCCCATTTTGAGAAACTCACGCCTCGTCCCATCATTTCAATCCCAGCAGGCAGCCTTGTGGGGGTTTGAACAGCCGGTTCCGCTTCCTTAATTCTTCGATAAGCCAGGGCCAAGCCAGCTTCGATCAGCCAGAACCCTGTTATCATGGTTCCGAATAGGTAGATAGCTTCAGCACTCAGGCTCACCCGAGCCCAGACTTCTCGTTGAGAAAAGCGTGTCAATTGCATTTAGGGACCAGTTGATCAAATCCATAATTCCTTTTTTTGGTTTTAGAGAACAGACTGTGAGAGAGTGTTCCAGGGAAAAGGAATACAAAAACAAAACAAAACACGAGACTAGACAAGGACATAAGAGGCTAAGCAGGGAGGCTAAGGGAGAAGAGGAGGAGGAAAAAAAAGTGCGACCGCCTTCGCCGAGAGCAAGAGAGAAAAACATGCTCCCACTGGCGCAGATTATAAAGAACAACAAAATAAACTATCACAGCTATGCAGATGACACACAAATATATATCACGATGTCACCAGGAGACCGAGGCCCTGTACAGGCTCTTGGTAAATGCATTGAGGAAATTAATAACTGGTTGCGCCACAATTAATTAATCTTTCTGAGTTAACTTCAATAATTACTTCCTCCAAACCATCAACGTGTCTTTTAGACCCCATTCCTACAAAACTGCTCAAAGAAGTCCTGCCATTGATTAATTCTTCGATCTTATATATGATCAACCTATCTCTAATAATCGGCTATGTACCACAGGCCTTCAAGGTGGCTGCAGTTAAACCTTTACTCAAAAAGCCATCTCTAGACCCAGCAGTCTTAGCTAATTATAGGCCAATCTCCAACCTTCCTTTCATATCAAAAATCCTTGAAAGAGTAGTTGTCAAACAGCTAACAGATCATCTGCAGAGGAATGGTTTATTTGAAGAGTTTCAGTCAGGTTTCAGAGTTCATCACAGCACAGAAACAGCTTTAGTGAAGGTTACAAATGATCTTCTTATGGCCTCTGACAGTGGACTCATCTCTGTGCTTGTCCTTCTTGACCTTAGTGCAGCATTCGATACTGTTGACCATAATATCCTATTAGAGCGATTAGAACATGCTGTAGGTATTACAGGTATTGCACTGCAGTGGTTTGTATCATATCTATCTAATAGACTCCAATTTGTGCATGTAAATGGAGAGTCCTCTTCACACACTGAGGTTAATTATGGAGTTCCACAGGGTTCGGTGCTAGGACCAATTCTGTTTACATTATACATGCTTCCCCTAGGCAGCATCATTAGAAGACAGCATACATTTTCACTGCTATGCAGATGACACCCAGCTCTATCTGTCCATGAAGCCAGATAACATACACCAATTAGTTAAACTGCAGGAATGTCTTAAAGACATAAAGACTTGGATGGCCACTAACTTTCTGCTTCTTAACTCAGATAAAACTGAGGTCATTGTACTCGGCGCTGAAAAGCTTAGAAATATGGTATCTAACCAGATTCTTACTCTGGATGGCATTACCTTGGCCTCCAGTAACACTGTGAGGAACCTTGGAGTCATTTTTGACCAGGATATGTCCTTCAACGCACATATTAAACAAATATCAAATATCAGTTCATTTCAACTATTTTCAACTATTTTGTGACTTATTTAAGGCTAGAGAAGAAAATTTCTATACAGTAATGGCTAAATAAAGAGCTGGGGCTTTTTCCAGTAAACTAGGGGTCATTTCTGTGTTGCGTGCACTTAAGTTTGGCACACAGTGATTATTAACATCACACTCGAGCATACCCTCGAAATCCGCACACATGCAACACATATTTACTATGTGTGAAACTACCTGGAGAGGTTGAAATGACTCAGGGGAGCATTCTTTTAACAAAAGGGAACCTGCACTTTGTCATGTGGCAGAACTTTGTGCCATCACAAACTCAATTCGAATAAGTTAAATCTGAATTGCTTAATTTGAACAAAAGCTTTTAAAACTGAATTTGAAATTTTCTGTGTAAGACCTTCTTGCCGCACAGCAAGAACGTTCCACCATCAGGCTGGGGTCTTTCTGTGTGGAGTTTGCATGTTCTCCCTGTGTTTGCATGGGTTCCCTCCGGGTACTCCGGCTTCCTCCCACCACCCAAAGTTTGTGGGGATAGGTTAATTTATATCCCATAGGTGTGAATGCGGGAGTGAATGTGAGCGCGAATGGTTGTCTGTCTCTGTGTGTTAGCCATGTGACAGACTGGCAACCTGGCCAGGGTGTACCCCACCTCTCGCCCCATGACAGCTGGGATAGGTGAGTATCCTTCAGTAATAGCAATAAATCACACAGCAATAGTACATTAATGTAGTTGTAAAGTATTCCGAATACATTACTTCTGTAATCTGTAGTGGAATACATTTTAAAATTAACCTGCACAATGCAGCAAAGCAGTCTCATGAGCGCTGGAGGGACAAGCCCAGAGCCCAAAACAGACAGTGCAGGAGATGACAAGGTTAGTAATTGGATGGTTAAAATTATACTTTTAGTTATCTTGATTAGCAAAAGAAAAGTAAATACAAAATCTGCTTCTCACATATAGGGCATTTCCAAGATTTTTTTTCAGAACTTCTTCCCTTTATTTCATTACAGCTGTCCTGTGCCAGATGTTCTGTTGACCCATGGTGAGAGGCATCATTTCACAAACACCAGGAAGACTGAAACTCATCGCAGGGATCAGGCAGGGCTTGTGATCTTCACCAGCAGCTCCCTCACAAGAAGGATAATCCCAGCATTTCATGAACACTGATGGAGACCATTGCTTTGTTTAATGTTAGAAGTACTCAGATAATCCTCAGAGGGTCTGGACTTTTACATAATATAATATATTTTAAGTCCTGTAGAAAGTTAAATATATGTTGTGCTCTCTGGTTACTCTGATATGAATGACTCTGAATTACTTCATGATAAATAACACACTATTGACAAAAAACAGTGAAAGAATTCCAAATCACAACGTTTTAGTTCAAAATACGAGCGACAACCTTTGACTTTAATCAGGTTTTATTTAATTGTGTCAGAGAAAACATCATGTGATCTTCGTGCAGCTGAGTACATACAGTGTTTAAAACAGAAGTTGTGCAGGTCTGAGATCAGCAGTTTTCTGAAACACCAAACTGAGGTCCTGTTAATGCTTATATATAGTGACACCATTACAGGGGTGATTCATTCTTTTGATTTTTTTGACAGCTGCAGCTTTCACTGACATCACATGTGGTACCTTAACCTTTGTACTGTTTTCATCACTTAATTTTGGAGTTACTACAAAGAATGAAGATATAGGATAATTTGTCTGCTGTCCCTGGTTGGTGCTGAGGTCTGAATCTGAGGACGGCTCCTGTAATCACAAAGAGAACAGAATCATCACAAACTGAAATATAAAGCTTCTCTCTCAAATCTGAAATAAAGCTGATCCTAAGTTGTTTAGTCCTACAGTTCTGCCAACAGCTGACACATTAGCTGTTTATTTTTTTAAGGCCTTATATACTAACACATTTTCCAATATCATGTTAACCTTTGAGTTGTTGATGCTTTATAAATGGACATCTGCAAAGATGAGATGATGGAGCAGGTTTTAGTCCTGGTTCAGTCTGCTGCTGCATCCTGGTCACAACATACTATCAGCTGTTATCAGCAGTGGTATTGAACAAAAAATATTAATGCTTCAAATGATTTGTCTTAAAGGATGCAAGCTGTGCAGAGTACTGCACATGTGACTTTGTGAACATAACTCATTAACAATAATTCAGACTGTTTTTTAACCTGAATATTTGCAACAAACAAAAAATATAAAGAGTCAGTACATAAAGATTGGGCTTTGCTACTTGATCCATAGCTATTGACTAATCAGGGGTTACTGAAGTGCCAGTTTTTTAAAAGTTGGTGTTAATGTCCTTCCACATGTGGCAAGCGACAGAAAACATGCTGTTTGCACATATTTAATAATCAATTAGTTAGTCACTGAGCAGCCCGGTGCGTTTCTTTAATTTTTCTTAGTCAGGGTAAATTCATTCACTTGCACGGGTTAGCTAAACAAACTTTACAAAACAAGTTTCCCCTACAGCCGAGTGCTCATCTTAGCTAATTAGGTAGCTAGTTATGGATTAGCTTACAAACACATTTAACCTACTGAAAATATTGCGGTGGGGCCTCAGGTCCTGCTGTCCGGTAGTCCAATTTACTGAAGAACACCTCAGGCTGTCACTTTGAAATAGTCTGTAATGTAAACGCTGGACCTCTCAGCATCTGCCATTCCCGAATAGACACATGCAAGTTGGTCCGTGACCGCAGCCGTGTCGTCTGTGTTTTCTTCAGTCATTGGTCAGCATTATAATTAGGGATGGGTATTGATAAGATTTTCACGATTCCAATTCCATTTTCAATTCTTTTTAACGTTTCGATTCTTTATCGATTCTCTTATCGATTCTTTTTAAAAAAGGAGAACACTAAGGTCGATTAGCTTAGAACTTTGTTTTATATCTTCTCTTTGAACAATATAGAAATTTAGGAGTAACATGGCCTTACAAACCCAACAGTAAGATGTTAAGAGATCCACAGCCTATGGCTCATCAATGGGCGTCACAGGGTCCCCAGGAAAAAAAAATTGTAAATGTAAAACAATAAAAGAAATATTCTTCTGTAGCAATAACAAAGTATAAGATAAGTTATTCTGTAGCAATTACACAAGAATATCCAGTAATGTCCCTGCCTACAATTAAACACATTCACTTACAGAAAATCATCTGCTGTGGCAAATGGGTGCAAGCCTTTTACCACAAACTTAGTCACTGCTCGGTGACATTTGTCTATCCTGGCCTGAAAGGAGACGCTACCGGTAGACTGCAGCGAGAACTGCCAGCATCTGAGCCAGACTCTGTCTGTCTCTCTCATCATGGTCACCTAAATGCACAGTAATGGCAGGTTTGTAATAAGGCAGATCGTGCTAACATAATATGCACTGTTAGTTGATTATTTACCTGCCGCATTAACGGGAGAAGACGTGCAAACGTTACCGCTGCTGCTGGGTTGAGATTCACGAGTCCGGAGCAGAATTAAAAACACGACATTCTTTTTTTTTTTGTGTGTCCCGTTTGGATCTTTAGCCATCAGAATTGTTGTCTTAAGGCCAAGAAAGATACCAAGCGGATTTATTTTACCAAGTGGATCATCATGGCCTTGCCATATTGGTCCATTTGATTGACCTTTATTATAATTATGTATTTATTTTATTTTCGGTTGCTACAAACGGGACAGACATGACTGGGGGATAGGAAAGGGAGAAATAATGAAAGAAAGAGAGGGAGGGAAAGAAAACCAGATAGGAGAAGAGACGGTGAGAAAGGGGGGAAGAAAGAAAGAA
Source organism: Neolamprologus multifasciatus (assembly GCF_963576455.1). Classification (NCBI taxonomy): domain Eukaryota; kingdom Metazoa; phylum Chordata; class Actinopteri; order Cichliformes; family Cichlidae; genus Neolamprologus; species Neolamprologus multifasciatus. The sequence goes on along the minus strand of NC_140456.1, from coordinate 36,729,937 downwards.
AAACAAACAAAACACCTGGATCACCTGTATGGAGAAAAACAGAAAAACAGAAGAGAAAGAAAAACAAAAAAAGAGCAACATCATAAATACAGCACCATCACAATAAACTAGCTAGCAGTAGATAACAGTAGATACTAAATATTAAACGATATTGTGCAGCACGCAAGATAGACAGCGCACAATGTTCTTTGAGGCAGCAGCCAAGAAAGGTGTAGTCCGCGTCTGTGAACACCCGTGTGTACACCTGTGTGCATACCTGTGTGCACGCCTGTGTGGATCAGCATGCTTGTATTCCAAAGGTTTCTCCATGTAACAATCTGCTAGGGAGTGTGGGGAGCCATAGCCCCGTCCCCCAGGGCATGAAGCAGGTATGGAGGAGATCCTGGCCCCAGATATCCAGAGGCCCCAGAGTACGAGGACCCGAGGAGGACCACCAAAAGGGGGGGAACCGTGCCACCCTCCTGGGAAGAGCTGAGTAGAGCCCCAAACGAGAGGTCACCCAGCAGCTACGGAGCAGAGGCCAGAGGGGGTTGCAGTGGCGTGCCCGCGGGCTCTGCCGGCAGCCAGCTGTGCCAGAGAGGACCGAGCTTCAGGCCCAGAGGCCAGAGGCCTGAGGGCACCCCACCCCCCGGAAGGGGCCCAGCCGGGCCACAGGCGCCAGGCCCCGCCAATTGGCCACCAGGAGTGAGCTGGTACATACATGAGCGCCCAGCCCCAGTCGACAAGGACCACCAACACACCAACGTCTGAGGGTATCAGCCACCGGCAGGGAGTATGGTGAGGGGAGATAGGCCTCCGTGAGATGTACCCAGAGAGGTTCAGTCTAAGACCCAACCTGACATATAGACACAGACGAACAGGCGCGCGCGGACACAAACGTGCATTCCCATTCCCATATACACAACCAAATACTCGGCACACACTCAACGTGTAGACAGACACAAATAGACACTGCACAGACAGTCACACTCCCCAAACATACTCTATATCCCAGGTCCAGGTACCCCCGCCCCCAGAGGGGCAAGCCGCACCTAGACCCAGGAGATGTAACCCTTCTCTCTGGGGTGGAGGCAAGCGGACCACCTCCTTATCTGCAGTAGCAGGGAGGCCCCGCATCCTCTGGGATGGGTAAGCCCCAATCTGACAGCCAGCACCTCCTCCCAGCCCCCCAGCCCTGACGGCCAACAGAACCGGGGTGATTGAAGACCCCAAACCTCCCTACGCCCGCTCATATGTAGTGTTGCTGTGTGCTGTTCTAAAGTGCATTTAAAACACAGGAGAGTATGGTTCCTGCTTCCTCTCAAAGAGCAGCACGGATCCTCCCGAAAACCCTTAGTGTCTATATGCATTTAAAATTGAGGGTAGGGCACCAGCGCCAGAGGTGGGTTGGAATACACCGACCATCCTCTGGATGCTGTAAAACTTGCCCACCCCCAAGGCCCTATATGTATGTGTTATGTGAGAGTGTGAGTAATGTGGATGTCTAGGTTGCAGAATAAAATTGAGGCACAGACGGCCAGAAGGGGACAGAGGGGGAGTGCCTCTCCTGCACCCTGGTGACATACCTGCACCCCATTCATTTAAGGTTATTGCGTGTTTTGTGAGCAAATGTTTTTGCATATTTGTACTGTTTCCTCCCTTAAATGAAATATCTACTTTGCAAGTATTGCAAGTTGCCCTATTGTCATCCGTTCTCGTAAAGTATAACCAAACTTTTGAGCGTTTGAGCCGCTTAGGCGCCGTGATTCCTGCCAGGTAAATGACGCTCCGCAATGTGGTGACGTCATTCGGGGCGACTGGAATTGATAAGGGAATCGTTTGCAAAAATGGCAAACAATTCCAAGGAATTGAAACAGGGGGAACCTGTTCTCAACAAGAACCGGGTTTTGATACCCATCCCTAATTATAATATATGCAATACATGTGGGTCGGAATCCCCGTTTCAATACAAGATTTTTCAGTACATTGTTTTCAGTTACAATTTTTTTTTTTTTTTTTTCATTTAAGGTGGCATCGTTCTGATCCCATAGACTTCCACTTACAAGGTCCTCTCCGTAGCAAGTCCGAGAGAAAGCCTCCAACCCAAAGTGAGTTTCAGGGCCCTCTGCTGTAAAAACAGCCATTGTTGATCAAAAACAAATGCCTATAAACTGTCAAAACATGATGGTCCGGGTTTTGTCCCTTTATTTCGAGCAAGTTGCTCAAAAAATTTATGTTAAGTTTTTATCTTGTCTTAACTGTCAGTCATCACTACTAAATTCCATTTGCTGTAGAGTAAATTTAACCTGTATTGTCCGGTGACGAATGTGTGAACTCTTGCAATTTCTCTTTAAAGCTGCGTGACTCAATCACTTTTACGAGCGGCCCCAAACTAGCCATGTCCGATGTTTCCTCTTCAACCATGTCATACGTTGTCTTTCCATCTTCGTAATGTACTCTCAAGCAGGCTGGATACAGAGTTTGGAAACGTATCTTGGTTTCCTTCAGTGCACGCTTGGCTTCTGAATATTCCGCAAGGCTCGGAGTTAGCTCTCTCCTCATCTGCATGTGTTCTGAGACACACACACACACACACACACAAAAGACAGCATGGATTTGAACTGATCACACTGACACAGAACTGAACTGGAAGTGTGATTATTTGGACTGTTAAATGATGATATATGCTGATGATATTTTCTTGTTTTGAGACAAACTGGATTTCTCTATAGGAACTTTGTGTTAAAGGGCCAATGCACCAAACTGGCTTCAAAAACAATTTATTACTTATGCAAGGAAAGACAGAAAGTAGTGGACATATGTTCAATGAACTCATAGCACTAAGTTGGCTTTATTAGCCCTGCAAGACAGACCGTTCTGAGACCCTCAGACGCTCAGATTGTCTTAAATAAGTTGATTGTGAAACTCAAGGTTTTAGATCAAATCTGATTCGTAGGAATAACCTCGGTGTGTCATTTAAAACAAAGTTGGGTTGAGCTGATTGAATCCTGAAAACGTGTTACTGAGAGAAAGAGACTGTTGGGTCTGTCTAGCACAGGCCCACCGCTGGAACGAGACAATTTAACTACACCGCAAAAGCATTGAACACCAAGTAGGCAAAGTTCGTACTCATGCATGAAGGAGACCAGACCAGAGCCAGATGTCGTTCCGCCCACTTGGCCTCCGTCGGACTCTCATCCGCTCTCCCGTAACACTGCTCTTTTATTGAGGTTACATGAATATACATAGGTTCATTAACATATGGCGTCTACACACACAGAAAGAGTACCTTGCCTGTGGTTTTGTAAGTGTGTGTGTGTGTGCGTGTGTGTGTGTGTGGGGGGGGAGTGTCAGAGTGTGACCCCATAAAGACTTCCCTAAACCTGCTGGTCTGGAAGTCCAGCAGTTCATCTAAATAAAAAGCACTTAGCCTAAAACAGATATAGATACATTTATCCTATCATAAAACAATAAAAGAAGGTATGACCTCTTCCATGCTCCCCGAATGTGGGTGTGAAAGCCAGAGCACTCTGGAATGCACACAACGTGTCTCTGCAGACTACTGAGGATCAAAACTCTATGAATCTACAACTAATTATAAAACTCTAAGCGTATATGAGTAGATATTTCTAAGCATAAATGACAATCAACAATACAAAACCTGACAGGGACAGACATGTACAGACTGAATTATCTGTTCAACATTCAGAGTGTTTCTCTAACAGGAGGAAACTCTTTACACCCAACTCAGCACAGACACACTGAGGAATCAAACCAGAGTCCAAACCCAGGATAAAGAGTTTGAGTGAATGTGGTGTTGAAGGTGTGGAGGTGGATCAGAGTGTCAGAGGAGACTCTGTAGAAGGACAGAGTGCCAGCAGGACAGTCCACATACACTGCTACTCTGTTAGAGATGAAGGAGGAAGAGGAGGAGGAGGAGATGGATGTTTGTCTCTTATTGTGCCAGACAGAACGAGGATGACCATGACTGCACCACAGACTCCAGGACTGTTCATTCCATCCAAACACAAGGTCATCACTGCCTCCTTTCCTTCTGATTCTTCTGTAACTCACTGATATATAAACATCTCCTGTCCATTCGACCTCCCAGTAACAGCGACCAGTCAGATCATTTCTACACAGCAGCTGATGTCGAATATCAAATCTGTCTGGATGATCAGGATATGACTGAACCTCCTTCACACGTGTCACCTTCCTGTTGTTGTCAGAGAGTTTGAAGTGTGTGTGTACTGTGTTTGTGTCGATTGTGAGTTGACAGAAATCTGATGGAGAGAACAAACACAATCCAGCTGCAGTTATTGATCCATCATCTGTTCATTGATTGACACTTTGATGATGACTCCTCACATCAGAGATGTGAATGAGTGATGTGACTGTTTTAAGATGGTTGAATGTGCTGCTTTGTTTTCATGAATCCCATTAAAAACACACTTACACTTCCTCAGACCTGGTCTCAACCATCGGACTCCAGCTGGCTCCACCCTGAAAGGAGGAGGAGGATCAGACCAGCAAAGTCTCTTTCAGCATGCACACATGGATATTACATGGCTCTCATACCCATACTGTTAGACACTGATCAGTCCAACATTTTCATAAATACACTTCAATCCACCCCTCCGCAAATCGCTACCTTATCATGGTGGAGGGGTTTCGGTGTCCCAGGGATCCCAGGGGCTATGCTGTCTGGGGGCTTTTGCCCCCTGGTAGGGTCTCCCATGGCGAATTGGTCCTGGGTCAGGGACCAGACAAAGAGGGGTTCAGAGGACCATCATGAGAATATCACAGAGGGAACAGTTTACCCTGCCTGGCGTAGGGTTACTGGGGCCCAGCCCTGGAGCCAGGCCTGAGGACGAGCGTCTGGTGGCCGTGCCTTAGCCCATGGGGTCCAGGCAGGCACAGCCTGAAAAGGGGACATGGGCCTATCCAACTGCTTGCCCACCACTCGAAGGAGGCACTGTAGGGGTCGGGTGCATTGTGTGCCGGGTGGCAGCGGGAGGGGAGGCCCTAGCGGACTGATCCCCGGCTACCAAGACAGGCAATCGGGACATGAAATGTCACCTCTCTGGTGGGTAAGAAGCCCGAGTTTGTACGTGAAGTTTAGAGGTACCGGCTCGATATAGTTGGGCTCACCTCGATGCATGGCTTGGGCTCTGGAACCAGTCTCCTGGAGAGGGGTTGGAGTCTGTTTCAGTCTGGAGTTGCCTCTGGTGAGAAGCAGCGGGCTGGGGTGGGTATTCTAATATCCCCTCGGCTTGCTGTCTGTACGTTGGGGTTCTTCCTGGTGGATGAGAGGGTTTGTCCCCTGTGCCTTCGGTTCGGGGAACGGGTCCTGACTGTCATCTGTGGTTATACGCTGAGTGGCATTTCATAGTACACAGCGTTTTTAGCATCTCGGAGTGGAGTGCTGGAAGGTGTTCCACCTGGAGACTCTGTCGACCTACTGGGAGACTTCAATGCTCATGTGGGTAATAACAGCAAGACCTGCAGGTGTGTGATTGGGAGGACCGGGCTCCCTGATCTGAACCCGAGCAGTGTTTTTTTATTGGACTTCTCTACAAACCCATAATCATCTCACACGTATAATATTATCTACAGCTACTTTTAGCGCTGTCACTTGGTGTTCGCTCGCTCTGTGGTATAGTATCGCTTCCTGTTCCTGCTCAAACACAGTGGTGTTTCTGAGTAGCTTACCTCCAACCCGTTCATGTGTCTAACCGTTTTTCCCCACTCGGTGACACACCCGCTGGGGGTCAAACTCTGGTAATTGGTGATTCTGTTCTCAGACATGTGAAGCTAGAGACACCGGCAACCATAGTCAATTGTCTTCCAGGGGCCAGAGCAGGCGACATTGAAGGAAATTTAAAACTGCTGGCTAAGGGTAAACGTAAATTCAATAAAATCATAATTCACGTCGGCAGTAATGACACCCGGTTACGCCAATCGGAGGTCACTAAAATCAATATTGAATCGGTGTGCAACTTTGCCAAAACAATGTCGGACTCTGTAGTTTTCTCTGGTCCCCTCCCCAATCAGACCAGGAGTGACATGTTTAGCCGCATGTTCTCCTTAAATTGCTGGCTGTCTGAGTGGTGTCCCAGAAATGATGTGGGCTTCATAGATAATTGGCAAACCTTCTGAAGGAAACCTGGTCTTGTTAGGAGAGACGGCATCCATCCCACTTTGGATGGAGCAGCTCTCATTTCTAGAAATATGGACAAATTTATTAAACCCCTCAAAACATGACTATCCAGAGTTGGGACCAGGAAGCAGAGTTGCAGTCTTACACGCCTCTCTGCAGCTTCTCTCCTCCTGCTACCCCCCCAAAAACCCATCTCCATAGAGACTGTGTCTGCTTCCAAAAAGACAAAAAACAAACTAAAAACCAGCAACAAACAACTTAAACATTTACAAAGAAAGAACAATACAGTATCCACATCTGAACCAAAGAGTAAAACAGTGAAATGTGGATTATTAAATATTAGGTCTCTCTCCTCCAAGTCTCTGTTAGTACATGACTTAATAATTGATCAACAAATTGATTTACTCTGCCTTACAGAAACCTGGTTGCAGCAGGATGATTATGTTAGTTTAAATGAATCAACACCCCCGAGTCATTCTAACTACCAGAAATCTCGAAGCACAGGTCGAGGGGGCGGTGTGGCAGCAATTTTTCACACCAGTCTGTTAATTAATGAAAGACCAAGACAGACTTTTAATTCATTTGAAAGCCTGATCATTAACATTGTCCACCCCAGCTGTGAAACTCAGGAACCAGTCTTACTTGTTATCATCTATCGTCCACCTGGGCCTTACACAGAGTTTCTGTCTGATTTCTCAGACTTTATATCTAATTTAGTTCTGAGCTCAGATAAAATAATTATTGTGGGTGATTTTAACATCCATGTTGATGCTAAAAATGACAGCCTCAACATGGCATTTAATCTGTTGTTAGACTCAATTGGTTTCTCTCAAAATGTAAAAGAACCCACCCACCACTTTAATCACACTCTAGATCTTGTTTTAACATATGGCATAGAAACTGAACATTTAACAGTGTTTCCTGAAAACCCTCTCCTGTCTGATCATTTCTTGATAACATTTACATTTACAATAATTGATTACACAGCAGTGGAGAGTAGACTTTATCAAAGTAGATGTCTTTCTGAAAGCGCTGTAACTAAGTTTAAGAATATAATCCAGCCACTGTTATCATCGTCAATGCCCTGTACCAACACAGAGCAGAGCAGCTATCTGAACGCTACCCCAACAGAGGTCGATTATCTTGTTAATAATTTCACCTCCTCACTACGTACGACTCTGGATACTGTAGCTCCAGTGAAAACTAAGGTCTCTAATCAGAAGTACCTGACCCCGTGGTATAATTCTCAAACACGTACCCTAAAGCAGATGACTCGTAATCTGGAGAGGAAATGGCGTGTCACAAATTTAGAGGATCATCATTTAGCCTGGAGAAATAGTTTGTTGCTTTATAAGAAAGCCCTCCGCAAAGCCAGAACAGCTTACTACTCATCACTGATTGAAGAAAATAAGAACAACCCCAGGTTTCTCTTCAGCACTGTAGCCAGGCTGACAAAAAGTCAGAGCTCTTTTGAGCCAACCATCCCTTTAACGTTAACTAGTGATGACTTCATGAACTTCTTCACAAATAAAATTTTTATCATTAGAGAAAAAATTACCAATAATCATCCCACAGATGTAATATTGTCTACAGCTACTCTTAGTTTCATTGATGTTAAGTTAGACTCTTTTTCTCCAATTGATCTTTCTGAGTTAACTTCAATAGTTACTTCCTCCAAACCATCAACGTGTCTTTTAGACCCCATTCCTACAAAACTGCTCAAAGAAGTCCTGCCATTGATTAATTCTTCGATCTTATATATGATCAACCTATCTCTAATAATCGGCTATGTACCACAGGCCTTCAAGGTGGCTGCAGTTAAGCCTTTACTCAAAAAGTCATCTCTAGACCCAGCAGTCTTAGCTAATTATAGGCCAATCTCCAACCTTCCTTTCATATCAAAAATCCTTGAAAGAGTAGTTGTCAAACAGCTAACAGATCATCTGCAGAGGAATGGTTTATTTGAAGAGTTTCAGTCAGGTTTCAGAGTTCATCACAGCACAGAAACAGCTTTAGTGAAGGTTACAAATGATCTTCTTATGGCCTCTGACAGTGGACTCATCTCTGTGCTTGTCCTTCTTGACCTTAGTGCAGCGTTCGATACTGTTGACCATAATATCCTATTAGAGCGATTAGAACATGCTGTAGGTATTACAGGTATTGCACTGCAGTGGTTTGTATCATATCTATCTAATAGACTCCAATTTGTGCATGTAAATGGAGAGTCCTCTTCACACACTGAGGTTAATTATGGAGTTCCACAGGGTTCAGTGCTAGGACCAATTCTGTTTACATTATACATGCTTCCCCTAGGCAGCATCATTAGAAGACATAGCATACATTTTCACTGCTATGCAGATGACACCCAGCTCTATCTGTCCATGAAGCCAGATAACACACACCAATTAGTTAAACTGCAGGAATGTCTTAAAGACATAAAGACTTGGATGGCCACTAACTTTCTGCTTCTTAACTCGGATAAAACTGAGGTCATTGTACTCGGCGCTGAAAAGCTTAGAAATATGGTATCTAACCAGATTCTTACTCTGGATGGCATTACCTTGGCCTCCAGTAACACTGTGAGGAACCTTGGAGTCATTTTTGACCAGGATATGTCCTTCAACGCACATATTAAACAAATATGTAAGACTGCGTTCTTCCATTTGCGCAACATCTCTAAAATTAGAAATATCCTGTCTCAGAGTGACGCTGAAAAACTAGTTCATGCATTTATTACTTCCAGGCTGGACTACTGCAATTCATTATTATCAGGATGTCCAAAAAACTCACTGAAAAGCCTTCAGTTAATCCAAAATGCTGCAGCAAGAGTACTGACAGGGACTAGAAAGAGAGAGCATATTTCTCCTCTTTTGGCTTCCCTTCATTGGCTTCCTGTTAAATCCAGAATTGAATTCAAAATCCTGCTCCTCACATACAAGGTCTTAACCTCTTAAGCCCCAACGCCCCCTGATACGGGGGCAAAAAGCAGGAGATCAGGTAGGCTTGGGGCTTAAGAGGTTAAATAATCAGGCCCCATCTTATCTTAATGACCTTGTAGTACCATATCACCCTATTAGAGCACTTCGCTCTCGCTCTGCAGGCCTACTTGTTGTTCCTAGAGTATTTAAAAGTAGAATGGGAGGGAGAGCCTTCAGTTTTCAGGCCCCTCTTCTGTGGAACCAGCTTCCAGTTTGGATTCGGGAGACAGACACTATCTCTACTTTTAAGATTAGGCTTAAAACTTTCCTTTTTGCTAAAGCATATAGTTAGGGCTGGACCAGGTGACCCTGAATCCTCCCTTACTTATGCTGCAATAGATGTAGGCTGCCGGGGGATTCCCATGATGCATTGAGTTTTTCCTTTCCAGTCACCTTTCTCACTCACTATGTGTTAACAGACCTCTCTGTATTGAATCGTATCTGTTATTAATCTCTGTCTCTCTTCCACAGCATATCTTTTATCCTGTCTTCCTTCTCTCACCCCAACCGGTCGCAGCAGATGGCCGCCCCTCCCTGAGCCTGGTTCTGCCGGAGGTTTTGGGAAGGGAGTTTTTCCTTCCCACTGTCGCCAAAGTGCTTGCTCATAGGGGGTCATATGATTGTTGGGCTTTTCTCTGTATCTATGAAGCGCCTTGAGGCGACATTTGTTGTGATTTGGCGCTATATAAATAAAATTGAATTGAATTGAATTGAATTGAATTTAGTACCATTGATATTCATTTAGAGTATTTTTCTCTAATTGATCTTTCTTAGTTAACTTCAATAAATACTTCCTTGAAACCATCAATGGTTTTAGACCCCATTCCTACAAAACTGCTCAAAGAAGTCCTGCCATTAATTAATGCTTCAATCTTAATCTGATCAACCTATCTCTAATAATCGACTATATACCAAGTAAAACCAAGTTAAACCTTTACTTAAAAAGCATCTCTAGACCCAGCAGTCTTAGCTAATTATAGACCAATCTCCAACCTTCCTTTCATTTCAAAAATCCTTGAAAGAGTAGTTGTCAAACAGCTAACAGATCATCTGCAGAGGAATGGCTTATTTGAAGAGTTTCAGTCAGGTTTCAGAGCTCATCACAGCACAGAAACAGCTTTAGTGAAGGTTACAAATGATCTTCTTATGGCCTCTGACAGTGGACTCATCTCTGTGCTTGTCCTGCTAGACCTCAGTGCAGCATTTGATACTGTTCTCCATAATATCCTATTAGAGTCATTGGAACATGCTGTAGGTATTGCATGACTGCGCTACAGTCATGAGAGTCCTCTTCATACACTAAGATCAACTACAGAGTTCCACAGGATTCAGTGCTAGGACTAATTCTGTTTACATTATACATGCTTCCCTTAGGCAGTATCATCAGAAGACATACCATACATTTTCACTGCTATGCAGATGACACCCAGCTCTATCTATCCACAAAGCCAGATAACACACACCAATTAGTTAAATTGCAGGAATGTCTTAAAGACATAAAGACGTGGATGGCCGCTAACTTTTTGCTTCTTAGTAAAGAATAAAACTAAGGTTATTGTACTTGACCCTGAAAATCTTAGAAATATGGTAACTAACTAGATTCATACTATGGATGGCATTACCTTGGCCTCCAGTAACACTGAGGAACCATGGAGTCATTTTGACCAAGATATGTCCTTCAATGCATATATTATAGAAATATGTAAGACTGCTTTCTTCCATATGCGCAACATCTCTAAAATTAGAAATATTCCGTCTCAGAGTGGCATATGGCCAAAACACAGTTTGAACATGAAAACCATGTTCGAACATAAGAGTGTCCATAAGTGCATGTAGCAGCAAGAAGCTCTAGGCTGCAGGTCATGAACTTATTACTTCCAGGCTGGACTACTGTAATTAATAATTTTCAGGAAGTCCTAAAAACTCCCTGAAAAGCCTTCAATTAATCCAAAATTCTGAAAAAAGAGTACTGACAGGGACTAGCCTGTTGGCTTCTCTTCATCAGCTCCCTGTTAAATACAAAATTGAATTCAAAATCCTGCTCCTTACATACAAGGTCTTAAATAATCAGGCCCCATCTTATCTTAATGACCTTGTAGTACCATATCACCCAATTAGATCACTTCGCTCTCGCACTGCAGGCTTACTTGTTGTTCCTAGAGTATTTACGAGTAGAATGGGAGTCAGAGCCTTCAGTTTTCAGGCCCCTCTTCTGTGGAACCAGCTTCCAGTTCGGATTCAGGAGACAGACGCTATCTCTACTTTTAAGATTAGGCTTCAAACTTTCCTTTTTGCTAAAGCATATAATTAGGGCTGGACCAGGTGACCCTGAATCCTCCCTTAGTTATGCTGCAATAGACGTAGGCTGCCGGGGGATTCCCATGATGCATTGAGTTTTTCCTTTCCAGTCACCTTTCTCACTCACTATGTGTTAATAGACCTCTCTGCATCAAACTCTATCTGTTATTAACCTTTGTCTCTCTTCCACAGCATGTCTTTATCCAGTTTTTTCTTGTCTCACGCCAACCGTTCACAGAAAATTGCCGGCCCTCCCTGAGCTTGGTTTTGCCGGAGGTTTCTTCATGTTAAAAGGGAGTTTTTCTTTCCCACTGTCGCCAAAGTGCTTTCTCATATGATTGTTGGGTTTTTCTCTGAATGTATTATTGTAGGATCTACTGTACAATATAAAGCGCCTTGTGGTGACTGTTGTTGTGATTTGACGCTATATAAATTGAATTAAATCGAATCGATGATCAGAGGGAGTGAGTCCACCCTTTTTCCTTCAAGCAAGTCCAAAAGTGCCAGGACTTGGGATTGACCAGTGGCGTGTTGAACACAGCCATGTTGGTTTTCTGTATAAAGTTTGTAATAACCCATTTTTTTTAACTGACTCCCCTCAGAGTGGCCTAGTTTGTGTTTGTCTCCTTAGTTGCAGCCTTTGAGCCAGGTCGTAACAACTGGTCTGGATATATTAAGATATTTTAAGATCTAAGTTAAGAGGATGAAAAATGTGCTTTAAAAAGGGATGTTGCGCAGTGAGTGATGTGTGTTTAGTGTGCCATAAGTTCTCATTGATGTTGTGTATTTGAACTAGCACACTGCACTGAGCTCACATGGGATGTATCTGTGTCAGAGAGCAAGCTGCGTGAGCTAGTGGTAAATATCTACACCCACAGTAGCCTTAAAAGACTGATTGTTCATTTTCCTGCAGGGTTGGAGGAGACTGTTTTTTTCTTCCTTTTTTTTCTTCCTGTTGAAGGAGAGGCTGCGCTGTCCTGCTATCTTGCTGGTGTCATTGAGAGATCGGTGGCTGTGACCTATTCTTCCGGACCTTGAGTATTTGGACCGAAGTACTCGCACTCATGTCCCCATTCAGCTCCAGTCACTTTATTTATTTTGCTGGCACTTGTTTTCTCAATTACAAAGGTTATACAAAGACATTTTTGTTATTGCAAAATAAACACTCTTTGATTACGGACTGAGGAAGTTGCAGTTTTTAACCCGTGGGCTGAGAAAAGACTCATTAAGCAACGTATTCACATATCTCCGAGTTAAGAGAGGTGGGTAATTGATGCAAATATTTTCTTTTCTTTTCCTCTTCTTCCTCTCTTTGTTGAAATTGCATTCCAAGGGAGCTGTAAGTTGTTCAGGCTGTAAACATATTCACCAAGAGTTGGTTAAGTTTCCTTTGACGTACCAGTATCAAGCTGATGTGTGAGAGGGTATGTTAGGAAGTCCTGGAGGTGTTAAGGGCGTGTTTGCTCCAGTACATCAATTTTTTAAGGTATTGGACGCTGATGTTAAATTGCCATCAGACCGTAATAAATTGTCCTCTGTTGTTATTGATTATGTTTCGATTATTCCTTGATGAGTGGACATATTTGTTACACCTGCATATGCGATTGTTTATGTCTCATCTGCATGAAACAAACAGAAATGGGTGAAGAACACAGGAAATGTTTCCAGCTCTTCCTCCTCTATCAGACATTGTCTCCATACCTGAGAGTGTCCAGTCTCCAGCCTGGATCCTTCAGTCCAGACAACAGCAGCTTCATTGCTGAGGTTCCTGGATGATTGTAGCTCAGGTCCAGCTCTCTCAGATGGGAGGGGTTGGAGCTCAGAGCTGAGGCCAGTGAAATACAGCCTTCCTCTGTTATAAGACAGCCTGACAACCTGCAGACACACAAAAGAGCAATCCATTTGTGAACATTTTATGAAGTGGATGCAATATGGAGACGCGGGGGAAAAAAAAGTATAACAAAAAACTAGCCATTATTGTTCAATTCAATTGCATGTCTTTCCTTTAAATTGACGATCATCAATAATTAAGGACGGTTCACGAATTATAGAGGAAGAATAGGTTAAACTGGCTTTAGCCATCTGAATCATTGCAAGGGGAATGGCTTTCACAACTTTAATGAATTTACTTTGAGTACATGATAAGCCATAATTATCTATGAATTTATTATATGTTAACACATTTCCGTCATTCTCTAAAAGGTGTAATACGGTCCAAATCCCATGATCCATCCAATCCTTATAAAAGATGGATTTTCTTTTTATTGTTACAAATCGAGTTTGTATGTGGAGAAAAATTATGCTTGTAAATCATTTTCCAGTACTGGAGAATCTGTTTATGAAAATTGGATAATTTAATTGGTAATTTGGAAATTTCAAAGTCACACTTTAAGAGAAATTCAATGCCACCAAGCTTCTCAAAGATTACTTTGGGGAAATAAAACCAAATACTGTTTGAGTTATTTATGAAAGACTGCAACCGTTTGAGTTTGATGGAACCATCATTGCTTCAAAATCAATCACATTCAAACCTCCTCCTTCAAATGACTTCACTACATTATTCTTCCTAATATAATGTTGCTTGTTTCTCCAAATGTAATTAAAGTTGATTTGATTTATATTATTGATTAGTCTATTGGAAACATATAAGCATTGTGATGGATAAATCAGTCGAGAGATACCTTCTGTTTTAGTAAGCAAGACGCGTCCAAAGATGGAAAGGTCTCTTTGAAACCAGCTGATTAGGATCTTTTTAGATTTCTGGGTAATATGCTCAAAATTTAGATTTTCTTTATTATTTGTATTCTTTGAGATTATAATACCCAAATATTTAATTTCAGTTTTAATAGCTATGTTAAGAGAGATACTGGGTTTACAATCATGAATAGTTAATAATTTGTATTTTCTAATATTCAGGTACAAACCAGAGGCCTTTGAAAATAGTGAAATTTCATTTAATGCGAGAGGAACCTGTGACATGTTCTTTAAAAACAGTGTAGTATCATCTGCTAATTGACATATGATCAATGGGACTCCAATCAAATTCAGTGGTTGAATATTTGGATTGTGTTTCATGAAAATAGCTAAAAGTTCCGTTACAATAATGAAAAGTAATGGAGAAGGTGGACACCCCTGACTCCTCGACTGACGTTAAATCGTTCAGACGTTCCAAAAGGTAAAGAAATAGAACTATTGATGTCAGAGTATAATAAAGAAATTAAATCTATGATTTTTTTTACCAAAACCAAAATACTGTGAAGCTTCTAAAATGAAAGGATGTTCGACCGTATCAAATGATTCATAAAAGTCTAAAAAAAGAATCACACCATCATCTTCAATCAAGTGATTATAATCCGGTAGATCTAAAACCAATCTAATATTATTGTGGATAGAACGATTTTTTAAGAACCCAGATTGTGTTTCACTAATAATCTGATCTAAACCGTCCTTTAATCTGTTTGCAATAACATGAGCAAGAATTTTATAATCTGTATTCAATAGAGTAATTGGTCATAGATTATCGATTAGTCTTTTATCTTTAACAGGTTTGCGAATAAGGGAGATAAGACCCTGTTTCGTTGTTGTTGCTAACATTTCATTACTAATGATTTCCCTAATAGTTTTTAAGAAAAATTCTTTTATTTCTTTCCAGAAAAATTTATAAAAGATGGCAGTCAAGCCATCCTGACCAGGAGCTTTGTCCATTTTCAGTTTGTTTAAGGCTTGATCTAAGTCATCCAGTGATATGTCAGAATCACAAATTTCTCTGAATACAGAATAGATTTTTGGAATATAAGGTTCAATCTGATCAAAAAAGGTAAATGAATCAGTAATTAAATATTTAAATGAGTATAAATTTGAATAAAATTTATGTATTTATTCTGCTATAGTCTTATGATTTGGGCATTCTTCCCCATTTACGATTAATGTATTAATGGATTTCTTCTCTTGCCTCCGTTTCTCCAGATTGTAGAAATACAAAGCACTTTTTCACCTTCTTCTATCCATTTTGCACGAGCTCTAATGTAAGCTCCGTGAGCCTTTTTCTTGTATAAATCATCTAATTGAGCCTGTAAAGACAACAGGGATTTCTTATCAGCCTCTGAAATAAACTGTCTAATACAATTATTTATATTGTAAAGTAATTTACTTTAAAATTCCTTTTGTTGTCTACTTTTCATTTTACTAAACGTAATTGAAAATTCTCTAAATTTAAATTGAAAAAATTCCCATCTCTGTGTGTAAGTATAATTGTTCCATCTTTCTAAATTTTATGGAGGAGGTCTTTAACTATCTTAACATACCCATCATCAATTAACAGATCTGCATTGAATTTCCAGTAATCTTTTTTAAATTGTGTTTTATTTTCAGGGTTAAATTTAAGAGTAATAATACTGTGATCTGTCATCGAGGCTGCTGAGATGGAAACATGTGAAACATATCTATATAGTAAAGACGAGCCCAACCACAGATCTAATCTGGACATATTATTACCATTGGTTTAATCCAAGAGAATTGAGTAACTCCAGGGTTTTTCTCTCTCCATATATCACTTAAATTGTTTGAATCAATGAACTTTGTTAGAATTGGATTCCATTGATTAATACTGTATCTAGGAGAATTTCTATCCTGCCATTCATTTGGAACAAGATTAAAGTCACCGCCTAGTAACACATGGTCTGTGTGGTATAAAAGTTTATACTCGGAAAAGACATCTGTTATTTTTTCCAGCGCGAGCTTATTTAGAGTTACTGTCAAGGTCCTGGGTCTCCTGACCCAGCATGTTTAGTTCTTTGTGATTTTTGTATTATTGTACTTGTGTGAGTTATTCTATGGTTTCTAGTTTCGATCCCTTGCCATTCATGTTTCTCTGTGTCCCCTCTGTTCTGTGTAAGTCTGTGTCTGCATGTTTGAGTTTCCCTGTGAATGCGTCCTGCTTTGCTTGTCTCGTAAGTCCTGATTTCTCCCAGCTGTGCTCTCCTTCTGTGTCTCATTCCAATCGTTACTTCCCAGTGTATTTAAACCCTGTGTTTCTCTGAGTCAGTGTCGCGTCGTCCCTCTTGCTTTGTGGATCTCCCTGTGAGTTTTAGTTTGTAGCTTCCCAGTTTAGTTTAGTTTACTTTATATGCCCGTTTTTCTGTGACCAGCAAATAAAGCTGTGGTTTTGAGTTCATCCCTTTAGTCTGTGAGTCCTGCACTTTGAGTTCTCATCTCCTGCCTGCCACATAGTGTTTCATGACAGTTACAGAGGAGTACCCATAAACATTTACTAGAATCACAAATGAACCATCAATATTCAATACAACTGCTAGCCAGTCTCCTGAATTATCAGCCTGAAAAGTCACGAACTTCCCTGGACAACGGTAGAAACAGAGAGCTACTCCAGCAGAGTGGTTGGATCCGTGGCTGAAGAGGATTTTTTCACCCCACTGATTTGACCAGAAGGTGGCATCAGCATCACTTGAATGAGTTTCTTGTAGTAAGGTGCAATTCGCTTTTAGCCCTTTGATAAACATAAACATTGCTTTTCTTTTAACATTATCCCTGAGACCTCTATCAACGACACAAAGGATAAACACGTGCGTAGCATTAAAAATAAACAAAAATAGAGTTCAAAATATTAAGAATATCAAACTTGAATATATACAAAAAAGAAAAATTTAGTTTACTTTCCTGTTTAGGGAAAGGTGAAAGAACAGCGGTGCCGGCACCTCCTATCCCATTCAAAACTGTCAAACGTCCCTCTTTATGTAGAGTTCAGAGAACAAGTAAAAGTGAACACATTTCAGCCATCCGCCAGAACACGACGGCCGTTAATATAACCGACAGCTCCTCTGTAGTAAGCCTTCTCCCCCGCATTTCTGGCTTGTAAAATTTTCAGCCAAACTTTCTCCCTCTCCACACGATCCTCCTTCGTCAAGTCCTCGGCAAAACTGATTTTTTCACTCTCACAAATCTGAGCATTTTTGGACTTCTTCCATATTCCATCTCGGTGTAGGCGCTTTGTGAACTGAATTATGACTTGGTGATTTCTGCCCTCTTCTTTTCTTCCAATCTGGTGCACAGTGTCCACAATGTCCTCCATATTATCTGACCATTCTGGGGCGATCTTGGTGAGAATTTTGATCACCTCTTTTCTGATATCTTCGCCCATGCCTTCTTTCATTCCTTTAATCCTTAGATTCCACCTTCGTGAATACCGGTCTCGTTCTCTTGCCTTTTCTTTGAGATCGTCAACTTCTCTCCGTAAGGTTGAGGCTTCCTTCTCCAAACCCGCGATTTTATCTTTACAATCACGGACTTCAGCTGCATTGAATTCAATGAACTCAGCAAGACTGGCAATCAACGAGGCATTCTCCGATAATTTGTTGTTAATGTCCGCCATTTTGTCATCTTGTTTATCAAATCGCATGTGAAGAGCTTGAATAGCTGCCAGGATGTCACTCGCTGTGGGACTGGGTTTAGCAATCTTTCTCGGATGGTCACCTTTAGACGGAGTCGAGTGAAGGAAGTCATTCATTTCCTCCAGATTTCTCCACTTTCAAACTCCATGTCTGAGAGGCAGTGGTCATCCGCAGCTGAAGCCAAATCTTGTATTTTATCGTTCTGGGAAGACTTGCTTTCCCTTTTGTCCTTCTTCTGTTCTTTTGGCATCTTTGTGAAGTCAGCGTAAGATTTTTGAGTGAACAAAGCGTCAAAAAAGGAGGGTTAAAAGGTACCTTGCACCAGAACTAAGTTAAGGACAGCCGCTTAGTTCGCCATCTTGTCGTCCCCCCGACGGGGGCCTAATTCTAATTTTAGGTGAATAGGAATTGGCAGCTAATGCTAATACCATATTTTCTAATTTGACGTGAATTAGCATCATCCGTTAATGCTAACTCTTTTCCCTTGCATTATAACAATGTGAGCAGCTAATGCTAAGAAGGCTGCTGTTATTAGCTAATGCTAATTTGATGCGACTTTAGCATTATCGGGTAATGCTAACACTTTTCCCTTCCCTTTTAACAATGTTTGCAGCTAGTGCTAGGTAGGCTGATGCTAGCAGCTAATGCTAATTTGATGTGAATTATCATTATATTAGTGAGGAGTTAATACTAAGTAGACTGCCATTAGTGGCTAATGCTAATTTTAGGTGAATAGGAATTGGCAGCTAATGCTAATACCATATTTTCTTGCTTTATAACAATGTGACCAGCTAATACTTAGTAGGTTGCCATTATTAACTAATACTAATTTGAGGTGAATTAGCATTATCACCTTATGCTAACAATGTTTTTTCTTACTTTTTAACAATACGAGTAGCTAATGTGAACACTTTTTTTATTCAATTTTAACTTTTCCACTTCGACGTGAAGAGTTAATGCTAAATAAGACACCACTAGTGGCTAATTCTAATTTTAGATGATAAAGCATTAGAAGCTAATGCTAATACCATATTTTCTTGCTTTATATCATTAGAGATTGAAAATGTGACGTCATTCAGGGGTAAAACCGCAAAGGATTCAGGGAACTCGTGGCAAGAGGTACTAGCGTGCACAGGCTTTCAATTGAAATCAGTTACACAGCGATAAAAAGAAACACAAAAAATGGCAAGAAGCTGTTGTATTATTAACTGCAATAGCCGGTCACATGACAGCCACGGGAAGCCGACGGGTAAAGAGATCAGTTGTTATTGGATTACGTCATTGAAGAGAAATTGTTCAAGTCATGTTTCCGAAGTAACAAAGAGACGACGGATGGCCTGGATTGCAGCAATTCAAAGACCAAATATAACGTCCCAGAAGACTCCAGCTCACATGTTAGTCTGCTCCAAGCATTTCCACAAAGGTCAGTCTTCTGTTGTCGTTAATACGTCATTTTTCTTAACATAATTGGTGATATAGGTTACAAGCAAGTCTGGCGATGAACTGAAATTGTCGCGCTATGCTCCTTTGTTTATAGTGCATAAATAGTGAATGTTATTACCATGGTACACTGACAAAAACATATACTTTTATTCACAGGATAAAACAGTTATTTTGTATCACTAATTGCCCAGTACGATTACAGCATACAATATTATTGTCACTGCTACATTTCTGTAACGCGTACCAGAAATTATTTCCACTAATAATTAATTACCGTTGAGCTCAAAGGTCCTATTAATAAACGGTTAACAAATGTGTATTTATGAAGATGATTTGTGAGACTGGTAAACTTATGATATGTACAATGGTCTTTCGTTCTACACGGTGCATTTCAAGGTCCTGTACCCATCCGTCGGTAAACTGTACCTGGGCTTGTTGCAGTGACCTGAAGTTACTAAACTTCATGAGTGTATGAACCCACTCCAAGAACCGTATAATTATAAATATGAGCGTGGTGAAAGTTGGGCAGCACGCGAACGTATTTTGTCCACTCTGTGTGCTCGTAAGGGTCTAATCCTATCACTCCTTTGATTTTTTCCTCGTATCTTTGACTTTTCATCAAGTCTGTCTTTGTACGGACCGGCATTGTTCTCCTTCGTTTTGTACATAAACTTTTTTGGGGGGCAAAGAAAAAGCAAGAAGGTACTGGAACCGGAGAAAGAACGTTTTGTGCTGCTGCAAATGCTTGCGTTTGATGCGGTACTTGGATTGTTTTGCCACGAGTTCCCGGCATGCAATGCGCGAAAGTCATGTGGTCTGTCAATCTCTATATCAGTAGCTAATGCTAGGTACGTAGCCATTATAAGGTAATGCTAATTTAGGTGAATTAGCATTATCCACTAATTCTAACAATTTTTTTGCCAACGCTTTTCCCTTGCATTATAACAATATGAGCAGCTAATGCTAAGAAGGCTGCCATTATTAGGCAATGCTAATTATTATGTGTGTTAGCATTATCCGCTGCTGCTAGCAATGGTTTATCTTACCGCTTAACAATATCAGCAGCTAATGCCTATTTAGCATTAATTAACTTCATTTAGCATTAAGAAGTTTATGCTAAAAAGGCTACCATTAGTGGCTAATGCTAATTTTAGGTGAATAAGCATTGGCAACTAATGCTTATACCATATTCGCTTGATTTCTAACAATGTGAGCAGCTAATGCTAAGTAGGTTGCCGTTATTAGCTAATGCTAATTTATCCGCTAATACTAACAATGTTTTTTCTTACATTTTAGCAATGTGATGTGTGTTACCGTTAACATTGCTAATTTGATGTGAATTAGCAGTATCAAATAATTCTAACTATTTTCTTTGCATTATAACAATGTGAGCAGCTAATGCTAAGAAGGCTGCTGTTATTAAGTAATGCTAATTTGATGCAAGTTAGCATTATCAGGTAATGCTAACACTTTTCCCTTCCCTTTTAATAATGTGAACAGCTAGTGCTAAGTAAGCTGATGCTAGCAGCTAATGCTAATTTGATGTTAATTAGCATTGTATTAGTGAGGAGTTAATGTTCAGTAGACTGCCATTAGTCGCCAATGCTAATTTTAGGTGAATAGAAATTGGCAGCTAATGCTAATACCATATTTTCTTGCCTTATAACAATGTGACCAGCTAATGTTAAGCAGGTGCCGTTATTAGCTAATACTAATTTGAGGTGAATTAGCATTATCCGCTGATGCTAACAATGTTTTTTCTTACTTTTTAACAATACGCCAGGAGTAGCTAATTCTAATTTTAGATGAAAAAGCATTAACAGCTAATGCTCATACTGTTTGCTTTGTAAGACTGACAGCAGCAAATGATACAAAGTCTACCGTTATTAACTAATGCTAATTTAATGTAAATTAGCATTATCCGATAATGGTAACTCTTTTCACCTGCATTATAACGATGTCAGGAGTTAATGCTAAGTAGGTTGCCATTAGGGGCTAACTCTAATTAGGAGTGAATAATTATTAGCAGCTAATGTTAATACCGTTTTCTCTTTCCTTATAACAAATTGAGCAGCTAATGCTAATTTGATGTGAATTAGCATTATATTAGTGAGCAGTAATGCTAAGTAGGCTGCTCTTATTAACTAATACTACGTTGACGTGAATTAGCATTATGCGCTACTGCTAATACTGTTTTCCTTTACTTTTTAACAATGTGAGCGGCTAATTCTAAGTACGCTGTTATAAATAGCTAATGCTAATTTAACGTAAGTTAGCATTATACACTGTTTTCCCTTACTTATTAAAAATGATAGTAGCTAATATTAATACTCTTTTCCGTTGGGTAACAACGAACTTAGGAGTTAAGTAGTGAAGTATGCTAAGTAGGCTGCCATGAGTGACTCTTTTCCCTAGCATTATAACGATGTGAAGGGTTTATGCTAAGTAGGCTCCCATTAACAGCTAAAACTAATTTAAGGTGAATAAGCATTAGTAGCTAACGCTAATACCCTTTTCTCTTGTGTTATAATGATGTAAGACGTTAATATTGTTCTCAAACAAAAGAATGAGAATGAAATATTGATTCTAACAGGGCCCATAAATAGCATTAGCTTAGCACCATTAGCTTATCAGAGTTTCCATCATGGTCACACAAATCCTTAGCAGAGCAAAGTGGCCTACTTAACAATAGCTGCTCAAGTTGGAGGAAGCAAAGGGAAAACAGTATTAGCATTAGCTGCTAAATGTGCACTTGAGAACAAATTTATTGTGAATTCAGCTGTGAATGTAGAGTTTCCAGTATTTAAGCTTCCATTTCCAAATGTTAGCTGCTCCTGTCTGCCTCTTTGTCACACACACAGACTGAAATGATTCACAGCCTTGCTTCATCCTTCTGTCAGTGTCACTGACTGTCACTGTGACTGTGGACATAAAGCATGGGAAACATACACATGGCTGACACTTTATTAGATACACAGTGGCCACTATCTCAGGTACACCTGTGACCTAATAAAGTGTATCTAAAGTTACAAAATGTTGTCTCTGTCCAAATATTTATGGACCTAACTGTAGGTCTTCCTTTTAGCCAGGATGATTGTAGCTCAGGTCCAGCTCTCTCAAATGGGAGGGGTTGGAGCTCAGAGCTGAGGCCAGAGAAGTACAGCCTTCCTCTGTAATCAGACAGCCTGACAGGCTGCAGACACACAAAACAACAATCCATCTGTTATCCATCTCTATGGCAGCATAACTAAGGGATGGTTCAGGGTCACCTGATCCAGCTCTAACTATAAGCTTTATGAAAAAGGAAAGTTTGAAGCTGATCTTCAAAATAGAGAGGGTGTCTGTCTCCTGAACTCAAACTGGGAGCTGCTTCTACACCCAGTCCAACATAGCCAGGCTTTTTTTGTGTTTGCTGCTTTGACAAAACCTCAAATCCCAGTCAGAGATGATGAGCATCATCACAGCAATGATCATTTCTCTGTTAACCCAGGCTTTCTGCTTCAGGATCTGTGCACGCTCACAGAACAAGAAGACATTTAAACATCATTTCACTAAATGGATGGACTGAGCTCAGCCTACAAATGAACTGGATAAATAAAGATTTGGCCTCAGTGTGCTCAGTGTTACTGTCTATTCCTAACATATTCCTAACATGATAGCTGCACTTTAGAGTTCTAAAACTGGAACTGACACATATTTAAACTCTACATTTTACTCATTACATTCAGTTCTGACACTCGCCCACAGTCCAACAAAGAAAACATGGAGATCACATCAGTTTGTCATCAAAGTCTAATTATTCCAGAGGGCAGTGTTGATACAACTAAAGTTATTTGTAAGCAAAGTTGAGTTTTTTATTGTCGGAGTGCTTCAAGTCTGAAGTATCACTTAAATGTATTAAACGCTGTTGATGGCAGCAAACAAACCACCCAAACAAACAGAGGTGGGAGGCTTGGGCAGACTACGTAGATTCAGCTTGTGGGAGGAGTCTAGATAAACCAAAGAAAGACAAGCTAACAAAAGCCACAGTGAAGTGAGTAGCTACAAACTTCAGGCCGATCAGAGTGATCAGAGTACTACAGTACTCTGATCACTGATCGTCCTTCAGCTTGTGGCTGCCGTTAGCTGATCTGCTAGTTAGCTGATCTGCTAGTTAGCTGATCTGCTAGTTAGCTGGTGTGCTAGTTAGCTGGTGTTCTAGTTAGCAGGTTCACTAGTCAGCTGGTGTGCTGACCAGCGAACCAGTAGGTTACAAGATGAGCTTGTCTGTCTGATGAGCCAGCTCTCTCTGTCTTGGTTGTTTTGTCCTTGGGCAAGACACTTCACCTACCTATCAGTGAGCTTAATGACAGCCGTTAGCATCGTTTCAGTGTTTCATCATTTAAAAACACTTCCTGTCACTGTGGTGGTTACAGTGACTCAGTGGGTTGGGAAACTCATCTGTAACCGGAAGGTTGCCTGCTCTCTCTGTCCTGGTCATTGTGTCCTTGGGCAAGACACTTTACCCTACCGCCTATTGGTGATGACCATTATTATTATTAAGAGCATCTTTAGGCCCGACTGTGCTCATTCTTCCTCCAACCTCTCCTTACCAAAGATAACAACTACATCAGTATTAGCTCAATAACAATCTCTGCAATTCAATTGTGGACATTCATTTTTAAACCTTGTGTAAAATGATAAAACCTAAAAGTCTGAGTATTATTCTTTGTGCAAACAGCCCTTGCAGGTTACCCCGGACTTAATAATTAAGTAATAATAATAAAAATAACCTTTCTTTTAAGCAGCTGTTCAGGCTACTAAACTCATCCCAGAAATAACAAGTGACACCATTAATAGTGGAGCTACCTTTAACAGGTGAAACTGATTTGACCTATAAGGCTACTGCAGTTACTTCTTATCAGGGTTAGTAGGGAAGACATCTAGATGAGATAGTTAGTAGTAGTTAGTTAGTACCAGGCGAGTCCCCTCCCCCACATCGGCACCAGAACCCTGTATTATCTACAGGGTAAGCCTGCTTTATCAAACTATGACTATTACTACTGTGATCATTTGCAACCAAGTGTGCCGCTCTCACTGCTGGGATGAACCACTAGAGATAACCCAGTCATCCCTTTCTTTCTCTCAAGAAGAAGTGAAATAAATATATTTATTATGTTAAGAGTCTAATATTCTTTAAATCAAACTGTAATGAATAAATCAAGCAAGAAGATTTGGTGGCTCCAAGTGTTGTAGAAGAAAAGTTAAACATCTCAGAAATCAACGTTTAAAATTAAGTAAGTACTAACAAACAGCGAACCAATCAGTAGTCGCCAATATCCTCCTAATTTTATTCACAAAGAAATCAAATATATATATATATATATATATATATATATATATATATATTATTGCCCCAAAGGAGCCTAAATCTTTAAGTTAGGCAGTACATGAAGTATTTTTTTAAATAAACAAAGACATGACTATAACAACTCCTGACCTGAGAGTTTCCACTGCACACTGGGAACTCTTTAGTCCAGCAGACAGAAGCTTCACTCCTGAATCCTGCAGGTCAGAGTTACTCAGGTCCAGCTCTCTCAGACTGGAGGACTGGGAGCTGAGGACTGAGGACAGAGCTTCACAGCTTCTCTCTGACAGGTTACAGCCACTCAGTCTGAAAAATAAAAGACAGTCTATACAACAAATACTCATGTAGAGTTTGTTAATACATTTCACAACATTAAATCTTGACTTTCTATTTTTAAAGGAAACATAAACATTCTAAGATACAACATCATATGGATGAACTTTAATTAATAATTCTAAAAACAAAATGTTTTCTGATCTGACCTCAGAGTATTCAGTTTAAAGTTTAAACGTTGTAGTCCAGCAGACAGAAGCTTCACTCCTGAATCCTGCAGCTTTCTGACACTCAGGTCCATCTCTGTCAGACTAGAAGACTGTGAGCTGAGAATTGAGGACAGAGCTTCACAGCTTTCCTCTGAGAGTTCACAGATGTTAAGTCTGAAGATAAAAAGATGAATAAAGATTGTTGTTAAAGTGTAACCAGGGTTCAATAACTTATTGTCTTGTGCTAAGCAGGTTAGTAAAACTTCCCTTTAACTTGGAAATGAATAAAAATGCTATGAAACAAGGATAACTGAATAAAGATATAAACAAAAACAAACATCAAACATATAAACAAACAGAACTAAACAGAATACAAATTGATCTGACCTCAGAATATTCAGTTTGGCGTGTGGACTCTCTACTGCAGCAGACAGAAGCTTTACCGCTGAAGCCTTCAGGCTGTTGGTACTCAGGTCCAGCTCTCTCAGACTACAGGACTGGGAGCTGACCACTGACAACAGATTTTCACAGCATTCCTCTGAGACGTTACAGCTGCTCAGTCTGAGAGAGAAAGGGAAAAAAACAAAACAAAAAACCCAAACAATATATGTGATCAAATTAAATTTGTTTATATGTTGAACCTTTTTTTTTAAATTTTATTTTAAACCTATGATACTATGAGTTCTACTAATCCAGTGCACACAATTTGTACCTTGATGGTACCTTGCTCAGGGGTACCACAAGGTAGCTATTCGGTGGATTCGACCCCTGACCTTATGATCATGGGGTGACCACTCTACCGACTGAGCTAATAATTCTGTGTACACTATCATACAATATTAACTAAAACAATTATTTTAGAAAATTTTAGTAATTCAATAATCATTATGCTCATTACCTGTGTATTGTGAGGAACACTGCATTTTAAACACTAGCTGTATAAAACTCTTCCTGTTAAAGGTGCGTATAAAGGAGATGAGCTGTCAGGATATATCAAAGACAAAGCAGAGATCCATCCAGTCGCTTCCACTAAGCCCACAGAGGGACAGACAACCACTCTCACTCACACCTGCATGAAGTTTAGATCACCAGGTAACCTTACTGCATGTCTGTGGACAGTGGGAGGAAACAGTAGAGGACCCAGAGTGAACCCAATGTAATTCTGTGGGAACACTGGTTATGGAAGCCTTACAGTTACATATGGTTACTGACAAGAAACACGACCTTAGAGGCAATTTCAGTAATGAAGACCGAAGTTCTCCCTCCATACGGGAAGAAAACAAGACAGCACAGCAGAGATTTATATTTAAAAAGGGAGAGTGTGCACTGAAAGTGAGATACAAACTTGAACTTAAATTACGAACATAAAACAATGTTACAGTGATCTTTGAACTCAGCATTTCTGATTTATTTCCCATGATTTTAACAATGAAGCAATGAGTTCATGTTTACTTACAGAGCTTTGTTGGAGGCTTTGACCACTGGCAGCATTCTCAGAAGAGCCTCCTCTGAAGTAGAGTATTTCTTGAGGTCAAACTCATCCAGATCTTCTTCTGATGACAGTAAGAGGAAGGTCAGAGCTGAGCACTGAGCAGGAGACAATTTACCTGTGGAGAGACTTCCTGAAGTCCTGTATTGTTGGATCTCCTCCACTAGAGAACGATCATTCAGTTCATTCAGACAGTGGATCAGATTGATGCTTTTCTCTGCAGACAGATTCTCACTGAGACTCGCCTTGATGTACTGGACTGTTGCTAGAGTGATTCCTGAAATACTTCCTGTCTGTGACATCAGGGCTCGTAAGAGAGTCTGATTGGTCTGCAGTGAAAGACCCAGGAGGAAGCGGAGGAACAAATCCAGGTATCCATTTGGACTCTGTAAGGCCTTGTCCACAGCACTCTGGTAGAAGTGTTTCTCTGTAGATTGTCCTGTTTCAGACTTCTGGGAGGTTTTTTGTTCTTCCAGCAGATTGAGTCCAGAGTTGATGAAGGTCAGATGGACATGAAGAGCAGCCAGAAACTCCTGAACACTCAGATGGATGAAGCAGAACACCATGTCCTGGTACAGTCCTCTCTCCTCTTTAAAGATCTGTGTGAACACTCCTGAGTACACTGAGGCTGCTCTGATATCGATGCCACACTCTGTCAGGTCTGATTCATAGAAGATCAGGTTTCCTTTCTGCAGCTGATCAAAAGCAAGTTTTGCCAGTGACTCAATCATCTTCCTGCTCTCTGGACTCCAGTGTGGATCTGTCTCAGCTCCTCCATCATACTTGACCTTCTTCACTTTGGCCTGAACCACCAGGAAGTGGATGTACATCTCAGTCAGGGTCTTGGGCAGCTGTCCTCCCTCTCTGGTTTCCAGCACATCCTCCAGAACTGTAGCAGTGATCCAGCAGAAGACTGGGATGTGACACATGATGTGGAGGCTTCGTGATGTCTTGATGTGGGAGATGATCCTGCTGGCCTGCTCCTCATCTCTGAATCTCTTCCTGAAGTACTCCTCCTTCTGTGGGTCAGTGAACCCTCTGACCTCTGTCACCATGCCAACACAGTCAGGAGGGATCTGATTGGCTGCTGCAGGTCGTGTGGTTATCCAGAGGCGAGCAGAGGGAAGCAGTTTCCCCCTGATGAGGTTTATCAGCAGCACATCCACTGAGGTGGACTTTCTAGGGTCAGTTAGGATTGTAGTTTTGTGGAAGTCCAGAGGAAGTCGACACTCATCCAGACCATCAAAGATGAACACAACCTGGAAGTCTTCAAAGCTGCAGATTCCTGCTTCTTTGGTTTCAGTAAAGAAGTGATGAACAAGTCCCACCAAGCTGAACTTTTCCTCTTTCAGCACATTCAGCTCTCTGAAAGTGAATGGAAATATGAACTGGATGTCCTGGTTGGCTTTGTCTTCAGCCCAGTCCAGGGTGTATTTCTGTGTTAAGACTGTTTTCCCAATGCCAGCCACTCCCTTTGTCAGCACTGTTCTGATTGGTTCATCTCTTCCAGGTGAGGCTTTAAAGATGTCTTCTTGTCTGATTGTTGTTTCTGGTCTGTCTGGTTTCCTGGATGCTGTTTCAATCTGTCTGACCTCATGTTCATCATTGACCTCTGCAGTCCCTCCCTCTGTGATGTAGAGCTCTGTGTAGATCTGATTCAGAAGGGTTGGGTTTCCTGCTTTAGCGATGCCCTCAAACACACACTGGAACTTCTTCTTCAGAGCAGATTTAAGGTTACGATGACAAACAGCAGCTGGAAGTTCTGAATAATAATAATAAAAATACAACTTTAACAATCATATTTTACAAAATGCTGATGACAATTTCTGACCCACTGAGAAATGACCGAACACACTGGTGTCACAAGTGTCTCATTTATCCAGCAGCTTAAATCTTTAGATAAATCCTCTTACGTCTCTGCAGACGGTCAGCCAGCTCCTCCTGCTTCATTCTCCTCAAGAAGTCCATTGTGATCTTCACAAATTCCTCTCTGCTGTTTCTCCTCTGCTCATCATCCTCCCTCTGAAACTCCAAGCACTGGGGCTTATTTGGATTCAGAGCCTTCTGGATCTTCTTCAGCTCGTTCTTCACAAAAGTGATGATGTTGTCCTCCAGCAGCTGGAACAGCATACTTTATGAATGAGCCACCACTCTGAACTTCAGTCTACACAACATCAAGAAGGTCCTGAGAAAATGTGAACGCTGGTTTGTGGGCGGAGTCAAGGAGGCCATTTATGTGAAAAGGGAAAGACCATCTCTGAATGGAGGAGGGGCCTAAGGGTACATCTGTCACCATCTTTAACAACACTTTAACAAACAACATGAGATTTTAACAGTAATGTAAAAAACCTGTGATTCATTGTTATTAAGCACAAACACATCTATGGACCTGTTTCCATTAGTAGCTGCTCAGATCGACTCACCACAGGTCGCCATGACTGGACTGGATCCACTGGTTTCCATTACAGTTGAGGACCACCTAATGTGGTCGTCTCAATATAGCCGAATGTCAACTCACATCATTAGTAAGTGTTAATGCTCCTAATTTCCATCATATTTGTCATTTATTGCTCAAAGTTATTGAAGAAACAGTTATTCAGCTTCATTCTCACTGATCTCAACTACAAACTGTTTCACTTTGGTTTCTGTTTAAAGCCTCGATGTTTAAAATGTTTCCCTGTGATCAATGTTGCCTCTAATGTTTCATGTGTCTGAACACACAAACTCCCTGAGCGTCCCTTGGACCACTGTGAGCAACTGCAGACGTGTGCACTGTGGTCACGCCAGCATCGAATCCATCCAGGTTACATGTTTATTAAAATAATCTAATTACAGCATTTATGTTAGACTACTTTTAATTAACTGCTTTATCCCACTTACAATAAAAATGTAAAAAAATCTTGTTCATAACCTGTGTAGTATGTTAACACTATTGGAAGTAAAAAATAACTTGAACTCCAATTTTGAAAACACAACTTCATTTAATTTTTTATTTATTATTAAGCTCTGACTTGTATTATGAGTCTGTGGTCTGGGAGAGAGTCTGTAACTCTGGATGCAAAATACAGGATATAATGACCAGTGCTGGGCAATTAATTATATAGTTACTTCTTCAAAAAGTTAAAACAAAGTTTTTTGCAGCTGTTTACCTAAAAATGCAGCCAAGGTGTTTTTTAAATAAACATTTCAAACTATTTACAGAACAATCAGCTGTTCTGCATCAAATCTGATGCCACACAAATTATTTGTGCCACTCCAAAAAATAATTTCTGTCCACTATGAGATGAAGGAGAACAACAGCCTGATACCTGCAGGCCTGACAGCAGCAGATGTATCACTGCTGTAACACCTGTAACACTCAGCAGTCGCCTCATTGTTCTGACACACAACAACACTATTGACTACACTACACACTAACTACACACTAACTACACAAGATTTGTGCTAAACGTCACAAATCTCTCACATCTCAAACACGCCGTCACTCCTAAAACTTCCCCCTCCCTAAACAACTAAATACCATGTTTTGCCATATCATGTTTTGATTGGTCGGCATGGTACTTTTTTCGACCAATAGGAAAGGGTGGGGTGTTTTGGTTTCATCTTTGCTCACAGGTGGAGAGCGCTTTCAAGCGTTTTCCTTATGAAACGCTGTTTTTACCGTTTCTTCCCGCAGTAAATATAAACAACAATATTATTCAGGAAGAAAACCAAACAACCAAACCATCTCCAAAGGTTGTACACGTTGTCATTAACGTGGCTTCACTCCACATCAGCCGCTTTGCTAAAACACCGGTGTCGGCACATAAGGACGCTGTCATAGCCTGTCAGCGACGTTGATTAGCTGCGTATATACGAATGTGAATCGCATCATTGGCTGGACTATGGGATAAGGTGGCATCGTTCTAATCCCATACAGGAGCAGCCAGTCACTGACTAACACTGCAAAACTGAATTGTTAACCTATTTACTTTAATTTCAATTCAGGTGGATTTTTTTTGTGTGCAATGCAGATTTTCTGTGCACAGAGACGTGCCAGCAGTCAAAGTTTGTTTCTTTTGTACATTTAGTCCACAGAGTCCTTGGTGTTCTGAAAGGGACCAATAAATAAATGTATTATTAATAATAATAAAGTAGTTGTTGTACATGTACAGACCATAAATATGGAGTCCAGCTGTGTTTGATACTGCTGGGCAGACTGACCACTGGGAACCTCTGAGCTCTGCTGGTCCACTCTGTGGAGGAACCATGGACACACACACACACACACACACACACACACACACACACACACACACACACACACACACACACACACGAGGCCACTTTGATTATTGAAATGTGAATTTAGCCTCTAAAAGCTGTGTTCAGTCACTTTTGCTGCTTCCCTTGTTGCATCTGTATTTTTAGTTTCTCTGTCAGAGATCAAAATTATCAATAATACAAATGATACTCCAGAGTCCTTCCACTGTAATCCTGATCACTGACACTTCTTTGTTGTGTTTTAAACTCTGTAAAAACACAAAGATCATAATTCCCTGAATGACTTCAGTTTTTTTCTAACTGAACTTTGATTCTAAAGTTAAAGGCCGTTTCTCAGTAAATGTACTTGTGATACGTCATCATTCACAGATCAAGTACGTTTCAACTCAAAGTACGTATAAAGCCAAGTGTGTAAGTTCATCTCTGAATGTTTGTGATTCCTACGTTAAGTTTAACAACCGATATATGAAGCTCGGACGTCTGTGTGCTGCTGAGTCTGTTTGTTTGTTCATTCCAACCATCAAACTGTTTACCTGCAGCACAGTTTGTTTGTTTTTCAAAGTAAAACTGTGAAACACTTCTTTCATACTTGTGTTCAGTTTTGTATAGAAATGATGCAAAATTCAGTGTCAGGTTAAATGTGACAGAAACAGTTCACACTGACATCATCCTGATAAAAGATGAGTGCAGGAAAACCGTGTTTGCATTTATTTGCACTGCTTTCCATGTGTGAATGAGGCGAGTATCAAAGTGCTCAGAGGAGAAAAGCTCCATATAAGAACCATTACTCCCAGTATTATTCCAAACTGGTCCAGCCTATAAAGATGAACTCTGTGTGAACAGCTGACCTGTGTCATGTGACCAAGAACACAAACATGATCTACTGTCAGATCAGGACACGTCACAGTTAAATGTTACTGTTTAACAGCACACTGCAACATTCACACGTTCATCTAACAAACTGGATCATTAACAGCTGCATTTTCACACGTTTCACTTTGTTTCACTACAGATTCAGCAGACAGAAAGAAGTTGATGAGGAAACAACAGTTCAGTTCATTTCTGTCCTGGTTGATGAAGATGGCAGCTCTGCTGAGGAGCAGGAAGTGGGGATCAGACTGAGTGAAGAGTTTCAGGACAGAGAGTTTGAGAACATCTCCTCTTCCTAAAAATAATCTCTGAGTATCTGCTGTGTTTGTGGAAACACTCCAACACACAGCGCTGCACATATGAACATGTGTGTGAAACAGAGCTGACATTAAACATGATGGAGGATTTATTCACAAACACACAACAACATTTACACACACATTACCTCTCTGCAGGACGACACACGCCTGATTTAAAGTAAATATAAGCATGTTTAGACCGTTCACTCTGTAAGGACACAGAGCTGGGTGGAGGTCCAGGCTGGTTCCTGTGAATAATGATGGAGCAGTGATGTGAGTGCTGAGCTGTGACATGGAGAAGAGTCATGGACAGTTAGAGATGGTCATCTCACCTCTGAGCTTTGGTCTGGCTCTCATGTTCCCCACACAGAGTGGTTTTAGAGGGAGGGACTCCCTCCTCTCTGTCCTCACACTGATCCATGCTGCTCAATTCACATCAGCTCACACACACTTTCTACCTTCACCTGCAGAGGAAACACAAATCATTCATGTGCACATCAACTGAAATCCTCCTTTCCATCATGTGTGCTGTCCAAATATCAGCTGCTTCTTTCCTGCTTCATCTCAGTGTCAGCTGAGAGAATGACAAACCCACTACGTGTCAACATTTGATGGATGATGACACAGAAATGTGAAATGATATTGACCTAAATCTGTCCTGATGATGATGAGAAGCTCTGATGAGTTGTGACTGTCTGAGGTGTTACTAGGATGTAGAAACACTGGAGCTCAGCCCTGAAATCTTTGCTGTTTTCACTTGATAACAGCAGCTGTTTAAAGTTACTGAGTGTGTTTGACAGTAAAGTGAATGTAAATGTGAGACACTGTGTGCTCACAGCTAAAGGCTGCAGTCAGCTGTGTTAGAGCCTCTTTCACACAATGATCCTTTAATAAACACTCAGAGCTCCATGTTGATGAAGCAGTCATGTGTGAGCTTGTGTGCTGACATGTTGACAGTTTGACTTCAGCTTTTACTGAAGAAAATCCACAGAAGGCTGAAAGTGAAGCATCACTTCCTGTTTGAGGAGAGCCAACAGTCTGTTTACACGTCATGTCTGAGTTACAGCTGGAATAAATGATCATTTGCAAAGTCTGCTGCTCTTTCTGTAACCATCTGACCATCAACTAACTCTGTGCTGCTGCTGCTCTCATTCACAAAGTGCTCAATTACATTTTTAACTCGTGTCTTTAAGAGCTCTTAGCGTTAGCTTAGCGTTAGCATGCTGTCTGACTAGCTTAGCGTCAGAGCTCTGCAGGTGTGTAAATATTAATCACAGTGACAGTGAAGGAGGTAAAGGTGAGAAAAACACTGCAGCTGAGCTGTGACGTCATCACGTACGCTGCGTCCTCTGTGGGTTCTGAGTGAACTCAAAGTACAAACTACAAGTACACAAACAAGAACGTAGCTCAGAGTGGCGGACACACTCGGCCTCGTTGGTCCAGCTGTGAGTCTGTTACCGTGAACTATGGAGCGGCAGATTTGTGCTGGAACTAAGCTGCACACAGCTGATGTTAGCCAGGAAAACATTACACACTGACTTTAATGGAGAGACCGGAAATACAAACACACACAGTTTGTTGTGTGAAGAAATCAAACATGAGCTGAACAAACAGTAAAGTTCCTAAAGACAAACTGTTAAAGGAGGAAACAAAGCAAACTTACAGTTTCTTCACACACCAACAACAAGCTCCACTCCACGAAGTTCAGGAAGTGAAAGTAAACTGAGCAGGTAGAAAACACCCAGAGAGGCGTTTGAGGACACTCGGGAGCAGTGATGTGTCCACCGGGGTGGCGTGGGGGGGGGGGGGGGGGGGGGGGAGAGGCGCAGGCCACCCCCCCAACCAGACTGGCCACCCCAGGTGCCATCCTGAAGCTAAAACAATAAAATTCAATCAAATATCAAATGTACGATTATATTTTCACAGTGCAGCTCAGATATCCGAGTGTAAGTGAATGCAGCATTGGCTTCTGCACTATGAGTCTACCTGCAGTCTACCTGGGTCAGATATAAACCAAGTTTAGGTGGAGTTTATTTTTCGTTGTGCTGACTTTTTACCGTCAGTTACAATCTGACGTTAAGTTACTGCGTACTAGCTAGCATGACGGAGTTTATATACAGCTGAGTGGGTGCTATGATGTTACTGATAGTGAACTTTATTTTATTCATAAGGTTAGTTAGTAGAGTTGCCAACGGCTCCTTAAAAAATGGAATGGTCCCTAATTCAGAGAAAATATTACGTGTTTTGTATTGAGCTGAGAAGAGACGCAGTTTGTCCCGGACTTTAGCTAGAATGGAAAAAGACACAAAGCTGGATTTATTCTGTCTTTGCTGCACAGCTGTTTCTTCTCTCATTCTCTCCCTCTCCTGTTGCTACTTCAATCATGAAACTGATCAATGATCAGCTGATCGTCTCTCTTGTTTGTTTATCTTGAAGGGAAGTTATGAACTGTTTCTGAGACACAAACAACACCAGGATCCTTTTCTATGTAGCTGACAGCTGGTAACTGTGCAGGGGCGGGTCTAGCAAAGTTTTGCCAGGGGGGCCAGGTAGGGCATTAACAGGAAAAGGGGGGCACAAAAAATACTTTTCTTTCTTATTGTCATTTAAAATGTCTCGCTTTTAATAAATAATTATCTGAATCTTGCGAACAAAGTTTTTATCTGACGTAAAATGTATAAGGCAGCATAGAAAGTATTTACTTGCTTTCAGGTTTCATTCAAATGTTAGTCTTTTCATTTGTTTCCCCACTTTTTTCCTGTTTCAAAATCAAACACCAGCTTGTGAGAAGATTATCTTCTTTTTTTAACAGGCAGATAACGTTTTGCATTGGCATTGGCTAATTTGCCAACTGTTTGTTAAAAATGTTCATATTCAAATTAATATTCAAAAATGTTTTTGCCCAAAACATATGTGCACTATATGTCAGTAAAAATACTATGCAAATATTGCTGTCCTTGAATGCTGAATAAACACTGACTGATTGTATCTCTTGTACTTTATCAACACAGTATCTAGAAACTTTGCACCGTAGTGGTTAAAATCTCATTCTAATAAGAGTTAAAAGTGCATTCAGATGTTAGGTTTATAGGGTTATTGAATTATGGTTAACGGTTGGTAGAATTTTTTTTAACATTATCTGTCAATTACATCTGCCACCCTTCTCCAAATCTGTGCCCCTATCTGGCCCCCCCAACAAAAATTTTCTAGACACGCCACTGCCCCCCCCAGGGACCACCCCTCCTAAAACTTCCCCCTCCCTAAACAACTAAATGCCATGTTGCCATATCATGTTTTGATTGGTCGGCATGGTACTTTTTTCGACCAATAGGAAAGGGTGGGGGGTGTTTTGGTTTCATCTTTGCTCACAGGCTTTCGAGAGTTTTCCTTATGAAACGCTGTTTTGACCGTTTCTTCCTGCAGTAAATATAAACAACAATATTATTCAGGAAGAAAACCAAACAACCAAACCAACTCCAAAGGTTGTTCACGTTGTCATTAACGTGGCTTCACTCCACATCAGCCGCTTTACTCGCTAAAACACCGGTGTCGGCACATAAGGACGCTGTCTGTCAACCACGTTGATTAGCTGCATATATACGAATGTGAATCGCATCATTGGCTGGAGCAGCCAGTCACCGCTCACTTACTGACTCACACTGCAAAACAGATTCAATTGTTAACGTATTTATTTTCATTTCAATTCAGGTTAGATTTAATTTTTTTGCGTGTAACACAGATCTTCTGTGTGTAGAGACCGTGCCAGTGTTGTGCGATTGTGTGCAGCTTAGAGCGAACATGGCTCCCATTGTGTTGAAGGAGTCCAAGTGACGGTGGTTCTGGATACTCACTGTGAGTTCAGCTGCACTGGAGTAGTTAAAAGTACATGTGTATGTAGGTTTGGGCTCATTCCTTGTTGTCTGGGACAACAGACAGACATAAAACAGTGCTCAGTGACACTAATATCTTTGCATTGCATATTATCTAATGCAAAAACAAGTGAACGCACAAAAGCTGTTAGGATTTGGCTTCCTAAGCAGTTGGGGTGCACTCTGTTGGTTTCCAAAAGAGAGGAATGATTTCACAAACAGATTAAAAGTGTCAATAAAACCTGTGTTAGCAGCTCTGTATCTGGAGCCAGGTGCTGAGGCTAAGGAGTCTGCAAACATGTCCTGTGGTTCAGAAACAGCTCTGAGTCCTTCTTCTGACTGGGGACGACCACTTCAGCCCAGGACCATGGATGTGTGGTGTGGAGCAGGAGGAGGGTGAGGATGTTTTGAGGATGTTTTAGATTTGCCCCCTGTCACATTCCTATTTAAGATTCTGTTTATTTAATCACTAGTGTGTATTTATATATACATATATATATTTAGTCAGTTAACTGAAAATCTTTTTTTCTTTTACTACATCTTACTAATATTTCGCTCTTTACTTTATTTTTAGTTATTTTTTATTATTTCTTTTTTTTCTACTGTACCATTCTGCTGAGTGACTGTCTTCTGCTTGTCAAATACATTTCATTGCAATGTTGACCCTGTGATAACTTGCATATGACAAATAAAACTAAAAACTGAAAAACAGAGCTGAAAAGGAGAGCCGTGGATGCCTTACATTTGAAGAGCAGAGCAGCTGAAGAAAAGCTGTGACTCCACTGTGAGATGGACGCTGTGACTCATCACCAGCAACGCACTGACCTGCATTCATCCATAGATGACACTCAGGACCCTGGTTCCACAGCTGTTCTTGTTCACAGCTGCATCCAGTTAGAGAGGAAACTGTATAATACAATGATGATGTTCCAGCGTCATGTTGTTGCTCCTCCACATGCTTACCTGCCACAGTTTAACTCTGCCTCTCAGACAGTCATGTCACCTGCTCTGCATGCTTTCCTGTACGATGACGTCATCTTGACGTTGACGAGGAGAAAAACTAGTTTAGTCCTGCAGATGGCGATCTTGCACCGTGTTCAGAGAGCCGACACTTTGATGATGCTGCTCTACTCAACTTACTTTAGCCTGGGCTGGACTCTATACGAGCAGCTTCCACTCTGGTTTCACTCTTAAAGACACTTGTTTGATTTCACCTGTAAAAGTTGGAAAATAAATATTTTATTGCAAAATTATTTGTTGGTACATTTTTTGAGGGTCAAATATCTTGTTTGATTTGAGGAATGAACTTTTAAGGTGAAAAAATGAATCAGGTTAAAATACTTTAAATCAGTGAGGATGTATAATGTAATTTAAATGTTGATAATGGTTGTAGTGGGCTTGTAATGTAAATGTGTCTGATTAAATGTGACATTAATGGTGACGCTGCATAAACCTGATAAAACAGTTCTATTAGTGGGTCTGTGTGATCAGCATCAGTGGGTTAAGGTGAGGCCTTGACTAGTAGAACGTCATGTTGGTGACAACACATGAACCAACATCAGACTCCGAGCGCTACGATGCTAAAGATCAGAAGATCCAGTGTGACATCATCGTTACCTGGCAACAGAAGCCCTCATCTGACTTTAATGGAGGATATTTACACCAGCAACACTGTTTAGTTTGATATGATGGATTAACAACATGCTGTGATATCCAGTTCATCTGTAATAGATACTGGATCTAATCAGTCAGCAGATATTTGATCAGCTTATTTATAATTATACTAGAAACAAACACAACTGTATTGGTGATTCATGCAAACTTGCGTATCAGCCTTTGAAGGTTTTGTAGTATTGAGAACAAAGAGGTTGTGTTAGGGCTGAAAAGCCCGACTTGTTCTCCTCTGCAGGTCATCAAATGCACCACAGAAGTTTGTATTTGCACAGCCTGTATATGTTTGATGGCTTTATTATTCTCTGTTCAAAGACAATAACTGTGGAAAATGTCTCATGTAGTATCAGCTTCATTTAAAATGACTGCAAACATTTAGAGAACATGTGCTGCTGTTTGTCCTACATTTCAACACTGAATGAACCCTGAAAGCGTGATAGCAGCTGGCAGATTGGAGTCCACATGAAATATCGGCTGTATGAAGACTGGAGAATATAGATGATACAAATATGCAGCCAAACATTTGTGGACATGGATAAACTTTCTGATCCAAAAAGCAGGAAGTGACACAGCTAGAAAATGAAAGTGTGTAACAGCTGAAGTCAAATGTAATGCAGAGTTGAATCTGCACTTGGATCATCTGTGAAAGGTCCACATGTAGGGATCACATGAGTCCTGATGTTTGTCAGTGCAGCTTGATAACTCCATCTACTGTGGGCTACATATACTGAGCTGGTAGCTCCACAGTGTTGGAAAGAAACTATTAAATGTGCAAATTTAAAATCATCGTCTCTTCTAACACAGGAGCCATGTTGAGTTTACAGCCGACCACCGGCAGTCTGAACTGGAATGAAGCCCATTGACAGCCAGCAGGTCTGAACAGGAACGCACCCATTTGTATGCGTGGCAATGATGTGGCAGCAGCTGACACAGGATTGGTTCAAACTAAACATCAGACGCATTTCACAGAGTTCACAAACAAACTCACGTTTTTATCTTTGAAGATCATCATAAAGTAGAATTGATGGTCCAGTAGAAACAGCAGGAGGTTTGAGCCCTTCTGATGGAGCAGAAACAGGATTTGGAGGAAGATGTTAATAGATTAGAAAGAATTGTACACTGTGAATCAATGCAAGTCTTTCTAGATAGACAGATCTTTAATAATCCCTCAGGTAGGTTCCTCTGGGACAGTCACAGATAGAGACACCAATTCTGACGTCCTTTGAAAGCCTGACTTTGAATTTTCATCACTCGTCATGTACACAGATGTTAATTCTACATGTTCCTAGTACTGAACTCTAAATCAATATGAAGAAAATGCTCCTACTAATCTGCATATATGTTGATATCAAATCCTTTTCCAGCACATGGATAAATCTCTATAAATCTTTCAATCTGATCAGAATGGGCACAGGGTTGTTATTGCAGCTCCCTGATGTTTGAAAAGCTAAATGTCCATTTTAAAGTGGTCGTGTGTAGGATTGTGTTTCCTTCCTTTGTGCAGTTCTTACAGTAAACCTGTTTGAATGTTTCCTGTTCCCCTGATGCTGCTTCCTGTTGGATAAAGTTGGTTTGAATAACATGTTCTTATAGGTTTCAATGAACTTCAAACTGTGATCCACTTACAAAACTGTCTCATTTTATTGGAACGATCCACATTTGCATCCATTCACGGTACATTTGACATCTGAACACATTTGTACACATGATGAAAGGACAGATGGTGTTTGTGTGTCCTTCTTAAACTCAGTGTGAATGTTTCATCATGTAGAACTACTTAGAACAAAGTCTTTGGGAACATTTGGAGAACACGTTTAGGAAAGTAACATCCTGGTAGAACATTTTCTTAAAGCAAAGCAGAGCTGCAACATGACTGTGAGGATTCAGAAGAATAAAGTCAGAATACTTTATTATTATGAAGACTAAAGTGCACCTTAATGCTGCCAATGAATACACATGTTCTTTGTGAAAGCATGTGTGAGCACAGCTGACATGCACTACACTGACCCCACTCGCCCCATTTCTTCATCCACTTCTTGTTCTTGTGCTTGAAATGAGACGCAGACGCAGCAAAAGTCAGAGGCTCTAAAATCCACAAAAAGGGGGCTTGTTAGATCAGGATGTTGGATGTGATCCATAGAAGACATGGATAATACACCACTTTATTTGAAGACATCTGTAGCACTGCCTCAGTTCTGGATGTTTCCACAGACTCCTCTGTGCACCTAAAGAAAAGGTCAAAGGTCAGCAGCACATGTAGTTGGGACAATTCTTCATTTACAAACAACAGTCGCACAAACTACACAATGATTTTCCTCCAATGACGACTTTTCACTTGCAGAAATGGTCCTGTGTGATTTCTAGGCTGTGATATAAAAACTAGTTCCTAATGGCAGCGATTCACTCAGTAAACATGTGTTTCCTTCACCAACCTCACACACAGATCCAAGAAGATCAGGAAGTGGGCAGTATAGTACAATATGTGTTATTTTGTACTGTACTGCCCAAACTAAAGATCTGCTGAAGTGTTGGAAATGATTCAGATGTTTATTTTGGACGATACAGCAGAAGATCAGACATGAAAGTGGAGATAACACAGAAGACCTGCAGCAAAGGGTCAGAGGTCAGACTGGGCCACTGGGTTCAACAATGAGCCAACGATCATCAAGTAGTGACTAAAGCAGAGCCCTGACGTTCTGACATTTATCACACAGTTAGAACAAATGTCTGCTGATGACTTCATCTCATGAAATGACTGATAGATGTCAATTCATTGATCAGCTGAGCTGCTGCTGCTGATCTTCATCGTGCACAGAAACATTCAGCTTGTTTCAATCAGTAAATAACTCCCACTACTCTCAGTTTGAACTGTTCCCACTCAAAATGCTGTGAGAACAATGATCATTGTAGAACTTCACAAACATCACGTGTTGTTTTCCACATGTAAGATCAGCAAACATACAGAAACTTCCTGTTGCCACACACGGCCTCTAAAATCTCTTCCACGGTTTCTGTCTGAAGTCCACTCTCTGTGTCGGATCCACAGGAAACAACAAGATCTTATTAACATGGTTTTCAATGTGTCTCCTTACAAAAAGTCCAACCAATGAACAAATGTGTATATTTGTGGAGGCCGAACAAAAGCATCACACATTTCTCTGTTTCTATAAACTGGAGTCAAACACAAATATGAAGAGTTTCATTGACAGACTCCAAAATGCCCCCGCAGTGAATCAAAGGGAAATCCTACAGTGTGGCCAGAGAATCTTAATGGCTCCAACATCAACACATCCACAATGTTGGATCCAGTTCTACCTCACAGAGTTACTAAGACACACCCTCTGCCAGCATTATAACAGCTCCACCTGCTTCACCTGCCTCCTCAGCATCTGTACACCTGAAGAGAAAAGAAAGGCTCCAAAAGCTCAAATCTACAAAGGATTCATGAAGTTTCATCCAACAATAACATGTTTGCCTTCCACAGTGTGCTGTTAGACACCACTGTACCTCTGCCATTTCAAAAAGAGCAGCTTGCTAACATTTTGGCTCCAAACACTTTGTGTTTAAGTTCCTAATCTTTGTTTTCTTTGTGAACAACATCTGGAGCTTTTTGACTCATAGAAACATCATTTTGTTCTTTAGATGACAGCAGATTGGGACTGAATAATCAATCACTATCAAACCAATAAAGACAAAAATGCTGATTTTACAGGAACTTTGTTGGAGAAGCTGTAAAGACATGAAACTGGTGGAGATCCCAAACCAGTTGATAGTGCTGATTATTCCAAATAAAGCTGTTTTCCATTTGAGATGAAATGACTTTCTGTCCTGATATATAATAAAGATGTTAGTTGTTTTTGAGCCCCTGTATTAAAAGTAGTTTAAAGTCAGCTTGAGTTTGATTCTTTATGTCAAAGCTGCTCATGATGTTGAGATGCTGATGGAATAAAAACAGTGAAAAATCTGCCTCAATATAAAAGCATGTAGTCCAGACTTAAATGTAGCCTATTGTTAGCTGAGGTCCACACACAGTGTTTGACAGTGTAAACTGTGTGAAAGGGCTGCTGGTGGAGCTCACTAGGATGAGCAGGTGACCATGTGCCACGAGGTGGAGAGCAGCTGGCCTGGCTTTGATTCTGACCACGCCCCCTTTCTCTCTCCCTCTGCTTTGCTGTCACTTATCTTCACTGCTCTGTCCAATAAAGCTGAAAAAGGCCCCAAATCAAAGAAATCTGCCTGCAGCCTCTGAAATGTCTTCTGTTTCCTTCCCGACGGCTTTTTCACCGTCAGCCCATCAGACAGTCCAGCAGCATTTATGATGATGTCATGATGTTGAAGAGACTGCTATGGTGGCCTCCCATGACCCCCAGCCTCATCTACACTGAGATGCAGACATTTGAAAACATTCAGCAGACAACTGAATAATAGTCCAACACAACAGTCTGTGTACAGACACACACTGACCTTTCATATAGTCAAAGGAGTCAATCAAACACAGCTAGTGGAGTCATTTCTTGTGTGAGTCTAAAGTGAATCTAGTATTTGAAAGTCCACTTCCTGTATTTGTTGTTGAAGACTTCTTCAGCTTCTTCTCAAGGACATCAGCTGCTTGTTTGGCAGCAGAGGCAGTTAAGAAGCTTCCTGAAAAACACTGAACAGTGAGTTCACTGTGGCATATGACAAATTCAGCTTTCTATGTGCAAATGTGTCTGTGTCAACCTTTCAAATGCTGTTGAATCCAAAACATCAGCGGCTCCTTGGCTGCTCACTTCATGCACTTCTGTCTTTGTGACAGTCCAATGACATCACAGCTGTTTCCACCCCCAGTGTCTCAGGACTGGACACCTTTAAACATGTCGAGGATCAAACAGCCGTCCAGCTAAACACACATGAAACTATCAAAGCTGACAATCATTCCAATAACATCTAATGGTTCATATATATAGACACAGCACTACAAGGAAATGGCTCTCAGCATCTGGCTGTGGTAACAAATGAGTCCCTGTTTGTGTTCAGATTGTGTGCATGTTTTAGACGTGTGTCACATGTAGAAACACAACAATCCCACAATGACACAAAGATGTGTTTGACACAACTGTGCAGCTGTAAGCTGTTTCTAATGATTCATTGAAGCTCTTCTAACATTCTGGAGACGATCAGTACATGAATCTGTTCAACACGACAACAATTTGACTTCAATGTGAACGTTTGCCATTAAATTATTATCTCTATGTATTAACAGACCTCTCTGCATTGAATCATATCTGTTATTAATCTCTGTCTCTCTTCCACAGCATGTCTTTTATCCTGTCTTCCTTCTCTCAACCCAACCAATCACAGCAGATGGCCCCGCCCCTCCCTGAGCCTTGTTCTGCTGGAGGTTTCTTCCTGTTAAAAAGGAGTTTTTCCTTCCCACTGTCGCCAAAGTGCTGCTCATAGGGGGTCATATGATTGTTGGGTTTTTTTCTGTATCTATGAAGCGCCTTGAGGCTACTTTTGTTGTGATTTGGCGCTATATAAATAAAATTGAATTGAAGTGAATTGAATTGAATTGAAATAACCTTCTTCATCCAGCTGACAGCATCCTTCATCCTATGATATTAACAGTTCCTCCTGTTGATGACAAACCTCTGACATGATCTGCTTGAGGAGCTTTTTCATGTGAAGCTCTCTGAGCTCAGGGCTAAGTTGCTGTGTTTCATCTTTAAGAGCTGCTGCCTCCTCGCCATCCTTGTTCTTCTCTTCTTCTCCTAATGACACCATTTCTGCTTCATATCTTTCACTGGGCCTAAAACAGATGAAGAGTTGATCTACTGCTGTTCACTGTTTGTGTCAATATGGAGAAATATGCAAAGACAAACACAGCACATACGGAGAAATGTAGACAGGATGTGCAGCCAGTGCAGTAAATGGTCTAAATATCAGCTCTTTAGAAAATGATCCTGATGAACATGAAACTAACATCCAATGAGAAACACAGCTTCCTTGTTTCAGGTCCAATAACAATCAATGAAGAGCTAATAAAGAGCTATTCTATTGTAAAATGCTGAGATGATTATTAGACAGAACCCAGCGGCTCACCAAAAGCCTGCATTGAAAATCTATATGAAAGTAATCTATGCTCATATATGGCAAAATCCTTTAACTGTCACTGTGTTTTTCAAGTTTGTAAATGACAAAGAGCTCAGTGGACTTTGCATCCATCAAATCCTGTTAGATGTTTGGATTGTTTTTCCTTCACAGCTTTGTGATGAAGGCTAAAGAACAGAGATATGAACTATTGCCAATATGAATCCTGATGGCATGACGTGGGCATAGACCCACCAAAGCAACACTCAGCTCACTTCATTCCAGGCGCTTGTCTGCTGGAGACCATGAGCCTTGTTAGTCACACATTAGCACCGTGGTAGGAAACAGCCTCCATCATTTCATTAGATCTGAATTTGGACTGTTTCCCTCTGGATGAACCAAGTCTGTCAAATCTATTGATCCAACACAAATTATCAAACACATTGGCTCACAGTCAGATTGGCTTTGTATGGATGGTGTAACAGGGGGCTGGGAAAGGATGCTGAAAGCTGAATATAATACAGAACAATAACAGGACATATAATAATGTAGCAAACATGATCTTCAACAGGCACACTTCTATTATTCATGATCACAAACACAAAGAACTTGTGCAGCCCTGATATCAGCCCTAATATATGAGTGTGTTTGCCCAAAGATTGAAACAGCATCAACATGACAGCTGTAAGAAATCTTCTCTCAGCCTTGTTTGGCAGAAGATCCCTGCAACAAAGATTGTAGCTGAAAGATGACGTGTGTAAAGTTTGCTCTTTGGGAGGGTTGAGGCTGTTTTTAGACCTTTGATAGTTTCCAATCCAGTTCTGAAAGACAGAAATAAAAACAACATCATTAAGATCAGATCATGGAGCTGTTTTCTGCCTTGTTTCTATCTTCACATTACAAGACTTTACTACAATAAAGATGCTAACATGTATCTGTAGCAACAACATCATTGAATCTAGAACAACTGGAGCCAAACCAGTGGCCTCTGCTGGGATCACTGGTGAGCCAACACTTCCTTGTTGGATGCAGATTTCAGGGCTTCCTTTTGCTCCTCTGTTATAACTGTTCTCTCTTCTCAACAAATGATGACACAAAGGAATCAGCAGTGACAAAGATGATGCTGAAGAGAAGCACACATTTCACACATATAACAGACCAGTCCAGTTACACACACCTCTGCTTGACATTAGGCCTCAAACAAAGACACAAAACACTAACTTGACTCTAAATAGAAGAAACGAGCAGCTTTTTCTGTTCTGTGCTTATTTATATTTGACACACATGCTTCTCTTTGTGCAAACACACATTGCACTATAAGGGTAACCTAGCACACAATGATTGGACAGCACAGTGATGATGCTGGGAGATCCT
This sequence comes from Neolamprologus multifasciatus, assembly GCF_963576455.1. NCBI lineage: Eukaryota > Metazoa > Chordata > Actinopteri > Cichliformes > Cichlidae > Neolamprologus > Neolamprologus multifasciatus. Next base: position 36,684,942 of record NC_140456.1, on the reverse strand, counting down.
ATACGAAGCAACACAGAAACACTGAGAACAAAACTTTAAACATTGATTATATTGAGATAAGCAGCCGACCCAGTCTAGATAAAGGCGAGCAGCTGGGACCGCTGCTGCACCAAAAACAGGTTTCAGTGTTTCCATGTGTGTGTGATGTCTTTACTTATACTGGTCAATAGACTTTAGTCAACACATTATTGAAAGGTGTTACACATGAAATAAAAACAGTGTTTCATCTTTATTCCTCTGAAGCAGCTGCATTATAACCAATCTGCTCCTTTGTGGCCATTTAAAACAGCCTTAAATAACTGTTGTTATATTTGTTGCAGTTTCTGCTCCTCTTGGACAGACGACTCTTGAAAAGACATTTTTGAATTTCAACTTTTAACTGGATAAATATCGGATATATAAACATCTGCAACAAACTGATTCCAGCTTCTACCTCATGATAGGAATGGTTTTGTGGCTCAAGATGACCTGATATCTTTCATGATGGAGACATTTGATACATGTTTCACATATTAAAAGGAAGATGGCGCCTGTGTGTTTGGCATGCCATCTATCGCTCTCTTCTTTTTGTTTTATTTTATTGTTTTTAGTCAATTTTGTGCAACATGTCAGCCCTACATTGTTTTATGATCACCAGACATTACTGGAAATAGGCTTATCTACCCAAGCTTTAGCTCGGTTTGGAAATGACAACCAAGGTTTTCTGCCTCCCAATTTGGAAGTAACACCACCTCACTGGCGCTCCTTACCATTGCCACTGGATGTGCGGAAGCAACGCAGGAGACGGGGTAACCGTGGAGGTCGCCTCGTCAAACTGAGTCTCAGGATTTCTTGTTTTCCTCATGAGCTTCGCTCAATTTGTCGATCCATCCCGCAACTCTTGGTGCCGTTGCGTGCTTTGGACCTGGTGGACTCCTGCTTGGTTCCTGTTGTGGGATCTCTCGAGAAGGGTTCTGCAAAACCCTCTCCTCTCCGACATCTGCGTTGGCGTGGAGTGGACCGAACAAACCTCCGACCTGTGGATCTGGTTGTTAACCCCTCGGAAGCTCCCGAGCAAATTCCTCTCAGGTTGGGTTTAATTAACGCCAGATCGGTGGCAAATAAGACATTCATTTTGAAGGGTTAGGGGTTAGGGGTCTGGGGTCTGTTTCTCTTCCCATTCGCTGGATTTACTCTGTGTTAGAGATATTCTTTATCAAGTAATCAGGTATAATGAAATAACACTCAGACACTTGTAACAGTTCAACGTGCACGGGTGAAAGCTCAAGGGAGACTCACACCCCTGCAGCAGCTCTCTGTCTTTATTTATACAAAGCATGAAGCATACAAGAAAGGAAGTAACATTCTTATCTAGTCAAACAGGCAGGTGCAACTTCTCGTTATGTTCTTAAAAGGTTATGTTCTTAAAAGGTTGTTTCTTACTCTTAGGTGGCGGTTTCCTGTTAAAGTTAGATAATGTGAGAGCAAACAAGTCTTTTTAAGGCAAAGTGTAGACAGTTAGTTGTGCAGGTGGTTTAATGCAAACAGAAATATGAACACTTTTAGCTTTAGTATATCGGCAATAATGATTAATAAAATGTCTTTATAATAAAAATCTTCTGACATTCCCTCCTGTTGTTCAGATTTCGGTAATAACAGCATTGCTATTGGTTCAATTCATAACCTCTTGCCTAAACATTTTCGGTCAGAACGTCATTGAGCAATCCTGGGTTCAATTAGACTACGACATCACTATATGAGTCATTTTCCAAAACATCTTCCATTTGAGGCAGTGTTACATAAGCGTTGATTGAGGTCATCACCATGTTTGATACCATTTTCTTCAGACAGGGTATTACACATGTTGTGAAAACACATAAAAGTAAAAGTAAAATTCCAACAAAAACAAGTCCTTTAATCAGTAGGGACTTCCAAGAACCACTTAGCAACCATGTGAGCCAATCTTCAGTGCTTGTGACATAGTCTTGTTGCTGAGCGTCCTTAATCTTTCTCAAAGCGTTCAGAGCGTCGGTCATGTTTTGTGAATGCACATTGTCTGGGATGTATGTACAGCATGTGGTGTTAAACAATACACACAAACCTCCTTTTTCAGCTAAAATCATGTCCAGTGCGACTCTGTGTTGCATCACTACAATGCGTATTGTGTCGATTTCTTCATTTTGTGCCTTGTTGATCTTTACTGAGGCATTTAGGAACAATCCAAATCGGTAGTCAAGTGTCTCGATCCTGAGCATGTTTTTTCCAGTTCCCACCCAAGGTAACAGGGAGTGGAGAACTTTTTGACCGGTGGTCCATAATTTGAAGTTCTTAGGCACATCTGATCCATAAATTGAGTCATGTGGCAACACTTCAGCGACTTCACGCTTTGCTCTTGATGTGCGTGCGTGTGTCTCTGCTGTGATCTTGAAGGTGTGGTCTGAAATTAGCACTGGTGCACACAGACCGGTGGAGTTTGGTGGGAGCATGAAGTAGGTTTTAGGCCCGCAGGCCCAAGCGGCTCCCTGGACCCAGAAAGTTCCATTTTTGAAGGTGAGTGTTCCTGTGGATTGGGTCATGTCAACGGTTTGTGTGCAGTTAAGGTTCCGTCCGACCTTTCTGCTTCCGTCCGAGAAGTCAAAACATATTGGGTGCTGTATGTCAGGTGGCAGAACTATGGCGAATGATCTGCTTTTGGTGTTGCTGGCGTTGACGTTTACCCAATGTTCTTCGTCACAGGCGTAGTTCCAGTTTGTCAGATTGTAGGCACAAGGGGTTGTCTGTTTGAATACGACCCTTTGCTGTGAGATTGGTTTCATGACACGTTTAACGTCTGTGTCATTACACCATGGAATTTGGTCTTTCTTCTTTGTGCTTTGACCTTTTAGAGCCAGTCCTGTTGTCATCAAATCTCTGCGTGAGCAGTTGCCAGTTATTGCTTGGTTGAATATGCACATCGCTTCGTCGAGTTCAGGTGCCATTCCATATATTGTTGCGTGTATGGCCGTTGTTGGCATGTGTGAACACACATAGCACTCCGTGCTGTTGTCGGCGCGTGTTCTGTCGTACACATACCTATACCACGCGTTGTTCATCCATGGATGGTTGTGGTCCTGGTTTAGGTCACGGAGATGAGAGTTGTCATGCGTCCATCTTTTCCCTCGTGGGATGGAGTGATGGTCCCTGTTGTCGGGCTGGTTGTCATCCTCGAGCAACACTGAGAGGAGGGCTGCCAGTGTCAGCAGGGTGAAGGCGATCAGGAGTATCTTCATGATGACCTGGCACACTAAAATCTCTGGTGAGTAGACTAGAGGCGAGAAGAACAAGGGCGGGTTTCAACCCAATCAGCCCTCTCTCCACCACTAGAACACCGGTGAGATTCTAGATTCTGGCGTCTTATTCTGGGGCGTCCTGAACCTTCTTGCAATGGCTTTGGTGGATCCAAGAGGGTCTTTCTGCTATTTTGCAGGCAGTTGGTGTGGTGAGTAGGACTTGGTACGGGCCTTCCCACCTGGGAGAGCTCCAATTTTTCCTTTGGAGCACCTTGATCAGGATCCAATCACCTGGTTTTAACCTGCAAGACACTGGAGAGATATCACTCGGCATTTGGTTGTTTAGCACAATCTCTTTGTTTTCAAGCAGTTTAGTCATCCATTCAGCTAAGGTGGTTTCCCTTACTGATTTGTCTATTGGCTCGCTTGTGATTGGCAGTGGGAACGGTCTGCCATGAATGATTTCAAAAGGTGTGAGCTTTTGAGAGCCTTGCATCAGTCTCATCCACATTTTTACTAGGCCTACACACTCGGGCCATGGCCTTCCTGTTTCTTCCATGCATTTTCTTAATCTTTGTTTTATTGTACCGTTAGTTCTTTCCACTAGTCCGGCACTTTGTGGATGGTATGCACAGTGATGTTTGATGCTAAATCCTAAGGCTTCAGAGACCTTGCTAATTATGTCATTTACAAAATGTGTTCCATTGTCAGACCTTATTAGGCTAGGAATGCCGTATGTAGGGATGAAATGGTTGCATAGGCATTTTGCCACCGAGATTGCGTCTGCTCTTTTTACTGGATAGATTTCTGGCCATTTAGAAAATACATCTATAATTACTAGAGCGTATTTTGAATTTTCGGTTTGGTTAAGTTCAATAAAATCCATATGGATTGTATGGAATGGGTGAGGTGGTGTGGGAAAATGACCTCTTTTTGGTCTGAGATTTCCCTGTGCATTGTGTTTTTGGCAAATCATGCATGTTCTGATAAATTCTTTTGCTGAATTTTCGAAATTTTGAGTGTAGAAGTGTTTAGAGAGAATATCTACCATCCCTCCTGTTGACACATGTGTTAAACCATGTGTCACTAATGCTGCTGTCTTGTGTAGAGATTTTGGCAATATTGGTTTGCCATTACAGGTCATTAAGTCATTTTTCAGTTGTGCACTACATTTTAACCACTTCTTTTGTTCTGCAGTGGGTGCGGCTTTCTGTTCATCTTTCAGTACATCAAGTGGTATTAACTCTGTGGTTTCAGACATTAAGGTTTCTATTGGCTGATGTGCTGCCTTTTTTGCAGCTATGTCTGCAAAGTTGTTGCCTTTAGTAATTTCAGAGTTGTCTTTTTGGTGTGCAGCACATTTACATAATGCCAGCTTCTTTGGCAGAGTTATAACTTCTAATAGTTGTTTTAGAAGGTTTCCATGTTGTACTGGGTTGCCGGTAGAAGTAACCATACCTCTGTTTTGCCAGATTTTTGCAAAATGATGTACTGCTGCAAAAACATATTGGCTGTCTGTGTGTATGTTTATGTTTGGTCCCTCATGCAGTTGACAGGCTCTGATGACAGCAGTCAGTTCTGCGCTCTGAGCAGAGTGTGAGGAAGTTAGTGGTTTAGCTTCTAAAACCTTGTCAGCTGTGGTTACTGCATAGCCCACACAGTTTCTCCCCAGACTATTTTTGGATGCTGAGCCATCTACAAAAATGTCAGTGAAGGTCAGTTGCGGTGTGCTATGAATGTCAGCTCGTGGTTTCGTTTCCTCATCTAATTTTTGCATGCAACAGTGTTTTTCTCCGTCTGCTGAAGTGGGGAGAAGTGTGCTTGGGTTTAGCTGTCCACACTTCTCAATTGTAATGTGTGACTGTGATAGCAGAATGCCTACATATGAGAGCTGTCTTGCATGTGTGAGGTAAGACAAGTTTGCTTGCAGTAAGATGGAGGTTACAGCATGGGGAACTTTGATAATCAATTTGTGTCCGAGAACAATGTCGGCAGACTTTTTAACTGCCTCTGCTGCAGCTGCACAAGCCTGTATGCATGTAGGCAAGCCTGAAGCAACTGAGTCTAATTTACATGAGTAAAAGGCGAGTGGCCGTTGTTTTTCCCCGAAAGCCTGAGTGAGTATGGCCTTCATATAGCCTGCTCCTCCATCTACATGCAAATAAAATAGTTTGTCATAGTCTGGCAAGGCTAAGACTGTGCGTGTTTGTAGGGCAAGTTTCAAATCATTAAATGCTTTTTCTGCTTCTGGTGTCCATTCTATTTTATCTTTCAGTGCTAGATTTTTTCCATAAATTAAGTTTTGCAAAGGTTGAGCTAACAGAGCATATTCAGGTATCCAGCATCTGCAAAAGTTGCAGAGACCTAAATAACTCATCATCTGTTGTTTTGTGAGCGGTTTTGGAGCATTCTGTACTGCTAGTTTTCTGCTGTCTAACAGTGTTCTCCCTTCCCCTGTGAGCTTGTGTCCAAGGTATGTGACATCTGAGCTCCACAGTTGTAATTTGTGCTGTGAGACTTTGTGGCCCTGCTCAGCTAAATGTTGTAATACTGTCATTGTGTTCGCTTTGCAGTCTGCCTGTGTGTTTCCCGTGATCAGTATGTCATCTACATACAGGAGAAACTGTCCTGGGGCAGGGAGAGTGCAAAGTGACATAGATTTCCTTAAAGCTTCTGCATACAGGGTGGGGCTGTTCTGGAAACCCTGAGGTAACCTTGTATATGTGTACTTCTGATTATCAAAGGTGAAACCGAACAGAGCCTGTGAGTCAGAATGTAGCGGTACAGAGAAGAATGCATTTGATAGGTCTATAACCGAAAACCATTGCTCTTTTGGTGTTACTTGATTTAGGATTGTGTGTGGATTTGCTACCACAGGTGGGATTTGTTCTGTTACGTCATTTATTGCTCTGAGGTCATGTACTAGGCGATACTTTCCTGTGTTTGCTTTTTTCACTGGAAAGATCGGAGTGTTACAGGTCACTTCGGTTGTTTTTACTAAAATGCCTGCTTTTTCCATATCTGCAATTACTGGCCTGATACCTGCCTTTGCTTCTGCTGTTAAGGGATATTGTGGTTTGACTGGCCTGTAGGTTGTGGTGGTTTTTACTACAACGGGATCTGCTCCTTTAATTAATCCTACATCTGTCGATCCTGTGGACCACAGTGTTATGGGCAGTTGTTGTAGTTCTGGGTGTAACTCTAATGAGAGTTCATGTCAGTTCTCACTATCTTCCTGCACGTATACATCAGTGCTGTCAATCATGTGGGTGGCTGGGTGGGTAGTGAGTACCCACCCTAATGTGTATCTCATGCATCCTGTTCTGCGACCTTGAAGCCACCCCTCATGTGTTTCTTCAGTTTTTTCATATCTGTCCCTTTCAACTTGAGCGAGAACGCGGCCTAAATCTTTCCACTCAGTGCTGTCATTGTGTGCTACTGATACATGTGGTTTTGGCATCCTGTTCACTCGTTGCACTATTTCTGGCTGAAGTACAGAGCAGACTGCATTACCACTTTGAGTGACATATAGGTGCTGCAATGTGAGCATTTGTGGGCCTAGTTTATGCACCTGTAAGTCATACATGGGGTCATGACCTGGGCTTTGTTTGAACCTCAGTGTGTTGTGATACTCTGTGTAGCTCTGCCGTGTTGAGTGGGTTGGCAGATATCGATTTCCTATGTGTTGCAAAGGTTCTAGTGAGGGCAGGTCTAATGTCCAGTAGTAGTGGGGCTCTCCCTGTCCTTCACACACATTAATCTGACAGTCAGTGAGGTTTTGCTCTTCATTCAACATTAGCTTAGCATACATGCCTTCTGGCCCTGGCAATACACCTATTTGCAGTTTTCCTAAGGAGTCTCTCCCTAGAAGGTTAACTGGGCAGGATGGGTCATATATACATTGATTTTTGCAGCTGCGTCCACTGTCTGTATGTACTAACAGTAGGCTCTCTGTTAAAGACTTAATGCTGGTGTGCCCTGATGCTGATTTCACTATCATGGTGTTACTGGAGTATTTCAGATTCGGTGGTTTTTGATTTAACACTGTTTTGCATGCTCCGGTGTCGCACAGCATATTCATGGGTTGGTTATTTACATGAATAATTACTGTGGGTTTATGTTCAGAGCCTAAAAGTAATTGTTGTATGTTATAGATTTCAGTTTCATCCTCAGTGTTTTGTTCAGCTTCAGTATTTTGCTCTAGTCACATACTTTCTCTGTCACTATGATTCTCTTTTTTGTTTCTGCAGTCTCGTGCAAAATGTCCTTCTTTTCCGCAATTATAACAACGGTTGTCTCTTTCATTTCTTTGCTTCCTGTTACCTTTGTAACCTCTGCTTTTCTGTCCCTTTCCTCTGTGTTGTCCTTGTCTCTGTCCTCTGTATTTACCAGAAAATGCTATGACACCTGTGTCGGGATCTACAGTGAAAACACCTCCTTTTTCCTTCTTTTTCAGCACTCTAGTTGCATGCTCTGCATATTGTAGGGCGTCTGCTAGATTTCCTGTGTTTATTGTCACCCAGTGCTTTTCGACATGGGCTCTGACTGCGGGACGGAGACCATTTAGAAATGCATTTTTTAACTGCTGTTGGTAAGGTCTTTCTGGGCGGTCTTCATAATCTAGGCCTGAATGTTGTCGGGAAACCGGGCGTAGCCGATCGAGGAAGTCTGATGCTGTTTTGGCTTCCTTTTGTTTTACTTCTCCTATTTTGGAATAATCTGCTCTGGGGGCTAAACGAACCCTAATTCGGTCATATAAGTCTGTCAAAGTGTTCACTAAATCTAGGGAATCTGGGCCAAGAGGTCTTCCTTGGTCATCTGCACCTGTAAAACCGTCTTTCACTGTCCCCATTCTCAATCCTAGCAGGTCTTGCACTACTTGAAGCATTTCATGACCGTTTAGGCCCCATTGAGTTCTAATTAGCTCCACTGCGTCTCTCCACTGTTGAAAGCCTTCATTTAAAGATGGAACATCCTTCTCCACATTTTGTCTGTCAGCTTGGGTCCATGGTCTAAAAACATACACAAATGGGTTTATATCTCTTTCTGCGTTCTCATCACCTATCAACTGTCCATATCTGGGATTAGGTGCAGCTATCATTGGAAAAATTCCGGAGGGTCCTGGAGGATCTACAATACCTCCCATGTCCCTGCCTGACGGGTCTTTCCCTATGTCTTCCTGTGGGTTTGTTGTCATACAGTTTAATGCACTTCGGGCTTGGGCATAAGGATTAGGATTAGGTTGACTAGTGAAGGGATTTTTTGATTGTGGCTCTGGTGCTGACGGTGCTGGTACATAAAGTGGCGGCTGTAGGCTTTGTAATGTTGTTTCCTTTTTCTTTTTTGTCTATTTTCACTACGTCTGTCTTCCTCCTCTTTCCATGCTTTGAAATATTTTAACTCTTGAGTACGTTTTATTTTCTTTTTAGGACTTTTTACATTGTTTAATTCTGCTTGGAGGGTCTCTTTTAAAGTTGTCACTGCAGAGGGATTACATTTTCCCTCCCACGCAGGGCATTTAAACTTTTTTGGATTCCTCCATCTGTTTGCACTAATTTGTCCGGCGCCTGGACATTTTTTCTCTAGCCACTGCTCGTCAGCAGTGAGTTTTGTTGATTTATTACCCATTTTCACTAATTTGTTTTAAATGTTTTATGTTTAGGTACCTTGAAAATTACAGCTTTTTAACTTTTACACACACAAACAGCCGTGGTGCTTTCTCTGGCACGAGGGATGAGAGAGGTTATTAACACAGCCTTCTACTTTCAAGCTACCCTTGAAAGCGGTGTTAATTTTATGTGATGAAGCACAACCTTTTCCTCGTCCCACCAGTACGTCAGCAACCAGTCGGCAAACAATACGGTGGAATAGTTCAGCCTCCCTATTGTGCTGTGAATGTAACTTATTCCACCAACAAAACAATAAAACAGAAATATTTCGCGCGTTTAAAGGTTTTTATTATGACACTTTCCCTCTAAAATAGCTACCAACCCTCTTTCAGGCGAGCATTTACATTTAGAGTTTCCTATAATAGCTACCAGTCCTCTCTTAGGACGAGCATTTACTTGTAGGAACAGTGTCAACTCTTATTCGAATTTTTCGCAAGATGTGGGTGAGTGTTAAATATTCACCTGATTTATTTCGTGGTTGTTTAGGTCTGCTCCATCAACCCCCAACGTCGTGGACCACTTTATAAGAACGCTGGCCAGAAGCCGAATTATAGCGTTTCTGGGCTTTTCCTCTGCCTGGAGAGGAGCTGTCGACAGACTTCAGCTTCTCACGACGTCAGGACTTGATGAAGGTTTCCTATTGGAGCATGAAAAAAATCAATGTCCACTCCGGCTCGAAGGACCATTAAAAATGTTAGAGATATTCTTTATCAAGTAATCAGGTATAATGAAATAACACTCAGACACTTGTAACAGTTCAACGTGCACGGGTGAGAGCTCAAGGGAGACTCACACCCCTGCAGCAGCTCTCTGTCTTTATTTATACACAGCATGAAGCATACAAGAAAGGAAGTAACATTCTTATCTAGTCAAACAGGCAGGTGTGACTTCTCGTTATGTTCTTAAAAGGTCGTTTCTTACTCTTGGGTGGCGGTTTCCTGTTAAAGTTAGATAATGTGAGAGCAAAACAAGTCTTTTTAAGGCAAAGTGTAGACAGTTAGTTGTGCAGCTGGCTGAGTGCAAACAGAAATATGAACACTTTTAGCTTTAGTATATCAGCAATAATGATTAATAAAATGTCTTTATAATAAAAATCTTCTGACACTCTGCTTGACTGAAACTTGGATTCCACCCGGTGAGTTAAGTGCCTTTTCTGAATTAGGCTGTGCCTTCTTTAGTGTCCCGAGAGTTTTTGGTCGCGGAGGAGGGCTAGCTGTTGTTTTTAAGGCACATCTTGACTTTAAGCAGCTATCCCCATCGACACGCCACACCAGTTTTGAACTCTGTGCGATCTGGGCCACTCGTCTTCGCTGCTGTGTGCGATTGTTTTTATCCAAGTTCTCAGAGTTTCTTGCTGACTGTGCATCACGGTATGACAAGATCCTTTTACTTAGTGGTTTTAATATACAGGTCTGCTGCCCGGGGAAGCCCCTGGCTAAGGACTTTCTGGACTTAGTGAACTCTTTTAACTTTGTTCAGTCTGTTAAAGGTGCCACTCAAGAACGTGGTCACACACTGGACTTGGTTTTATCACATGGTTTATCTGTCCATAACGTACTCATCGAGGATGCAGTGTTCTCTGACCATATGCCTATTTTATGTGATATTGTTCTTTTTAATCCTGTTGTTAAGCGTGCTGTACCGGCTCGATGTTATCGTGCTTTTGGCTCAGATACCGCCGAGCAATTTTCCATATTGTTTGACCAATTTATTTCTTATCCTCCTGAGTTGTCCACCTCAGATGGATTAGTTTCTTGTTTGGATTCTGCTTGTAAATCTGTCCTCGACGCTGTCGCTCCTTTTATATTCAGACAATGCAAGCCAAAGGCTAGTCCTTGGCTAACTGATTTTACCAGAGCCGCTAGAAAAGAATGTAGAAGATGTGAAAGACGGTGGAAAAAAGATAGACTGTGTGTCTCTATGGAAGCTCTTAAGACTAGCTGGAAAGTCTATCAGAGAGCAGTAAAGGCTGCCAAGCACTCCTATTTTTCTCAGCGTATTGCTGCCAGCTCGCATAACCCTCGTGTTCTATATAACTCTATAAATTCTGTAATTAATCCGGAAGGCTATATTCTTTTGCACTCTTCTGCGGTTATGTGCAATAAGTTTCTTAATTATTTTGTGGACAAGGTTGCTAGTTTGAGACCTCCGACTCTACCTATTGCTGACCCAGCCATGCATGGTGCTTGCTCAAGTTTGTTCTCTGCTTTTCTACCAATTGTTTTATCTGATTTAGAGAAACTTGTGCTGAATGCTAAACTGTGTGGCTCTCCAAATGACGTTGTTCCTCCCCGTTTTCTTAAAAAGGTATTTCCTATCATTGGACCTCACATTCTGAACATTATTAATACTAGTCTTTTGTCTGGTCAAGTACCTAGGGAATTTAACACATGACTGTCAGAAACTGTTAATCTGCTGCAGCTCTTTAACTCTTCCACTTCTTTTTTTGTAATCTCTTAGTTTCCTCATTTTTTTAAGGTGGCACTGCAAACCAAATCCAAAGTCAACAAGCTGTTATATAATGGAGTTGAACCTGTAATGGAGTTTGATTTAAACCAATCTAAGCAATTAAGAGAATGATGATGAGCAAATAAAGGATGGCGGAGGTGGTGGATGAAGACCCGGACAGCTGTGGTTGGCTCCTCATATATAGCAGAGTGAGGTTGTGTTTGCACATTATTATAAAACCATGTTCACCATATATTTTAGCTGCAGACAATAACATTATTTGTTTTGCTGTGGTGATGTTATTCCACTTTGGTAAAATGGGAAAACGATCATTTCCTGCTGTTATTCACACATTATTCCAAGACCCTCAACACAAGCCTTGTAGTCCAACCATATAAAGACAAATAAATAGTTGTGTTTGTAACAGCTCGTGAACATGAATCGTTCCACATTACTTTAAAAATCATTGTAAACTAAACTGGAATAAATTAGTGTTTATAAATAGTTTTGTCTCACCTGTTTATACACAGTGTTTCAGTTCTTATCAGAGAGTCCCACCGTCTCACATGTGATGAACCTTTAGCTCTGTTGTAAGCCTGTTGTTAGACCAGGTTTCCCTCATTTAAAAATAATCTCTCATTAGGAATGGATATGATGTCTAAGACATAGAAATGCTTATTATGGGTTCACTTGATGTCATTGAAAAGATGCACATAGGTAACGCGCAGGCCGTCCAGCTCCGAGGTTTATCTTGTCACCTCGAGTCTGCGACACTCTCTCCATGTCCTCTCAGATAAGGGTGCACACATTTCTGCATGACCTTCTAAATTAGAAAGAGCGATTCACAAAACAGAAGCTGACCATCACAAAACACTCATCACAAACCAAAAATAGCTCCACTGAGCATCAAACTATCACCAGAGTTTACTGATAATCTAAAGACTCACATAACTCATTTTGTCTCCTTTTGTCTTAGTTTGAGACATAAGTGCATGATTATAATACTGTGTAGTTAGAAGAGGCAGAGCTGATGCTTCCTCTTAATTATCCTCTTCATTGTTCCCGAGCCTCAGTAGTGGAAGCTACCATGGATAGAAAAACAATGACTCATCTTAAATCTCAAATGACCTCTTTGTCTCCAAAGAGCTGCTGATGTGTTCGATATGATCCACAAGCTTAAACTAGGATTATAAATGTGTGCAGTGATGTGTGTGAAACCTCTGAGGACTCACACGTGTGTGCTTCAGCCCACACACATATGAAGCACTGCGACCTCACACACAACTATTTTACACATCCAACCTGAATCCTGATCATTTCTACAGTTTATTAAGCTCAGCTTCACCTGAACATCAGTGATGAAGCTGCTCTGACTCCATCACAGCTCACAGCTGTTGGAAAGAGTCAAACAACGAAGAAGGTTCAGAAACAGCTGATGATTTTACAGAAACATGATGCAAACATGAGAATGGACAAATGATTTTTTATTAACACACTGTTTATGTTTCACTTTGCATGATGTCATCAACACTGTGACACCAGGGGGCGCTCATCACCAGCCTGAGGAAGTGTGCAGTGATAATGGGGAGAGACGCAGTATTGTGTGTACTGCAGTTGGACAGAAGGAAAAACTTCCTCCTGAAAACATTTTTATCCTTCCCAAAAGTGTTTAAGTCAAATGTTAAAAATATATAAATACAATAAAACACAGGGTCTTACATAAAGTTTGTAATGCAGTTGTGCACTGAGCACCTTTCCAATGTTCCTTCCTCAGATGAGTGTCCAGCTGCTGAACACATTAACATCTGTTATGTAAATGTAGCCGAACACCAACCTGAGCACTGCTGGGAAAATAAAAAGGCAAACATCAAAAGTGCTGCATTATCTTATTTATTTTGAATGTTGACTTAGATCCACACCACGATTATTAAATTATAGAACTAAAATAACAAAACTTGTCTGCTTCTTTAAAATTTCTTTTATTACATCAAACCAGTGCAAACTGAAAAAAACAAAGAGCTGTTAGCATGTTTAGACCAACTTTGAGACAGAGACTGTAAAGTTCTGCACTTTAAATCCTGCCTGTGTTCCTGCAAATGATTCACACTGAAAGTATCTTAGTTTAGTATTAAGTGAGCCACAAAGCAGCCTAATAGCTTTAAAAACAGTAAAAGTAAATGAAATTGTTTCAGTGTAATTCAGACTAAAGTCCAGCTGCAGATAAGGAATACACTCATGCCGTTGTTTTGCCCCCTGAGCTCCAGGTGTTGTGCCAAAAAGTGCTCGTGATTACCGTCCGCGGAAGCGCGCAGCTGCTTAAAGCTGTAGCGTCCAGATTACTTACAGCTACTTCCTGCAGCTGATATAAGCTGTGGTAAACTGAACACAGCTTCAACCATCTGTTTGTTGAAAAATAGTAACGGACCACATTTTCTTGTTAGTAACTGTAACAGCGTTGTAACGATAGGAATAGTAATTAGTTAGATTACTTGTTACTGAAAAAAGTAACGCCGTTAGTAACACTGTTATTTGTAACGCCATTATTCCCATCACTGTCAATAACAGAGTCTGAATGAAGCTCAGGTATTGATGCTGCTCCCTGATTGGACGGTTGATTTCAGCTCTGCTCTCAGTCTTTCCTGCACAGTTGAAGGTAGAAAGTGTGACTGGATCTATAGACTGGAAACAGAGAAACATGCTGAACATTTGAAGCTTTGCAGCAGAAATGTTCATGTTACAAATACAGCAGAGCTGATCTGGGATCAGTGTGTTCACACCTGCAGCTACAACAAGGTTTCATGTCTCCACACGTCAGCATGTGAACTTTACTCTGACTCAGTCTGAGCAGTCAGACGGCATATTTTTAAAGTTAACACATCAGCACACACAGAGCTGAGCCCCTCCCACCTGTGCTGAGTTTCAGGTGAAGCCCCGCCTCCTTCCAGGAAGCAGCTCACCTGTGTGTCCGTGTTTAGTGTCCAGGTGTGGAGTGGAGCTTGTTGTTGGTGTGTGAAGAAACTGTAAGTTTGCTTTGTTTCCTCCTTTAACAGTTTGTCTTTAGGAACTTTACTGTTTGTTCAGCTCATGTTTGATTTCTTCACACAACAATGTTGTTGTTTTCCTGGCTAACATCAGCTGTGTGCAGCTTAGTTCAGCACAAATCTGCCGCTCCATAGTTCACGGTAACGGACTCACAGCTGGACCAACGAGGCCGAGTGTGTCCGCCACTCTGAGATACGTTCGTGTTTGTGTACTTGTAGTTTGTACTTTGTGAGTTCACTCAGAGCCCACAGAGGACGCAGCGTACGTGATGACGTCACAGCTCACCTTTACCTCCTTTACTGTCACTGTGATTAATATTTACACACGACACACCTGCAGAGCTCTGACGCTAAGCTAGTCAGACAGCATGCTAAAGCTAAGCTAACGCTAAGAGCTCTTAAAGACACGAGTTAAAAATGTAATTGAGCACTTTGTGAATGAGAGCAGCAGCAGCACAGAGTCAGTTGATGGTCAGATGGTTACAGAAAGAGCAGCAGACTTTGCAAATGATTATTTATTCCAGCTGTAACTCAGACATGACATGTAAACAGACTGTTGGCTCTCCTCAAACAGGAAGTGATGCTTCACTTTCAGATGTGAGTGAAGTTGGCCCCCCCACCTTCTTCAAATCCAACAAAAGTCGTATCAAATGTTTGTGCTGGTTTGTGCTGGTTTGTGCTGCAAAAATTTTCGTTTGTGCCGCTTTCATTTTAAAGATATTAATAAAAATTTCTAGAGGTCATCAGAGGTCAACCAGCCCCCCCACATTAATGAAATCAAACAAAACTGGTGTCAAGCAACTGTGCTACATTTGTGCTGGTTTGTGCTGCTAAAATTGTCGTTTGTGCTGCTTCTGTTTTAAAGATATTAATGAAAATGTAAAGGTCAAAAGGTCAACCAGCCCCCCCCCCCCCCCCCCACATCACCCAAATCAAACAAAATTGATGTCACAGGTTTGTGCTATGTTGTGCTGCTAAAATTGTCGTTTGTGCCACTTTCATTTTAAAGATATTACCAAAGGTTTCTAAAGCTCAACCAGCCACTTTCTTTACTGTAAAAAAATTGAGAGATATTAACCAGCATTGGATATTTTTTTCTTATGATCACACTCTTAAACCTAGTAATCAAACTGCTATAACTTATTTAAAAACTAGGTTAAATATAGCATTTAAAATAATTAATGCATTCTGTTGGAGAAAAAACTTTATTTGCTGGTAACAAAATACAAAACTACGAGAACAATGTAGTATATATGTTTCCTGTTAGAAAAGGTAAATACATGGAACTGTCTGAGCCTCACAAGTCTAATACAATAACTGAAAAACAACAGCTATTTCCATCATCTAACTCACAAACTAGAAAAGGACTTTCCTTCATGAAATCTTGCCATCATTCCTTTGTGTAGAGCACAGCGTGCGGACATACGCTGGTGTTTTCAGATGCTATGGTTACATCCTTTCTTAGGTCATCATACATCTCCCAGATGTAGGGCGTCCTGTTACAGGATGTCATATAATGCCCGAGTGTTTCTGGTGTTGGGCCCTCCTGAAATGTAATGACTGCTTTCAGGGTGAATTTCTCTCCTTGAAGTAGCAGAGTGGATGGGAATTCAGTAAGCAAAAACCTTTTTGGACTGTGAAAACTGAGCTCCAGAGTTTCTGTAGAGCATTTTCCAAGGTCTGTGTCAATCCATACGAGCTCTCTCAGGGTGAAACTGTGACAAACAGTCCCTGTGCAAAGTTGCTTTCCTGATGAATCTGGTTTAAATGCTGTTGGAGACGCATCAGGACTTTCGATTGGTCTTAGGCATGGTGATGCTGGAAGGTTGAGCCCTTGTTCAACAGCAGACTGAAGGTGAGCTGTGCCAGAAGCTGACAGATCAATGGAAACAAAAGCTATTTGCCTTGTGTTTGGTGTGTAACGTTTGCAGTACTGGGAGGAACACTGTCTTGTGAAGTGAACACTTGGATTTTCCGTCATTGTTTTTTGAATTACTGTGGACACATGGCACTGTGCATCAACACGATGAACACCAGTCTGCAACTGAACAGGGCAGAATATTGAGCTCAGCACCTCTGCCCTCAGTGAACAGGCATGTTGAGTGACACCCTTTGAAGCAAGCTGGAATACTTTATTCTCCTCTGAACTATTCAACATGTTTTGAGCAGTAAGACTGTCACAGTAAGCACAGCACAGACTTTGACAGAAGGCATCAAAGGCACAGGTGTTCATCACACAGTATTGTCCTTTGCCAAGTTTTACTGGTTGTTGATTATTTCCATTTTTAACAGCCCCATCTTTACTTTTTTCTTTTTCACAGCTGGATCTGAGTGGAGCCATTCAGGGCAAGGGGAGAGGTACGAGGTCAATTTCCTCTTCTTTGGTGGAACTGCAAGGCCTCTCCAGTTTTCCAAAGCTGCTGTTTCTTCAATGTCCATGTCTGTGTCAATTTTGGGCTCCTGAGAGGGGTTATCATCCACTTCCTGCCCCACAAAGACTTTGTGTGGATCCTGACGCGTTACTGTACCATCCTGTCTGGCAACCTCTGCTTCTTTTCGTATTTGTTTTGCAGAACAGATCCGCATGTTCCCTTTAATAAAACCAAGATGACGTGCAATGAATTTATCTATCCTTATAGGGAGATTTTCATGCTTGAACAGACCATGTTTAATGTTCTTGAACTCTGCTTCAACATTAGCTGAAGTTGCAGTGAGCTTTTCGCTCTGAAATAGGGGAACCATTACTCCAGTCCAGAGTGGTAGGTATCCTCCCAATCTAATTCGGTGTGGGACGAGCTCAGGTAGATGGTGCATATTGTCTCGATCACCATGAACTTCAGCATGGCACCTGCTCCCCTCACAAATATCTGCCACCCACTGCCTTAAGTCAGTGTTTATTTCTGTGCATGGATCCAATCTAAGGTCTTCTTCTGCCTTGTCATCAGAAACAGACATAATCTCATCTGCAATTTTTCTTTCCAGATTTGGTTTGGACACTTCTGACATAATGGGGTTTCCAAAACTGTCACAGCCTTCTGTCTCACTTAATGCCACAATAGCAATGCTGCGTATTAGGACCTTTGCTTCTTCCAAGGATTGGGACTTGACAAGTTGTGCCATTGATCGTACGTAGAAATCCCTCACCCGGCTTTTTTCTCAAACAGTCCCACTGGCAAATCATTTTGATGAAGTGCGTCACATCCACTCTGATGAAACATGGTGGTAGTTTGTAGGATTTTTTCCGAAGCAAGACACCAAAGCATTCATTAATGTAGCTCTTCAAATCTGAATGATGCGTTAAAGCCTTAACTAAAGCACCAAGTAAAGCTAAGGAGAAATCACAGATGGCCTCCTTTGGGATTGCTGCTCCAGCACGAATCCATTCCGATAATCATCTTGTGATTGCCTGGTCATCATGTCTCTCTGACCACATTTGCACCACTGGGACGTGAGAGTTTTTGCTTCCTGTTAACACACCTTGATACAGGAAGATATTTCCAGACAAACCATTAGGCCTGAGAAGCTTTTTTACAACTGAGCCAGTCACATCAAAGGCGACTATGGGGTGCTGTTCAGTCTTGTACATCAGCATTTGAGTTTGACTCCAGTAGTGACAGAAGAACTTGTCTAATCCAATGTCCCAAATGCTTCCACTGTGAGGGGAACTGTATTGAGTGGAGAGACAGTATTGGGTTTTTATGAGCAACTTCTAGTTGATTTTGTTTGTGTTTGGCTTTGCGCAGAGTTGTCAAATTTGGTAGATGGCTTGGCTCTGGATCACCAAAGTCCATCAGCTTTGCTGCCTCTGATGCTCTCCACACATGGGGCTGCAGTCTGCCTTCACAAAGTGCTTTTGTTACTTGTGCCCTCAGACTTCTGGACATGGCTCTCTTAGAAAAGCCAGTGTGCATAGATTCATCCGTGTTTGCCATTACACACTTCAGCACCATTGGGCAGTGATTTTCAGGTTCCTTTTCACATGTAATGTACAGCTGGCCACTACACTCTTTGCAAAAGCCTCTGATTTTAATAAAACAAGATACAGTTCTGGGGTACACCTTGGTTCGTTTAAAAGTAATGGTGCATGTACTTTTAACCTCTTTCCAGATTCCCTGGTTTACAACATGAGTCCATGTACCTGGCTTCAAAATTGTGTATTCCCTTTTCTTGAAAGTATTCTATTTATATGTGACTTTATGTGGAATCACATGTATCCACTGTTCAAATGGGAGCTCCACAGTCTTGCAGTCTTTGTTTTGAAAAGGAGAGCTGCTTTGTTCAAAATCATTATCATTGTCACTGCTGTCTGTGTCAGTCAGTCTCTCTTCATCACTGTAATCCAGAGCAGCCCATACATTGTGTCTGTTTAATTTAACAAAAGTGTAAAGAGCTTTTGGTGTCATCTTTTCACCAAGTTGTTTGCATAGATTTTGCCATATGTCATCACTTGGAGTTGAAACTTTTCCATTTTTTATGACTGCTTCTTTAGAAGCACGAAGGACTTCAAATACTGCAATTTTGTCCACCACTGATTTCTTTGGCATCTGTCAAGCAAAAATTAAAAATGTGATATATTACTGCTATAATTTGGTTATAACTTTAATTCTACATCTTTAAGTGGACATAAAATTACTTACTTTGATACACTGTTTTGACGTAGTGAATTGAAGTGTTGATGATTGCTGTTGCTCATGGAATATAGCTTAAAAATGAAAATAAGATAGCACATTTGTTGTTTTCTTCAACTCTTGTTTTTTTCTCTCAGAAGAAGAATGTGTATGATAGCGCCCCCTGGTGATCACAAACCAAACACAGGTCGCTATGTTTGTTTTTTTGGCCAGTTGTACCAGTTTATCCTTAACAAGATCTAGTTCAAAATTCATTTGATTGGTATAAAAATGAATGTAGTCAATGTTCATAGCTCATCATCAAAATACTTGTAGATAAATCCAGGCTCTGTTGAGATAAACCTGTGTCTGTGTCAATCCCACACGTGTTTAATAGCCCACTCATTTAATAGCCCTTTGTGACCGTGGCTACAGAAGTTTGACAATTGCAAAAAATATAGTTTGGCCCTTTCAGGTAACATTGACAGTTACCTAAGATTCACAGTTCTGCAGGCTGTTTGGAGCCTTTGAGTTCAGATTTGCTGAATCACTGAAGTGCACTCCTGTGTATGTTAGTTTTATACAACTTGCTCATGACAGCCCATATACAAATGACAGCACTTTTGTTAATATTAGCATTTGACTTAAAAGCTACAGTTCACATATTATTAGGTCAATGTTTTAACAACCATTAGCATTTTAGCATATACCCTGCTGGTAGCACACTAGATGGAGTAAGGTAATGTTAAGAAACATGGTAGTCAGTAATCCACAACCAGCTTATTGGCTCAAAACACCTTATCTAATTATAAACTGATACGCACCTACTGGCATGCCCCTTTAAATTTCTTCATAAATGTTATTTAATGTTATTATTACGGCAGCATGGTGGTTAGCACTGTTGCCGCACAGCAAGAAGGTCCTGAGTTCAATTCCACCATCACGCCAGGGTCTTTCTGTGTGGAGTTTACATGTTCTCCCTGTGTTTGCGTGGGTTCTCTCCGGGTTCTCTCCAAAGACATGCAGCTTGTGGTGATAGGTTAATTGGTTAATCCGAATTGCCCATAGGTGTGAATGTGAGTGTGAATGGTTGTCTGTCCCTGTGTGTTGGCCCTGTGACAGACTGGCAACCTGTCCAGGATGTACCCCGCCTCTCGCCCTATGACAGCTGGGGTAGATTCCAGCACCCCCTGCGACCCTTAAAAGGATAAGCGAAAGCAAATGGATGGATGGAATTTTATTAATATCTTTAAAATAATAGCGCCACAAACCAAATTTTTTGCAGCACAAACCAGCACAAACATAGCACAAACCTGTGACATCAACATTTGTTTGATTTGGGTGATGTGGGGGGCTGGTTGACCTTTTGACGTTTGCATTTTCATTAATATCTTTAAAACAGAGGCAGCACAAACGACAATTTTAGTAGCACAAACGTTTGACACCAGTTTTGTTCGATTTCATTAATGTGGGGGGGCTGGTTGACCTCTGATGACCTCTAGAAATTTTGATTAATATCTTTAAAATGAAAGCGGCACAAACGAAAATTTTTGCAGCACAAACCAGCACAAACGTTTAACATCAATTTTGTTTGATTTGGGTGATGTGGGGGGCTGGTTGACCTTTTGACCTTTACATTTTCATTAATATCTTTAAAACAGAAGCAGCACAAACGACAATTTTAGCAGCACAAGCCAGCACAAACGTAGCACGTTGATTGACACCAGTTTTGTTTGATTTGAAGAAGGTGGGGGGGCCAACTTCACTCACGTCACTTTCAGCCTTCTGTGGATTTTCTTCAGTAAAAGCTGAAGTCAAATTGACAATATGTCAGCACACAAGCTCACACATGACTGCTTCATCAACATGGAGCTCTGAGTGTTTATTAAAGGATCATTGTGTCTCAAGCTTAAACGTGCTGCTGTTGTTTAGCACGACATCCGCTGGTTTCCTGTTTCTGGCGCAAAGTGGGCGATAAACAAACAAGAGAGAAAAGCTGATCAGCTGATCATTGATCAGTTTCATGATTGAAGTAGCAACAGGAGAGAGAGGGGAGAAGAGGCAGCTGCAGCGTAACGACAGAATAACTCCAGCTTTGTGTCTTTTTTTCATTGTAGCTAAAGTCTGGGACAAACTGCGTCTCTTCTCAGCTCAATACAAAACGCGTAATATTTTCTCTGAATTAGGGACCATTCCGTTTTTTAAGGAGCCGTTGGCAACTCTACTAACCTTATGAAATAAATAAAGTTCACTATCAGTAACATCAAAGCACCCACCCAGCTGTATAGAAACTTTGTCATGCTAGCTAGTAATAGTACGAATTATTGTACCTGACTCAGCACAACAAAAATAAACTGCACCTAAACTTGGTTTATATGTGACCCAGACAGACTGCAGGTCATAACTTCTTACCTGAAATTCAGTTCACCTGACACTCGGACTGGCGGCTGCCTCGGGTCTCTCCTCCTCCTGCCTCCCCTTTCCCTCATCCACCTGCTGGCCTCTGTGGAAGCTCCGCCATAGCCACCACCAAACAACTGAGTTATTTTTACACATCGGCCAGCATCTAGCCAATCCACCACCTCTCATTGTTCATGCCGTTACAAAAAAAAAAAAAAGTCATCAGGCCACCGGGCTGCCCGATGGCCAGTCCAACTATGTTAACTTGTTAATCTTTCGCCGAAAAATTGTTTTCTGCAGTGCTGTCTTTCGTGCTTGGCTCTTCTACCTTTGCTAACATGATGCTCATAGTGCAGAAGCCGATGCTGCATTCACTTACAATCGGATATCTGAACTTCACTGTGAAAACATAATTGTACATTTGATATTTCATTGAATTTTATTGTTTTAGCTTCGGGGTGGCCCCCCCAGGCCACCCCGCTGGACACGCTACTGGAGCACACATGGGCTGTATCCCAATTCAGGGTGTGCAGCCTTTGAGGATCGTTGAGGCTGCGTACTTTGAGGCTGCAGACCCTGAATTGGGATACAGCCTATGACAGCGTCCTTAAGTACACCAGTGTTTGAGCTAGCAAAGCAGCGTGGCTGATGAGGAGTGAAGCCAACGTGTACAACCATTGGAGATGTGAGCAGGAGAGACGGAACAATTGACGGAAAAAGTGTGGACTTTATAGCAGTTTTTAAATTGAGTTGATAGGCCACGTAAAACCAGAGTTATGATAAAAATATTTGCAATGTTTGGTTTTCTTGTGTAGTTAGTGTGTAGTGTAGTCAATAGTTTTGTTGTCTGTCAGAACAATGAGGCGACTGCTGAATGTTACAGGTGTTACAGCAGTGATACATCTGCTGTTGTCAGGCCTGCAGGTATCAGACTGTTGTTCTCCTTCATCTCATAGTGGACAGAAATTATTTTTTGGAGTGGCACAAATAATTTGTGTGGCATCAGATTTGATGCAGAATAGGTTCTGTAAATAGTTTATTAAAAAAAAAGATGCATTGGCTGCATTTTAAGAAGATAAACAGCTGCAAAAACCTTTGTTTGCCAAACTGAGTTACTTTTTTGAAGAAGTAACTATATAATTAATTGCCCAACATTGGTCATTATACACTGTATTTTGCAGACAGAGAGTTACAGACTCTGCCAGACCACAGACTCATAATACAAGTCAGAGCTTTATAAAAAATAAAGAAAGTTGTGTTTTCAAAATTGGAGTTCAAGTTATTTTTACTTCCAATAGTGTTAACATGCTACACAGGTCAATGACTAGATTTTTTTTACATTTTCATTGTAAGTGGGCTAAAGCAGTTAATTAAAAGTAGTCTAACATAAATGTAAATGTAAATTTGATTATTTTAATAAACATGTAACTTGGATGGATTCAGTGCTGGCGTGACCACAGTGCACACGTCTGATGTCGCTCACAGTGGTCCAAGGGATCGCTATGGGAGTTTGGGTGTTCGCTCAGACACATGAAACATTAGAGGGAACATTGGTTTCAACCACATGAAATATTGTTTGTATGGATGTTCGAGTCAAAAAGATTGCTGTCATTCAAGTGACAAAGGTCCTTAAAAGTCCCAGAGAACCATTCCTTATAGCCAGTTTATATTGAAAATTAACTGAACATGCAACATGCTACTGGATTGTCGGGGCGGGGGGCGGCCATGCAGCCAGAGACAGAATACACAAGTTCCACCTGAATCTAGCAGAAAATACTGAGATTATTTAATATATTATAACGAATGACAGTTAATCTCTATTTTAGAAAGATAAATTAATGGGCAAGTTACATATTTTTGCCCCCAACATGCAAACGTTGGATTTGGTCATCAATCCTTTAGTTTGCCCGTGCTCACACACATTCACAGGAGCTGTGGAATATGCAGTCGTCACGTTGACTGGAGAGGTTTGCTGGGTCGGCACAAAGTCATATTTCTTTGGAAAAGTGTTGTTTTTTTTTTTTTAAAGCAACCCAAAACTATTTTCTCTGAGTCAGCAAAAAAGAAATTCACAATAAGAAAAATGGGTGCAATTTTTTCCGGTGATATTAAAATATGATTTTTTATGACACGCGTATAAATCAAAGGCGATAAACAATACACCTAGGACAGGAGGGTAAAAGGCATTTTTTATTTCTTGGCAGCTTTAAATTTGTTGAGAGTAATGACATGTCTGCATTATTGATGTGGCAGTTGTTACTATCCGGGGATCTGCTTGATCGCAGCTCAGACCTTCTGCATGCACAGTTTCTGCGTTTCTGAGTGTTTATTTAACCAAATCACACAGAGTACTTCAGGAGGCTGGGTGAAGATTCTCTATGTTTTTGTGTTTCATTAAAGCAGTTACAGGAGCGAAAGGAAAGGGAGGGGATGGGAAGACAAGGCCATGAAAGATTTGACCTTTACTGATGAGTGTAATTTGTTTGTATGGGAAAATGAAGAAAGGAAAGTCTCAATGTGCAAAATTTCTATTTACAGCACTGAAAGGAAGAAGTAATTTATTAAGGAAATAAGGGTTAATGACGATAAAACATTAATACTCCAAGTTACCTGTCACTTACTGCCACTCTTCTTTTTTCATAGAGCAGGAGCTTGCCTGAAGTGGTGTACCTCAAGTGTTCTTCTCCAAAGAGACACAGTATTTCTAGATATGCATTAATTTGCAACCGTCTTACATAATGAGGGATGAGGAGGATTAATTTTAAAATGCACCTTCAAACCAAGTTACATTTGATTCCAAATGTTTCTCTTGTGTTATGTAAAAAAGAGCAAATTTCTGTGATCACCCTGCAATCGTATGCAGCTATTACACGACTCTCCACAGCAAGCAACCGATTTACTACTGTGCAAAAAATAAAATGTAAGCACTTTGAGTGTTTCAGATTTCTATCCATCATCAAATACCTGTCAGACACCACTGCAGCTCTGCAGCAACAACTCTAAACATGCAGCGATATTTATTTTATTTATTAATTTAACAACAAAGAGTCCTGGAACATCTGGTATGACACCTGTAAAACACTGATCTTTACATCATAGAGTCGGTGTGGGATTACGTGAAGAAACAGAAAACACTGAGACAGCCTAAATCAACCAAAGAATGATGCTACCTGCCAACCACCTTGAAAAACTATGCAAGTGAGGGGGCTACAAGAGCTCACACTACATATTGATTTGACAGGTTTTATGTTTCTGTTGCCTTTGTTGTACTTTATACAAAGTTAACTGCTAAATAAAACTATTCATTGGTTTATCTTTAAAATGGTCCTCACTTTGCTTTTAGTGCCTACATTTCAGAGTTAATGCCATAGATGCAAACAATGCCCTTACATAAACTGAATAATGAATTTAACTTTATCTATAGTATAAGTACTTTTCCTTTTTTATACTCTTTCCTGTTCTTTCTGCCTGCTTCATAATTAATATGATTTTAGTGGGTATGCAGAGTTCTGCACTGAACTCACTGGACAGTTCAAGTTTATGTGTTGTGGTGGTTCTTGCAATTATGTTGTGTTTAGGTTTTGTTTCAGGGAATGTGTTTTGTGGTTTCCAAGTTTTTGTAGCTGAGCGGATTTAGCCAAGCAGAAAAATCTGGGGTTGAAAACTGAACTCATTGGACAAGTAACAAGACCTGCAGTTCCTCTAGGTCAGCGGTCCCCAATCCCCGGGCCACAGCCCGGTACTGGGCCATGAGATTTGAGGCTTGGGTGTGAAATTTATGGTTTTGGGGGTTTTTATTGTTTTTTATGGAAAAATGTGTATTTATCAACTGGTCGGCACGGGTTCCTGGAGGTTGTTGGCTCTCACTGGGCGTAACTGGTTGCAAAGAAGGTGCTGCACCAAAACTTGATCTGATTACTTTGGCTGCTAGCAGGCTGCCTCCAGAGGCCACTTCTCATAATGGTAAATGGACTGGTTCTTATATAGCGCTTTTCTACTCATCTGAGCACTCAAAGCGCTTTACACAACTTGTGCATTCACCCATTCAGACCCATTCGCACAAGCACATCTTTCTAAGTGCTTTCTAGATAACATTCACACACATTCATACTCCGATGGATGCATCGGAGAGCAATTTGGGGTTAGTATCTTGCCCAAGGATATTTGGCATGCAGACTAGGGGAAGCCAGGAATCGAACCACCAACCTTCCAATCAGTAGATGACCTGCTCTACCACCTGAGCTACAGCCACCCCAAATGAGACCCTTGACTCGCTAACTACTAGCCGAGTGGTTGTACAAGAAACTGGTTGAACAAGAAATGGAGAAAATTCACCTTCAAAGTGAAAGTTGGGTTTCAGACCTGCAGCCAACCATTTTCAAAAGATATACCTTTTACTCTGAGGGCAAAGTCTACTTTTTCAACTTTGTGTTGGACTTTTTCACAGTTTCTCTACAGCTCTGAGAGTAGCTGGACACTGTTTGTAGACAGGCCTGTCTCTTCCACAAGTTAATGTCACATGTCTGCAAAACTGTATGGATAAAAAAAACATCTCTCATTGGTTTGTAGGTCACATTTTCACACTTAGTGTTTTGGGTGGATAGCAATGAGTTAGGTTGATTTTAGTGAGCAAACAATGTTTCACATTCTACATGGTTTATAGTTTTCTCTTGTTTATAAACTCAAGCCTTATTATGGTCTCATTTACAAATGTAATATTCTCTTTTCACGAGGTTGGATGATAAAAAGTATCTCTGAGAATTAAAACTTGGCACATAACCTGTAAACAGGCTACAGCCTTACAAATAACCACCAGATTCAGTCAAGTTAATACAAAACACTGCACTATATGTTAACACAAAACTGTACACACATGTCCACATAATTTTCTCTTTCACAGCCGTTGTCACATGTTTGGCAACACTAGGAGACCAAACACGGGAATCAGCCTGAAATCATCAGCAGCTGTGTTCTTAGAGGGGTTTAAATCACAAGCACTGCCCATTATTTTTCTGAAGGTGCCAACTTTAAGCTAAAGTGAGCTGAAAAAGACACAAAACTTTTAGTTTCTCTTTTTTGGCAGGTTTAATGGGGGTATAAAATTAAATAAGGGCATGTGGGAACGAGGGAGTGACAGAGAAATGAAAGTGACAGCAGTCTTTGAGGAAGCAGAGGACCAGTACAGAAAGTGAATTTTTTAGTGGGAGAATGAAGACTGTGGAAAGAAATCAGATCCTTCCTGGTCTTTAACACAAGCTCTTCTTTCTTCTTGCCTTTTCGAGTGTCGATAGCCGTTAGCACAGGATCATCAGAACTGGGAGGAACTTCAAAAGAAAACTTGGTCATTGAACTTTGAGTCACAACCCATCTGTTGCTCAATACAAAGCAGACTCGCTGCAAATTTACCTTTAGAAATCCTCTCAGGGCATAATTTAGAAATCATAAAAAACACGCCATTTAGTAAGACTTTATTTGTAATTTTTGTTTTCTATAAACAATTTTTTAACCCCATGTTTGTGATTATGTAGATGCTCAGCTGCTTCATGCTGCACACATCACCAGCGTCATTGATCCACTCTAACAATATCCTTTAAAAGACGCCAAGATGACTCTCATTTGTGCTTTATGCTCTGAAATGACTGAAATGAAAATGGCTCAGCAACAAATAAAATCCAGTCTTTTCTTGTTACAGTATGGCTGGGTAAAAGTGGAGAGAAGCCTCTGTCCAACTTAGCGTTCATGTTTTATTTAAAGAAATAAACCATTTTCTGGAGCAGGAATGCATGGAGTTTGTATATATTCTCCTTGTCCTTGTGTGTGGATGCTCAATACTATGTTCAGAAGCGGATCTAGAGAAATGTTCATAGGGTGGCACTGAAATCAAATCGGGTGGCAAAATCAAAGCCATGTTTTTACACATGCTGGTGTTGCATCCTGTAATATGCATTATATATTGTAAGAATAAACAAATGCAGTAAGTCTACACATGTTTCATATAAATATAGTCTATAACTGTATTTTCTATAGCCCAGATAATTAAACATTTTAGTCACATTCACTACTGCCCTCATTGTTATGATACACAAAACAAAACAACGGCTACACTACACACTGACTGCACAAGACAACGCAACACATTAACTACACTCTCCAAAAATGTTAAATGTCACAAATCTATCACATCTCAAAACTTGCTGACTATAGCACTCACTTTATCTCTTTTTGCCGCAGTCACTCCCAAAACCTTTCTCTCTTCCTAAATAACCAAATCCCATGTGTTGCCAAATCCTTTTTTATTTTATTGGATGCAGTAGGAAAGTGGTGGAATTTTTTTTCCTTTTCTTTTTTTTGCGTTGTGCTTAGAAAACACAGTTTTTACTGTTTCATCCCACAGTAACCGTGATGATAGTATTCAGAAATTAGTATAAATAGTATTCAGATAGTATTCCATTTCTAGACTGTCACAATCAACCACCTGTGTTGAAATTTAAAAATGGCGATGGTGTTGACTTAAAATGTGCACTATCATAAACATTGGTTGCTATGGACAACAAGAAATACAACTGGTCTGAGCTATGGGCGGAACCATTTGTTAGTGGTGGTGTGTGTGTGTGTGTGTGTGGGGGGGGTGTAACACTATGTAATATATTCAGTTT
The DNA here is from genome assembly GCF_963576455.1 of Neolamprologus multifasciatus. NCBI lineage: Eukaryota > Metazoa > Chordata > Actinopteri > Cichliformes > Cichlidae > Neolamprologus > Neolamprologus multifasciatus. The sequence goes on along the minus strand of NC_140456.1, from coordinate 36,656,873 downwards.
TACAATTTATATTCATTGTTAATTGTAGCGAGGCTCAAAGTGTAAATGCTAGCTTATTTTAATAAACGGGGCGATAAATGGGGCGATCGTGGCTCAAGAGTTGGGAGTTCGCCTTGTAATCGGAAGGTTGCCGGTTCGAGCCCCGGCTCCGACAGTCTCAGTCGTTGTGTCCTTGGGCAAGACACTTCACCTGTTGCCTACTGGTGGTGGTCAGAGGGCCCGGTGGCGCCAGTGTCCGGCAGCCTCGCCTCTGTCAGTGCGCCCCAGGGTGGCTGTGGCTACAATGTAGCTTGCCATCACCAGTGTGTGAATGGGTGGATGACTGGATATGTAAAGCGCTTTGGGGTCCTTAGGGACTAGTAAAGCGCTATATAAATACAGGCCATTTACCAAACAACACTGCCAAATGCAAAACTAGGGTGGCACTAGGGGTGGCAAGAGATTATTTGCTATCAACAATGCCACCCCTGTAGATCAGCCACTGACTATGATTTTTATGTGGTATGAAAACAAATAAAAAGCTGTTTTTTTCCATCCTAGGTTCCCATTTCCCAGCATTTGTTTCTCAAGTTTTTCCACTTCTTTATTCATTCCTTCATGCCTATTCCATTTCAGCAATCTCTCTCTCCAGAAATTTGTTGATGATTGTTATTTTCTCACCGATATACTATTAGACTTAATCTTTTATTCAGTATGACCCAAAATGAGTGAACCCTTGAACTCAGCAGGAAAGTGTTTATGAACATCAGGAACAAACCAGTTTTTTCTCACAGACTTCTATAGGGCTCCATTTCATTGGCTAATGGCTAAAAATGATCACTAACAAACTAACATGTGTGACATAAATTTGGCTAACATCTAACCTAACTTGATAATATATTTATTATATTGTATAAATTAATAAAGAAAATTTTTATAATAATGCAGGAACAACATATATACGGAGATATCAGATAAACTCTTCTATAGGACTGGAAGTTGTTTTGCAACCACAGCTATCGCCATCTGGTGGCCTTCAGATAGAATGCAGGTTTTTAGGTATTTTGCACTGATTTCATTTTTCCAATCCAGAAGCTACATCCATTTGTTTTATACTGTCTGTAGATGATATACAAAATACTAGTACATCTACAGCTTCACCTGAGATTTCGGGAAAACGACTAAATTCGAAGATCAGCCTTCTCCCCATGAAGATAAATCTGTCTATTGAACCTTGACCCTTGAAAAATAGCCCTTCTAAAACCAAACCTTTTGTGTGATGTGTCTTGAAGACATTTTTCAGGAAGTTCTGGATTTTTTGGCCGTGTGATTGATGCTGCTTCAGTGACAGATACACTGACATGCATTGAATTTGAAGGCAATTTCCTTGTGTCTTGATTGAATCAAGAGATAGATGTCCTGGTGGCTCAGTCGTGGATAAGATGTGTTCAGCCAATAGATCCTCTGTCAGATGTCATCTCCTTCACCCCAGTCCTAAACTTGTCTTGGGCGCACATGATCTGTGAGCAGAATGCTTCGCCTCATTGCTCCAGGATAAAGGGAGTGTGTGAGTCTGTGAATGATGGAGTCCGTACACTCCAATCTCTGGCATTAGTCCACTGTTGCGATGTTGTTGATGAAAAGCCTGTCAGACGGCAACGCGTCCACACAAATCTTGGCTGTAGTCCACATCTCCACATCTCCACACCACAAATCTAAAGCACGCCTCAGCTACTCATCCCCCACTAAACACTTAGCAGAGAAATGAGCCCAGCGTTGCGATCAGTAGAGCAGATAAGAGTGCACCAGTCTACACTGGGACAGTGACTTTAAAAAAAAAATTGCACATCTATGCAGCCAAAGTAATTTGAAATGCATAAGATGGGGCTGCAGGGTGCCCGTGTCCAATCAGCAGTACCCCACCTGCTTCACAAATCATTACACCAGTGAGGTGGTTTTGTGATGTTGCTGTAGCTTTGTTAAATTTACTCTCTGGGCTTTTGAGGTCACTGAAAAATCTGGGTTTTTGAAAGGTTAGCTGTTGTAGTTGTCTCTAAAATGCTTTACACAGCCAATACACCCAGAGAACTGCCTGAACCCTGAAATAATTGGCAGAAAATTAAATTTTTTGAAAATTGAGTGTTTATTGAACCTGCTGACAATTAAAAAGAAAAGAATTTGTATGTATGTGTTTCAATTTGCATCTATAATTAGTAATTTAGAGCAAAATACTTAACAAAGATGAATAACAGGGGCAGAATATTATTATTTAGTCGATTGATACCTGATGGCTTTAGACAGTGTTGCTGTCTAAAGCCATCAGTTAGATGCCTGACTGACAACTGTATAAAACAAAAACAACACACGAAGCACAGAGCGCATCGTCGTAAATTCCCCCTAATTTTGGTATGATCCGAGCTCAGGCACTAGGTGACTGAGCACAGCACCCATGTGAGCGAGGGGGGAGAAGCTGCTGCCTGCGAGTTTGCTGCAGACAGAGGAGAGCTTAACCTCTTAAGCCCCAAGCCTACCTGATCTCCTGCCTTTTGCCCCCGTATCAGGGGGCGTTGGGGCTTAAGAGGTTAAGTTTGACTAGGTACCAAAGCAAATCATTCGTACTGTACAAATAATGTAAATATGACGGTGTATCACAAAAGATTGATATCAAACTGATCACTTGGTTGCGTTACTTGCTCTTCGAGTGAATCAACAAATAGAGCATCCGTCTGTCCTCTCAGTAAGTGAGTGAGACAGTAGACAGCGGTGAGGAGGGCTGTGCAAAAGCAAAAACACATAAATGTGCCTGACACCCGTAAATGAAGCAGCATCTGGCTTTTTTTTGTCTCGGTCTCGTCTCAACTTGGTCTCGGATTAGGCGGTCCTGACTACAAGTCTACTTAAAAGTGTAAAACTGCAATAAATTAAAGTCTATTAAATTTAAAACCATACATATACTTCTTGGGTGATAAATGACCCCACAAAACTTACTATTTTGCTTTCCACATCAGTGGGTCAGTTCCTATAAAAACTTTTAAAAGGTGTAGGAGAAGCATCTCTTCCTTTGTGTGATGTGAATCTCCTGTTTCACCACAAAGAGCTGCTATTTTGGATTGAGGTCCGGGGACTGTGGACCCCATTTGAGTAACGTTCAAAAAAATCTAACAAACACGCAAACAAACAAACAAACAGGTTGAGATGTTTTGATCTTTGTGAGATGAGCTGTTTTCCTGCTAGAAGCAGCCATCTGAAGATGGATATACTGTGCTCATATAAGTTTGGATGTGGTCTGCAACAATACTCCATGTTGTATCCCTTACACCATTACATTGCCACCACTGGGATGAACTGTTAATACGAGGCAGGACGGATCCATACTTTCATGCTCTTTATATCAAATATTGACTCAACCATCTGAAGCTTCCAGCCGAAATTTAGATTCCGCAGACCAGAAAAGTTTTACCAATCTTATGTCTTATGAAGTGTAGCCTCAGTATCCTGGTCTTAGCTGATAGAAGCGACACCCAGTGTGGTCTTCTGCTGGAGCTTATCTCCTTCAAGGTTTAATGTACTCTCTTTTTTTGTGTGGTTGGCTGACTGGTTAAGAAGCAATTGAAGAGGTATACCTACTCAAAGCCACACTAATGGCAATGCCTTTAATACGTTGACCCAGTCGTGAATGTCTTAAAAACTGTTGGATGGATTGCTTTAAATTTAGCTTGGATGTTTATGATACCCAGAGGAAATCTATGAAGTAGATAATCTGCATGAAATTTCCCCTTTGTGACATTTGTGGTTTTTATTTTGCCAACAGTTAAGACTTCCATTAAATTTCCTGCCCACACTTCAGTTTGTAATTTGTAGTTTACAAAATGCCAATAAGCTGCAAATAATAATTTTCAGCTTATCACAAAAAACAAAATGTTAGAAATAAAAGAAAAAGTTTAGCGAAAAAGGGAAACCAGTCAAAACTGAAAGATAAATCACAAAAATGAGGTCAGATTGAGTGGGAGTAAGAAATAACAGACATAGCTGTTGGACTAATTTGCTGTGGCTTGTTAAAAGGAAATAAATCTAGAAATGACCAAATGAGCTCTTTGTGCTCGGCTCTGCTCATGACCAGGCATCAAAGTGGAAAACTTTAGCCACAACATTTTTTATGGGAACAAAGCTTTGTTTTTAAAGATTCTCATCTGAAGTCTTCCTCAAGGGTATCCTGCATATGACCTCCTCATGTCATGCCAAACATCGCTGCCTGAAAATGGCAAATTGGGCCACGTTTCTCTTGTTTTTGTCAGCAGGTGACACTGACTATCACTTGTCACCTGCTATCACTGATGGCTGCCTTCAACACGACTAAAATCTAAGGATAAAACAACGACCCGTGTAAAACGCGTTTTTATGAAGCGGCACACTAAAGCTTGTTGGTTGGCTATTTTAAGAGAAATTGCTGCAGCTGTGGTGATTCATGCCAGTGTTTTCTCCCGTGACTTTGCATTTTTTTGTATTGTTGCTGATGTTTGAGGCAGCTGGGCTGGGTTGCTATTGCTGGAGATGTGGAGGTCAGACACAGAATTAGCCGCAGGGGCAAAAGAACAGCTGGGTGAAACGGGATACTGCCTGCAGCTGTAGACGGGCCTTGCACCCCTCTATCTTAGCATGTGAATGCACATGTGTTCATGTCAAATTTAATGCATGAATATTTGACTTCCTTTGTACATGGTTAGGCACAGGTTTAGTGCAATTTGCATATTCTGAGTCTTGTCACTTGCCAGTGACATCATTCTGCCATTGGGTGAGAGATGACAGCTGTTAGAGTAAACCTCTGCTACATATCAGATAATCTTAAAATCTCCCGATTTAGATAAGGGCAGAAAAGGAGAACCAGGATGAAAGGAAGATGGGGAAAAAAGAGAAAATCCGAAACACAGAGATATCCCAAGAGAGGGAAAAGGGTAGCAGAAAAACACACTTTACTTGCGATGTCTTGTAAAGGATTGTTACAAAATTTGTTTATTGACTGTGATTGCTCTTCACACGATCTTTTTGTAATTGTACAACCACACACACAGAGTTCTCTCAGTTGGGCCAAGGATCAGGCAAGTGTTCAGGAGCAATTGTGTGGAATGAAAGTCATCTATTTGTGCGCATCGATTAAACATTGTTCCCACGGGGGTCTTTCAATCCGCAGATTTAATTAAGAAGTTTCACAGGACTAACAGGCAGCAGGGGCCTGCAGCTGGGTGAGCGTGTGTCATGATCCTGGGTCTTTTGACCCAGCGTTTTAAGTTTGAGTTTATTTTGATGTTTATGGTCTACTTTTAAGTTCATTAAATTATCTAAGTTCATTTGTTTATTAGATTCCTCCTGTGTATCCAACCCCTGTTAAGTCTCCCTTGTCCGTTATGTGCTTCATGTCTGTGTTTCTTATGTTGTAATGTTTGCTTTTCATTATATTTCCCATTTTATTTTGAAAGAGGTCCTGTGTTCCTGTATTTTGTTTTACTCTTCCCCTGTGGCATTGTTATGTTCATGTTGTGTCTACTCTGCCTTTCTGTCCCATGTTTCAGGTCCCTATGTTCTGTCTCCCCAGTCTGTTAAGTTTACATGTCTTGAGTTCCGTCAGTGTGTTTCCTGTTTTACTTTCACAGTCTGTCCTATGTTAATGTTTCTAGTTTTGCTTCCCTTGTCTCGTCCTGCCTAATTACTCCCAGCTGTGCTCTCCTCCTGTGGCTCATTCCCCCTCGTTATCCCTCAGTGTATTTAAGCCCCATGTTTCTCTTTGTCAGTGTTGCGTCCTCCCTCATAGCTGTATGATTTTCCCTGTGGCTCCTTGTGCTTTAGTTTTCCCAGTTTAGTTTAGTTTTGTATTGTTTTTTGTGTCCCACTCCACGCCAGCAATAAAGCTGTTATTTTTGAGTTTACTTTTTGTCTCTGTGAGTTTGCGTTTGGGTCCTACTCTTGCCTGCACACAGCCGTATTGTGACAGAAGGACGCAACCAGACAATGGACCCAGCAACTCATAATCCCTCTGCTGAGCTCCGGGAGGACATGATCTATGCGGTGGAGATTCTATGCCAGGAGTGGTTTGCGCTGCCATTTGAAGAATACCAAGAGGAGTTAGCCATCCGTCTGCAGAGGATGGTTTCTGGACTTCCCTGGCTATTTAGCGCGCTAAACCCTCTCATCCAGGACTTCCTCGTTTCCACCGTACACGTCCGCCCGGATCTGCCTCTCCAGTATGAAGAGTCGGAGGAGGTTCAGCCCGGTCCGCTGGTGGATTTGCGGGCTGGCACGTCTCCTCCTCCTTCCCGGAGAAAACGGTGTTCACGCCGTCAGCAATCCCGAGCAGCGGAGCAGTTTTCTTCCATTCCTGGAGGGCTCGAGGAGCCCGTCCAGCCTCATGCTACGTCAGCTGGAGGGCCCGAGGAGCCCGTCCAGCACCATGCCACGTCAGCTGGAGGGCCCGAGGAGCCCGTCCAGCCTCATGCCACGTCATCTAGGGGTTCTGGTGAGCCTGTCCAGCCACCTTCTGCTTCTCCACCTGCAGCTTCAAAGCCGTCGCCTGCAGCGGCACCACCTGTGGCTTTCATGACCCAGCCTGCAGCGCGACCTCCTGGTCCACCACCTGCGGCTGCCACGCCTCAGCCTGAGGACGATGCCTCGCCTGGTCCTGCCACGCCAGGTCCTGCCACGCCAGCTGGAGGTTCAGCCGAGCCTGTCCAGCATCCTGCCACACCAGCTGGAGGTTCAGCCGAGCCCGTCCAGCATTCTGCAACATCTGCTGCAGCGCCACCACCTGTTCCACCACCTGCGACTTCAACGCCGTCGTCTGCAGCACCACCACCTACTCCACCACCTGCGACTTCAATGCCGTCGTCTGCAGCGCCACCACCTGCTCGATCGCCTGCAGCCGCCATGCTGCCGCCGGGTCTCATCTCGACCAAGCCCGAGGTCGGCGCCACGCCTGGTCCTGTCTCACCGGCCAAGCCACGTCCACTGCTCCCTGGTCCTGTCTCGCCGACCAAGCCACGTCCACCACTCCCTACATCTGCTGCCAAGCCACGTCCACATCCAGCATGGCTGTTTCCGGGGCCTGTCCAAACAGCCTGTCCACGGAGACCCACCAAACCACCTGAGGGGTCACTTCCACATCCACACTACTGTCGTGTACGCCCGGCAAGCCACCCAAGGGGTCTTATCTACGCCATCGACCACCAGCCAAGCCGCCCGACAGGTTTCGTCTATGCCCACGTCGCCGCCGGCCGCCAGCCAAGCCGCCCGACAGGTCTCGTCCACATCACCGCCGGCCACGAGCCAAGCCGCCCGAGTGTGGCCAGCCATGCCTGCTTCGCCACCACCGTTGGACTCATGGCCGACCCCCTGAACCATTGACCTATGGACTGTTGTGCCCTCGACCTCCGGGTCGGCCCCCTGAACTAATAAACTGTGGGCTGTTGTGCTGCTGGCCTCCAGGTCGGCCCCCGGATCTTTTTTTTGGATTCGTGATCAACCTCGACATGCCTGTTCTGCTTTAGACAGAAGTTCCGTTGTTTTTTTCTGGAGGCTTTGATTTGGACCGTTTCATGAGCTCCAGTGGAACTTTTTTGTTTTGGACTCTGGACTCGTTATGCGTTTCATGTCTGTGTTTCTTATGTTGTCATGTTTGCTTTTCATTATATTTCCCATTTTATTTTGAAAGAGGTCCTGTGTTCCTGTATTTTGTTTTACTCTTCCACTGTAGCGTTGTTATGTTCATGTTGTGTCTACTCTGCCTTTCTGTCCCATGTTTCAGGTCCCTGTGTTCTGTTCTCCCCAGTCTGTTAAGTTTACATGTCTTGAGTTCAGTCAGTGTTTCCTGTTTTTATAGCTGTGACCTAAAACGTCAGCTGCATCCTCTGGAAGCCGCATTTTAAGGCCGATTACGTCACAGCCAGGCGACGAAGGCTTGTCCATTTCGTCAACTCCTTCTAATGCTTCCGACAAATGCGTCCCTCATTTCCCCGAATTTGAAGGATGGGTCAAGTGTATCCTTCGTGGCCCACCATATCCCAGATTTCATAGTGCGGCCCAGCCAAATTTCAGGTGCCAACAATGGCGGCCGCTACTAAGTTTTAAAATTACTCTTATTAATCTTTCTGGGTCACAAAATAAACTTTTAACATATTTTCAGGCGAGAAAGTAGCTGTGTAAACTTCAAATATCTGCTTGGTTTATCAAGATATTGCATATTTCCAAAAGTGTGCCGACGTGTTCGGAGACGTCTGTTACCCACCTGCTCGATAGCAAGCCGTGGGGTTCAATGGTCACACAGCTGGCGAGCGCAGCGGACTCCCGGCTTCAGACCCCACTTTTTCCCTACTCAGGTTAAACATGATATATAAGTCACTCGGATAACTTAAATATGTAATTATTTTCCTGTTTTCGCTGTTTTATTTGTTCCGGAATAAATCGGTTTGGCTGAGATGAAAGTTATTAGATTATTAGATTAAATACAACTTTATTAATCCATCGGGTGGGTTCCCAGAATTCATAGCCTGGCCCAGCCAAACTCCAGTTTTCAGCAATGGCGGCAGTTATGGAGACGGTAGAAACGGCGGTCAAGGACAACTACATTTTTAAATGTAAGTTGTATTTGAAGTAGCGATACAAATGTTAAGATGTTTCTTAAAGTAGTTAACAAGGCAGTTCAATGGAAGTAATTTTTTACAGTCGTTAAACTTACAATTGTACAGTCCCGCTAGTTGTAAGTTTTCCGACCCCACGCTATCTTTCGCTACTCGGGTTAAACATGACATATATATATATAAGTCACTTAGATAACTTATAAATCTTAATGTTTGTTTGTTTTTTAACAATTTTATTTGTTCCTCTGTAAATCAGTTTGGCTGAGATTAAAGTTATAGTAGTTTTCACATAGCTGAATAAACGTCAAACAGAAAACCTATTAAACAGAAGTGTGAGATGGTTGATTGTTGAGGGAAATGGAGGAAAGAAGAGCACAGGAGACAAAAGATAGAATGGACAGACTATTTGGTTTGCTTGAGAAACTTGTTGAAAAAAAAGGATTGAATTTCTGTAAATTACAAATGTAAATGCTTCACCTTTATTTACATAGTTTCTTTAAAAAAAAGGAAAAAACAATGTACAACATAAATTTTTATCAACACAATTAATTGAAATGTCTGAAAAAAGGAACAATAGAAAAAACAACAAAAAACATGAATTCTTAAGAATTATTATTACAGTCAGGATTAACCTGAGTGTCCCAGTAAGCACAGGTACTTTTAACCAGGTCTGATCTTTGGCTGAGCAGGAAGTCTCGGGCAGTGCTGCTGAATGTACTGGACCAGGACCAGAGAGATGGAGGAGGTGCCACAAGCAAGACCTTGGTCTGTATTTCCAGCTAGTAAGTGGAGCATCATACAGGGTGATCTCCATAAGGTCTAGGGATGCTCGTTTCCACTGTCCACCGCATCATCTGCCACTTGGGTTTGCAGGGCTGATGTAACTGACGGCTGCCATGTCACTAAGATGTATTCAGAAAGATACAAACAATCCTGTTAATAAAGATCTAACAAGTAATCTCTAAAAAATGCTCTACTAACAGAATACTTGCCTGTTTAAAAATATTCATGTTCTTGGGGTAGCTCCTCCAGGGGAGATACCTCAACAGATAGCTGGTCCCGCCAGTGAGCACCACTGACTGCCTCCAAACCCATCTCCCCCTCATCTTGCACATCATCCTCAGGTGCATCCTCCGGGTCCATAGCGTCACCAGCACCGAGGCAGATGTTGTGTAGAACAGCACATGCTGTTATGACCTGAAACAGATGTTTTGTTTTGTTTTTTTTAAAAAAAGGTGTTTATAAATGTACATACACTAAAGTTCCCATTATATCATTATAATTATTTGAAAAAGAATGGCACTATATTGTAATGACTTACATGTGGTACAAAGGTGTGGTGCACCTCCAGTGCTTGAAGGAAGATGGCCTGGAACCTCGTCTTCATCATTCCAAAAGCACGCTCTATAATACAGCGTGCCCTGGAATGATGAAAGTTGAAGTGCTGGGCTCCCACACCTTGAACTGGCCTCTTGTACGGAGTGATGAGGGGAAGTGGATGCTGGAGACATGGGTACCCTCCATCTGCTAAGATGAAATGCCTTGGAGGAGGGTAAATGGCCTGCTGGTACAGTGGGCTATTGCGTAGCAACCTGGAGTCATGCACTGACCCAGGCCAACCCACATATGTATCGATGAAGCGGCCCTGATGGTCAGGGCCGCTGGGAGGCTTGATGCGGACATGGCAGCCGTCAATTGCACCAGCAGCCTTAAAAAAGGCTCTGTGTCTTGCCAGCCCTGCAAAGCCATGAGACATCTAGGTCTTTAGGAGTCCGAGGGAGATGGATAACCTGATGGCGAATAGCCACCACCTCCTCTGTGACCCTGTGGACGATGCGGTGAACAGTGGAGCGAGGAATAGCAAACACTCTGGAAACAACTCTGTAGGATGCTCCACTTGCCAGCCAGAAAAGAAACACAAGGACCTCAATAGTGGCACCTCAACCATGTGGCCGATCCTGGCCGATTCAGCAGCTCTTTCAGAGACTCCCTGCTCAGACGAAAATCAGGCCTAGTGTCCTCATTATTAAAAAACCTGTCCAGGACTGGGACACTCAGGTTAATCCTGCAGTACTGTGGTCTCGCCTGGTGAAGGAAAATAAGGAAAATATTTTATTCTTGTCATTATTATGAATGTTGCTCTTGTTATTTAAAAAAAAAAATCGTGACAAAACTTTATTTTGATTATCATACTTAAGTAAAATTCACTGGTTAACTGATAAAAGATAAAAGAGCAGATAAAATCACTTCTACATCGGAGTTTTATTTAGCTAGTAAACAGATTTCAAATAGACACATAAACGATGGGGGAAAAAAACTGAAAACATGTATTTTCACTGTACCTGAACTCGGTTATCTCTTAGTCGGAGATAAATCAGTCGTCTGCGACAGCTGATTTGTTGTAACTCTTCGATTAACAAAAATAAGAGAAAAATACAGAGAGTTTCAACGATTTTCACCGAGGGGGAGAAAGCGGTAAGGGCGGGAACAGCTGGTGACGTAAATCTGAAGGCTAGACCGTCCCATTTCACAGCCTTGCACTTCCGGCCTTCTCGGTCTTTGAAGGACCCGGCCCACATAGACCGCGACGGCCAAGTTCTCCGAAGGATGCAGCCGACGTTTTGGGACACAGCTAGTGTCACCTGTTGAGAGAAAAAGAATAGAAAACAAGCAAAAAAAAACCAAAAACAAAGCAATATACTAAACACAACACCATCACATTAATCTAGCTAAGTGTAAACAGCAGTAAATACTAAATATTGAATGTTGTTGTGCAGCACGCAGGACAGACAGAACACACTCAGTAACTTTAAACAGCTGCTGTTATCAAGTGAAAATAGCAAAGATTTCAGGGCTGAGCTCCAGTGTTTCTACATCCTAGTAACACCTCAGAGATCATTATCATTATCATCAGGACACATTTAGGTCAACATCATTTCACATTTCTGTGTCATCATCCATGTCTCATGTTCTGAGTCTTAAATAAAGTCAATCAGGATTATTTCTTGTGTCGAGTCTCATGAGAATTTTGTGATGTCAGCTGGCACAGATTCAAAGCAGAGCTCAGAAATCTGAAATATATTTGAGTCATAAATGGAGTTTAGAGAACGAGCTGCTGATGAAGCCAGCTGTGTACAGGAGTTCAAAGGTCAGAGCTTCTGTGGGTCTGAGGGCGGCCTCACACTGGAGAAGGATGAAGGAGTCTGACCTGAGCCATTGTTTGACATCAACACATCAGCACTGCTATCAGTGAGCTTAACGACAGCCGTTAGCATCGTTTCAGTGTTTCATCATTTAAAAACACTTCCTGTCACTGTGGTGGTTACAGTGACTCAGTGGGTTGGGAAACTCATCTGTAACCGGAAGGTTGCCTGCTCTCTCTGTCCTGGTCGTTGTGTCCTTGGGCAAGACACTTCACCTACCGCCTACTGGTGTTGGCCAGAGGGGCCGATGGCGCAATATGGCAGCCTCGCTTCTGTCAGTCTGTCCCAGGGCAGCTGTGGCTACAACTGTAGCTGCCATCACCAGTGGGTGAATGTGAGAGTGAATGAATAGTGGAATTTTAAGGCGCTTTGGTTGCCTAGAAAAGAAAATGCAATTCATTATTATTTATTACTATCATGCAGTTTGTATTTTGACCACCAGAGGGCGACAAATCAGCACAGACAGAGAGCTCCATTCAAATTTTGCTGCCATCAGTAATAATTCTTCAAATATAATCATCAGTGTTTGAGCAGTTATGATATCAGGGACAATCTAGACGTGTGACAATACTGAACATGTCACATGACACACCTTAAACATCATGTGATCCACTATCAGTGTTGCGACTTCCATCCACAAATAAAGCTGCTGCTGGCTGAGATGGTTTGAGCTGTGACTCGTCTCCAATAAGCCAAACCGAGCCCCACTTGTGTTTGTGTATTTATTTCAAAACAAAAACAACAAACTTTTCACTTTCAAACCAAGTAGCGCATCTATGAACTTATATCATTTGAGAACGGGACTGAAAGATAATGTGATTATTGTCTGAATATTGTGTAACGTGCAAAAACCCACTGACTCAACTTCTCCGTTGAGAACGCCAGCATCAGGTAAATAACATGTGACCACGCCCCCATGCAATCACCTGTGGTGCAGGAACAACACCTGCACCACCATAACAAATAAAACAAACATTCACTTTGGCTCTCACTCTCAGTCTGCACTTTCATTCATGACTTCAACAGTAGGGGTGGGTTTTTATAATCGATTTATCGATTAAAATCGATTCTGGCTTGGATTACGTAAAATCGATTCATTAAAATCCTGAATCGATTTTTTAATACAAATTTATTTTGCCCGAAATGCCAGAATCTCTGGTGAAATCTCACAAAATTTCAACAACCACCAAACAGCTAAAACAGTAAATGAGAGCAGGAACACGGATTCTGCACAAAGACTTAAACACACAGCGCAACCCGCAGATCAGAATCAGTTAGATGTCGAATTTCTCACGGTCGGGCTGAAAGCCGACAGCCCGCTGATTCTGATCTGTCGGCGGGTCAGCGCTTTGTGTTCACGCCCTTTATGCGCTGATTGTAAAGCTGTTAGTTTGATGTCTCTCCAAACAATATTGACCGAACCAGCAGCAAAAGAAGATCCAAACTACGCTTCACATAAACATCGTCATGTATTCACTCTTACTTTTACTGTTTTGCTTCTACCATGTGTTAGGGAACGGCTGTGTGCAGGCAGGAGAAGGACCCAAAGTGCAGACTCCAGAGACAGAAAGTAACTCAAAACAGTTTTAATTTTAAACTCAAATGTAACATAACTGAAAATAACAAAATAGACTTACACCAGAGGACTGAGAAAAAACACACAGCTAAATAAACGGTAGATCGCGACAATGACAAACTGAAACACAGGGCTTAAATACATAGAGGGAGCAATCAGGGAATGGACAACAGGAGGGAAACACAGCTGGGGCAAATCAGAACTGACGAGACAAGGAAGCGTAAACTGAACACACTGAGAAGAGACAGAAACCTTCAAAGTAAAACAGGAAACACAAAACACAGACTGAACAAAAGACACAGACTCACATGCAGGCACTACAACAGAGGGAACAGAGACGTGGAACCAGGGCAGACACAGACTGGACACGGGGATACAGCAGACAGGGGAGACAGCAACCAAGGATTACACAGAGACAAACCATAAGACATGACTCACAAAAACCCAAAGACTAGAAATTATAAATAATATAATAAACTCAAAAGCCCTGGGTCAACGACCCAGGCATCCTAACACCATGAGGCACAGCTCTCTCTCTCTCTCTCTCTCTCTCTCTCTCTCTCTGTCTGTATGGTTTTCTGCATTATTCGCTTGCTTGTTACGCACAAGTCTACCTTTGTTTACAGCGCTATCGGCCGACTTTTTTTTTCTTTCCGTTTTATATACTTCCGAAAAGAAAACCTAATTTCTGCCGTTCAATGCTGAACAAAATTACTTTTTAAACTTTTTAAAATTATGCAAAATGCAAAACGCTTAGCCGTGTCTCTAATAAAACCGCTGTAACTTCAGAGGTAATGTTCATATGTTGATTAATGGTTTTCTTTCGTTTTTGATGTACTGCAGAATATTTTTATAAAATCCCAGGCCAGGAAAAATCACCTTCATGTGTTTCTGTGTTTTATCTTCAGCTACTTTGACACAAAGGCATCTGCTGTGACGCTCACACCTTTGATAAAGTCTTGCGTGTGTCAGCTTCCTTTTTATAGATACAAAAATATGTAAATGTACTAATCTGAATTATAATATTTCTGACTGTCAAAATTTCCCATATTCAAATCGAAGTGAATCGAATCGAATCGAATTAAATCGAATCGTGGATCGAATCGATTCTGGACCTTGTGAATCGGAATTGAATCGATTCTAGAAATCAGTGACGATACCCAGCCCTATTCAACAGGTTGAAATGAGCTTTGAAGAAACATCAGTTTAGTGCTGAAATGTTCAAACCCTGCAGGAAGAACAACAACAAAGTGATGACGGATGTTTGTGCTTCAAACAGGAAAACCAGCAGAAATAAATCACACCCTGCCAGAGGTTTGGGAATTTCCGAGGTTTATTTGAACGCTGCACAGTGTTTCGATGCTCCCGAGTGTCCTCAAACGCCGCATTAGGCTCAAAGTTTACTTTCACTTCCTGAACTTTGTGGAGTGGAGCTTGTTGTTGGTGTGTGAAGAAACTGTAAGTTTGCTTTGTTTCCTCCTTTAACAGTTTGTCTTTAGGAACTTTACTGTTTGTTCAGCTCATGTTTGATTTCTTCACACAACAAACTGTGTGTGTTTGTATTTCCGGTCTCTCCATTAAAGTCAGTGTGTAATGTTTTCCTGGCTAACATCAGCTCTGTGCAGCTTAGTTCAGCACAAATCTGCCGCTCCATAGTTCACGGTAACGGACTCACAGCTGGACCAACGAGGCCGAGTGTGTCCGCCACTCTGAGCTACGTTCCTGTTTGTGTACTTGTAGTTTGTACTTTGTGAGTTCACTCAGAGCCCACAGAGGACGCAGCGTACATGATGACGTCACAGCTCAGCTGCAGTGTTTTTCTCACCTTTACCTCCTTCACTGTCACTATGATTAATATTTACACATGACACACCTGCAGAGCTCTGACGCTAAGCTAGTCAGACAGCATGCTAAAGCTAAGCTAACGCTAAGAGCTCTTAAAGACACGAGTTAAATTGAGCACTTTAGAACAGGAAGTGATGCTTCACTTTCAGCCTTCTGTGGATTTTCTTCAGTAAAAGCTGAAGTCAAACTGTCAACATGTCAGCACACAAGCTCACACATGACTGCTTCATCAACATGGAGCTCTGAGTGTTTATTAAAGGATCATTGTGTGAAAGAGGCTCTAACACAGCTGACTGCAGCCTTTAGCTGTGAGCACACAGTGTCTCACATTTACATTCACTTTACTGTCAAACACACTCAGTAACTTTAAACAGCTGCTGTTATCAAGTGAAAACAGCAAAGATTTCAGGGCTGAGCTCCAGTGTTTCTACATCCTAGTAACACCTCAGAGATCATTATCATTATCATCAGGACACATTTAGGTCAACATCATTTCACATTTCTGTGTCATCATCCATCAAATGTTGACACGTAGTGGGTTTGTCATTCTCTCAGCTGACACTGAGATGAAGCAGGAAAGAAGCAGCTGATATTTGGACAGCACACATGATGGAAAGGAGGATTTCAGTTGATGTGCACATGAATGATTTGTGTTTCCTCTGCAGGTGAGGGTAGAAAGTGTGTGTGAGCTGATGTGAATTGAGCAGCATGGATCAGTGTGAGGACAGAGAGGAGGGAGTCCCTCCCTCTAAAACCACTCTGTGTGGGGAACATGAGAGCCAGACCAAAGCTCAGAGGTGAGATGACCATCTCTAACTGTCCATGACTCTTCTCCATGTCACAGCTCAGCACTCACATCACTGCTCTATCATTATTCACAGGAAGAAACGAGGAAGAAAACGCAATCGTGAACCTGAACCTGGACCCAGCTCTGTGTCTTTAAAAAGTGACTGGTCTATTGATAAGCCTCCTGATTTTAAAGTCCAGCGTCTGTTTGTTGCAGAGAGGTGAGCTGTTACTAACATCAGGGCTCTAGAGTGCGACCAAATTTTTCAATGGTGCGACTAAAAAAAAATATCTTAGGTCGCACCGGTGCGACCAACTGTTTGAATAACAACAACAAAAAAAAGTCTCTGGTAAACAGATTCCACACAAAGATCCGTGCTGTGTTTGCGTCTTTTTTGCGCTGATTCTGTGCTGCAGGTTTTGTCTCTCTCTCCAACCAAAATTCACTGAACCAACGGCAAAAGAAAAGAAAGTGTACTTTATTGATCCCCGTGGGGAAATTCCTCTCTGCATTTAACCCATTCACTCAGTGAAGCAGTGGGCAGCCATTGGGCGCCCGGGGAGCAGTGTGTAGGGACGGTACCTCAGGGTAGCTGTTCAGGGGAATTGAACCCCCAACCTTCCGATCATGGGGCCACCACTCTACCTACTGAGCTATCCCTGCCCCAGATCCATGCTTCACGTTTGATAAATATTGTCATGAATTCCCTCTTACCTTTGCTGTTTTGCTTCCACCACGATAAAAATCACTCTTCATGCACATCTCTCTCTCTCTCTCTCTCTGTGTACAGTTTCCCGTCTCAAATCTGTTTTCTGCATTATTCATTTGCTTATTACCCACCAGTCTACCGTTGTTTACAGCGCTGTCGACTGCTGTTTTTTTTTCACTTAAATGACCTCGGACAAGAACGCCTAATTTCTGCTGTTCAATACTGAAGAAATGTAAACTTTTTAAAATAATGCAAAATTGCAGAATATTTTTAAGGTTATCTGCTATAAAAAGCCAGACCAGGAAAATCTCCTTCATGTTTTTCTGTGTTTTATTCTCAGTTACTTTCACACAAAGGCATCTGCTGTGATGTTCACAATTCTGATGAAGTCTCACTTGTATCAGTACTGATAAATGATCAGAATTATAATATTTCTGACTGTCTGAGGCTAAATTGAATCGAATCAAAACCTCGTGAATCAGAATTGAATGGATTATAGAAATCAGTGATGATACCCAGCCCTAGTGAGTAGCCTGAAAAGAAACTATTGATTATATTGAAAAGAACTATTTTTTAACTTTTTTGTTAAGTTAAGGCCTGATCCATCTGAAATTCATAGCCAGTGCTCTGACACGGTGCCATCAATCTTCAAATGCTGAAAAAGCAGCAGTGTATCCAGGAAACACATTATATGCTGCAATAAATGCACTGCCCAAGTGTCCCCTCTCCCCACTGCCTTTCAGCAGCAGGCAGCCGCAAACAAGTCGTCAGAGGAGCCGAGATGATGACTAAGTTTAACATTTTCTGCAATATTGACAAAGCACTTTAAGTACAGGATTGTTAGTTAATAATTTAGAAATAAATATTGTCTGTATGGACTGCAATTTTCTCCCCAAAAAACTGCACATGCAAAACTGCACATGCAAAACTGCACATGTAAAACTGCACATGCAAAACTGCACATGTAAAACTGCACATGCAAAACTGCACATGCAAAACTGCACATGCAAAACTGCACATGCAAAACTGCACATGTAAAACTGCGGTGTTAAGCGAAGTGGTTGAAAAATTTGGGTGCGCCTAACTTTTGTGCTGGTGCGCCTAAGAAAAAAAGTTAGGCAAACCTTGGCAAAAAGTTAGTCTAGAGCCCTGTAACATGAACTCTTTGATTTAACTGCTTGATGTTGTTGGATGTAAACTGCAGTGCAAACATGTCATTACCCCGATCCCACCTTTTTGGCTCCTACCTCAAAGCACACTGTGCGCTGTCGATCTTACATGCCGCACAATAATGTTTAATATGTAGTATTTACTGTTATATTCCCATAGATCATCGTGATGTTGTTTATTGTATTGCTCTCGTTTTCTTCTGCTTGTTTTCTTTTTTCTTTCTCAACAGGTGATCCAGGTGATCGATATATGTATTTTTTGTCTGCTTATTTGGTGGTTTTTGTTTTTTGCCCTTTATCCCCGTCCCTCTTCTCCTGTGTTTTTCTTTCCCCTCTTTCTTTCTCCCCTTTCTTTTCCCCAGTCAAGTCTGTCCTGTATTTAGCAAGTGAAAAAAATAAAAAATAAACAATAAAAGGTGAATCAAATAGACCAATACGGCAAGGCTGGGATGGTCCATTTGGTAAAGTAAATCTGTTGGGCATCTTTCTTCGCCTTTAAACAATAATTCTGATGGCAAAGGAGCCAAACGGGACAGGCAAAAAAAAAAAAAGATTGACAGACCACGTGACTTTCGCGCATTGCATTGTGGGTACAAGTGGCAACAAAATCAAAACACTGCATCAAGCGCTAGTATTTCCAGCACCGGTAGTCATTAATTCTGTGGTTTTAATCCCTACTTGCATTTTATTTGCCCCAAAAACAGTTCTGTGCAAAACGACGGAGACGGAGAACACGGCAGCTCCGTACAAAGACAGACATGACGAAAAGGCAAAAAAAAAAAAGTACGCGGAAAAAAATCAGAGTGAAAGGGTCAGACCCATACAAGCATACAGATTGGAGTAAGGACGTTAGCGTGCTGCCCAACTTTCATCACGCACATATTTATTATTAAGTGGTCCTAAGTGTGAGTGCACACTCACAGAATGTTTAGTAACTTCAGATCCCTGCAACAAGCCCAGGTCCAGTTTACTTTGGTGATTTGGACTATTCCATTTCACAGCTGTTGTTACATTTTTTTTCTTTATCTCCTGTACAGGTCATCGCAATCTATTTGTCATTTCAGTTTGTAGTGTTACACAACATTTTCAGATCTAAAAGAAATAAAATGAGTGTTTCGTAATTCATTCAAGTTATTGTCTTTATTTACAACTGGCATTATTGTTTCATTCTATTATAGAATCTTACAAGAAAGAGGCAAAATTGTATTCCATTATGCTTTATTAGCTGCTTTGGTGAAAAACAAATCAACAATGCAACAAAAACAACAACATTGCAAAACCAACATACGGGAAAACAGTTATTCATCACTTGATTGCTTCAGTACAACACTTGGGCACATATATGCGGGACTTTTTGTGGCTGTTTCGATATCGCTCTCTCTCTCTTAACCGATCAAATCTGGCTGTGGTAGCAGCTTTAAACCCAGGCTGATAGAGGGGCCCAGTCTGGATCACATTCCAGCATTTTGTAGGCTGGTTTTCCTACAAAACACAACAAACATTAGCCCGCAAAGCCACAGTGAACAAAGCAGCATAGCTCAATGAATTCAATTCAAATCAATACAAGACTTATTTGTAACCTACATCAAGAATTATATTATGATAAATTATGTAATAACTACAACAGAAGACCCACCTTTGTGGAAATGCACGTGAGCTGGAGTGTTCTGAAATGTTAAACGTTTAAACTACTTCTCTTTCACAACGTAATCTGATAAAAAACGATCTCTTTACCCGTCGGCTGTCATGCGAGCGGCTTTTGCAGTTAATAATACAACAGCTTCGTGCCATTTTCTGTGTTTCTTTTTATCGCTGTGTGACTGTTTTCATGTGAAAGCCTGCGTGCGCTAATACCGCTTGCCACTTGTTCCCAGAATCCTTTGCGGTTTCACATTCATTATCGGTGTTCATTCCTGGGCTCCTGCTGAACCTTGTACTTCTGATATTGGTCTGGTGATAGTTTGGTCACAGGGGGTGTCAAGTCAAACTGAGTTTAGGAGGTGGAGAGCCCAGAGGCAAAAAAGTAAAAGTGACAGACTGGAAGGCGGAACTAATGTTGTCTCAGGTTTTCTGTCCGGAAGGAAAAAGAAGGCAAACTGGGAAACAACAGGAAGTTTCCACTTACGGGAAAAACCCAGCATAATTCTTTCAATAAGTTGTCACCAACAGGGATATTGTGTGGAACCGATGTGTGTAAAAATCCAGGGAGGCAGCCGGTAGGGAAATGATAGCTGGTGGCTAAGTCTAAAGGCTGGTGAGGCGGAGGTGTGGACCCGGGCGCGGCTGCAGGGGGGGAGTGGTGCAGCGAGCTCAACGGGGGGTGCTGGAGAGGCAGGTGAGACACAGCTGATGGAGTTTGGGCTGATGATGGTTTCCTTCCCCTTTTTAGTGAGACGAGAGTGGAGCGGAAGGGAAGCTGGGATCAGCTGCCAATAACGCATAGAATCTCTAAATAAAAGTGACAGCTGGCAATCACAAACTGTGTGGGTGTGTGTGTATGTGGGTGAAGTGCATTCCACAGCTGGTTAAAGCAAGTTGCAAAAGAATCGCAGCTGCTGCTAGCTTACATAGCATTAGCATTGTGCCGTGGGTTGGTCGCCTGTTTACGAGCGGCACCATCGTTTATTGTTGGTCTGCATATGGAAGACTCTTAATGCTTGCATATGGTTAAATGCAAGAAAGGCTGGTCATAAATACTATTGTTTATTGGTTAAGTTCTAATGCAGATTAGCCATTTGATTTAGCACTTTTAAAAAAAGAGGAGTATCTTTAATCTTGTATGTACAATTGTAACGTTCACCGAACGCAATATACGCAACCAGAGCATCAGGTTTATATGTATAGTCAATGGAGGAGCGCGATGAAGCGATACTGGGGTTCCTGCGAAAATTCAGAAGCAGATTTGTATGGCAAGCCATTAGTGCCAAATATTGCCACTTTTTTTAACCCGTTTGGTTAAGAAATGGCATAAAAAACGGCGTTTAATCATTCTAAACGCCGTAAAAAACGGCGTTGGTCCGGACAGAACGCCATTTTTTCCACCACAGACTGGAGCCTTGAAAGCCCCATCTAAGTGGCAGAAATAACTCTGTTTTTATCTGTCTTTGAACGCCACTTTTTACGTCACTCGGCAGAAAAACTCCGTTAAAAGATACATTAAAACTGCATTTTTTACAGCGTTCTGTGTCAGTTTTGACGACGTTCAAAACGCAGTTTTCTTGAAATTATGCAGGGCACTGCCCATGGTTCCCTCATCCAATTACTTTCAACTCATTTGACCCAATCAAAGAAGAAGAAGTGCAGACCACACTAATGCATCACCGATTCACCTTGCTGCTAAGTGATTGCCTATTTAGTACCAGTGCTTGTCACAGTATTCACTTGTATTATAATCCCACTATGCATTTTGATGTGTTTAAAGCATGATCAAGCAAACTTTGTACAAACTTTTTCTGAAACCTTAACTGTGTTATGTGTTATGGCAGCTCTGCTCATTTCTGTGCTTCTGTCTTATTTTCCTCTTTACTTCTCTTAACCTTTAAGCCTCACGCCCCCAGTACCGGGGGGCAAAATGGAGAAAATCACGTTTAATCGGTTATAACGCGGGTTGAGAAATATAAGTCCAGACATGTGTGGCATCCACAGAAACCTCAGAATCTCAGCTAAAATGTCATATAAACCATTTCTACAACCATTTCTAAGACAGAAATTGGCTTACCGTCCCAATTTCCTCCGTTATTTTCGCCGGTAGCCGTTAACCACGTGATTAACAGTAGTTACCACGCCTACCTAGCCGCATCAGAGCCGTTTTCCGTCGACAACCTCCATTTAAGACCCACCTACAGACACGTGACTGAACAGACGCCACATGCAGTAAATTTGGGCCCACGTGGGTTTTGGCATCACAACATCTGATTGGCTGGATGACATAAACGTGGCATCGTTACTGTGATTCTATTGGCTCAAACGATTAAAAAGAGCTGTCAATCACGCAAATTGACCAAAAGAAACCAAAGTTACAGCCCCTCGGAGTTTAAAGGGCCAGAGGCCAATCAACCGCTCTATGCGCACTGCAGAAAAGGGCCATTACCATGTAAATGTGTGGTTAATTCTTCAAAAATATATTTAAAAAAAAAAGAATTTTTTGGCCTGTTAATAAAATGTATTAATTTCTGCTCTTTAATACCTAAAAAAAATCAACTGGCATGTTGTCCAATTGTTTGCCAAAATTTGACATTTTTGTACAATGTCTGGATATTCATGTATTGACAGGGCTGTAATTTTTCACTGTTTCACTTTAGAAACATAAATCTTTGCACAGATGATGTTTATATGTTGGCTACTGGATTTCTGGAACCAAATGTGATCTGAGGCATATTTTTCAAAGGGTTATATGCTAAAAATTAAAAAAAATAATTAGGCGAGGATAAAATCTACTTACTTTTTCTGTGTTCCAGTCTCAGTAACTTTGACACAGTAATATCTGCTTCAATATTTACACCTCTGATGAAATTTTCCAAGTGTTAGCTTTATTTTGATGCCAAGATTGTAAGGACAGAGTTTGTAATTACAGAGAAATAATCAATTAAATTTGGGCATTACATTTTTGAGCAGGAAGCTCAGAAACCCCCTTGGGGCTTAAGAGGTTAATTTACGTCTTAGCAATCAGATTCTGCCATCATGCACTACCGTTTCGTGCTAGTTCTGTTGACTTTTCTCTTCTTTTGTCTCCACTTTTTTCACCCGTATTTGGAGACCTGGCGCATGGCTCCTTTGTTACGTTAGGGATCAGCTGTTAGCGCTGCGCCCTGCAGCTCGCTACTGGCAGACTGACCCGACATCCCCATCCAATTCCAACGTGAAATGCAATGTGCACGCTACCAGCTAGGGGCGTCTGGCGTGTTTTGGTTGCATCTATCGTAGGGATGCACCGATACCGGTATCGGGTATCGGCCTCGATACCACATTTTCTAAAGTACTCGTACTCGTTAAAAGTCCCCTGATACCGAGGACCGATACCACGGTCTGAGACCTGTCTATGTTTGAGCGGCATGTAAGGGGTTAATCACAGGCGCCGAGTGCCCGCCCCCAGGCGCAGAGTGCCCACCCCCAGGCCCCGGCTGCAGCTCAGAGCGGGGAGAAAGCCAGGCGAGACATCAGCCGTGTGGAACTATTTCAAAGTGAACAAAGATGCGAAAACAAAGGCGGGCTGCAAATTGTGCTCAGCGAAATTGTCCAGAGGAGGCTCAAAAGGTAGCGCATTTAACACAAGTAATTTAATCAAGCACCAAAATCCCAACACGACAACGAGTACAAAGAGTTTACCCACGCTTATTTACCCACGCTTATTTACCCACGCTTATTAGCACAGAGGAGCATAGCTGATGCTATAGCAGTGGGACGGAAAATAGTTGGGCATTTTAAACACTCCGCCTTAGCCTACTCCCGCCTCGAGGACATTCAGGGACAGCTCAACCAGCCAATAAAGAGACTGCAGCAGGACGTACAGACACGCTGGAACAGCACGTATTACATGCTCCAGTCCCTCATTGAGCAAAAGCGAGTACTGGGCGTGTCCGAGCACGAACTCCCTGACTATCTCACCGCTCACCAATGGGCTCTTATGGAGACGACTGTTGCTGTCCTCACCCCTTTGAGGAACTAACTAAAAAAGTGAGCAGCTACGATGCACTAGCCTCTGATGTCATCCCAGCTGTGACTGTGCTAGTGAGACTTCTAAACAGAGAAACAGACGAACAAATTTAAAATTAAATTTTGTTTTTTTATAATTATTTATTATTTAATATGTTGCATACAACATGCCTTTCATTTTAAATAAATGTTCTTAATTCCAAACTAGTCCCTTGTTTGTTTGTTTTTTGTTAAATTATAGGACTAAAGCTGTTACCTGCTAATTTAAATCATGTTTTTATTAAATACTCGGTATCGGTATCGGCGAGTACTGAAATGCAAGTACTCGTACTCGTTTCCAAAAAAGTGGTATCGGTGCATACCTAGTCTATCGCATTTGGTGTGAACGCACCATTAGAGTAAATTACATAATTTGAGCATTTAAAAATACTCAAGTAAATATTATGCTACGAATGCATTGATGTGTTAAAAAATGTTTGGGATTGTTCACAATATTCACAGATGTGTGATATCAAACATAATTTGTATTTTGGTTTTTTGGTTTGTATTTAAAGGTTTTTCACCTGTGCCTGACTATGGCCAAAAAGAAGATTAAAGAAAAAAAAAAGAAAAACAAAAGATCTGCCTGGTCATTGAGTGAAATCCAGTTAAACACCTGTGATAGATACATCAATCCCTTTCAAGCGGGGAAGCTGCACAAACAAAAGAGCTTGACAGAGGGATAATTCTCCTTAGCTTTGGTGGTAAAAAGCTGTTACATATACCTTGGGGCAGCAGACAGACCTGTGGGGTCTCAAACAAATACAGTTAAGTCCATATATAAAACTTTTGACAGAAAGGCCCACAAACAAACAGCAACTTAAAGCTTCTGCAGTAAAGGCCTGGCAGAGCATTAAAAAGGAGGAAAGCAGCATGTGGTGATGTCCATGAGTTCAACACTTCAGGCTGTCATTGGCCAGCAAAGGGTTTTCAACCAAGTATTAGAAATGAACATTTTATTTTCGCTTATTTAATTTGTCCAGTTACTTTTGAGCCCCTGAAATGAAGGGATTGTGTTAAAAATAAGTTAGTTCTTCATATGTTTATGCAATCTTTTGATTAACCCACTGAATTACAGTGTAAAAAAATATTTGAACCCCTGCTGATTTTGTGAGTTTGCCTACTAACCAGCATGGTAGGTTTATTTGAACAGTGAAAGACAGAACAATAACATTAAAAAATGCTTTTCAAAAAAGTAATACATTACTTCACCAAGGCTATTGAAGTTATACTGATCATTTCTTTGTTAGTGGGCAAACTTACAAAATCAGCTGGGGTTCAAATGATTTCATCCATCTTTAAAGTTGAAAGTCTGCACTAACTAAATTTGAGTTGTTTCATTTAAAATTCACTATGGTAACCAAAATTAGACAAGTTGTCTCCGTCCAAATATTTATGGAAGTAACTGTACAATGCGCAACATGTACATTTAAACTCCTTCTGCTCACAGTAGGACCATCTGATTTTCCAAGTCTTCATCAGCTTCTGTGGCTGGAAATAAAAAACATATTTTTCTTTTCTAACAGGATCCAAGGTAGACCTGGTGCACCTGGACCTGAACCCAGCTGTATGTCCTTAAAGAGTGACTGGTCTATTGATAAGCCTCCTGATTTTAAAGTCCAGCCTGTGTCTTCTGCAGAGAGGTGAGCTGTTAGTAACATGAACTCTTTGATTTAACTGCTTGATGTTGTTGGATATAAACTGCAGTGCAAACACTTCATTCCCTCAACCCCATTTAAACTGTCTCTTTAAAAAAAGCCTTTGGTTTCTAATCAACTGAAAATCCACTTCAGCAAACAGGAAGTGATGCTCATGCTCATGTTTCCTTCATCAGTCATGTCATGCTGTATTTTGGAGGAATTTTGAGGAGGTAACACTAACTTTGCTGCACAGATTTTACTTTTACTCATAAAACTCGGAGCATCAAAAATGACTCAAACACTGGTTATTATTTTTAACTTCTACAAACTAGAGTCACTCTCCTCACTTGTCTCCACTTTTCTAAAAATCCATCAAATAAAACTCGATCTCTAACCTGCTAAAATGTAAAATAGAAAAGTTTCCTCTCTGGCTTTGAGCCATTTGGAGATCAGTTCATCTTCTGCTCACTGAACTGTTGACAGAAAGAGAAATTTGAAGCTTTTCCATGTAAATGTTTGGAGGCTTCAATTATCCATCTGTCCACAAAGGCTGTGCTGTTGACTTTCTGAGTGTAGTTAGCTGGTGGCTGCTACAGAGATCAGCATCACTGGTTTGGCCCTTGGTGTGATGATGAAGTCCTGCAGATAAACAGCTCAAAGTTAGACAAACTTTTAAGGTGGACAGGAAACTGATAAAGCTGTAGAGTAAGATGGCTGATGTGTCAAATAGCTATCAAAGGAAGCATGTGGTACTCATGACGACCTCTGTAAAGCTTCTTTGTGTATGTGAGCTTTAGACAAAAGCATTTCCAATCCAATACAACTTTATTTATAGAGCACTTTAAAAACAACATAGTTGACCAAAGTGCTTTCCAATAATAAAACAGATGGCATTTAAAAACCATCCCCCATGCGTGCACACGTGCACGCACAAACACATCCTCCAACCACACACACCCATATTTTGCTCCATTGCGGTTTATTTATACAAGTAATCTGCAATAAATTACACTCTTTTACACTACGTCCGCACCTACACGGGTATTTTTGAAAACGCCGCTGTTTTGTCCACACGTAATCTTCAGGTTTTACACGCTTACATATACACACGCAGTTACTGTCCCTCCATTTACAAAGGCACAGGCGTCACGGTGTGATTATTTTACGTGTCGTTGTTTTTTTCCTGTGTAATAATATTCAACATTGCTATCAATACATTTTTCAAAAATGCCTCTCTGTGCAAAATGGGTTTAAAAACATAAAAAACTGTGGGATACTGTTAGTCCGTGATTTAGACAGGGGGAACAAATCGTGTTAAGATCCACCTGATATTATTTCTATCCCACTGTAACTTTACTGTATAATGAGCTAACATCTCCAAAATGTCAGGAGTAGTTAAGTGTGCCTATGCCAAGAGGCACACTTATTACTATTCTTAGTCATTGCAAGTGTTTGTGAACTAAAAATCAAGAATGTGGGATACTGTTTGTCTGTGATTTAAACAGCCCAGCGCTGCTCCCGACGAAGGGAAAATCAATCCTGCAGGGAGACCTACCTCGGCACTTGTGCAGGTGAAACCAATGGGAAGATTTGCTTCACCATATTTTCTAGTCTTTGGGTTAGAATGAAGTTGGTTTGGAAACATATTCAGCTATGCTTCATCTCCTGCTTTGCGTTTGTGTGGGAGCCCTGTGCTAGCAGTGTCCAAGTGTTGTTTGTTTGTTTTTTTCCCTTTTCCCTTTACCGTGCCCCCCCTGCAATGGCTCTGCGCCCCCCCTAGGGGGCAGGCCCCACACTTTGGGAAGGTCTACATTAAGCCGACAAAGAAATAAATATAAATAACAATAAAATAAAATAAATACATAAATGAAAAAGAAGATGAAAATAAATCAGTATATATATTAAATATTAAAACATGAGTAAAATAAACAATAAGCTATCCGGTCTTTAAGTGATGATGTGACGAATCCTGCTTCTAGGCCTTCCAGGCCTTGCTCTACAAGCCTTCATTAAAGTACATAAAACAATATAATGAGCAGATACACATGAAAAAATATTTCTCTTATCCCTAACAGTCCCCCTTTTTCATTTCTCACTTTAGGAATGAACTAATTCCTAATTTAGCACATTAAGTTTACTTAAATACAATTCAATTCAATTTTATTTATATAGTGCCAAATCACAACAAAAGTCGCCTCAAGGCGCTTCGTAGATACAGAGAAAAACCCAACAATCATATGACCCCCTCGTGAGCAAGCCCTTTGGCGACAGTGGGAAGGAAAAACTCCCTTTTAACAGGAAGAAACCTCCAGCAGAACCAGGCTCAGTAAGGGGCAGCCATCTGCTGTGACCGGTTGGGGTGAGATAACAGAGACTTTTACGAGAGAGACCTAATATTTAATAATCCACATTTCACTGTTTTAATCTTTGGTTCAGATGTGGATTCTGTGTTGTTCTTTCTTTGTGATTGTTTATGTTTAAATTGTTTATTGCTGGCTTTTAGTTTGTTTTTATCTGTTTGGGAGCTGACATAGTCTCTATAGAGAAGGGTTTTTTTGGGGGGGTAGCATCAGGAGAGAAGCTCCAGACAGGCGTGTTCCATGTTAAAAGCTAAAATATGACAAAAGAAATTATGATAAACAAAACAAAACCTTTCAATTGCCCAACCCTATCTGTCCCCTCAACGGGTTGTATGTTTTCAATGTTTCCTTATTATTTTGTCATAAAAATAAATCAAACAAATAACTTAAGCTGTGAGACAGCACCTTGCGTTTATGCCGGGCTGTGAGCTGCCCTAAATCTACTTTCTTCACCCCCTTTTCAACTAGAATCCCAGTTTAAAACTATTCCTGACTTCCCTCAGTGCACACTGTAAACTCCAAAAGATACAATTAGCTTTTCCTGGTAAAAGGTCCTAGATTATTTTGTCAACCTTTGGAAACATCCTCTATAGAGTTAACTTGTTTCATCTTTAAAACTTAGGCCTGGTTTCTTCGCCCCCTTTAACGGGTAGCGCACTGTGTTTGGGCAATTTACATAACATATAAATCCTGCAACAATTCCTAAAGTCCCTCTCATTACTTTTATGCTCCCATTATAACCTGTGTCTAACAAGCTTTTGATCTTCTTTGCAATGAAAACAACTAGGTGTCTTTGTGCTCTGTTCTTCTCTATTCTCTGGTTGGTTCCGTTCGGTCTCGGGCTTCCAGGATTCTCGCCACCCCTGTGGTCGCTGTGGTCCTGAAATCTTCTCCTGTAAAGGATAGAAAACAAAAAGCGTCTCTCTGCTACACCTCACTAATCTACTGTGTTCATTAATGTTCCTTTAATTATTCAAAGTTGGTTCACCATATCATGTTCTGGGCTCTATCCTTTATATTAACTTTACTTAATCTCAATGCTCTTTATGTGTGTAAGCAACACTTTTAGTTTTATTAAACACGCCCAGGGTAAGATATAAACCATCACCATCTGAGCATAAAAACAGACAGAGATCTTGTCTGAACAGCTCAATTCAGCATGGTTTCATTCATTAGAGTTACGCCCCTTGTCGCGTTCTAAGAACATAATTTACATCTTAAGAACATCATTTGCATATTTTACAGACAATGGTCAATTTTTAGAGCTAAAGTCAGACACCCAAGTTCCTCTTTCTAGCATCTTCTTTCCATACCAGGCAATAAGTTTCAAGCCTACATGGTCCCTGAGATGGATGCTCTTCTTTAACTAATCTCCTGTCATCTGTTACCAACTAGACTAAAATGCAGTTAGAAGTTAAATGAATTTCAGGCCTTTGGCCTGTCAGGTTTATGGATTCTATGTGTTTGTAAGCGTGTATGCTGTTTATCCTTCTATGCTCCAAGTCACTTACACAATAGATTGTCTGGACATCGCGCCAAACAAAGCTTGAAACCTTCAATAGACTGGGCATCAACTCTTTCATGAGCACAATCGTAATGTGTATAAAAAATCATTTGTACGTATATAATCTTCAATGTTATTCATTTGGGTAAGCGACACTTTCAACACCCTCTTAAGAAGCTCTCCCCTTCTCTCATCTGATCATCTCAAGCACGTCCTGTACCAAACTTGCTTCCTCTTTTCAAGCCCACATTTAATTACAAGCTCTACCACATTTGCTCTATATGGCTGTCTCACTCTTGACATGTTTCCTGTCAACTTATTCATGGCATGTCTATCTTTACAGCTTCTGCATCACCAGTTCCTACACAAAGACAAAGCAAACTGTGTTTCACCTCTACCCTAGAAATAGATCTATGTAATATCTGTATGTGTAAGCCTGCATTATAACCACTTATTCTATAAATCAGAAAGAAATCAAACATTTTCTACTCCTAAAATCTTCGCTAGTTTTCCCCAAAGCATATCTTCTATTCTGTCCCGCAGTTTCCCTTTAAGCTTGGCATACAGCTTCTTATGAACACCGGCATTTTATCTTCTACACAGGATTCAGTTCATTTTAATCCTTTAACTTAAACATGAAAATAACAATTTCTGCCTCAGTTTTACCATATGTAAATGATCAAACACCCCAAAAGTCATAAAATGATCCTAAAACCCATTTCGAATTAAACCTTAAATCCCCCTTTTGTGACACATCTTATGTGTCACAAACTCAAAATGCTTCACCCGAGCTTAGGAAATCAAAAGAAAAAGGCTAGTCATATCATTTCTCGAAACACCTCAGCAATCCTCCTCTCAGGTATCTCTGCTTTCATTCCTTAAACCTGTGTTTAAGGAATGAAATCAATTTAATCATCATGTCAAATCTTTTCAAACTCCTGGCTCCATCCACAGCCTGCAGCCTTGCAACTTCCTAGAAACAAAACCTGTGTGTTAACCCGAACTTCACATTTCATACTCAGTTTTCCCCACTTATGATCCAATCTGTGTTATAAGAAAGAAAACTTAAAACAGAACAGTTATCAGTCATGTGTTTAACCTTAGTCCAGTCTTTATCGCAGTGTCCAGTCGGTCCAACTTTAGTCCACATCCACAAATTTTTACAGCGCTGTTATTCACTCTTGCAGGCCTGCTTAGAACAAAAATGAAAAAAAAGAGAGCTGATTATTAGCTCATTAAAGCTCAAAACAAAATCACCTGACAGGTTTTCTCTAAGTACACTGTTACAAAAATAATGGGCACCTCTTAGACATGTCCATGTTTAATAAAACTCCCTCTATTAAAATAAGAAGAGGACCCAAAGCAAACTAACTGAATCAACCCATCACTACAACAACAACCTCAAATATCTTAAACACACAAAAGTTTTGCCACAAGTTCTTCAGGGTCCTAACACTCCGAAGTCATCTGACATAATTTCACCTGCTCAATACACAGAAAGTCTTGTTAAACGCCACACAACTTGTACACCATCATCACTAAATTCTAAATTTTCTTTTCTAAAAACTACTACACACTAAGCGATTTGGACAAGATGATAAACAGACTCACACGCTCAACATGCTGTCTAATCTTCATGAGCTCTCTTGTATTTCTAAGGTTAATGCATTTTCTGTTTGTGTGTGTGATTTTGTATGTTTCTTTTTTCAGTGTTTCAGACTCCTTTACAATTTTCCACTTAAACAGTCAGTTTTCTCTTTCCCAAATTTGCTAACCCAAATTTTGATTCCCCACCTTAACTGCATTCCTTGTCCTCAGCCAGGAGTTAGCTTGCTTGTGAGGTTCAGGGACACATGGTGCTGTATAACACTTCAACCAAAAACTTGGCCTGAACGTTTCTAATAATGTTAACCTATAACTTTCTTCCAACCGCTGCATGTGGAAAATTGGTCCAGGTCTGCTTCCACCTAAAAATAACAAAACTGAGACATTTTCATTATTATCATCACTGCTAAACCGACCTGCTTCTCTCTCTCCGGTCAGAAATACCAATTTATGTCATGTATGTAAGTGTAAGCTGCTTCTTCATTGCATTTATGTTATGTGGTTATATTAATTGAGTGTAAGCTGCTTCTTCATTGCATAGGTATTTTTATAATCAAGTTTAATTCATGCCTCTTTGCGCTGAGCTGTAGATTCAAACTGTCTCACTTCTGATTCTTTCCAAAAATAATTTCACATGTAACAATTTGTGTGTGTGTGTTTTCTATTCACACACACAAGGTTCAAATGCTTTTGGACCTTCGTTTTTCTCAATCTCATGACTCGGACTCACGATGGACCTTGGGAGGCGCCAACTTGATGTGCTCTGTCTCCTCCACCAGCGTATCCTGCCTGCCTTTACCCACCCTACGCAAGAAACGCTACAGGAAGCGGGGTAAACGGAGCGGCATTCGTGTCCGCCTTAAGGCTTATTTTCGAGCTCAGGCTATGGCTGATCCATATGCTACCATGGACCTTCTACCTACCTTTTCCTGCTCCCAGCACCGGCTTTCTGCTCGGTCACTCAGCTGTCGGTGGATTTGCTTCGCCGGGCAGCAAGACTACCCCGCCCTCCCAGAGGCATGCCTACCTATTCGGACCGTCTTCCAGAGGTGGTGCGTGCCGCAACAATCTAAGTCATCTGCGCCGCGCTACGAGCAGAGACGCAACTATGACGCGGATGGCTCTACTGAATGTAAGGTCACTGGTGAACAAGACTTTTATTTTAAATGACTTCTTCCTCTCTTCCTGGCTTGACATCTTGTTCCTGACAGAGACATGGATTCGCCCTGATGACTCCTTCTCCTTCTCGGAGCTTCTCCCCCCTGACTGTTCCTTCTTTAGCTCACCAAGGCTTACGGGTAGAGGTGGTGGCTTAACCTCAGTTTTTAAAAATATACATAAAGCTCGGCAACTGCCTTCTCCTACCTACAGTAGCTTTGAAGTTCAATTAGTGGAACTGTTCAATTCTTCTAAAACCTTGTGTGCCGTGGTTTATCGACCGCCGAAGTATAATAAATTTTTTATTCATGATTTTACTGATCTGTTAGGATCTATTTTTGTCGATTATGACTGTGTTCTTATTACTGGTGATTTTATCATTCATATTTGCTGTAAGGATGACCTCTTAGCCACAGACTTTCTTACCTTAACTGACTCTTTTAACCTTGTTCAGTGGGTTAATGGGCCAACCCACTTCAAAGGCCATACCCTCGATTTGGTTTTCTCATATGACTTGGATATTTGTATTAAGCATATTGATAATGTTGGGATCTCTGATCACTTCTGTCAGGCGTTGTGGAGTGGAGGCGAGGAAGAAGGAACCCAAACGCAGGACTCGCAGGTAGGTGAAGCTGGGTGATTTATTGATGACGGAATGAACACACAGAACAGAGGAAGGACATGGCTGGCTGGACGACTGACTGAATGACCGAACGAACGAAGGAGGACTGACTGACTGGCTGGCTGACCGAATGCTGGCGGAAACAACAACATAACCTAAACATCATCAATGACACGACAAAGCACGAGTGGAAACAGAAGACTTAAATACACAGACTGATGAGGATGATAATGAGAGACCGGTGAGTACACAGCTGAACATAATCTGGCTAATGGCACGAGACGAGGTGACACAGGAACAAACAGGAAATGAAACAGGAAGTGGCAAAATAAACTGAACATGAACAAAACGGAAAGCACTGGGTCACCGACCCAGGAACCCTGACAGTACCCCCCCCCTCCAAAGGCCGGCACCCGACGGCCAAAAGAAAGAAAAACCAGAACAGGGCGGGCGGAGGGGGCCCAGGACGGAGGGACGGAGTCCAAAACAGAAACAGTTCAGGTGGGCGGCCGCGTGGCCGGCGGCCGAGACGGGACAGTTCAGGTGGGCGGCCGCGTGGCCGGCGGCCGAGACGAGACAGTTCAGGTGGGCGGCCGCGAGGAAGGCGGCGACGGCCGCTGAGCTGGTCCGGTGGGCGGCCGCGAGGAAGGCGGCGGCGGCGGCTGCGAGGAAGGTGGCGGCGGCGGCTGAGCAGGTCCGGTGGGCGGCCGCGCCGGCGATGACGTCCAGAACGTGGCTGGGGCGACGGTGCGGCAGCCGCAGGACCAGGCGAAGCAGAGGCTGGCGACGCGGCAGCCGCAGGACCAGGCGAAGCAGAGGCTGGCGACGCGGCAGCCGCTGGACCAGGCGAAGCAGAGGCTGGCGACGAGTCTGAGGCCGACCCAGGCGAAGCAGACGCTGAAGCTGAAGCCGAGTCTGAGGCCGGCCCAGGCGAAGCAGACGCTGAAGCTGAAGCCGAGTCTGAGGCTGGCCCAGGCGAAGCAGACGCTGAAGCTGAAGCCGAGTCTGAGGCTGGCCCAGGCGAAGCAGACGCTGAAGCTGAAGCCGGGTCTGAGGCTGGCCCAGGCGACGATGATGAAGCCGGGTCTGAGGCTGGACCAGGCGACGATGATGAAGCCGGAGCTGGACCAGGCGACGGCGTGGGTGATGATGAAGCCGGAGCTGGACCAGGCGACGGCGTGGGTGATGATGAAGCCGGAGCTGGACCAGGCGACGGCGTGGGTGATGATGAAGCCGGAGCTGGACCAGGCGACGGCGTGGGTGAAGCTGAGGCCGCAGCTGGCGAGGATGAAGACACGGAGGCCGCAGCTGGCGAGGATGAAGACACGGAGGCCGCAGCTGGCGAGGATGAAGACACGGAGGCCGCAGCTGGCGAGGATGAAGACACGGAGGCCGCAGCTGGCGAGGATGAAGACACGGAGGCCGCAGCTGGCGGCTGGACGGGCTCCTCGGGCCCTCCAGCTGACGAGGCAGAAGACTGGACGGGCTCCTCGGGCCCTCCAGCGGACGGGACAGGAGGCTGGACGGGCTCCTCGGGCCCTCCAGCAGACGGGACAGGAGGCTGGACGGGCTCCTCGGGCCCTCCAGCGGACGAGACAAGAGGCTGGACGGGCTCCTCGGGCCCTCCAGCGAGAACAGTCTCGGGACCAGCGGGCACAGGGGCCCCTGGCAGGCGCAGAACAGAACCAGCAGGCGCGAAGACCTCTGGCAGGAACAGAACAGAACCAGCGGGCGCGGAGGCCCCTGGCTGGAGACAGGCAGGGCCAGCGGGCGCGGAGGCCCCTGGCTGGAGACAGGCAGGGCCAGCGGGCGCGGAGGCCCCTGGCTGGAGACAGGCAGGGCCAGCGGGCGCGGAGGCCCCTGGCTGGAGACAGGCAGGGCCAGCGGGCGCGGAGGCCCCTGGCTGGAGACAGGCAGGGCCAGCAGGCGCGGAGGCCCCTGGCGGGAGAGCGGCCGGGCCAGCGGGCGCGGAGGCCCCTGGCGGGAGAGCGGCCGGGCCAGCGGGCGCGGAGGCCCCTGGCGGGAGAGCGGCCGGGCCAGCGGGCGCGGAGGCCCCTGGCGGGAGAGCAGGAGGGCTCACAGCTGGCTCTGGGTGCTGTGGCTGCAGGTCCGGGGACTGAATCGACTGGATGGGAGGCGACTGGACTGACTGGACTACAGACTGGACTACAGGGGACTGGAGGACGGGAGGAGACTGGACTACAGGGGACTGGAGGACGGGAGGAGACTGGACTACAGGGGACTGGAGGACGGGAGGAGACTGGACTACAGGGGACTGGAGGACGGGAGGAGACTGGACTACAGGGGACTGGAGGACGGGAGGAGACTGGACTACAGGGGGCTGGAGTGAAGGCTGAAGAGCAGGTGAGTGAACTGACTGGAGTGGAAGCTGAACAGCAGGTGAGTGAACTGACTGGAGTGGAAGCTGAACAGCAGGTGAGTGAACTGACTGGAGTGGGGAAGCTAAGGGATGAACAGAGGTTGGCGATGCTAATGGCTGAGCTAATGACAGAGTTACCGAGGGGGATAAGATGGCGGCCTGGGCTAATAAGGCTGGTGCCTGAGCAGGGGACACTTCAGCTAGCCTAACCAGGGACAGTGCGAGGGCGTGAAAGGTTGGATCAGGAGGTGGATGAAGAGGTGAAGCAGTAGGTGGGCCGGTTAGCTCTTCCAAGCCTCCAGGGAGGTCAGGCTGGGTTGAGGCTGCCCTCAGCCTGGGCGCTGGGACAGGCACGGGAGGTGGCTGGACACCAGTCAACCCCACCCGGGAAACAAGAGTGGATGTGGAGGTAGACTGCGTCGCAGCTGCCTTCCTCCTGGGAGCTGGCACCGGTGTGGGTGTAGGCCGGGCCCTAGACATCTGAGGAGGTGAAATGGCTGAAGAAGAAGGCCAAATCTGGGCTGCCGTGCTGGTGGGGAATGGCTGAGTGACGGGTGTGGAAATGGTGACCGGGTGTGTGCTACTGGCAGGTTTATCAGAGTTCAGTCTGTTTTTTCTGCCACCACGATTTACAGTCTTTGCGGGAGCACAGCAGAAAAACTCTTCCCAGTCTACATCATCCAGGAGGGAATCTCCCCATGAATCTGTGGTGGATCTGTTATGTGTTTTATGTGAATAATCAGATGATGGATGTGGAAAACAGTTAGTGGAACTCACCACCGGGAGTGGTTGAAAATAGTCCATATTATGGCGGCGTGTGCGCCGCTTTCTTCGGGAAGAGGAAGCGGCCGGGGTAAACAGCTGAGCCCCTGGCGCGTTAGCCTCCATTGAGTCGAGGTGGGAGGCGTAGCCGCGGTGCCGTGGCGAAGGTGGAGGGCCGGCGAATGAGGCGGCGGGTGTGTGAACGAGGAGCGGAGCGGCGAGAGAGGGAGCGGCCGAAACGCGGCATGAAACGTCCGCTCTCCGCGGCAAATGCTCCGGGGCAGGTGTGGCAGCAGGTGGGGGTCTCCGAGGCCCGCCCAGAGCCAGGCGAGTCCCCTCGAAGACGTGCTCTCGCTCCGCGAAGAGCCGCTGTTTTCCCCTGACCAACTCTGCCCAAC
This sequence comes from Neolamprologus multifasciatus, assembly GCF_963576455.1. Lineage (NCBI taxonomy): Eukaryota > Metazoa > Chordata > Actinopteri > Cichliformes > Cichlidae > Neolamprologus > Neolamprologus multifasciatus. The sequence goes on along the minus strand of NC_140456.1, from coordinate 36,620,861 downwards.
GGTAAAGCGCTGCCACCTGCCGCTCATTGAGGTCCGAGTCCGCTGGGTCCCAATCGTGTCTTCGTGGCACGGGTCGTGTCATTCTGTCAGGCGTTGTGGAGTGGAGGCGAGGAAGAAGGAACCCAAACGCAGGACTCGCAGGTAGGTGAAGCTGGGTGATTTATTGATGACGGAATGAACACACAGAACAGAGGAAGGACATGGCTGGCTGGACGACTGACTGAATGACCGAACGAACGAAGGAGGACTGACTGACTGGCTGGCTGACCGAATGCTGGCGGAAACAACAACATAACCTAAACATCATCAATGACACGACAAAGCACGAGTGGAAACAGAAGACTTAAATACACAGACTGATGAGGATGATAATGAGAGACCGGTGAGTACACAGCTGAACATAATCTGGCTAATGGCACGAGACGAGGTGACACAGGAACAAACAGGAAATGAAACAGGAAGTGGCAAAATAAACTGAACATGAACAAAACGGAAAGCACTGGGTCACCGACCCAGGAACCCTGACAACTTCCCAGTTATCTTTGACACTGACCTGTGTAAGATTGAACTGTTTCCTGAGAATCCCCGACGCCCTATGCGTATTATTAATTATGAATCTGTGACTAAATTTTCTGTGGCTTTTCTCAACTCTGCCTCGACTAATAGCTTTGACTGTTCCAAACATCATATGGTTGACGACATTGCTAATTCTTTGCTATCCATGTGTTCTTCCATCCTTGATCAAAATGAAATCTCCTAGAATCCATTCTCAACGTTGGTTTAATGATTCTACGCGTCCCCTTCGGCGTGTATGCCGCCAAGCTGAGAGGAAATGGAAGAAAGATAATCTCCAGGTATCTTTTGATACTTTGCGTTCTAGCCGCCTGGAGTTTCAAATTGCTGCTAAATGTGCTAAAGCAGCCTTTTTCTCTGATATTATTTTGACCAATTGCCATAATCCTCGATTGCTATTTAAAATCTTTAATTCAGTGGTTAATCCCTGCCCTGATATGCCGATGGTCCCATCCTCAGCTCTCTGTGAACAATTTCTAAAATACTTTGCTGATAAAATCCTATCTCTCAAATCCTCACTCCCCCTAGTGGTGAGCCCTGCTCTCACTGGAGAATGTGCTTCAACTTTTCATCAGTTTGAGCCAGTGTCACTCTGTGCACTTAAGCAAATTGTCAAGCAACTGAAAATTACTAGTTATGCATATGAACCTCTTCCGCCTCGCATTGTGAAGGATGGCTTTGATGTAATTGGGCCCAGTATTCTATTTTTAATGAACTCATCATTGTCTTCTGGCTATGTTCCCTCTGTTTTTAAACATGCTATAGTGCAACCTGTTCTTAAAATGTGTGTCTTGATCATTGTGATTTCGTTAATTATAGGCCGATATCCAAACTTCCGTTCCTCTCAAAAATCCTAGAGAAGATCTCGCAACTCCAGGCTTACCTGGATGCACATGACATCTGTGATAAATTTCAATCTGGTTTTAAACCACGCCACAGCACTGAAACAGCTTTGCTGAGAGTCCTTAATGATCTTCTCTTAATTACTGATTCAGGGCATTCTGCTGTATTAGTCTTATCGGATTTGTCCTCAGCCTTTGACATGGTTGACCATAATATTTTATTAACAAGGTTAGAATGCACTGTGGGCATTCGGGGTGAAGCCCTTAATTGGTTCAATTCATACCTTTTGAACAAGTCTTTCTCCGTTACCTTGGGTACTTATTCTTCCTCAACTGCATCCTTATGCTGTGGTGTGCCCCAAGGCTCTGTGCTTGGAACAATGTTATTCTCATTATATATGCTCACTCTAGGCTTAATCTTTGAAAAAATATAACATTTCTTATCGCCTCTATGCCGATGATATACAAATTTATTTTCAATTAGATGATGATGACATTGCTCCTTCGTTGCACTGCTTCCTCAAGTGCATGAGAGAAGTCAGAGAATGGCTTTCAGACAATTCCCTTATCCTGAATGAAAAGAAAACGGAGATTGTGGTGTTTGGCAACCATATCCCTAGGGGCCTGTCAGCTGATACCTTTGTTTCCTTTGCCACTTCTTTCTCTGACTCAGTTAGTCAGTTATTGTCTTAATTTTCCTGTTTTTATTGTAAAGCACTTTGGTGTACCACTGGTTTTTTAAATGTGCTATACAAATAAAGTTGTATTGTATTGTATTGTATTGTATTCTATTCATTCATGTAATCGTTAATTCATTAATTTATTTATTTTCCTCAGTCTTTTTCTTTTTTTTCTTTTTTTTTTTTGTGATGTGGTGGACAATCCTAAACCTCCATGAGTTAGCTTCCATTTTCAATCCAATTATATCCTGTACTCTCGCACTCAAACTCGTCCAGGCTTGACCTCTGACTGGTCCCTGTCCCTCTTCTCACTGTGTCCTGTTTGGCCTTCAAATCTCCAGGAAACACAGGCTCAACTCAGCTGTTTTCTTCTTCTCTGTTTCTTCTCTGTTGATCTTTCAGTCTTTTCTTGTAGGTTAACTCCCAGCATGGCAAATATCCAGTGCCTTCAAACAGTCATGTCACTTGTTTCAGCTTCAGGTTCCCAGCTTGTAATTCAAAGCTCATGTTCCATCAGTGGTATTCATACATGCTGCCGCTTGACCCTTCTGTGTTATAGTTCAGTTGCACTGTCTTTTGCCTGCTGTTAACTCTTCAAGTCCACGATGTTCTGTCTGTCTTCTGTCTTCATCAGGAGATTAACTGTCCTTTAAGCTTCTTCTCAGGGTGGGGACAGAATGAGAGGTCAAGCTGCAAATTTTTAAGCCAAAGGCTGGCATGTTTCTCATCCCAATTCTGTTAATCTATCCTTTTGCCGCTCTACTCATGTTTTCAGGTTGAGGAAACTCCACCTGTATTAACACACTAAAACATGTAATTAATATCATTTTACTACTTTTTCTTAAGACGTTCAGTCTCTAATTCCTCTGTTTTCATGTTGTAACGTCTCTCACCAGCTCACAAGCTATAATCAGACTTCCTGTTTGACACACACACCCTGCAGTTTGCCTACGCACACAGTTTTCTCTCAGACTTCCTCTTTCTCCCGCACTCTGCTATGAACCTACGTAGTGTTATTATTACTTATTTATTATTTTGTACAAATCACACAGAATCACTCAAAATACGCTTTCCTAAGAGTATTTTATCAAACATGCTTTTTTGAATCAGAAAGAGGAAGTAGACAACACTCAGTAACTGCGTATATCCTCTTAAAAGAGAAGAGAAATAAACACATATGGGACAATTCTCCCCATCTTAGACAAAATGTGACCTTAAATGTCCTTTTCGAAGTCATGTTCTTCTCTACACACAACTCTTGGCGTCCAGGGCATAAAACTTTGAACATAATTTTTTTACTTTACCAGAACTAGACCTAATCTAAATCCTGTCTCATTCACTGCTGAAGTTCTAGTTCAATGAACACATGTGTCGCAGTTTAAAATTAAAAGAGGAAGTAACTCACACCCAAGAACTGTGTGTGTAACCTTTGGACTTATAACTCTGATATAAGTCCACACAGTGCGCCGACTATGGAGAACCTGCAAGTTCAGTTTTTTTTTTAAATTCTCCACACACTTGAAAAACTGTTTCTGTCATTTATCTGCCCAAAAACTTCATCAAATGGACCTCGCCGGGTCCAGTAATCTTCAGCACATGTATCTCACCGCCGCCAGTGAGGATTTAAAAACAGTTTCTTGTCTCAGTTTACCCAGCATTCACTTATCAGATGGATCGCAGCCGATCCAGCAATATCAACACAATTGTGTATCCTCATGTACACAACTTAATCTTCACTTGTATCACAGCACATCTAGTACTATTTTCAGAAGTACTTCACCATTGGTAAACATTTATTTTCCTTTAAAATCAATTTACCATTAGAACTCAAGATCACAGCTGACTCGATTCTCTGAAATCCTGAGTCAGTTAGACACCTTGTCCAGCTCAAGGCGTCCTTTTCATCAAACTCATCGGCCACATTTGTTCTCTCTGTTGCACGACGAACCGGGCGGAAACACCAAATATTAAACCCCGATTCTTTTGTCCCCATGACAGAACAGAGAAAACGACTCATAGTGTGTTAAAATATTGATATTTCTTGTATTCAATCATCTTCCGGAAGAGAGAGACCTCTGCACAGCTCAAACGCCAGTTGCAAGAGCTCTCTAACATTAGAATCATAAACTGTGCCTCATATAGGTTTTATTTTGGTACTTTACATGTCACACACTCTCAAACATTGCTTATATGGCAAGTTCCTCATTTCAGTGTCTTATCTATTAATATGGCTGTGCACTAAAACTTCCTGTTTTTCAGTCTGGCTGAGCACTTAGTTTGTGAGTTAAAAGTGGCCTTGCTCTACAAGCCTTCATTAAAGTACATAAAACAATATAATGAGCAGATACACATTAAAAAATATTTCTCTTATCCCTAAGACAGTGTAACAACAAAGTGCACTTTAACATTGAAACATTGCCCCCATAAAAAAATTTCTGAGGCTTGAATTCTGAAAGACATCCTTCTCGGTCTCTATAATTAGTTTTAAATAAACATAACTTAAATTATACTGTAAATTATCTCAATGCAGTTGTTCATCTCCAGTCCACTTTATATCAGACTGGTGAAGCCCTCTCTGCTAACTGTATTTATAGGCATCATGACTTTAGCCAAAAAATGTGTAATGGCCTCTGTTATTTCTTTGTAGCGCTTCGACATTTTCTCATAAGGAGTTCCACTTGAAAAACTCTGATACAGAGACGGCTGTTGGACTGCTGTGCTCTTTGTCTTAACATTAGCAACCTTTGTTTGGCTAGCCCTGTCTTTCTGGAACTCTTCAAACTGTTCTCTGTGGTTGTATTGAAGATGATGATGGAGATTTGTGTTTCCTCTGGTGGTTGCTACACTTGTTCGGCAAATTTTGCAGAGTGCCTGTGTTTGGAGAAGTCGTCTTTATCAAATCCAAAAGTACCTCCAAATAAACGAGGTACTATTTTTTTTTTTTAAGCCACGAGTTCATAGTCAGTAGCGTTCTCGTCATGAGTCTCACTCCCATTACAACTCTGACTCGTTGCTGCAGCGTTGTTCGCTCCCCACCTGCGTAGGAGGCGGATCTTTAATCCATTTGATTGGTTAATGCCGTGAAGGGCTCTATTCGACTGGTCAAATGTTTAAAGGGGTTTCTTTGATTGGTAAATTCTTTAAAGCATGTGTGTAAACATTTTAAGGTACCCAATTATCGCAGTTTACGCTGTCTTTTGTGATGGGCCCATCGCACAGGCTGATATCGCGATGACAATAGATTTTAGATTTATTGTGCAGGCCTAATAAAGTCCATTACAATAATCAAGGCACAAATGCATGTAAAAATCTGTCCAAGTCACAAAAAGAAATAAAAGGTTTGACTTTAGAAAAATAAATAAATGCATCAGCTGAAAAAAGCTATTTCTCACCACTGTATTTATCTTTTTGTCCATTTTAAGAACTGTGTCAATTTTTACTTCAAGGTTGGTGACAATTGGTTTGACACAGGATGTCAGAGGGCCCAAGTCAGTTGGTGGGACAGGGGAAAGTAAATAAATGTTAAAAAGAAGGGGCCCAAGGATGGATCCTTGAGGTTATCCACATTGGAGGGGGCAGAAGATAAATAAAATTTACCAAGTGGGACAGAGAAACTTCTGTCAGACAGGTATGACTTGAACCACTTCAAGGCAGTGCCTCTAATTCCAACATGATGTTCTAGGCGAGAAATCAAAATATTGTGATCTACTGTATCAAGAGCTGCTGTGAGATCCAAAAGCACAAGTAAGACAGAATTCCTAGTGTCTGCAGTTAGTAAGATATCATTAAAAACTCTCAAAAGTGCAGACTCTGTGCTTTGAAGTGCTTTAAAACCTGACTGAAATACCTCAAAAATGTTTTGACTCTTTAAAGTCTCTAGCTGTGAAGACACTACTTTTTCCAACATTTTGGAAGCAAAAATAAGCTTTGAAATTTGTCTGAAATTACACAACAAAGAGGCAACCAGGTCAGGGTGTTTCAGCAGAGGCTGGACCACTGCCTGTTTGAAAGTTACAGGTACATCGCCTAAAGACAGGCTGCTGTTTATAAGCCTTTGAATATAAGGTCCAATAGTGTCCCAAACGTCTTTTAAAAAAGTGAGGGGAAAGGACATCACTGGGAGAGCCAGACTTGATTTGGGTGGAAGTGGCTACAAAACTGCTAAAGGTGTGAAAATAACAGAAGGGTCATAAGAAGGGGGTAAGATATGTGCTGTAATAGTTAAATCTTGTCAACAAAGAAATTTTAAAAAAGCTTCACAAGTTTTGACAGAAGCGTCTGACATGTTGGATTGGGGAGGGTTAAGAACAGAGTTTAAAATACTAAATAAGACACGGGGCTTATGGCAGTTATCATTAATAACACCTGCAAATTAGGCGGATTTCTGGTTCTTAACAGTTTTCTGATATTTTTGCCAGCTATATCATAAGACACTTGTAGCTTGTGTTTTTTTTCTGTTTACATTCTGCTTTTCTGCACTCTCTTCGAGCAGACGAGGGATGTTGTTCAGCAATGGCTCAGACTTTGATTTAGGCCACCTGACCTTCATGGGAGCAACAGTGTCCAGAATGTTTTGACAAGTAGAGAACATTTTTGCAATCAGCTCCTCGGTGTCAGCACAGGCTGAGAGCTCTGAATCAACATTAAAGGCCTTCTTAAAGGCGGAGGAAAACTGAGCGGCACTTGATGGTTTAAACATGCGAGAAGCAGTAGGAGGACACAAGTAGTGATATTACAAGGAAGAGAAGTTTCAAACAATACAGGGGTATGATCAGAACAGACAGCACCATAAATTGGAAGGTTATAGGCAGGTAAACCATTTAATAAAACCAGATCCAAATGTGTTTTTCTAAGTTCAGGTCTATGTCCATCACTACACCCAAATTTCTTGCCTGGTTGGTGGTTTTTAGGTGTATAGATTGAAGTTCTCTAGTGACCTGTAATTGTTTATCTTTGGCACCAAAGACTATTACCTCAGTTTGGTTTTGTTTAGCTGGAGAAAATTGTGGCACAACCAGTCATTAATTTCCCCAATGCATTTACCAAGAGCCTGTACAGGGCCTCGGTCTCCTGGTGACATTGTGATATATATTTGTGTGTCATCTGCATAGCTGTGATAGTTTATTTTGTTGTTCTTTATAATCTGTGCCAGTGGGAGCATGTAAGTGTTAAACAGAAGGGGTCCCAAGATAGAACCTTGGGGAACTCCACATGTGATACTTGTCTGCTCAGATGTAAAGTTACCTATTGATACAAAGTATTTTCTGTTTTCTAAGTTTGTTTTGAACCAGTTTAGCACAGTTCCTGAAAGACCTGCCTAATTATCCAGTCGTTTGAGTAATATGTTGTGGTCAACTGTATCAAATGCTACACTGAGATCCAGTAAAACTAAGACTGACATTTTTCCACTGTCTGTATTCAGACATATGTTATTAAATACTTTGGTCAGAGCGGTTTCACTGCTGTGGTTCTGTCTAAAACCCGACTGGAAGGCATCATAGCAGTTATTCTGTTTTAAGAAGTAATTGAGCTGTTGAGAAACTGCTTTTTCAATGATCTTACTTAAAAATGGGAGATTTGAGATCGGCCTGTAGTAGTTCATTTGTGTCTTGTCAAGATTGTCCTTTTTCAGTACAGGTTTAATTACAGCAGTTTTTAGTAGTTCTGGAAACACACCTGACATTAAAGAAAGGTTGATGTTCTGTAACAGGTCTGACTCCAAAGTCTTTGAGACATTTTTGAAAAAAAAAACTGTTGGCAGGACATCTAAACAGCAAGAGGAGGAGTCCAGTTGACCCAAGATGTCCTCCAGGTCTTTGCTGGCTGTTGATAGGGTGAAACTCTTTCATGGTGTTTAAACAGTTTTTCGGTGGACACAGTACATATCCTGAATCTGCTCTTGATGTACCAATTGCTTGTCTAATCTTTTGGATTTTGTCTGTGAAGAATTTGGCAAAGTCATTGCAGGCCATGGTTGAATGAAGTTCAGCTGCCACTGACACAGGAGGGTTTGTTAGCCTGTCAACTGTAGAAAATAAGACCCGAGCATTATGACTGTTTTTGGTGATGATGTCAGAGAAGTAGGACCTCCTTGCACTCCTCAGTTGTAAATTATAATTGTGAAGTTTCTCTTTATAGATGTCATAATGAACCTGGAGGTTTGCTTTTCTCCATCTGCGCTCAGATTTCCTACACTCTTTTTTTCATTTTTCACCAGTGTGGAGTTTCTCCATGGAGACTTTTTCTATTTAACATTTTAGCATTGAAGCTATTGACGAGCTCATTGACTGAACCTCTGGACAGGTCAGGTGTTAATGGGAAGACCTGGTTAAAGATCTCACTACTGTATTCAGTTATACACCGTTTTGTAATCACTGCTGTTGATATATTTGTGTGGGCTGAAATTTTACTTTCAAAGAAAACACAGTAATGGTCAGACAAGCCCACATCAGACACAGTAACGTTTGAAATGCTCAGGCCCTTGGAGATCAGTAGGTCAAGAGTGTGTCCTCTATTATGTGTGGCCTCTGTTACATGCTGAGTCAGCCCAAAGTTGCCCAGAGTGTTACTCAGGTCTTTAGTCCCTTTGTCCTGGGGGTTGTCCACATGGATGTTAAACTCTCCAACAATAATTACACAGTTGAAACACAGATCACAGACAGCAGTTCACTGAGATCATTAAAAAAGCCAGATGTCTCCTTCTGTCACCTAAAAGTACAGAAATTTTAAAACCTTCTAGTAAACAGGGTCCTAGCTTCTCCTGGGAAAAGTCATTACTGCCATAATTCTCGCAGCCCGGACCCTCCACACATCACACATCAGACTGCGGAGACAGAGCATGGAGGTGGTAAGGAGGAACTAAGGGGGGCAGGGCTGGGCAATCGAACTTCGATTGCTCTGTTGAGGGCGGGGCTCAATGGCAAACCTTTGGCCGGTCTGGTGGGGGTTTATGGGGAAGAAAAAGGGATTGGGCCGGGGGGTAGATCTGAGCCCAACATTGACCCGGTCCATCATCTTCCCAGCACACCCTCACTACGCGTTTAGGTGCACCAGGTCTGTCCAGCGTCCTCCCCCGCCACCTGATCCAACTCACCACCAGGTGGTGATCAGTTGACAGCTCAGCCCCTCTCTTTACCCGAGTGTCCAGAACATATGGTCGCAGGTCTGGTGATACGATTACAAAATCGATCATCGACCTACGGCCTAGAGCGTCCTGGTGCCACGTGCACTTATGGACACTCTTATGTTCGAACAAGGTGTTCGTTATGGCCAAACTGTGATTAGCACAGAAGTCCAATAACAAAGCACCGCTCGGGTTCAGATCAGGGAGGCCGTTCCTCCCAATAACGCCCCTCCAGGTCTCGCTGTCGTTACCCACGTGAGCATTGAAGTCTCCCAGCAGGACAACACAGTCTCCAGGTGGAGCACCTTCCAGCACCCCCCCCCCCACCCCCGGGACTCTAAGAAGGCTGGGTACTCCGAACTGCCACTCGGCGCATAAGCGCAGATGACAGTCAGGACCCGTTCCCCGACCCTAAGGCGCAGGGAACAAACCCTCTCGTCCACCGGGAAAAACCCCAACGTACTGGCAGCAAGCCGAGGGGATATTAGAATACCCACCCCAGCCCGCCGCCTCTCACCAGGGACAACTCCAGACTGAGACAGAGTCCAGCCCCTCTCCAGGAGACTGGTTCCAGAGCCCAAGTCATGCGTAGAGGTGAGCCCGACTATATCTAGCCGGTACCTCTCAACCTCACGCACTAACTCAGGCTCCTTCCCCACCAGAGAGGTGACATTCCATGTCCCTATTGCCAGTCTTGGCAGCCGGGGGTCAGTCCGCCAGGGCCTCCGCTCCTGGCCGCCACCCGGCACACAATGCACCCGACCCCTATGGCGCCTCCTGCAGGTGGTGGGCCTGCGGGAGGATGGGCCCATGTCTCCTCTTCGGGCTGTGCCCGGCCGGGCCCCATGGACTAAGGCCCGGCCACCAGACGCTCGCCCTCGGGCACCCTCCCCGGGCCTGGCTCCAGGGCGGGGCCCCGGTAACCCTATCCCGGGCAGGGTAAACTGTTCCCTCTGTGTTTTTTCCATAAGGGTCTTCTGAATCGCTCTTTGTCTGGTCCCTCACCCATTTCTTTAACCAACTATTTCTTTAACATGAAAAAAGTAAACAATGTAACACTGAGGTCTTACTTACTAAGTATTTTAAAACACTTATCCAAAAACTGCTCTATGAAGCATCAAAAAAGGGAATTTACTCATCTAAATAAAGGTGCTTATGAGACTCAACCAAAATATCAAACATTCTCAAATCTGAGATTTTACATGTTAGTGTTTTCTCATTGCTTTCTTTAACATGTAAACAGAATTGGTCCTAGCACCAAACCCTGTGGATCACCATAATTGACCTTACTGTGTGAAGAGTACTCTTCATTTACATGTACAAATTGGAGTCTATTAGGTCGATATGATACGAACCACTGAAGTACAGTACCTGTAATACCTACAGCATGTTGTAATCGCTCTAATAGGATATTATTTTCAACAGTATCAAACGCTGCACTAAGGTCTAGTAGGACAAGCACTGTCAGAGGCCATAAGAAGATCACTTGTAACCTTCACTAAAGCTTTGTCTTGATGCATTCTTTTGGAGCTTCACTAGAGCTGTTTCTGTGCTGTGATGAGCTCTGAAACCTGACTGAAACTCTCCAAATAAGCCATTCCTCTGCAGATGAGCAGTTAGCTGTTTGACAACTACTCTTTCAAGGATGTTTGATATGAAAGGAAGGTTGGAGATTGGCCTATAATTAGCTAAGACTGCTGGGTCTAGAGATGCTTTTTGAGTAAAGGTTTAACTACAGCCACCTTGAAGGCCTGTGGTACATAGCCGATTATTAGAGATAGGTTGATCATATTTAAGATTGAAGCATTAATTAATGGCAGGACTTCTTTGAGCAGTTTTGTAGGAATGGGATCTAAAAGACACATTGATGGTTTGGAGGAAGTAATTATTGAAGTTAACTCAGAAAGATCAATTGGAGAAAAAGAGTCTAACTTAACATCAATGGTACTAAGAGTAGCTGTAGATGATATTACATCTGTGGGGTGATTATTGGTAATTTTTTCTCTAATGATAAAAATTTTATTTGTGAAAAAGTTCATGAAGTCATTACTAGTTAACGTTAAAGGGATGGTTGGCTCAACAGAGCTCTGACTGTTTGTCAGCCTGGCTACAGAGCTGAAGAGAAACCTGGGGTTGTTCTTATTTTCTTCAATCAGTGACGAATAGTAAGATGTTCTGGCTTTGCGGAGGGCTTTCTTATAAAGCAGCAAACTATTTCTCCAGGCTAAATGATGATCCTCTAAATTTGTGACACGCCATTTCCTCTCCAGCTTACGAGTCATCTGCTTTAGGCTGCGTGTTTGAGAATTATACCACGGAGTCAGGTACTTCTGATTCGAGACCTTAGTTTTCACTGGAGCTACAGTATCCAGAGTCGTACGTAGTGAGGAGGTAAAATTATTAACAAGATAATCGACCTCTGTTGGGGTAGCATTCAGATAGTTGCTCTGCTCTGTGTTGGTACAGGGCATTGACGATGATAACAGTGGGTGGATTATATTCTTAAACTTAGTTACAGCGCTTTCAGAAAGACATCTACTGTGATAAAGTCTACTCTCCACTGCTGTGTAATCAATTATTGTAAATGTAAATGTTATCAGGAAATGATCAGACAGGAGAGGGTATTAAATCCCAGTTCTTTTGATTCTTTACGGCGAAAAAAGACACGGCTCAGAAGTGGTCCTTTTACTTTAAAAAATGATCTTTATTTTACATATCCGGATATGGAGACCTGAACACACTAACACACAACCCCATGTCTCAAGCACAAACGGAAGCCTAGTTGTTTATATAGTTGCTCTCTATGTCACATCACACGTTAACACTCTGCTGAACACATGGTCCATCATGAACAAAACTTTTTTCCTCAAGGAATTCTTCAGGCCCCAGAATTTGGACTTGTCCCTGTGAAACATGGCTCTCTCCTGTTAAGTCTAGTGCTATTTTTTTTATTTATTTATTTTTTGGTGGGGAGGGGGGGGAGTTGAGCTGCTTTCCTCTGCTACTTTGCGCAATGATCTATCAGCCGCCAAACATGGATGACTGTGGGCACCACAATAAAGATTTTTTTAATGGGAATTTTCTGAATTCTTGGGTGAAATTATGTCAAAATATGATTTCAATATTCACGTTTGTTGCTCTGGTAAGCTTCTGGTTAAAGACTTCTTTGATTTGTTGGATGCCTTTGGACTTATTCAGTCAGTGAATGGCCCAACAATGAACAGTTATGAATAATAATAATATTTAACAATGAACAAGTGCATGCACATCCTGGACCTTGTTTTATCTTATGGTTTATCAATTTGTTGTTCTGCTTTTCCAGCGTCCTCTGTGGTTTTATGGGCAGGTGCTGCTGGCCACATGTCCTTACACACAGAAGAAATTAATTTATTCTAACACTGTTTCAACATTTCTGTTCTGAAGTTATACCTCATTATGTCAGCATAATGAGGTATAATAAAGAGGAACATTATTTACATAAATATCAGTACTTTCTATTACATTTTCAAAACAGGTTTGTTACTTTTTTATTTTACAGTCATCTAAGAGAAGCTATTGTTTCATGTCATTGTGATTCATTGTGATTCTTCAAATCACAATGAATGTGTGTGTATGTGTTTTTGTGTGTGAGTGTGTTTTGTATTCATAAGGTTTCTCCATGTAAGTATGTAATAGTGGGTGTGGGGAGTCACAGCCCCGCCCCCCCAGAACATGAAGCATTGTAATCTAAATCACTAATTCTTTCTTATTCCTCCACAGAGTGGACCAGCAGAGCTCAGAGGTTCCCAGTGGTCAGTCTGCCCAGCAGCATCAAACACACCTGGACTCCATATTTATGGTCTGTACATGTACTACAACTACATTTAGTAGTTGTTGAGAAAATTTGAAGACAACCAACATTTTATTTCAGATATACAGTCACAGAGCAAGCAGGGAGGCAGGGAAGATTTGTTAGTGAGATACAACTTGGTGTCATCTGCATAGCACAGGAAGTTGTTTTTGTATTTATTAAAGATACTGCCAAGGAGAAGAAGATAAAAGATCTCAGTCTGTGTACAGAGAAGGGAGCAAAGACCAGACTGACACGGTTTAGTTCACAGTATGTTACTAAAACTGTCATTAATACATCTGCAAATTTTGTGCCATCACGTTAAATTTACAACAAAGTATAACTTAAAAATATGCAGAAGTAATTTATACTTGATGAAAGGATCTGAACAATCCAGAAACAGTTTTCATGACTGCATCTCTGTGCTGAAAACTCCAACTTCAGAATATGTCTTTTTTTACGTGGGGTAACTTTTAAAGACCCAACCCAGCCCCCATAAAACTCAGCCCAAACAGCTTATAAGAGTTACACACCCACGCAAGTGTATTAACACTGACATAATGCGCTTTGATTTAGCTTGATTTTCCCGAATTCAACAAGTGGCACAAAAACAAACCAATGGAGGCCCCAGTAGAGTGCAATCAGATGAAGAGTTTATTAAGAACAACCGTGCGGGAAGAAGTACACAGCATCACATCAGCGGACTTCTTCCCCCAAAATACACAGAGAATGGTTTATATAACGTCAGGGTTAGATGCCCCTTCTCGCGTTCTAAGAACATAATTTGCATTTCTAAGAACATCATTTGCATATTGTACAGACAATAATCAATTTTTAGAGCTAAAGTCAGACACAGAAGTTCCTCTTTCTAGCATCTTTTCCCAAATACGGCGATGATCTCAGACCTTAGAAGTCCCCCTGGACTCGACATCCTCTTTAGCACATCTTCTGTCACCTGTTACCAAGCAAACTCAAATGCAACAGGTTGCAACAAGAAGCTGAATACATTCAGGCCTTTGCTCAGGCCTGTTTCTAGATTGTATGTATTATATGTGTTTTGTAAGCGTGTATGCTGTCTTAACCTTCTATAGCTCCAAGTCACTTACACAATAGATTGCCTGGACATTCGCGCCAAACAAAGCTTACAACCTCCAATTAATTGACTGAGCTACAACTCTTTAATAGGCCCAAAATGCAATGTGTGTATACAAAGGTTATGGCTGCCCCTGTAATAAAAAGGTTAGTGTAAAGCCAGCAGGTTTAAATGAACATTTTAATGCAGTATCAATGCTGTAGATTATATTGTTAATGATACAGGATATATTGTAACCATAAAATAATTTCTTTAATTCCACAGCTGCTATGTTAAAATCCAGCAGCAGTATTTGTTTGATGAGAGAATGGATAGATGTGTGAGGAAGACACCAAAGTCATTCACTAAATCATTGTTGAGTTTAAGGGTACGGTAGACAGTTGGAGTAGGTTCAGGCAGTTGGCACACAGTAGATTAAAAATAACTGAAGGCAGGAGCAGACACCTGTATGACTTTCCACCTCTCAACATAGACTATTGCAATTTCCTTCAGCAGTGCCACTGGGCTGGAAGATGTAAAAAAAACAAAAAATGAAAAAAACAAAAACCCTGTAGCAGTAGATTTACTCAAATGGGAGAAGTCATGGAGTTGTATCTTGATGCATGCTCATTAATCTAGGTAAGTAAATCCCAAAAGGTTGATTCTGTTCACGTAGCATTTTCAGTAGGAGAAAAGTTTCGTCACTCAGCCAAGTGACTTCTTCAGTCTCAGCTGACTGCAGGTTTCCCCAGTCTTATAAACAGTACATTTGCACGGTGACTGATACCTGCCCACTAAATGAACAATGGGCTGTGAGGTCAGTTCCTTGATCATTGATATACAAAATGTCAAAAATTAATTAAAAAGTCCGCTACACTTTGATGAACCTGACAGAGATTCAGCAGTCTCAGAGCAGAACTGCCTTTGATGAGCAAACGTTTTCTTGAACTCACCCAAAAATGCAGCATAAGGGCAGGCTAGCAAAGGATTCTTAGAAAGATACGCCCCTGCCCACTTAAGTGCACGATCACACAGTTTCCCTACTAGATACGATATTTTATTAGAATGGTGAGCGACCAAAAACTAGATCAACCTGAAGCAAAAACCCGCTGCAACTCCCCGGATCCCCTGAAAAAGGTTCAGGCTCCGGGGAGGTGGTGTCACAAAAAGCCGTTGTAGCCAGAGGCACCACAGCAGCAGACAGAGGCGGCGGAGATTGTGTTTAGGAAGCTTGGCCTGTGGTGTTCGTGTTGGAACTAGGGACAGTGGGTAAACTAGCTTGTAGGGCCTGGAGGGTTTCAAGTGTCTTATTCTGACCATCACTGAGAGACTTCTGTTGGGCTAACAGGAACTGAATTGACTGCTCGTGGCTTCCAAGAATTGTGCCCTGCCTTTGAATGGCTGACTGTTCTGTGTCCGCTGAGTCCATACTTCTGGCCAGATTCTACTGTCACGGCCGCAGCCGACTCAAGAGAAAATGACTCAAATGGGGGACATAGACGGAGGACATTTAAATGGCACCGTTTATTTTCACAACAAGTGCAAGCAAACTAAGTTAGAAAATCTGAGCCGTGAATTTCTAGGAACAAACCAAAACTGAGGGGCGCTTATGTGACCTGAGTTACGTAAACAATCAGGTTGTTTCAACTATGGAACTGCAGTTGTGTGGTTTGGGCAAATGGGAGAGTCAGACTGGATGGCTGGGTTCCAGGGAAGGCTCAGAGTCACAGAAACAAGAGTACACAGTTTTAGGTATGGTTCCCGGAAGAAAACTGGCCGCTATTGATTCTGAATGCTCCTTTGCACTGCTTACTTGCCGCAGGTGGATTAGTCATGTGGAGGGGAGAGTGGTCCAGGTGTGATAGGTAAGCAATCCGAAATTCCTGACATTGAGGCAGGGAGGCAGGCAGGTGCGTGAAACCGTGAGTGAAACCGTAAGACTGTCGGGAGGTCCAACGTCCAGATGCAGATTCTGTGGCAGGGATTTTCTTCTGGTTATCTGGTGAGTTGCTCTGGAAGAGAGGCACAAGGTAAGACAAAGTCATTTACTAAGATGTGTACAAAACACAGCAGTAAACTGCTCTAATTGTGGTTAGCTGAGAATCTGGCGAAGAGAAGTTGAGAACGCTGGCCTTTTAAGTCGACAGCTTAATTAACCCACAGGTGAAAGCAATGAGCAGGAACACGGTGACTCCTCCCAGAGGTGGGACTGGCGGCTCTGGAAACACTGGCACTCCTTAAATACTGATCTATATACACAAACAGGGTGTACCTTTAAGACTAATTGTTTGTATGAACAATTTAGTCAAATATAATATCTCCGCGTTTCTGGGTTTAATTTTAAACCCGTTGATAGTGAGCTCTGAACACCAACAAAACGTGTCTCCCACTGGAAACTAGTGATGTGCGATACCACTGATTTACTTTCCGATCCTATACCAAGTAAAATTCAGGGTGGTATCGACGATACTGATCCGATATCGATACTTTGTACAAAAATGTATTTTATTTATAGTATCTCAAATTATAGCGTCATAATGATTACAGGACATCAGATTACTTGTTCTTATCACTTAATAATACAGAATTCATCATATAGAAATAAAAAAACTGAAGTTGTGCACTATTTGAACACCTTGCCTGCCTGCAGCACTAAAGGACTCCGTGAGAGACTTCTGTCTCACCCTAGCAGCACCTGTCCCACTCCTCCTCTTCAGTTCACCTCAACATACGCTCATCATATTCTGTGATATGATTTACTCTGAGGTGTTTGACAAGGTTAGTTGTGTTGCGGCAACACCTCACTTTTTTGCCACATGTATCGCAAACTACATCTCAGCTGTTTGTGGAGGTAAAATAAGTCAGCACATGACTCCAATTACGGTCAGCCATTGTTGTGAGTGTGCACGCCAAGGGGCTGCGAGACATTTATACAGCCGTATTTCGCACATGACTATGAAAGGCAGAAGAGGAAGTAGTTCCTTCGAATGTAGACAATCCGAATGATATAGTTTCTTTCCACTGTGTTCCTGTTAATAATAAACTACAAATTTACTCTAAATTACTAAAATATTGATATTTTAATGTGAGAATCAATTCAAGAACATAAACGATTGGTATCGAAGGAATCAATATCTCAGGATTGATCTGCACATCACTACTAAAAATGCTACGTCCAGCTGAACAGAATCAACTTTTTGGGACCCTGGAGTTAATAATAATAATAATGTAATAATAATGTATACTTTATTGATCCCAGTGGGGAAATTCTTCTCTGTATTTAACCCATTCACTCAGTGAAGCAGTGGGCAGCCACCAGTGCGGCACCCGGGGAACAGTGTGTGTGGACGGTACCTTGCTCAGGGGTTCCTCAGGGTAGCCGTTCAGGGGATTCGAACCCCCGACCTTTTGATCATGGGGCAACTGCTTTTACCTAGTGAGCTATCCCTGTTGTGTTGAATGTCTCAGTCAATCAGATGAAGTCAAACTCACAATTGGTGAGGAAATCATGGATGATACGCCCCTTGATCGTAAATGAGTGGATGTTGTGTAGACTGAAGTTCAGAGTGGTGGTATTACATTTGGCAGCAAAAAAACAAACAAACAAAAAAAAACATTTTCCTATAGAGAGTATTTAGACAGCCAATAAAAACATTAAACTAAATTAAGAATTAACTAGCGGGCAACAGCAGCAAGTCATGTCAAATCACCTGTTCACAGTCATCTCCATGCTGCTCTTTGTAGACCAGTGGATTGTCAATGTGTCCAACATGGATCTGATGTTCGGCTCCATGATTTCAGTCTGATTGGCTCATTCGTAAAGTATTCTGTTCCAGCTGCTGGAGGACAACATCATAACTTTTGTGAAGAATGAGCTGAAGAAGATCCAGAAGTTCTTGATTCCAGCATCACTAGAGTTCCAAAATGGGGAGGATGAAGAGGTGGTGGAGGGTAAAGAGGATAAAGAGCAGAGGAGTAGTAGAGATGCACTTGTCAAGATCACGTTGAACTTCCTGAGGAGAATGAAACAGGAGGAGCTGGCTGACCGTCTGCAGAGCAGTAAGAGTATTTCTATAAAGATTTAAGCTGCTCGATGACTGGAACATCTATTCAAATCCATAATTTGTGGGAGTTAGAAATTTGCATGTCTATTTGATAAATTGTTGTTTGAGATAATTACTCCGTTGTTCCTTTAGGAACTTTTATTGGAGTTTTTCAACGTCATCTGAAGTCTGTCTTGAAGAAGAAGTTCCAGTGTGTCTTTGAGGGGATCGCTAAAGCAGGAAACCCAACCCTTCTGAATCAGATCTACACAGAGCTCTACATCACAGAGGGGGAGAATGCAGAGGTCAATGATGAACATGAGGTCAGACAGATTGAAACAGCATCCAGGAAACCAGACAGACAAGAAACAACAATCAGACAAGAAGACATCTTTAAAGCCCCACCTGGAAAAGATGAACCAATCAGAACAGTGCTGACAAAGGGAGTGGCTGGCATTGGGAAAACAGTCTTAACACAGAAATACACACTGGACTGGGCTGAAGACAAAGCCAACCAGGACATCCAGTTCATATTTCCATTCACTTTCAGAGAGCTGAATGTGCTGAAAGAGGAAAAGTTCAGCTTGGTGGAACTTGTTCATCACTTCTTTACTGAAACCAAAGAAGCAGGAATCTGCAGCTTTGACGACTTCCAGGTTGTGTTCATCTTTGATGGTCTGGATGAGTGTCGACTTCCTCTGGACTTCCACAAAACTACAATCCTAACTGACCCTAGAAAGTCCACCTCAGTGGATGTGCTGCTGATAAACCTCATTAGAGGGTTCCTGCTTCCCTCTGCTCGCCTCTGGATAACCACAAGACCTGCAGCAGCCAATCAGATCCCTCCTGACTGTGTTAGCATGGTGACAGAGGTCAGAGGGTTCACTGACTCACAGAAGGAGGAGTACTTCAGGAAGAGATTCAGAGATGAGGAGCAGGCCAGCAGGATCATCTCCCACATCAAGACATCACGTAGCCTCCACATCATGTGCCACATCCCAGTCTTCTGCTGGATCACTGCTACAGTTCTGGAGGATGTGCTGGAAACCAGAGAGGGAGGACAGCTGCCCAAGACCCTGACTGAGATGTACATCCACTTCCTGGTAGTTCAGGCCAAAGTGAAGAAGGTCAAGTATGATGGAGGAGCTGAGACAGATCCACACTGGAGTCCAGAGAGCAGGAAGATGATGGAGTCTCTGGGAAAACTGGCTTTTAATCAGCTGCAGAAAGGAAACTTGATCTTCTATGAATCAGACTTGACAGAGTGTGGCATCGATATGAGAGCAGCCTCAGTGTACTCAGGAGTGTTCACACAGATCTTTAAAGAGGAGAGAGGACTGTACCAGGACAAGGTGTTCTGCTTCATCCATCTAAGTGTTCAGGAGTTTCTGGCTTCTCTTCATGTCCATCTGACCTTTATCAACTTTGGAGTGAATCTGCTGGAAGAACAAACAACCTCTCAGAAGTCTGAAACAGAGACACACTTCTACCAGACTGCTGTGAACAAGGCCTTACAGAGTCCAAATGGACACCTGGACTTGTTCCTCCGCTTCCTCCTGGGTCTTTCACTGCAGATCAATCAGACTCTCCTACGAGGTCTGCTGACACAGACAGGAAGTAGCTCACATACCAATCAGGAAATAATCCAGTACATTAAGAAGAAGCTCAGTGAGAATCTATCTGCAGAGAAAAGCATCAATCTGTTCCACTGTCTGAATGAACTCAATGATCGTTCTCTAGTGGAGGAGATCCAACAATCCCTGAGATCAGGACGTCTCTCCACAAACAAACTGTCTTCTGCTCAGTGGTCAGCTTTGGTCTTCATCTTACTGTCATCAGAAAAAGATCTGGCTGTGTTTGACCTGAAGAAATACTCTGCTTCAGAGGAGGCTCTTCTGAAGCTGTTGCCAGTGGTCAAAGCCTCCAACAAAGCTCTGTAAGGAAATATGTGATCATTTTTGTATTTTATAACATAAACCTTGTAATGTGTCATAGTCGCTTAAAAACATAAGCATATTTATTTAAATGATCATCAGCATTAAATAAAGTAAATTTTCTTTAATGTTTGATAGAAACAGAAAATGTCAGTGTCTTAAAGTTCTCTGGGTGTCAGCTTTTATCAAGATCATATCCAGAATTATCCTGTAAGTTAACTTTATTTATACTGCTCCTTTCACAGGTCAAAAACCACAAAGTGCTTTACAATATCTATCTAGCCATCTGTTTTCTTCTGCTTATCCATGGCCGGGTCGCGGGGGCAGCAGCCCAAGCAGATAAGCCCAGACCTTTCCCCAGCCACCTTCCCCAGCTTGTCTGGGGGAACACCAAGGCATTCCCAGGCCGGCCGAGAGATATAATCTCTCCAGCATGTCCTGGGTCTGCTCCGGGGCCTCCTCCCAGTGGGACATGCCCAGAACACCTCACCCAGGAGGCTTCCTTGTCAGACGCCCGAACCACCTCAACTGGCTCATTTCGATGGGAAGGAGCAGCGGCTCTTCTCTGAGCCCCTCCCGAATGGCCCAAATCCTCACTCCATCTCTAAGGGAGAGGCCAGCTACCCTTCGGAGGAAGCCCATTTCCGCCACTTGTATCCGCGATCTCATTCTTTCGGCCACTACCCACAGCTCGTGACCATACGGTGAGGGTAGGGACGTAGATCGACCGACATATTGAGAGCTTCGCTTTTACACTCGGCTCTCTCTTCACCACAACAGACCGGTACAGCATATGCATCACTGCGGCCACAGCACCAATCCATCTGTTGATCTCCAGGCTGCCTTCTCCCGTCACTCGTGAACAAGACCCCGAGATACTTAAACTCCTCCACTTGGGTCAGGAACTCGCCCCCAACCCGGAGTGGGCACTCCTTCCTTTTCCAGTTGAGGACCATGGCCTCAGATTTCCGTTCCAAGGCGAGCTGGAGGCCATCACCCGATGAAGCCAACAGAACCACATCATCTGCAAAAAGCAGAGATGAGATCCTGAGACCACCCAAGTGAAAGCCTTCCTAGAAATTCTGTCCATAAAAATTATGAACAGAATCGGTGACAAAGGGCAGCCCTGGCGGAGCCCATCACCCACTGGGAACGAATCCAAGTTATTTCCAGCTATTCGGACCAAGTTCTTGCAATGGTTGTATGAGGACTGAATGTTCCGTAGCAATGGGCCAGGCACCCCATACTCCCGAAGCACCCCCACGGGACCCCCTGAGAGACGCGGTCGAATGCCTTCTCCAAATCCAAATAACACATTTAGACTAGTTGGGCAAACTCCCATGCACCCTCAAGTTTCCTTGAGAGGATAAAGAGCTGGTCCAGTGTCCCGCAACCAGGATGAAAACCACATTGTTCATCCTGCATCCAAGGTTCGACTAGCGGACGAACTCTCCTTTCCAGCACCCTGGCAAAAACCAAAAAGGAAAAACTGAATGGATCATGGGATTCCCCCAGCAGCCTACGCCTATTGCTGAATAACTAAGGGAGGATTAAGGGTCACCTGATCCAGCCCTAACTATATGATTTAGGAAAAAGGAAAGGTTGAAGCCTATTTTTGTATGTGAAGGTTCTCAGTCATCCAGCTCATCGTAGTCTAAGGAGCTTGGAAAGAAAAGCATCTGGACTTCTTTAAGTTGCTTGAAGATCTTTCACCTCTCATCCGAGAAGCTAATTCAGTTCTAGGGTCAAATGGTGGAGAGTCCCAGATTTAAACCCAGTGGGAGTTTCACCCCAAAGAGGGACAAAAGGACCCCCTGATTAGGGATGGGTATCGTTTAGGTTTAATCCGATACCAGTACCAAACCAGTACTTTTGAAACGGTGCCGGTACTTAAAGAATGGAGAACACAAACTTTGTCCAAAAACTTCTCATGTTTAGCTGTTTTTTTGTAAAAAGATAACAATGTTAGCCTTTTCTGCAGCTATAAGGCATATGTGGTATCACTCTTGGCTGGAAGCAGTGCTTAAGCAATGGAAAAAAGCAAACTTTGTCCAAAAACCTCTCATGTTCTGTTTTCCAATTTTTCTTTGGTCATTTTAGCCTTTTTGGCCAGGGTGAAGGGAGCATCTGCCATCAAACAAGAAGACAGCCGCATGTAACTACAACGGTGTTTGCTAGTTTACCTTACATACATAAATGTAAATGTACGCTATAGCATACTCAACGTAAATTACACACGAACAACATTAAGCTACTCACGCAGAGAAGAACGGCTACTGCTGCTGCCATCATCATCCGTTATCATTTCTGCTACACTGGCAGGGCTAGGGGCCAGGACTCTCCTCTTCAGGTTCGTGGGGGATGTTGCTATTAACTCCGATAACAGGCACCACACCCGTAGTAGGTACGGTGCATTTCTCAGCTTTTAAAAAAAACGCATTGCGTCGCCAGGTGTTTCATCAGATTCGAGGTTTTACCTCCTTTGCACAGTATCACCTTAAAGCACTTGTTGCAGGCTGCTGAGTTTGCATCTTTTGCTGTGAAGTACAGCCAGACTTTTGACCCCTTCGCCTTGGGCATTTTTAATCTGTAGCTCTGCTCTAAAAGAACATACGTACCTGGGCTGGCCTACTATCCTCGGAAAGGTAAAATGATTGGCTAGAATCTGAAGTGTATCACATCTCAGGAAAAAAAAGCACTGAAATAAAGCACCGAAATGTGTGCTGCTTTTTGGTCTGGTTACTACCGTTTATGTCAGAACCGGTACCCATCCCTACCCCTGATGATCCTCTACCTAATCACGTGAGCCAAGGTGTGAAAATGGGTGTAGGTCACAGTCAGCCAAGGTTTCGAGTGATCTCATTGTGAAACCTAGCCCCACCCTATCATGTGATTTACTGAGGTCAAAAGGCCCAGGATGTGAGTGGGCATCGAGGCGTCTGGGAAAAGTGGATTATCGATGGCAGACAGTTGGTGTCGTAAGCTATCGCCTCTGTTCAAAGATGGTCACTCACAGTGGACGTAAATGGTTTCTTTCACTCCTCTTTCAAACCATCTGTCCTCTCTGTCCAAAATGTGAACATTGGCATCCTCGAAAGACTGACCTTTGTCCTTTAGATGCAGATGGACAGCTGAGTCTTGTCCCGTGGAGGTGGCTCTTCTATGTTGTGCCATGTGCTTGTGAAGTGGCTGTTTAGTCTCTCCAATGTAGAGGTCTGGCCATTCATTGCAACACTGTACAGCATACACCACATTGTTAAGTTTGTGTTTATGAGTTTTGTCTTTCGGGTGAACCAGTTTTTGTCTAAGTGCGTTGCTGGGTCTTAAATGCACTCAGTTTCTCTGATACATCGGCTACATAGGGGATGACAATGTTGTTGCGCCTGCCTTTCTTATCCTCCCTAGCTGGTGTCTGATCTTCTTTTCCATGCATCTTTTCTGACTTGATGAAAGCCCAATTAGGATAACCGCATGTTTTAAGAGCTTCCTTTACATGTTTGTGTTCCTTCTTTTTCCCTTCAGGTTTAGAGGGAACATGTTCTGCCCGGTGGTGTAGGGTCCTGATTACTCCAAGTTTGTGTTCCAGAGGATGATGGGGGAGCCCATGGCACAGCCATGTTTTTTTCCATAGAAACCCTCATTGTATTTGAAATATGTAGTGGTATGGCAGAGGTCTAATAGTGTGCAAATCTGATCGGGTGTGAAGTTGGTCCTGTCTTTCAAGGAGTTGTCCTTTTGTAGTCGTTTTCTGACAGTCTCCACTGCCTCCGTTGTGGGTATGCAAGTGAAGAGAGAGACTACATCAAAGGACATTATTTTTTCCAGTTTCATCTGGATCCAGGGTAAGTTTCTGGACCTTGTCGGTGAAATCGGTGGAGTTCCTGATGTGAAGTGGGGTGTTCCCCACAAGAGGTGCTAGGATGGTAGCAAGGTGTTTCGAAATGTTGTAAGTGGCTGAGTTTATTGTACTGACAATGGGTCTGAGTGGGACCCCTTCTTTGTGGATCATAGGAAGTCTGTAAATGCAGCATATGGCATCCCCTGGGTAAAGGCGGTGATATCTAAGGCGGTCAATGATTTTGTCCTTTTCAAGGTCTTGAAGGCAAGCTATAACTTTCTTTTTGTAGCTGCTTGTGGGGTCTCGCTTTAAGGCTTCGTAGCTATTGTTGTCACTGAGGAGAATAGCGATCTTTGTTGGTAATCTGTCATGTTCAGAACCACAGTGCACCATCCCTTGTCAGCTGGTAATATAGTGATGTTGTGGTCTTTGCTCAGGGAAGCGACGGCCATCTTTACTTGTATTGCGAGGTTAGATGGAGGGACTTTGGCACTGGAGAGGGTGGCTGAGACTTT
Source organism: Neolamprologus multifasciatus (assembly GCF_963576455.1). NCBI lineage: Eukaryota > Metazoa > Chordata > Actinopteri > Cichliformes > Cichlidae > Neolamprologus > Neolamprologus multifasciatus. Next base: position 36,596,412 of record NC_140456.1, on the reverse strand, counting down.
CATCCTGATTTGCTCTGCTTATGTCTGTGATAATTTATTAATCTGTATGGCGGTTTCTGTGGCTGTGATGAGGTCCAACTGTTCCGGAGAAACTGCAAAATTTAGCTCTTTTACTAATAAATTCTTTTCAGGTTCAGTGAGATTCCGGTCTGAAAAGTTCTTCACCCATTTTTCCTGACTGTCCTCAGGTGTGTGTTCTTCTCTGTGTTGTGTAGGTTCACACTGAGGAGTGAGTGTGGAATTTCCTGCATTGTCTTCTTTTCCTTTACAGTGTTGGGCCCGCTGAGTCTTGTCCACGAACTTGTAATCCTCTTCTAAGATTGGAGAGGGTAGAAGGGTTTTCAATTCCTGCAGTGTCTGGCTAATCTTGCTCTGGAGGGCATCTATAGTGAAATGAAGCCTAATCTTTGAGTAGAGATAGCATTTGTCTTCCAAATCTAAACTGGAAGCTGGTTCCACAGAAGAGGGGGCTGAAAACTCAAGGCTCTCCCTTTCCATTCTACTTGTAAATACTCTAGGAACAACAAGTAAGCCATAAGAGTTCACTTCCATATGTTTCAGTCAGCCTTACCAGTACAGTTCCCAGGATCTGCAGCCGCTGCAAGATTCAATCATATTCCTTCGTAGGATTTTTGCAGTCCTGAATAACTAGCCCTCACTCACCAGGATCTGAGCCAGTCTTTCCTCTCATTGCTGAATGCCTACAGACTTATCAGCTGTTCACAGAATGAGGAGTCATCTTCTAACCTGCCACTATCCACATTTAAAATGAAGTATAACTGTTATTCTGCTTAACCTCATCACTGCAGCTTAGCTCACCTGCTTCATCACTGTACCACCTTTTTGCCTTTGGTACTGCTCAGACCCACTGGGGTAATGGAGACCAGGGGTGGGTAGCACAGTGGCACAGTGGTCAGCACTGTTGCCTCACAGCAAGAAGGTCCTGAGTTCAATTCAACCATCAGGCCGGGGTCTTTCTGTGTGGAGTTTGCATGTGTGTTTGCATGGGTTCTCCCCGGTCTGCAAAGACCAGTAAGGACCCAGAGGACACTGACATTTACATTTACACTGGAGAACGAGAAACTCCGGCTTCCTCCCACAGTCCAAAGAGTCCATGCACTGGGGATAGGTTAATTGAAAAATCTAAATTGCCTATTAAATGTGGGAGCGAATGTGAGTGCGAATTGCTGTCTGCCCTGCCAGTGCTGGATAGGCTTCAGCACCCCCCGCGACCCTGATAAGCGGAAGCGAATGGATGGATGGGCAGTTATTTGAAAATTAGTCAAAACCAACATTCAGAACTTCTAATTGATGCAGTCTTACCCATTTGGAGACTTTTTTAAAAAATGTATTCTTTTTAAGGTGCAGGTTTTTTGAAGATACTGTTTGATGAATCCAGCACATTACAACAGGGTGCAAGATGCTAACAGGCAGCTAGCAAAGGAATAGTACTTTAAAATCCTATAGAAATTTGAACAAACGCTAATAAAAACTTCACATTGTTATGAACAACAAGTGACAATTTCTGAATAATATAATCTTTGTTCAGGATTTTGAGGGGGCGGAGCCTATCCCAGTTGGCTAACACAGGGAGTCAGAGAATCATTCACACTGACACCTATAGACAGTTTAGGTTCACTAATTAACCAAACTCACCTGTACTATGTTTACTCTTTATTGTACTGCAGTAATACAAACATTTAATAATAATAATGGATTGCATTTATATAGCGCTTTTCTAGGCACCCAAAGCGTTTTCCCTTGTGGGATGAATAAAGTATCTAACCCCATTAGATATCTAAGGTATCTAAGGGGTTTAAACTGTGATGAACATGCTTGAGCCACGCTATGATATCCCATTGCGTGTCCACGTTAGTGTGACAAGATCGTTCCAATTATGAATGAACCAGTCATCTTCTGTTGCTCTTAGTGATGGGTCGTTCGCGAACGAAATGGCTCTTAGAGCCGGCTCTTTGACGTGAACGACGCGAGCCGTCACGTGGGGTTTTTTTTCTTTCTCTCAGCCTCTCTCTCGCACATTTTTCCGCTTCACTCCGCACGCGAGCCTTGTGCTTTACGCTGGGCAGAGGGGGGAGGGGTGGTAGTTACACTCAGTAGCACAGGAACAGAGCGGGAGGGAGAGAGAGAGAAAGAGAGCCAGGGACAACAACGTCACATTAGAAAGGTATAGTAATCATCCACAACTATTTTCAGTTGCAGATGATAAAGGATCCAGAAAGTTTATTCATGCAGGCCCATATGACAGAGAATATGCATCTTTTTGTTTTCATATTTTAATTTATATTTAATTGTGTTATGGTTTGCAGTGTTTTGTGTTGTTTCACTTTAAATATGTAAAAGGAAAAAGCTGAAAATTTAAATAGTTAAAATTTGAAATGTGAATAGTTGATTTTTGTATTATGATTCATTTATTAAATTTTATGTGGAGTGAATAAATAAAAGTATATTTACGGTGGCCCCTAGAGACAAAGCACGTACAAACTTCAAATCACGTACAAACTCCAAAACACGTAAAAACACGTACAAACTCCGAAGCACGTACAAACTCAGAAGCACGTAAAAACTCAGAAGCACGTAAAAACTCAAAACACGTACAAAAGACAACAGAAGTGCTCCAGGATGCTGGGCGCAGTGTTGAGCTTTTGTTACCTAGTGGCTACACAAGCCAGCAAGTACCAACGACCGGATTTGGTGTGTGGTAGTAACAGGTAAATAAACTTTTTTTTTTTAATTATTTGAATATATATGAGTGCCTGTGTATAAATACACAAACAATACACACATGCTTTCAGTTGTGTAATTTAAGTGATCTAGTAGCTCTGCTTTGGAAGTTCAGTTAACTCTAGAAATGTGTTTTGGAGGTTGTACGTGTTTTGTCTCTAGGGGCCACCGCATATATTTATATATAAACATATATAAAGAAAACCACTTTTTTTGCGTTAGTAATTCCTTTTGTGCATAATTTTATATTATTGTTAATAATAAATTAATTAAAGCAACAAAACAACCTGAAGAGCCGGTTCGGAGCCGAAAGAGCCGGCTCTTTTTAGTGAGCCGAACCGAAAGAGCCGGATCTCTAAAAAGAGCCGGAAATCCCATCACTAGTTGCTCTAACTACAAATGGGTGGATCTCCAGGGCAACGGAAAGCCACATGACGGTGACCGCTCAATATATCACAGCGGAGTGTTAGATGCAAAGCCCTGTACTGCCCTATAGACTACATTAGATTAGATGAAACTTTTTATTTATTCATCCCTTGGGTGGGTTCCTCCGGGAAATTCAGTTTCCAGTAGCACCGACAGAAGTTGCAGAATGTGAGCAGAAATATACCACATGTACACATATATAAATACAGAGACATATATAAATACAGAGAATACAAAAGGGATACATAGAATAAATAGGAATAAGAATACAAGGGAACGGCACATTTTAAGTATTTTGAGTCTATTACACTGTTGGATATTAACAAACAAACACAGTGAAAAGGCACTACAGCTTACATGTTCCCCCCTCCTTTGTCACTGCTTCCCCTTCCTCTCCCCTCCAGCGAGGAGTTAAAGAGATTGATGGCGTGTGGAACAAAGGACTTTTTAAGTCTGCTGGTCCTTGACTCTGGGTGAAGCAACCTCTCACTGAACAGAGTCCTCTGGTTGTTTATGGCCGTGTGCAGAGGATGCCCTGCATGATCCATAATATCCATATTGCACCTTAATTTGTTTTTATATAAGTGCGTGGAATGAGTCTAAAGTTGAATGTCTTTTAATAGGCAAAAAATACTTAAATAAGTAAATGGCGAGTCGAATTTTTGTCTTTTTTTTCTATTTTTGCTGATCCGAAAATTGATCCAATCTGTGACTTAAAACCGTGATCCGATCCGAACCATGAGATTTTTTGCTCCGTTCCACCACTAGTATCAATATATCTTTAAGAGTATTTGAAATATGAAGCTAAAATTTCACACTACTATAAGTTGGAAAATAGAGATGGTGCACAAGGCCATAATCATTTAAGATGCAATCACCCACAAACAAAACAAATAAACTGTGAGAGGCTGCAGCAAGGTTCAATATGTGATCAATAAGAATAGTATAGAATAATTACAGATATTTATTTTGGGAAGCCGATGGACAGCCATGTATGGATGGGCCAGCAGGTACTAAATTAGTGTCAGTAAGTCTACCAGATCCTCACTTGTTTCTGTTTACCAGTATAATTGTTTTTCAAATTCCAAGTTGGTTAGTTAACCTTCAATAGTAATGCAGATCACCAATCTTTTTTTTCTTTTGCCTTAGGTTGAGTGTACCTTATCTCTCAGAGACAGGCTGTGAAGCTCTGTCCTCAGTTCTCAGCTCCCAGTTCTCTAGTCTGAGAGAGCTGGGACTGAGTGTCAGCAACCTGCAGGATTCAGAAATGAAGATTCTTTCTGCTGGACTGACGATTCCACACTGTAAACTGAGTATGCTGAGGTGAGATTAAGTGATGTTGTGTTTTCAGAATTAACTAATAAAAATGTGCTACTCAAACAAATACATAAAAATCAATACTTTTAAAGTAAAATAAAAGTAGGACATCAAGTCAGTTTAAGGTCTGAACTAGTTTTCTGACTGTTTAAGTAGCAGAGAGTTATTGATCAATGTCAGCTGCTTTGGTGTTAATGCCCTGCCCTGACTCCCTGGCACATGGAGCCCAATTGGCATTGGCCCTAGAATACCAAAATTGATCATCCACTGTACTGAGTACCATTTTGATAAGTGTATGTTTTAACAGTGTATTTGAGCTGCTAAAGGTAATTTGTTTGTTGTGTCTTAGTAAGGAATGAAGGGTTCCTGTAGATATAGGATTACATATTACTAAATCTAACAACTCTTCAGGGCACCCTCACATTTTAACAACGGTGTTTGTTGTTTTATCTTTCATTTTTCAGACTGAGTCACTATCAGTTCTCAGAGAAAGGCTATGAAGCTCTGTTCTCAGTCTTCAGCTCCCAGTCCTCCAGTCTGAGAGAGCTGGACCTGAGTAACTCTGACCTGCAGGATTCAGGAATGAAGCTTCTGTCTGCTGGAGTAAAGAGTCCACATTGTAAACTGGAAACTCTGAGGTCAGAATTTCAGTGTTTTCACTGCTGATCATTTCAAACACGATTTATATTAATGCATAAACAGTAACTTTATAAGAAAGTTCAGTTCAGTTCAGTTCATTTTTATTTCAAACATATAGATTCACCAACATTTCATAATATCATTCCATGCAGTTGCTTGAAAAGGAGTAGGCAGAAGTATGTACTTATTTAGCCCTACCCCCTTAGGTTTACATCTTAATCATTTCCTCATCATCTAAATTTGAACAACAAAAACCTATACAATGGTTTCAACTTTGAACATAACATCTCAAAAATATTTTCTCATATTCAAATAAAAATATTTTAAGATTTGGTAATTTGTAAAAGAACATAAACATCACTTTGACTGCTGTCTTCGGTTAATTGCATTGTCTTCATTCTTATACTTAATTAAAAATTCTTTTTTGAGCTTTATTTTAAACTGGTTTATATCACTACTGACCTTTATTTCTTCTTTTAACTCATTCCAGAATATAACTCCCACTATTGAAATAGACATCCTTTTCAAAGTTGTTATCACTCTTTGTATTTTTAAATTCCACTTCCCTCTAAAATTATACCTTCCTTCTCTGTCTAAGAACCATTTACTTAATGCAATTGGGAGCATCCCTTTCCTTGCCTTATATATTATTTGCACTGTTTTAAACTTCATCAGATCCTGGAATTTTATGGCTTGCGTCTTAATAAAGAGAGAATTTGTTTGAGCCCTATGCCCCTCCTGATTTATTAATCTAATATCCCTTTTTTGCATTATGATTATAGTCTGGATATTACTTTTATATCTACAATACATATATGGTAATAGTAAAGCACAATATAACACATGCAATGTTTTCATCTGCAAAAATTACAAACGCTGGTATCTTCCATACTTTACAAATATCATTTATATACATAATAAACATTTTAGGACGCAATACTGATCCTTGAGGTACTCCACATTCAATATCCATCAATTTAGATTTAAACTCATTTATTTGTACGTATTGCTGGCGATTCATCACATAGCCTTTTATCCAATCCAATACTACACCCCTAAACCCATATTTTTCCAGTTTATTAGAATTTTGTGGTCAACAGTATCAAATGCTTTTTCTTTTTTTTTTTTGGATCTAGAAAGACTCCAAGTGTATACTTCTTGTTATCCATACATTCTGTTATTTCTTCCATTAAATCCATCAATGCCAAAACTGTTTATCTATTATTTCTAAACCCATATTGGCAATTTGCTAACAATCCATGTTTATCCACAAAGCTAACAAATCTTTTTATAAATAGTTTTTCCAGTATCTTAGGAAACTGGGAGAGTACCGACACTGGTCTATAGTTTGTAAAATAATGCTTTTCACTTGATCTGTAAGTGGGAATTACTTTTGCAACTTTCATTTTTTTGTGGAAAACCCCCTTCCTGGAAAGACAAGTTAAAAATATATTGTAGTGGTTTTACAATACCATCAATTACTCTCTTTACTGTTACCATATCAATATCATGAAAGTCAGTACTCATTTTGTTCTTAAGTCCACTTACAATATCATATATATCTCCTTCTCTGCCACTTCTCTAAAAAACATTGAACTTGCATTCCTTTCAATGTTTCCACCCGTCTCCCTTTCTATCATATCAACCTTTATTTCCGCTGCCATTTTTGGCCCTATATTTACAAAGAATTCATTAAATCCATTCACTACTTCGTTCATTTTACTAATAGTGTTTGTCCCTTCCATAAAATACCCAGGGTAATCATTATTCCTTGGTCCATTTTTTTATAATACTATTTAATACCTTCCATATCCCTTTCATGTTATGTTTATTATCTTCTAACTAACATTCATAAGTTACAAAAACTGGTAAGTGATCACTTATGTCATTTATCAATATCCCCCCTTTTATATTTTTGTTCCATTAAATTTGTAAAAATATCATCTATTAGATTTGCACCATGAGTGGTTATTCTCGTCGGTCTTGTTATCAGGGGAAATAATTCCATTCAATGGATGAAATCATTAAATTCTTCAATACTCTTATTATGGTTTGGGTTCAATAAATCATTATTAAAGTCTCCATAAATAAACATTCTTTTCTGATTCAGATTTGTAAATAAGTCCTCCATAATGTCCTTAAAAGTCTCAATCTTTGACCCTGGTGTTCTATATGCAACTGACAACTATATTTTTCTTTTTTTTCATATTTATTTCCACTGTTATACATTCCATCATTCCATCTAATAGTTGATTGTTTTTTCTTCCTTTTTCCTAGTAATCTAACTTGTATTGCAATATCTGCATTTTTCTTGATTAGGTGTACATTAACATACACATTCGTTCCTTTCAACTTTCTTCCTTGCTTCAATAGCTCTTTCTTCTGCCTCCTATGAACAAATCTTATAATAATGGCAGGTTTTTGATTCTTGTTTTTTTCATGGAAGAGCATCCCTCAATGTCGTTAGCAGAGATGGGCAGTAACGCGTTACTGTAATCCGATTACTTTTTTCAAGTAACAAGTAAAGTAAGGGATTACTATTGCAAAAACGGTAATTAGATTACCGTTACCTTCCCGTAGGAACGCTGCGTTACTGCGTTACTAAAACCGTGATTTTTTTGAGAGAATGTCTCATGACAGTGATGTAAGCGAGTTCGACATTCGTGACAACAGCTGTGTGCAGATCAACAGTGGATCATATATCGAGTGCGGGAGAGAGTATGAGCGTGCAGCATTTAAAGCGTGGAAGTACTGACCTTACTTTGAGTTTGATTCCATAAAAAGTGACAAAAACATTAGTGTCTGTTGTGCGTGGGAAGAAAACTTCTTTTTACAGCGAAAAAAAACCCCTAAACTCTGAGCAAGCACCGAGTGCGCTACCATGTAATGTGAAACTCACAGAGAAAATCGCGGATTCTTCCACTGACTGCTGTGGCACACCTGCACCAGGGTAAACCTCCGCCTACCCCACTCCTGCTTTACAGGTGAAAATAGAGCAAAAGGACCGCTAGTCTTTGACTTTATTTATTTTCTGCTGTGTTTTACTTGCATCTATTTGAAAGAGTGAGTGTAAACACAATATATATATATATATATATATATATATATATATATATATATATATATATATATATATATATATATTAAGCGCTTTGAGTGCTCAGAAGAGTAGAAAAGCACTATATAAGAACTAGAGATGGCACGATACCACTTTTTTGTGTCCGATACCGATACCGATATCATAAATTTGGATATCTGCCGATACCGATATGAATCCGATATAGTGTGTTTTTTAATCAACAAAAATGTTTTTTTAATATCTTGCTGCTTTTTGTATAAGTTCATACTCAAGTTAAAAAACAACAACACTAAAGCTATTCTGTTATACCTGTATGTAAAAAAAACACACTGCACCCAAAATATTTCATAGATCAGCAACACTGATCAATCTAATAAAGTTAAACCTGCACCATCCTTCCTATTCTGGTATTTTAAAGAGTACTTAGCAGAAATATTAAGCAACCTAACTAATAGGGTTGCAAACTCCCAGCAAAAGAAAATAGGGAACCACCCTCTTCCTCATGATGCTTAATCAATGTAATCAACTTTAATTTGATGCAGGGTGAAAAAAATTCACAGAAATAAATTATTTTTCAAGAATAATTAAATAGATTCAACATCTTTCTTCAACAGAATTGCAGAATTCACAGATGGTACTTTCCCAAAGGAAAAAGTACTACAGCTTACTAGGGTATATTAGACTTAACAGTTATTATATACAGTAATGGACTTCTATACATTTCACATCAGATTAAAACTTTGGGTGTAAGATTCAGATAATTATTAAATAATTAAAAGCTAGATATTTTAAATGACAATAAGAAAGAAAAGTATGTCGTTGTGCCCCCTTTTGCCTGTTCATGCCCTATCGGCCCCCCTGGCTAAACTTTGCTAGATCCGCCCCTGCACAGTTACCAGCCGTCAGCTGCATAGAAAAAGATCCTGGTCTAGAAAATAATATTAAATAAATTCTAACAACAGCTTATCAAGCTTAATAGTGCTGCTGTTGTTCAGCCGCTGGGTTCCTCTTTCTGGTGTAAAGTGGGCCAAAAACAAAGAAGAGAGACGGACTCGCGACAGAAAAGCCGATCAGCTGATCATTAAGCAGTTTCACGATTGAAGTAGCAGCAAGAAGAGAGAGAGAGAGAAAGGCAGTTGCTCTATATATCGGATGTTAAGCTTAATGCGGGAATGCTTTAGAAACATTCAGAGATGAACTTACACACTTGCTTTACTTCTATCTGAGATAACTTCCTCGGAGATAAAATGTTTGCTAGCAGGCTACAAATACACACAGCCGCTCTATCACGTGACCACACTGCTCTGACGTGCTACGGTTATGAGCAGAGTTACGCCGTGTCGCAAGTTTTTTAAAGTGCTTTTTTGATATTTAATGGATCGGATTACATTTTTTATTTCTCTCCGATATCCGATCCAGTAATTTAGGTCAGTATCGGACCGATACCGATACGTAATATCGGATCGGTCCATCTCTAATAAGAACCAGTCCATTTACCATTTACCATATATATATATGTGCTGGAATGTGCAGAAAATAGGTTTAAATATTAAACAAATTTCTTCCAGTCAGAATGTTGCATATAATAAAATTTTTGCTTGATGTATAAAGTTAAAAGATTAAAACTAATAAAACAAGTTTTAAAAAGAGAATTTTCCATTTGATTACATTTTGTATGATGGATTATGCAGAAAAAGTAGAATTGGGCTGAAAGATCTATCACTTTATCACCTATTCAGGTTGTAAATCGTGTTTTTAAAAAGTAACTAAGTAACTAAGTAATTAATTACTTTTGAAAATAAGTAATCAGTAAAGTAACGGGATTACTTTTTTGGGGAAGTAATCAGTAATTAATTACTGATTACTTTTTTCAAGTAACTTGACCAACACTGGTCGTTAGCATCCATTTCAATACCTTTAGTTACTGTTTGTGTTTTTCAGTTTATTTACTTCCCTCAGTGTTCCTCTACATCTCTTTACTAAGTTCACTCAGGTGTTCCACTTATGGTTGTTATTCACTTTTTGTTTTATTTTTGTAGTCTCTGGAGTCATCGTTTGAGTTTGACTTCCTCTCTTGGCATTGTCTACACTTTCAGTTGTAGAAGGTTTTATTGAGTGTTTATTGATTTGTCACTGCTTAAGAAAAAACTATAATTGTTTACTTATAAACAATTTTAAAAATGTATTTTTATTAAAATGTCAAATAATTACTACTTTATCAGCTAATGCACTATAAATATCTAAAAAAGTGTGATAGTGTGGCCTGTGTGTGTTGTCTTCAGGTACTCTGCTTCCTCCCACAGTCCAAAAACATGCATGCTGGGTTAACTGGAGATGTGTGATTGTGATCACAGTTATCCGTCTGCAGAAAAAGTAGAAATGTTTCTGTTTGGTTCTAATCTGCTGCTGAGTCTCTTTTACAAAGATAGGACTGCAGCTAATCATGCTCATGAAGCCAGTTAGGAAAAGCCCAAGTCACTGTCAGACACAGCATACATTTAGTGATTATCTCGCTGTATGTGGTCTTTTAGCGCCTCTTAGTAGTGTACTAGTGGAGTGGTGTGATTAATGGTGAACAACAATTGGTGCAACAGTGCGAACGTTGTTCCTCTCACACGCTCCTGCACACCAAATCTGGAACTACTGTCCATCATGTGTCGTCCTTTTTATCTACCTCGAGAGTTTACATCGGTCATTATAAGTGCCGTTTATATTCCACCACAAGCGGACACGGTCACCGCCTTATGCGAGCTGCATGAGGCACTCACACAGCACCAGACACAACACCGGGACGCTGCACTTATTGTAACGGGGGACTTTAATAGTGCCAACCTCAAACGCGCAGCGCCGAACTTTTATCAACATATCACCTGCCCCACCAGAGGTGAAAGGACACTGGACCACTGCTACACTACGGTCAAGGACGGCTACAAGGCACAATCCCGCCCTCCGTTTGGCAAATCCGATCACGCCGCCATCCTCCTCATGCCAAAATACAAACAAAGGCTGAAACAGGAAGTTCTGGTTCAGAGGAAGGTCGCGCGCTGGACGGATCAATCGGTGGCCGCGTTACAGGACGCACTCGACGACGCAGACTGGGACATGTTCAGAAACATCTCCAACGATGATGTCAACGTGTTTACGGAAGCGGTTGTGGGATTCATCGGGAAACTAGCGGATGATACCGTGGAGACAAAGACTATCACAACGTTTCCCAGCCAGAAGCCGTGGGTGGATAAAACCATCCGCGACGCTCTGAGATCCCGCACCACTGCCTACAACACGGGATTCACGGCGGGGGACATGGACCCGTACAAAGCCGCATCATATAACGTGCGGAAGGCGGTGAAAGAGGCAAAGCAGCACTATGGGAGGAAACTAGAGTCACAACTCCAACAGAGTGACTCTAGGAGCCTGTGGCGGGGACTAAGGACAATAACGGATTATAAAGCACCAACAACCGGTATGACGAACGCGGCCGTGACTCTGGCAGATGAGCTGAACACTTTCTATGCTCGCTTTGAGGCTGCAGCTAAGGACTCCAATGATGCTAGTGCTAGCGGCGCTAACGGCTGCAGACAGGAAGATACTGCCAGCACCGGAAACGTGCTCGTCATCTCCGAGCATGAAGTAAGGAGAGCCTTCAAGAGAGTGAACACCAGGAAAGCAGCAGGACCAGACGGCATCCCAGGCCGTATCCTCAGAGACTGCGCATACCAGCTAGCTCCTGTGTTCACTGAGATATTCAACATCTCTTTATCTCAGTCGGTGATCCCCACATGCTTCAAAGAGTCCATCATTGTTCCTGTCCCAAAGAAACCCCACCCTGCTTCTCTCAATGACTATCGCCCTGTAGCCCTCACCTCAGTAGTGATGAAGTGCTTTGAACGCCTGGTCAGAGACTTCATCATTTCTTCACTACCAGACACACTGGACCCACTACAGTTCGCTTAGCGTCCAAATCGTTCCACAGACGATGCCATCTCTCATCTCCTCCACACATCACTTACTCACTTGGACACTAGAAGGGGGAATTATGTTAAAATGCTCTTCATAGACTACAGCTCTGCATTTAATACCATAATTCCCTCCACACTCACCACCAAGCTGGAGCATCTGGGACTCAGCTCATCTATGTGTCAGTGGATCTCCAACTTCCTAACTGGCAGACCACAGGCAGTAAGGATGAGCGGACATGTCTCAGCCTCCACCACTCTCAGCACTGGAGCCCCCCAGGGGTGTGTTCTGAGCCCCCTGCTGTACTCCTTGTACACATATGACTGTGTGGCCACTACCAGCTCCACCACCATCATCAAGTTTGCTGATGACACCGTCGTGGTGGGCCTGATCTCTGACAACAACGAGACGCCCTACCTGAAGGAGATTGGGAATCTGGAGAACTGGTGCCAGAGGAACAACCTCCTTCTAAACGTCAGTAAGACAAAGGAGTTGATAGTGGACTTCAGCACTAAGCAGGAGAGGAACTACCAGACCCCGTCATCAACGAGTGCCCAGTGGAGAGAGTGGACAGCTTCAAATACCTCGGAGTTCACATCACGCAGGACCTGTCATGGTCCTGCCACATCAACACCGTGGTGAAAAAGGCCTGTCAGCGTCTCTACCACCTCAGACGCTTGAGAGACTTCCAACTGCCCCCCAAAGTGCTCAGGAACTTTTACTCCTGCACCATAGAGAGCATCCTGACGGGAAACATCTTAACCTGGTTCGGGAACAGCACCATGCAGGACAGACGAGCTCTACAGAGGGTTGTGCGTTCAGCTGAGCGCACCATCCGCTCAGAGCTCCCTGACCTGCACTCAATCTATAGCAGGCGGTGCTGGACCAAGGCCAGGAAGATCGTGAAGGACCTCAGCCATCCCAACAACGGACTGTTCTCTCTGTTGAGGTCAGGAAAGCGATTCCGCTCCCTGAAGACCAACACAGAGAGACTGAGGAGGAGCTTCTTCCCGCAGGCGATACAGTCTCTCAATCACACCACCACACAGTACTGACCCACACATATAGTTTGTACACACACTGGACATTCTGGACATTGTTTTCACTTCATCACTTAAACCACTTTAAGCATATTTGCACTGCACAAGACACTATATAATGTGGATTGCACAACACTGGACATTATATTCCTCATTTCCAGTTAATACTTGTACAGCTGCTGTTATTGTGTGTATATGTATATATATATTTATATTTCTTCATACATTCTTATATATTTCTATACTGTGTATTTTGTTGTACAGTTATTTTATTTTCAACTTTAATTTATATATTTTATCTTATTCTTTCCCAGTTAAATTTACCCTTCATTCTAATTTGTGTTGTACAGTTATCTCACTCTTAACTTAATTTTTATATTTTATTTTATTTTATTCCTTCCTGGTTAAATTTACCCTTTTTTATTTTCATATTTATTTCCTATCTTATTCATAGCCTTTTCTTTTTTTCTTTAGGTCACGAGCAGTTGTCTAAGCATTTCACTGCATATCGTACTGTGTATGACTGTGTATGTGACAAATAAAAATTTGAATTTGAATTTAAAGTCCTTTCATTTTCTCAAAAATTAACAGTGCACCTTATGTATGAATTCTGGTTGTGCTTACTGACCGCGAACCAATTTTATGTGGTACACAGCGCTCAGAAACCTTTCAAAAAATGTTTTGGTACGACTTTGGTAAGCTACGAAGCCTCACCGCTTGATTGTTGGAGCATTAGGCTACCGATGTTCCTCGCAGAGTAATACGTACTCTGCTTCAATGTAATATTACCGTACTGTGTGTGTATAAGGACCATAAATGGCACCTGTTCAGCAACGTGGTTACAAAGACGATTTCAAACTCCAGGCTGTCAGTCACGCAGTAGAACTTGGGAAAATAGCAGGTGCGAAATCTGTCTGACTTTGTTATTATGCTGGGCAACCATGAACACTTTGAATCACCATTAATGGCTTTGTTACAGCAACACTCAATAATTAATTCAAAAGTAGTGTATTGTATACTTATTTTAATAGTACTGCTGTATGAGAAGTGCAACATTCATTGTGCAGATGTGAAACAAATCAGGTGCTTTCTAACAGCAGTGTTCCCTTTAAAACAGTAGCAGTTCAAATATTTCTGCCAATCTGAGCTGAAACACGAATCTAATCAAATCAAAGTTCTTTGCCTCTGCCAGGACATTAACATTTAATCTAGTTTGTTCCAAACAAAGTTCCCCTCAGAGTCCAGAGCCACCATCTTAACATTATAATAGGCACCTTTGATCAACAGCAAGTGAACATTTATAAATGTGTGTTTTCAGAACAGGAACCAGCAGAACTGTTTTCCTGTTATCAGGTAGCAGCACAAACGCTCATCAGCTCATCTACTGTGCAGGGACTTTGAGTGTGTGAAGTGTGTGTTTGTGCTGGATTTCCTTTGGAAAATCTCAGTCAAAAACAAAACAAAGAAAAACTCTTTCAATAGTCCAGGTTGAGTTGACAACATGAACTGCATTTATCTTCCTGTGACTTGACATTTTCTTCCTCCTCTACACCGAGCCAGCTGCTAGGACACACAAGCTCATTGACATTTTCTGATGATAAAGAAACTCTCTTCTTCTGTACAGTATGAGCAGCAATGGAGAACAACCTTTCACAGGTACAGATGTTGCAGCTGTGGCCAAGTACTTGTGTGCAGTTGAGGCCGTGCTGCTTGTTTGGAGCAGCACTCTAATGGACAGGCCTCTGTACTGATGGTGGGCTCTGCTCTGTATCCACCACGCTGTTCTCAGCTGAGTCTTCCTCCTGTTCACAATCACACTCTGATGAAGCAGCAAATGAACTTTTTCTCTGGTGGCTCGGATGTTGTTGCTTCCACAGGTGGTGACACCGGGTGTGGCACCCTGGTGACACACCCGCACCCCAAGGCCCTACCTGTGTGGGTGGGTGTGGTGGAGCGGGAAGAGGGAGGTAGCCGGGGATGGGGAGGAAAAGAAGGGAGGGGAGGATGCCCCTCCCTAGGGCCAGCTCCCCCGCTGACCCCAGTAGGCACCCCCGTCCTCTGGTACCCACCAAGGCAAGGGAGCCCAGGCCCATCCAGACCGGGGCCTACGGCAGCAGCACCGCCAAGCCCCACAGGACCCAGGGCAGCCCACCCTACCCCACCGCAGAGGAAACTGTACCCATCCCAACATTCAATCATCTCCCAGACTACACAAGACAACAGACACCCAGGTTAAGTTTATTCTCCACCTCTCCTATGTCTCTCCCCCACCTGCAAAGTGGACTCCTGCAAGGATGGAACAACCTCCCTGCCAGTTGAAGAGCCCCCCAGTTAGGCCGATGCACAAGAGGCCCCCTGCGCCAGGGCTGAGCCCCCGTGCACCCACCCGCCCACAACCTCGGCGACACACCGACGAGGACCGAAGCCCCCAAGGCCCAGCCAGAGCCCCAGCACAGAGGCGAAGCACCCCCGAACCCCAAACCCCCACGCCTGCCCCGGATCCACTCAGGGGCAGCCAGGCCACCAGGCCAGTAACCTACGTCCGCCTGCACAGACCATCCTCCAGCCCCGCTGCACGCAGCCACGAGGAGAACAACCTCTAAGAGCGACCAGAGCCACTAACCAGGTCATGAACACAACCCCCGGGTTAAGCCCTCCAGGGATAACGTCTCTAGGGGTCCTCCAGGTGCCCTAAGCCCGTCCCAACCTCCACATCATCCACAATAGCTAAGGCGGGACCAAACCACAACCCCCTACCACCGCTGGGTGATGGAGCCGATCAAAGGAGCCCAGAGGGATTGATCTAATGTGGTGGCAGAGGCTATATCGAGACTAATGTGATCTATTAGATGGTTTCTATATTGGCTAGAATTAAGATTATTTTTATTTTTCCAGTTCATGAGGACCGTTTTCTTGGCGATGCATAGGGCAGTAAAAACCATGTGGACAGTATTAGTTTCTGTAGTGACATCATCCAAATTTCCCAACAAGCATACTAAAGGGGAGGTTGGAATTTTACATTTCAGACACTTTGATAAGTCCTCACATATCTCGTGCCAAAACGTCTGCACTGGTGGACAGAACCAAAGAGCGTGGATGTAATTGTCTGGTGTATTGCCTTGACAGTGTGAGCAGTTGTTGGAGGATGTAAAGACCATCTTGAACATCCGATGACCTGTATAGTGCACTCTATGTAGTATTTTGTATTGTATTAATTGCAGACTGGGATTTTTAATCAATTTAAAGGTTTTTAAGCAAATCTGAGACCAGAAGTTTTGGTCTAAGCTGACTGATAAATCTGCTTCCCACTTTGCAATAGGAAGGGATATTGATTCATCTATTTTAAAAAGTGTTCTGTATATTTTAGATAATTTAAGAGTAAGAAAATTGTAATTCAACTTGACTGAGGTTAAATTTCTTTTTTACTATGGATTTAATTTGTTGATATTCTAAAAATCTTTTCTTGTTGATCCCATATTGTGTAACTAGTCTGTCAAATGGAATAAATTCTGTTCCCTCTAATATATGTTTTTAATTTAATTCCTTTACAACTCCATTCTGGGAAATTAATCATATTATTGTTTTGTAATATGTCAGGGTTATTCCAGATAGGTGTACGTTTGCATGGGATTAATGAAGACTCCGTTATTTTTAGAAACTCCCACCATGCTGTCAGAGAAAAGCTGATGTTGATGCTTTTAAAGCATTCATGTCTTTTGATGTTTGAGCTAATAAATGGTAGGTCTGAAATCTCTAGATTATTGCATAGTGCCTGTTCAACATCTAGCCAGGGCTCATCTAAGAAGGTACATTTTAACCATTCTGAGATGAACTGAAGCCTGT
The DNA here is from genome assembly GCF_963576455.1 of Neolamprologus multifasciatus. Taxonomy (NCBI): domain Eukaryota; kingdom Metazoa; phylum Chordata; class Actinopteri; order Cichliformes; family Cichlidae; genus Neolamprologus; species Neolamprologus multifasciatus. The sequence continues at coordinate 36,579,369 of NC_140456.1, read as the reverse complement.
TGGCTAAGAAGTATTGGTGAAAATTAGGCAGATCTAATCCTCCTCTATCCTTGGTTCTTTGTAGCGTTTTTAAGCTGATACGTGGGGGTTTATCTTTCCAAAGGAATTTAGAAATATATGAATCCAGAGATCTGAACCACTCTTGTGATGGTTTGTTAGGTGTCATTAAAAATAAGTAATTTATTTTTGGCAAGATCATCATTTTTATAGTGGTGACCCTTCCCATGAGTGATATGGGTAGAGATTTCCATCTAGTCAGATCGCCTTCTACTTTCTTTAGAAGTGGGATGTGGTTTAATTTAGTTAAGTCTGAAAGCTTAGGAGAAACATTAATACCTAAATATTTAATTTTCCAGATTGTAGTGGGGCAGAAGAAGAATTATGGAAGGAGCAGTTAATGGGAAGAACTGTAGATTTTGGCCAGTTAATTTAATAATCTGAAACTCTTGAAAACCAGTTTATTAGAGTAATTACCTCAGAGAGGTTGATTTGTGAGTTTTGCAGAAAAAGCAACACATCATCCGCATAGAGACTGATTTTATGTTCTACGTTCTTACATTTTATGCCCTTAATTGTTGTAGCCTGTCTAAATGCTGCTGCTAGAGGTTCGATAAAAATTGCAAAAAGTGAAGGGGAGAGTGGGCATCCCTGTCTGGTGCCCCTCAGGAGACAGAAGCTGGAGGATGTCTGGTCATTTGTTCTGATATGAGCTGGTGGGGAATTGTATAATATTCTTATCCAGTTTATGAAAGAGGTTCCAAAACCAAATTTGTGTAAAGTTGCAAATAAGAATTTCCAGTTAACTCTGTCAAATGCTTTTTCTGCCTCTAGAGATAATATTATGGTTTCAATGTTTTTATTGTATGAGTAGTCTATTAAATTAAGTAATCTACGAGTGTTTGTTGAGGAGTGCCGACTTTTTATGAAACCAGTTTGGTCAGGATGAATTAAGAGGGGGGTTATTTTCTCTAATCTCTTTGAGAGAGCTTTGCAGATTATTTTAAGGTCTACATTTAAAAGAGAAATTGGACGATAGCTTGAGGGAAATAAAGGGTCTTTGCCTGGTTTTAGCAGGAGACTAATGTTGGCAGAATTCATATTTGGTGGTAGTCTGCCATTTTCCTCGATTTCTTGCAACATTCCATGGAATACTGGTGCCAAAATTGTCCAGAATTCTTTGTAGAATTCTGCAGGAAAGCCGTCTGGACCTGGAGCCTTATTATTGGGCATACTTATCAGGGCTTCCTGGAGTTCACCTGGCGTCAGTGGTGAATCCAGTGCCATTGCTTGACTGTCTAGTAATTTTGGAAGAGTTACATTGTCAAGAAACAAATCAATTTCATTTTTAGACGGGTTTATTTGTGGTGAATATAAATTTTCATAGAAATTCCCAAAAATGTTGTTTATTCTTCCAGGGTCATATATTGTGTTCCTCGATAAATCTTTAACAGCACATATAGTTGTTTTTTCTTTATTTATTTTTAACTGGTTTGCTAGAAATCGACCTGATTTGTTAATGTGTTCAAAATTCTGCAAGCGAAGTCTTTGTACAAGGAATTTTGTTTTTTTTATTAATAATTTCATTTAATTCTAGTTTTGTTTTGCATATTTTGTTCATTATTTCTTGATCTTGGTGGGACGCGTAGGCTTCTTCTAAGGATTTGATGTTTTTTTCTAGTTCCTGAATATTTTTGTTTTCTTCTTTCTTTTTGTGTGATGAGAAAGAAATTATTTTACCTCTCATCACAGCTTTCCCTGCTTCCCATAGAACAGAAGCAGATGTTCCGGGAGTGTCATTAAAGTCTAAATATGAAATCCATTCCTTTTTAAAATATTTAATAAAGTCTTTATCTTTAAGCAGTGATGTATTAAATCTCCAGTTTTTACTTGGCGTAGTATTATTCTTGTGCATTAGTGTTAAAGATACAGGAGCATGATCGCTGACAGCTATAGGGTTAATCTCAGTGTCTGAAATGTCACTCAGCAGTGAGCTGCTGACCAAAAAATAATCCAGACGAGAGTAGGAGTGATGAACATGTGAGAAGAAAGATTATTCCTTACTGTTGGGGTGAAGGGAGCGCCATGCATCGCAAAGGCCATAGTCGCTCATATACTGTTTGATTATATTTGTGGATTGCCAATTGCGCTGAGTTCCTGTTGTGTTGAGCCTATCCATTTCTTCATTTAGTCCAAGGTTGAGGTCGCCTCCAAGAATGAGTGTGCAATCAAGGTGTTCAGAGAGTGCACTAAAAAATCCGTGGAAGAATGAGGGTTCATCAACATTTGGACCATATATACTTACAATACATAGTTTTTTGTTCAATATTGATAGTTTAATAATTAGAAATCTACCCTCTGGATCTATAACTGTATCGAGTATTGTAAAATTAACATTTTTATGTATTAAAATTGCTACTCCCCTTTCTCTAGAATTAGAACAGGCTGCAAACACATTAGGAAACTCAGGTGTTTTAAGTTTGTTTAAACCTGTAACAGGTCTGTGAGTTTCTTGTAATAAAACAACATCTGCCTGTAGTTTTTTAAGCTGGTTAAATATCTTTAACCTCTTTCCTCTGGTGCCAGCCCCATTTACATTCCATGTGACAAACCTCAGCGTGCCCATAATTGTGTGTGTATGTCTAACGATGTACGCTGGGTGTTTCGTTTAGACGGGTGGAGAGAATGTGGAAACATCACTTTTTTTTTTTTTTTTATAAACGTATGTTTATTTGTTTTTTCAACAGTATCAACACCAAGATAAAATGAACGTATGGCAGTCATTAAAATAATAATAATAACAACACTAATAATAATAATAATAATATTAATAGTAATAACGATAATTGAAGTGTTAATCCTAAAAGATTCCAAATAAATGCATAGTTAAATAAATTAAGATAGCAAACCATACAAATAAATACATTTAAAAAAAAAAAAAAATTCATAATATAGGTTACACAGTATATTCCCAACAGTAAGTCAGACATTATTCATTATCTAGTTGTCTTATTCACTCACCGCCCCCCCCCCCCCCCCCCCCCCAAGTCCCCACTCCTCAGTAGATCCAAAAATATCTTCCAGATGTTGTAAAATTCAGAAGCCTTCTTTCTAACAATATAGGTCAGTTTCTCAAGAGCTAAACTCGATGTTAAGTTATTTAACCAGTGGTTAAAAGAGGGGCAACCAACATTCTTCCAGCATAAGGCGATACAGCGTTTGGCCTGTAGCAAACAAAGATTGACCATTTTTCTTTCCTCACACGACAGAGTACAGTCATCTGGATACAAGCCTAAAATGCATAACTTAGGGCAAAGCGGTACAGGAGAAGTTGTGATCTGAGAGATATATTTTAACACAGAGCTCCAAAATTTTTGGATCTCTTCACATTTCCACAGGCAGTGATATAGTGTACCCTGATGCCTATTACACTTATAGCATAGATCAATTATATTAGGATCAAATTTATTTAATTGTACAGGGGATATGTATGTTCGCATTATCCAATTAAATTGTATCATTCTCAAACGAGTGTTAATGGTTTGAGTGTGTGTTTTTGAACATATTTTACCCCATTCAGTATATGAAATATCTTCTTGTAAGACACTAATCCACTCCCGTCTTTTACTATCAGAGTTATCCTTATGGTTTTCAACTAACATGCTATAAAACTGGGACACCAGTCTTTTACCAAAACAGTTTTTTGTAACATGAGTTTCTAGGATGGAGAGTGGGGGTTGGTGCACTGAATTGTTTAAGTGTGCCAGAATAAAACTTCTAAGTTGTAGATACTTAAAAAAGTGTTTCTGCGGTAAATCAAACTTTGCCCTTAATTCACTGAATGACATTAGAGAATATTCCTCATATACGTCCTGTAGTTTCGCAATGCCCTTGTTCAGCCAAGCTTTAAAGCCCATGTCATTCTTAGCCGGGGCAAAGAGTTCATTACCCCAAATTGGGGAGAAACAAGACAACCCAGGAGAGTCATTCAACATTTTTTGTACTTCATGCCAAACAACAACAGTGTTTTTTACAAAGGGATTAGTAGTAATTTTCTTTAAAGTTTTAAAGGGTGCTGAGTATAAATAGCTATTTGACAGACCCTTTGAGGACATTCTTTCAGTTGCTAACCAGGGAAGGGAGATATCGTTTGTAAACCAAAACATAGTGGTCCTCAGCTGAGCAGCCCAATAGTACCATTTTAAATTTGGAAACTGTAGTCCTCCCCTATCATATGGTAAATACAAGAGGGAGAGTCTGAGTCTTGGCTTCCTATTGTTCCAGACGAAATTAGAAAGAAGCTTTCTGGTCTTGGAAAAAAAAGAAGGAGGAGGGGCCAGCGGAATTGACTGAAAGATATATAGGAATTTAGGTAATATAGTCATCTTTACTATGTTTATTCTTCCCAGTAAAGAAAGAGGCAATGATATTAATCTAGTGATCTCATCCGACAACCCTACCACCAAGGGCTCATAATTGGCTGAACTAAGATTGCTTATCGTTGGGGTTACTCTGATGCCTAAATATTTAAATCCCTCTGCGGCATTCACAAATGGGTGGGATACAACTGGTTTCAACCTCTCGTTCATATTCAAAAACATAATGGATGATTTTTCTTCGTTCACTTTGAACCCAGAGAAACTGCTAAATTGATCGAATAGCTTCAGGAGAGATGGTATTGATTCTGCAAGGTGTGATAGAAACAAAATAGTATCGTCAGCGTACATTGCAATTTTGTGTAGCATCTCCCCGATTTTAATACCATGGATCGAGGGATGTGATCTAATTGCTATCGCTAAAGGTTCCATGGCTAGTACAAAAAGCAGAGGTGAAATCGGAGACCCTTGCCTGGTGCCTCGAGATAGCTCAAAAGGACTAGAGATGAGATTATTGGTAGATACCATTGCAACCGAATCAGCAAGTAAAATTTCAATCCATCGGCGGAAGTGATCACCAAATCCAAAACGCTTAAGCACCTCAATTAGATAGGGCCATTCAACTCGATCGAACGCCTTCTCCGCGTCGAGTGATAGTATTGCAGTATCAAGTGACTCTTCACATTCGTGGATTATATTGAGAACTCTCCTCACGTTGTGGAACCCCTGACGATTTTGAACGAAACCATTTTGATCTCCGCGTATAATGGCTGGAAGAGCCCTCTCCAGCCTCATAGCCAGAGCCTTAGCTATGATTTTGGAGTCAGAATTTAACAGCGATATGGGTCTGTAAGAACCGCTTTCGGCTGGCGCTTTGCTCGGTTTTAGAATGAGAGTGATCAGGGCACTACGAAATGTAGCAGGGAGGCGACCTGTTTCATAGGATTCCAAATAAACATCTAATAATGGGGGAATTAATTTTGCTTTAAATAGCTTGTAAATATCTATCGGAAGCCCGTCAGGACCCGAAGCCTTACCATCTCTCATGTTCGTAATGGCATCAGAAACGTCATTGAAATTTATTTCTCTCTCCAATTCATTTTTCATATCCTCAGAAATACAGGGAAAGATCAATCTATCCAAGAAAGTATTTTGGCTTACCCGGTCCAGTGGGCTGTTAGATTTATATAGGGTTTTATAATACCAGACAAAGGTGTTATTAATTTCTGTGGGATCTGTAGATAATTCCCCTTGATCGTTCCTAATTATATTAATGGCTCTGTCAGCTTCAAGTTTCTTTATCTGCCAAGCTAGTAGTCTACCCGGCTTTTCACCCTGATCATAAAACGTCTGTTTCAATCTTATTAAACCATCTTCAGCTTTAAGCATAGACAGCTCCTCGTATTTAGCTTTAAGGGTCAATAATTCCTGTTTTTTCTGTGTTGAATCATCTATGTTAACTTCTCTCTCTAATTCTCTAATTTTATTGTCTAATTCGTTCATTGTCTGTTTGAATTTGTTAAATCTAGAGCTGGTGAAACTTATCATTTGTCCTCTAATATATGCTTTAAAAGCTTCCCACCTAACGGCTGCAGTTGTTTGAATTGTATTAATTGAGAAGTAGAGATCAATGTGTTCTCCTACAAATTTCATAAAGTCAGAATCATGTATCCATTTAGGGTGCAAGCGCCACTTGTTTGAGCAGCTATTCACTTGTTCCACCTCATAAAATAGTGAGGTTGGGGCATGATCTGACAACACAATGCTGTCATATATACACTTAGTTATATTGGGTAGCAAAGATGAGGAAATTAAAAAATAATCTATTCGGGAGTGGGATTTAAATACTGCTGAATAGCATGAGAATTCCCTTTTATTGGGGTTTTGAATTCTCCATGGATCACAGAGGTTCAGATCTTTCAAATATTGTTGTATTTTTTTTCTTGTTTGAGAGTGTGAAGTGTCTATCCCTGATGAGCGGTCAAGCTTCGGGTCCAGAGTACAATTTAAGTCACCTGCCAATATTATCCTACCAGGAAGGGTAGCTATCAATAGAAATAAATTCTCAAAAAATGAAGGGTTATCATCATTAGGGCCATAAACATTAACTAAATTGAAATTCTCTTTCAAGAGAGTTCCTTGAACCACCAAAAATCTGCCAGCTTTATCATAAATAGTGTTATTTACTTGGAAAGGCACTGAATTATGAATTAACACCATAACCCCTCTCGCGTGCGAAGGGCAACAGGATGCTAGCACTTTGCCTGGCCATCTCCTACGTACTTTCACCAGATCCTCTCTGAGTAAATGGGTCTCTTGGATAAACGCTATTGATGACTCAAGTTGTTTAAGCCTGGTAATAACCTGTTTTAGTTTAACCACTTTTACCATTCCTCTCACATTCCAAGAAATAAATTTAAAATTCTTATATGAATTTTAAATTCTTATTCTTATTAATACAACAGATTGTGCAACATAGTATCTTCATTTGGTTGTTGGTAAACCTTTCAGTATCTCTAACTGTTGTGCTGGGAGTAAACCAGTAAAAAGCAACACGTTGTGAAAAATACAAAAACACAAACAAATAACACAAAATCTGCCATAAATAAACCCCCTTAGCTGTCAATCTGAACCGGACAGTCCCTCGCCCTACCCCGCCCTCCCCCTGACCTTGGGGTGCAGTTAAGTGCACACGCTGATCCAATGTAAACAAGGGAGCAGCTAGACCAAACCGAGCTGACATTATGGTCAAACAAAACCAAACCCCCTGGACAATTGCATCTCCTGACGAAAATGTATATCCTACATGAACAAGTATGTATACAATGATCATTACAAACTTTCTTGTAGCATAACTCTCATCCCGGAGAGCCGACTGTATGTCGAACAACCAGCACTCCAAGGCACAAATGAAAGCCCAATCAACGAGTGGGCGTGGCTAGTTATCTATAAGGGATAAATAAAATGCCCAATACAACTGAGGAGAACGAGGGAACGGTAAACCAAAGTAAACACAAAAAAGAAAAATACTCTCCCCAAAAAATTCAACAGTAAGGATGAGCGATATTGACCATTAAATCCAACAATTTCAAACTACAGTTGTTATGGGCAGGTAGTGAAGGATTCGGCAGTTCCCATTAGATAATCTGCTAGTTCTCTGTATTCTGCAAACCTCGGATGAACTTTTCCGCATCTGCTGGGGTCTCAAAGACATGCGTATGTTCACCAGATGACACTCGTAGCTTCGCCGGGTAAATTAATCCGTAACGTACGTTCATCGCCCTGAGCTGCTGTTTCACCCGGTCGAAGCCCCTCCTCTGTCGGTGGAGATCTGTAGAAAGATCCGGGAAGAACATGACCTCTTGACCCCCACAAATAACTTTCCCTTTGGCCATAGCCGCCCGCATCACCCGAACCTTGTCTTGGAAGTTTAAAAACTTCACGATGAGGACTCTCGGTGAGGGTGATCGGTTGGGTTGCGTCCGGCCAGGTAATCGGTGAGCTCTTTCGATGAGAGGTTGTCTCGGGAATGTTGCTGGTCCCAGCGCTTCGGGGAGCCACTTCTCTAGGAAAGCCACTGCGTCATTTCCTTCTATTTTCTCCGGCACATTAACTAGTCGTAGGTTGGAACGACGAGAGCGATTTTCGAGGTCCTCGAGTTTGTTCGTGAGGAGAGCCACTTGTTTAACTAGCGCATCTGTCTTGCCTTTCTCTGAGTTAACGGCGTCCTCCACGCTGCTAATGCGCATCTCTGCCCCATCCATGCGCACCGAAAAGTCCTGCACGTCTCTTTTAACATCTTGGATCGCTGACAGGACCACATCAAGTTTTGTGGAAAAGTAATTTCTGATTCCGTCGAGTATTTGAATAACATCCATGTTATGGGCCATTCCAGTACTCACGTCCAGGAGACTCCCAGGGCTAGCATCACCTGCAGAGTTAGCTTGACTGCTAGCATCAGAGATGTCGTCTTCCTTACTCAAAGAAGAGTGTGCCTTAGATTTATTTTGTGCTTTCTTAGCCGGCATAATGTCGCGGATATACGATAATAACTCGTTACAAGCAATAGTTATCACTGTTCACGCAGTTAAAGGACAGTTTACAGGAACTTACTAAAATATCGCCAGGAGCTCACAAAAATACATGTGTCTAGTTCAGCGCCATAACCACGCCCCCGGAAACATCACTTGTTTGTAAATAGAAAGAGAAAAAAGTGTGGTGATAGGCTCCATAAGTCTGACTATGTGTGTGAATATTCACTAATATGAACAAGCGTGGCTTGCGTATGTGTCCTGCAAGTCTGTGCGTGCTGTGAGGCTGTTGTAAATGTGCTGCCATTGAGCGCATGTGTTTGCGTGATCGTGGTGTGAAAATATGGAGAAATAGAGGGTGTTGTTTGTAGGTGAGTGGGGAAGTAGGTGATCACAGCAGTGAAAGACAAGAGAAAGAAACCACATAAACTGTGTGCGACAACAAAAAAAAAGAAAAGAAATGGAAACATTCCAATTAAAGTAATGACGGAGGGTGACGGTGTTATATCTGCTATGACATCATACTGATATTACTAGGTTAAACCCACGTTAAAGGAGAAAGTGTGAATGAATAAGAAAAGAGTGTAGCGGGTTCTTATCTGTCAATATAACCACGGTGTGGTGCCGGGGTCGCGGTAGAGCTGTCTGGACTGGTCGTTCACGCTGAAGTCCGTTCCTTTCAGCTCCCTGCCGCGACAAGCGATGCACTCTATCAAAGGCGATGTTCTTTACAGTGTCCTCCGGCAGCTTCAGGTGGATTTTAATGAAGCTTTTCACCGTTGCCTCCGCGTTTTCTCCGGCAGATTCTGGAATACCAGATACTCATGCTACGGGCTTGTAGATTGATAACGGACTCTTTTATTTTTTTATTTTCAATGTTTAGCTGGGTCACGTTATTGGTGAGAGATTTGACCGACTCCCGTAGCGTGGCATTTTCAGCGGCAAGCGTTTCCACCTGCTGCTGGCTGAATTCCAGGGATTCTCTCAGAGATTTAAATTCCCGGTGTAAAATCTCCACCAGGGACAGCCTCGCATCGAAACTGGACAATCGCTTGTCGATTGACTCCAGGATGTCTACGATGTCGTTGCCGGCAGGCGATGTTGTGCCGGGGGAGTCTGCTGGGCGACATCTCTTTGATGACAGCATCTCAGTTTTGGCCGGGGAAGATGCACTCTGGGCCTTCTTCATTACTAAATCTTGGAAACAGCGGTCGATCTAATCTTGGAGAGCGTCTAAACTCTCCCCATTGTCCTCCAGGGTGTTAGAGATGATAGGACAGATGTTGTTAGTTATATGACAGTTGGTTAGTTTATTTGGCAATACTGAAGCTTAAGGAAACTTTCTTAAACTCTACGCTACCATTCGCTTCTTTTTTCCACCAAATCTCCGGCGTTTGACGCCACTTCCGTCACTTACCGTCCAAGGAATTTCTTGATCAATTGATTCAATTCAGGCATCTGATTTTAAAAACTTTGTTAATGTGCGATAAAATAACTGTCCGCGTTACTCAATTAATGAGTTAACGGGATAATAACAGGTTAAGTTGCCCTAATAATTAGACTTTGGTGACAAACTGATGTGATCTCCATGTTTCCTTTGTTGGACTGTGGGCGAGTGTCAGAACTGAATGTACTGAGTAACATGTAGAGTTTAAATATGTGTCAGTTCCAGCTTTAGAGCTCTAAAGTGCAGCTATCATGTTAGGAATATGTTAGGAGTAGACAGTAACACTGAGCACACGGAGTTCAAATCTTTATTTTACCACTCGCTGCATTCTTGATGTTCATGAATTCAGCAGGTTCATGATTGTCTCCAGCATTAATCTCACATTTCCATCTAAACTATTGAATTTGACTGTTTTATTTGATGTTCTTTTTGATCTCTGGCACCAGTTCATCTTTAGGCCGTGCTCAGTCCATCCATTTAGTGAAATGAGTGAAATGATGTGTAAAGTGCTCCTTGTTATGTGAGCTTGTACAGATCCTGAAGCAGAAAGCCTGGGTTAACAGAGAGATGAGCATCACTGTGATGATGGTCATCATCTCTGACTGTGATTTGAGGTTTTGTCAAAGCAGCTAACACAAAGAAAGCCTGGCTATGTTGGACTTGGTGTGGAAGCAGCTCTTAGTTGTCCTGAGTTGTCCATCCTGCTGGCCCCTGCTTACACCCCAGGCATCAAGAGGATTAAAACGGTCACCAATAACATCAAGCAGTGGACAGGGGAAAGTATCCTCACCCTAAAAGGTTATTTCGAAGCCACTGACTGGGACAACCTTCTTTCTTCCTCTGATGACATCGACAAACAAGTTGACATGGTAACATCATACATCTCCTTCTGTGTTGACAACATTATCCCCTCAAAAACAGTCTCCATATACCCCAACAACAAACCCTGGATCACCAAGGAGCTCAACGAAATCCTTAATTTAAAAAAGAGGATTTTCCAAATAGATTAAAAAAATAGATAAAAAGGAGGTCAACGGGGGGGGACCTCCGCTCAGCCTGGCAGGGCCTCAGAACCATGGCCTCTGTGCAGGGCTCTAGAGTGTGACCAAATTTTTCATTGATGCAACTAAAAAAATCATGAGGTCCCACCGGTGCGACCAACTTTTCGAGTAAAGAAAATAAAATTCTCAGCAACTCTGAAAGTCTCCATGTGGTCAACAACTGACACACATTATGCTGCTATCGTGGTCTAAACCAATCAGAGATAGTCAGGGGCGGAACCTCTCTGAGTGGTCCAGATATTCCTGTAATCCTTCATGTGTGTGCGTTTGAAAGTCCAGGGAGTGCAGAGAGAGGTGAGTAGCTTGAATAAAGCGATTTATCGATTCATGAAATCCTGAATCAACTGTTAAATATAAATCTATTTTGCCTGAAACAATTTAGGTTAAAGCTCACAAAAATATTTCAACAACCACCAAACAGCAAATGAGAGCAGGTAAACGGATTCCACACAAAGACGTAAACACAGAGCGCAGACCCGACGCATCAGAATCAGCTTTCCCTTTCTCAGCTTTCAGCCCCGACGGCCTGTACATGGACACGCTGTCCAGTCTACCATTGTTTACAGCGCTGTCTTTTTTTTTCTTTTTTTTTATAATTTTTACTTTACTTAAATGACCTCGGACAAAAAAGCCCAATATCTGCTGTTCAATACTGAAGACATTTAAACTATTTAAAATTATGCAATATTGCAGAACATTTTTAAGGTTATCTGCTATAAAAAGCCAGGCCAGGAAAATCTCCTTCCTGTTTTTCTGTGTTTTATTCTCAGTTACTTTGACACAAAGGCATCTGCTGTTATTCTCACACCTCTGATGAAGTCTCACATGTATTAGTACTGATAAATGATCAGAATTATAATATTTCTGACTGTCTGAGGCAAAACTGAATTGAATCTAATCGGGAGCTTGTGAATTGGAATCGAATGGATTATAGAAATCAGTGATGACACCCAGCCCTAGTAAGCAGCCTTGGCAGAACAGAAGTGGATGTAACTGTGGTTAATAAGAAAAGATGAAAAGAACTATTGATAACTTTTTCGTTAAGTTTAGGCCTGATCTTTCTAAAACTCATAGGCAGTGCTCTGACATGGAGCCATCAATCTGTGAACACTGATAAAGCACAGTGTATCCAGAAAACACATTATAAGCTGCGATAAATGCACTGCCCCAGTGTCCCCTTTCCCCACTGCCTTTCAGCGGCAGGCAGCAGCAAACAGGTCGTCATAGGAGGCCGAGATGATGATTAAGTTTAACATTGTCTACAATATTGCCAAAGGGTGTCAAAGCACTTTAAGCACAAGCAGTTTTTCAGTAACTTATCTTTCTTGTAGAACAGAGCTCCAAATAAAGAACTTTGTGCTGACAAGATTGTTAGTTAATCATTTACGAATGAATATTGTCTGTATGGACAGCAACCAGGCCCTGACAACATCAGCAGTCAAGTTCTGAGGCACTGTGCAGGGTAACTAGAAAGTGTGGTCCGGACTCTATTTCAACACTCTGTGGACAGTCACACCGTCCCCCACCTGTGGAAACACTCCACAGTCATCCCCATCCCCAAAAGAAACAACCCAAAGTCTCTGAATGATCTTCGTCCTGTGGCCCTCATCTCCCTAATGATGAAGGCCATGGAGAAGATCATAAAACAGCACATCGTAAGAGCAACTGACCCCCTGATGGACCCACTCCAGTTTGCTTACCATGCACGCAGAGGTGTTGGAGATGCAAAAATCTTTATCTTGGACTTCATCCACAAACATCTGGAGCTCCCTGACTCCTCCACCAGACTTCTGTTTGCTGATGTTTCATCAGCATTCAACACTCTGCAGCCTCATATCCTGGCCACTAAACTTTCCACCCGATTTCACCTGGATGATCAGCTAATCCTGTGGATATTGGACTTTTTGACCAACAGGACTCAGAAAGTTCGGGTCAACAACTCCCTCTCCGGTCTCCGTTCCACCTTCACTGGCTCTCCCCAGGGCTGTGTGCTCTACCCTTGCTCGTCATCCTCTACACTGATGACTGCAGATCCATACAGCACAACTGTCACCTGGTGAAACATGATGACAACACAGTTCTCCTGTCACTGCTGTCAGGCCCCTCACAAAACCACAGGCCCGCTCTGCAGGAGTTTGTACAGTGGTGTAACAGCTCAAAACTTGAACTGAACGTGAGCAAAACCAAAGAGATGGTGGTGACCTTCTCCAGTAGGCAGAGGGATCTGGCTGCTTCAGTCACCACCACCATCCACGGGAAACCAGTGGAGGTAGTTGAGGAGTACAAATACCTGGGAATCATCTTTGACAACCTCCTGAAATTCTCTGCCAACACAGAGGAAATTCTCAGGAGGTACCACCAACGGCTATACCTCCTTAGGAAATTCAACTCCTTTGGAGTCAGCACAGCCATCATGATGACTTACTTACTATGCCTTCATGGAAAGCATCATGACCTTCTCCATTACCTGCTGGTTCCACTCCCTCAGCCTTCATACAGGAACAGACTGCAGCACACTGCATTAGTGTGCTCTAAAATCATTGGCCTGACTGTTAAAACTCTGGCACAGGTTTTCAGCTGACAGGCCCTTAGACAGGCTGCCAAAATCATCAATGGGAAATGGTAAATGGCCTTTACACATTGTTACGACCCAGCTCAAAAGCCGCAACATAAAAGGAGATGAACACCAGATTGTGGGTGAGAAGAGGTTTTATCTTAAAATGGAATGTCAGGTTGGCTAAAATGGCTAGTGCCACCAAGGCAAAAACAAGTGAGCTCTCTGGGAAGCTTGCCTTAGGTATGCTTTTATCCACACCTGACTAGGTGTGGCCAATTAGCACCAGCTGAACACACTGAGCAGATTAGAGGCTGCAGAGGGACGTAACACCTCCTCCCTTAAAAGGGTTCCTCTAGGATCCCTAAATTTATTAAAAGCCCCTCTGAAACCTTCAGGTCCTTGACCCACAAACCTGAAATAAAAGTAAAAGCTAACAGAAGCACAGTGTTCACATTATAGTTGGATTCTTTAAGCATGGATGGGCATGAGAATTTGAAGTTGCCACACTGAACACACACAAAAAGTAACATGTGACCAACACAAAGGAGCACAACAGTCACAAACCCAAAATGATTACCTGACCTGCTACAACACAAAACCAAAAGTAGCAACAAATAATCACGACTAAGTGATCTGTTGTCTCCACCACACAAACAGTCACATACAAGTGGCCCTATACCACAACAAGTTACTTTAATCCTAGGTTCAGTAAAGCAAGCATACTAGTGACCAAGCACAAATTGAGAGCAATGGCCACACAATGATCACATCAAGGGTGGCTCAGCAACCCAGTGTTATTGCAATCACCTGGCTAACAACACTCACAAGTGATCCAACAAAAGTAGCCATATTCCCCACAACACTAAAGGTCACAGCACAAAACACTAACCACATGAGGATCTCATTAGCATCCATCAACACTGACATATTAGATGCACACACGGTGTACACACAATGCCAACTTAAAAACGACCTACCTGCCTCAGCTACAGACCATAATCATGAATGGTCTCAAACCTCCTACCAAGTTTGGTGCCACTGATTTACTATGTGCAACTCCCAGCCTAAAACTCTAAAAACAAAACTTGACCTGTCTAGTCTTCAGTGGTGTACTGGGCTCGAGGCAACTTTAAAGGTGAACTCGAGAGCAGGCAGCAGACCAGAGATATAGTCTCCTACCAGACTCTGAAGCGTACCCCCACCCAGGATAACCACCAAACACAATAAACTAAAACAACAAAGCAAAACAACAAACAACTGCTTCGATAGAAGGGCAGCATAGCCACCCAGCTGAAACACACTTACTAAAGGGACGTTGCTCAATCACAGTGAACACCTTCACTCACCCACTTAAAAGTCAAACAAACTGATATTAAGTCTCCACTAAAATGTCCAAATATCCCGGATGAGCCCCCACTTATGCTACAACCTGGCTCAAAAGCCACAACATAAAAGGAGATGAACACCAGATGGTGGGTGAGAAGAGGTTTTATCTTAAAATGGAATACCAGGTTGGCTAAAATGGCTAGTGCCACCAAGGCAAAAACAAGTGAGCTCTCTGGGAAGCTTGCCTCAGGTATGCTTTTATCCACACCTGACTAGGTGTGGCCAATTAGCACCAGCTGAACACACTGAGCAGATTAGAGGCTGCAGAGGGACGTAACATACATTCAGTCATTCACCCATTCACACACATTCACACACTGGTGATGGTAAGCTACACTGTAGCCACAGCCGCCCTGGGGCACACTGACAGAGGCGAGGATGCCGGACACTGGTGCGACCGGGCCCTCTGACCACCACCAGTTGGCAACAGGTGAAGTATCTTGCCCAAGGACACAACGACCGAGACTGTCAGAGCCGGGGCTCAAACCGGCAACTTCCGATCACCGGTGTATTTATTATCTCACTCTTATTGCCTGTTTATGCCCTGTCCTTATCTTGCTGTTCTGTTGTATCTTAATTGCCCCTTGGGGATAAATGAAGTCTCTCTGATTCTCATTCTGACTCTGAGGTGACCATGAACCATCCCTTAGTTATACTGCTATAGGCTCAGTCTGTTGGTGGATTTCCCATGATGCTCTGCTTTCTTCTTCACTCCCCTCTTTTCACTCCTGATGCTTTTATATGTCACTACTGTATGTCCTTAACTTTTGTCTTCTCTTTCCTTAGTTTGTGGGTTTTTTTTGTCTCTCTGAGCTCATCTCTTCTCTTTCCCCTCACCCTCCAACCAGTCATGGTAGATGCTCCACCTGGAGCCTGTTTTCACTGGGAGGATCTTTGTGTTCTTCTTCCCACCATCACCAAGTGGATTGTCTGATGGGTGGGGCTTTCTCTCTAATATTGGAGGCTGTTACCTTACGCTGTTAAAAAGCTTGAGATGACTGCTGCTGTCTGTTGGGAATTGTCACTTATAAATAAAGTTGCATTGAATGGATAGATGTTATTGTATGTGACAAATCGAAAATGATTACTGACAGATGGATTGTTGTTTTGTGTCTGCAGTCTGTCAGGCTGTCTGATTACAGGGGAAGGCTGTACTTCTCTGGCCTCAGCTCTGAGCTCCAACCCCTCCCATCTGAGAGAGCTGGACCTAAGCTACAATCATCCAGGAAAATCAGGAATGAAGCTTCTGTCGGCTGGACTGAAGGATCCAGGATGGAGATTGGACACTCTCAGGTATGGAGAATGTCTGATAGAGGAGCTGTAAACATTTCCTGTGTCCTTCACTCACTTCCTGTTTGTTTCCTGTAGATGAGACATGAACAATCACACATGCAGGAATATTTTCAGGAACAGACACACTAGTCAAGCTAGATAGTACATGGATATTTATGTAGGGGTCTCCAATGAGTCTGTTTGCAGGAACATTAATGATAACTGATAAGTCATGTTGAGTTTCATTAAAATTAGACCTACAGTTAGGTCCATAAATATTTAGACAGAGACAACATTTTTAAATTTTGGTTACCATGGTGAATTTTAAATGGAAAAACTCAGATGCATTTGAAGGTCAGACTTTCAGCTTTAATTCAGTGGGTTGAACAAAAAGATTGCATAAAATTGTAAGGAACTAAAGCATTTTCTTAACACAAACCCTTTATTTTAGGGGCTCTAAAGTCGTTGGATGAATTAAATAAGTGAAAATAAAATGTTCATTTCTAATACTTGGTGGAAAACCCTTTGCTGGCAAATGACAGCCTGAAGTCTTGAACTCCTGGACATCACCAGATGCTGGTTTCCTCCTTTTTAATGCTCTGCCTTTACTGCAGCAGCTTTAAGTTTTTGTTTGTTTGTGGGCCTTTCTGTCCAAATTTCAGTCTTCAACAAGTGAAATGCTCAGTTGGGTTAAGATCACATAGATTTTGTTTATAAGATTAGGGAAACCTGCAGTCAGCTGAGACTGAAGAAATCACTTGATGAGTGACGAAACGTTTCTCCCACATAACGCTACGTCCAGATGAACAGAATCAACTTTTGATTTTTTTTGATTCAGCACTTGTAGATATCTCAGTATGTTTAACAGTGCAGCATTTTGGGGATAATCTTTGTCTTCCTCTGATCCCATTTCAGTTTAGATTAATCTCTTTACAGAGAGGCCAAAGACAAATTGATCCTAGATTAAAATAAGCTGTGGAGCCAGGGGAAACTGTAAGCGTAGCTTTATCAAAAGAAAACAAATCATTGTGTTATAATCAGAGCTGTAGAAGAAGCTGACAACTACAGGAAGATGTTTTATGTACATTTAAAGGCAAGCAGCCCTGCACAAATGCATTGATGAATTTCAGTGCTTTTCAGAGACAAAGGTCAAAATGTGATGTGAAAAGTAAACACCCTATAAAATAATGGATGTGAAGACAATAAATAAATACATTTAGAGATGACCCACGTGAAAGATACAGAGGCAGGAAGGAAGTGACAAAAAGGAGCTTTTATTGGTCCAAATGCAAAAGTGAAAAATGAGGAAACACAAAGTCCATTATACAGAAATCCAAAGCAGGCACAGGAAAAGAGGACAGTTTGTACACTGGGAGCTACCTGCAAACAAGAGACAGGTGGGAGCAAAGCACAGGTGCGGACGCTGAGAGCCGAGCTGATTTTACGGTGTGCTCACTGAACCTTGTGCTATATTAAAAAAATAATAAAATATCAGTAGATGGGAATACAAACTTTAGTCTCATTTTAATTCTAATTGTACTCAGCTTGAATCAAAAGAAAAAGAGTGAAAATAAAAATATATTTCTATTTCCTGTTGCTACATTATAGAGGGTGACTTTGCCTCTAAACAAAAAATTAATAAATAAAATAACTACAAATACATCAATATTCTACTTAAGTACTTCCACCTCTGGCCACAGGTGTACTGTACCTGAGATAGTGGCCAATATTAAATCTGATTCTTTTTCATTCTTTTACTGAAGAGAGAAAACATGACTCAGTTGGTCAAAGTATTATAATTATTTTATTCAATCATTACTTTCTGGAAAGAGATGTGCAAACGCTCAACAGATCTGAAGCATTACAAGCCAAATGCGTAAGATATAGTTCTGTAATGGTCTGCACCACTTCCTGTTCTCTGCACAAAGCCTCTCTTTCTGCAGTTTCCTTTCTTACCCAGTACTCTGTGACCTTTAGCACACATTATGACTTCCCCAATCTACTGGCCTACGTAAAACAATATTAACAGCAAATGAGCACTAAGAATATATATTTTACCTTAACATCACTGTGTACCTAATAAAGTGTCATCTATGTTAAATGTGTTTCCAAGTGGAGAAAAACAACTGACAGCAACGGCAGGGAGGTGTCCTTTCCAGCTAAACAAAAGGGGAATATAAAGATGATGAAGGTGACAGTTTGAATCAGTCAGTTTGTTTCATTCAATACAGTGATGTACTGACAGATCCAGGATCAGTCCAATTCATCAGCAGCTTGATCCATGTATGGATTGAAGTGTATTTGTGAAAATGTTGGACTGTTCCTTTATCAGTGTCTAACAATACATGTATGAGAGCCATGTAATGTCCATGTGTGCATGCTGAAAGAGACTGTGCTGGTCTGATACCCCCCGGTTGGAAACACATTTGTTTGTTTGTTCCAACACACTCTGTAGCTTTCAATTCAATTCAATTCAATTCAATTCAATTTATATAGCGCCAAATCACAACAAATGTCGCCTCAAGGCGCTTCATAGATACAGAGAAAAGCCCAACAATCATATGACCCCCTATGAGCAAGCACTTTGGCGACAGTGGGAAGGAAAAACTCCCTTTTAACAGGAAGAAACCTCCGGCAGAACCAGGCTCAGGGAGGGGCGGCCATCTGCTGCAACCGGTTGGGGTGAGAGAAGGAAGACAGGATAAAGACATGCTGTGGAAGAGAGACAGAGATTAATAACAGATATGATTCAATACAGAGAGGTCTATTAACACATAGTGAGTGAGAAAGGTGACTGGAAAGGAAAAACTCAATGCATCGTGGGAATCCCCCGGCAGCCTACATCTATTGCAGCATAACTAAGGGAGGATTCAGGGTCACCTGGTCCAGCCCTAACTATATGCTTTAGCAAAAAGGAAAGTTTTAAGCCTAATCTTAAAAGTAGAGATAGTGTCTGTCTCCCGAATCCAAACTGGAAGCTGGTTCCACAGAAGATGGGCCTGAAAACTGAAGGCTCTCCCTCCCATTCTACTTTTAAATACTCTAGGAACAACAAGTAGGCCTGCAGAGTGGGAGCGAAGTGCTCTAATAGGGTAATATGGTACTACAAGGTCATTAAGATAAGATGGGGCCTGATTATTTAAGACCTTGTATGTGAGGAGCAGGATTTTGAATTCAATTCTGGATTTAACAGGAAGCCAATGAAGGGAAGCCAAAACAGGAGAAATATGCTCTCTCTTTCTAGTCCCTGTCAGGACTCTTGCTGCAGCATTTTGGATTAGCTGAAGGCTTTTCAGTGAGTTTTTTGGACATCCTGATAATAATGAATTGCAGTAGTCCAGCCTGGAAATAATAAATGCATGAACTAGTTTTTCAGCATCACTCTGAGACAGGATATTTCTAATTTTAGAGATGTTGCGCAAATGGAAGAACGCAGTCTTACATATTTGTTTAATATGTGCGTTGAAGGACATATCCTGGTCAAAAATGGTAAATGGTAAATGGACTGGTTCTTATATAGCGCTTTTCTACTCATCTGAGCACTCAAAGCGCTTTACACAACTTGTGCATTCACCCATTCACACAAGCACATCTCTCTAAGTGCTTTATAGCTAACATTCACACTCCGATGGATGCATCGGAGAGCAATTTGGGGTTAGTATCTTGCCCAAGGATATTTGGCATGCAGACTAGGCGAAGCCAGGAATCGAACCACCAACCTTTCCGATCAGTAGATGACCTGCTCTACCACCTGAGCTACAGTCACCCCAAAAATGACTCCAAGGTTCCTCACAGTGTTACTGGAGGCCAAGGTAATGCCATCCAGAGTAAGAATCTGGTTAGATACCATATTTCTAAGCTTTTCAGCGCCGAGTACAATGACCTCAGTTTTATCTGAGTTAAGAAGCAGAAAATTAGTGGCCATCCAAGTCTTTATGTCTTTAAGACATTCCTGCAGTTTAACTAATTGGTGTGTGTTATCTGGCTTCATGGACAGATAGAGCTGGGTGTCATCTGCATAGCAGTGAAAATGTATGCTATGTCTTCTAATGATGCTGCCTAGGGGAAGCATGTATAATGTAAACAGAATTGGTCCTAGCACTGAACCCTGTGGAACTCCATAATTAACCTCAGTGTGTGAAGAGGACTCTCCATTTACATGCACAAATTGGAGTCTATTAGATAGGTATGATACAAACCACTTCGGTGCAATACCTGTAATACCTACAGCATGTTCTAATCGTTCTAACAGGATATTATGGTCAACAGTATCGAATGCTGCACTAAGGTCAAGAAGGACAAGCACAGAGATGAGTCCACTGTCAGAGGCCATAAGAAGATCATTTGTAACCTTCACTAAAGCTGTTTCTGTGCTGTGATGAGTTCTGAAACCTGACTGAAACTCTTCAAATAAACCATTCCTCTGCAGATGATCTGTTAGCTGTTTGACAACTACTCTTTCAAGGATTTTTGATATGAAAGGAAGGTTGGAGATTGGCCTATAATTAGCTAAGACTGCTGTGTCTAGAGATGGCTTTTTGAGTAAAGGTTTAACTGCAGCCACCTTGAAGGCCTGTGGTACATAGCCGATTATTAGAGATAGGTTGATCATATATAAGATCAAAGAATTAATCAATGGCAGGACTTCTTTGAGCAGTTTTGTAGGAATGGGGTCTAAAAGACACGTTGATGGTTTGGAGGAAGTGATTATTGAAGTTAACTCAGAAAGATCGATTGGAGAAAAAGAGTCTAACTTAACATCAATGGAACTAAGAGTAGCTGTAGATAATATTACATCTGTGGGATGATTATTGGTAATTTTTTCTGTAATGATAAAAATTTTATTTGTGAAGAAGTTCATGAAGTCATCACTAGTTAACGTTAAAGGGATGGTTGGCTCAAAAGAGCTCTGACTTTTTGTCAGCCTGGCTACAGTGCTGAAGAGAAACCTGGGGTTGTTCTTATTTTCTTCAATCAGTGATGAGTAGTAAGCTGTTCTGGCTTTGCGGAGGGCTTTCTTATAAAGCAACAAACTATTTCTCCAGGCTAAATGATGATCCTCTAAATTTGTGACACGCCATTTCTTCTCCAGATTACGAGTCATCTGCTTTAGGGTACGTGTTTGAGAATTATACCACGGGGTCAGGTACTTCTGATTAGAGACCTTAGTTTTCACCGGAGCTACAGTATCCAGAGTCGTACGTAGTGAGGAGGTGAAATTATTAACAAGATAATCGACCTCTGTTGGGGTAGCGTTCAGATAGCCGCTCTGCTCTGTGTTGGTACAGGGCATTGACGATGATAACAGTGGCTGGATTATATTCTTAAACTTAGTTACAGCGCTTTCAGAAAGACATCTACTTTGATAAAGTCCACTCTCCACTGCTGCGTAATCAATTATTGTAAATGTAAATGTTATCAAGAAATGATCAGACAGGAGAGGGTTTTCAGGAAACACTGTTAAATGTTCAGTTTCTATGCCATATGTTAAAACAAGATCTAGAGTGTGATTAAAGTGGTGGGTGGGTTCTTTTACATTTTGAGAGAAACCGATTGAGTCTAACAACAGAATAAATGCCATGTTGAGGCTGTCATTTTTAGCATCAACATGGATGTTAAAATCACCCACAATAATTATTTTATCTGAGCTCAGAACTAAATTAGATATAAAGTCTGAGAAATCAGACAGAAACTCTGTGTAAGGCCCAGGTGGACGATAGATGATAACAAGTAAGACTGGTTTCTGAGTTTCACAGCTGGGGTGGACAATGTTAAGCATCAGGCTTTCAAATGAATTAAAAGTCTGTTTTGGTCTTTCATTAATTAATAGACTGGTGTGAAAAATTGCTGCCAAACCGCCCCCTCGACCTGTGCTTCGAGATTTCTGGTAGTTAGAATGACTCGGGGGTGTTGATTCATTTAAACTAACATAATCATCCTGCTGCAACCAGGTTTCTGTAAGGCAGAGTAAATCAATTTGTTGATCAATTATTAAGTCATGTACTAACAGAGACTTGGAGGAGAGAGACCTAATATTTAATAATCCACATTTCACTGTTTTACTCTTTGGTTCAGATGTGGATACTGTATTGTTCTTTCTTTGTAAATGTTTAAGTTGTTTGTTGCTGGTTTTTAGTTTGTTTTTTGTCTTTTTGGAAGCAGACACAGTCTCTATGGAGATGGGTTTTTGGGGGGGTAGCAGGAGGAGAGAAGCTGCAGAGAGGCGTGTAATACTGCAACTCTGCTTCCTGGTCCCAACTCTGGATAGTCATGTTTTGAGGGGTTTAATAAATTTGTCGATATTTCTAGAAATGAGAGCTGCTCCATCCAAAGTGGGATGGATGCCATCTCTCCTAACAAGACCAGGTTTCCTCCAGAAGGTTTGCCAATTATCTATGAAGCCCACATCATTTCTGGGACACCACTCAGACAGCCAGCAATTTAAGGAGAACATGCGGCTAAACATGTCACTCCTGGTCTGATTGGGGAGGGGACCAGAGAAAACTACAGAGTCCGACATTGTTTTGGCAAAGTTACACACCGATTCAATATTGATTTTAGTGACCTCCGATTGGCGTAACCGGGTGTCATTACTGCCGACGTGAATTATGATTTTACTGAATTTACGTTTACCCTTAGCCAGCAGTTTTAAATTTCCTTCAATGTCGCCTGCTCTGGCCCCTGGAAGTCAATTGACTATGGTTGCCGGTGTCTCTAGCTTCACATGTCTGAGAACAGAATCACCAATTACCAGAGTTTGACCCCCAGCGGGTGTGTCACCGAGTGGGGAAAAATGGTTAGACACATGAACGGGTTGGTGGTGTACCTGGGGCTTCTGTTTAGGACTATGCTTCCTCCTCACCGTTACCCAGCCGCCTTCTTTCCGCAGCTGCTTGGGATTTGCCGGGGAACAGCTAGCGGGGCCTACGCTATCTTCGGCTGCACCAGCTACAGGGGCCTGGCTAGCTAAGGGTGAGAGAAGGGTGCAAAGCCGAGTCTCCAGATCAGTAATCCTGGCCTCCAGAGCTGCAAATATGCTACATTTGTTACAGATATCATTACTGCTAAAGGAGGCCGAGGAGTAACTAAACATCTGACACAATGAGCAAGAAAGTGCAGAAGGGACAGGTGAAGTAGCCATGGTGCTAACGGGTCGGCTACGAGCTAAGCTAGCGAAACACTACAGAGACAGTGAGTGAATACTTTGGCTATAAATTAGGTAGTGAGTACACAGAAAGTGTGCTTCGGATGAAGCACGTGAAGATTATACTGTGAAAAAAAAAAAAGAATGTATTTAAAAGTTGTTAATTAAACTGCTAAGCAAATAAGCTACTCAGAAACACCACTGTGTTTGAGCAGGAACAGGAAGCGATACTATACCACAGAGCGAGCGAACACCAAGTGACAGCGCCACCGACAGGCCGTCTTCTGTGACATAAACTCATTTGTCAGTATTCTGACGAGTCTTTATAGTAATTACTGTGTATGTTTCCTATTTTATCTCTACTCTGTGCAGCACTTTGGCTCAACCTGTTTTTCAATGTGCTGATAAATAAATGTAGATTTCTTTGAATAAAACAGTGGAGCCGAGCTTTGAGCTCAGTGTGTAACAGTGTGTGTATGAGAGCCATGTAATGTCCATGTGTGCATGCTGACTGTGCTGCTCTGACCCCCCTCCTCCTTTCAGGGTGGAGCCTGCTGGAGTCCGATGGTTGAGACCAGGTCTGAGGAAGTGTAAGTGTGTTTTTAATGGGATTCATGAAAACAAAGCAGCACACATTCAACCATCTTCATTGTGTCAGGAGTCATCATCAAAGTGTCAATCAATGAACAGATGATGGATCAATAACTGCAGCTGGATTGTGTTTGTTCTCTCCATCAGATTCCTGTCAACTCACAATCGACACAAACACAGTACACACAAACCTCCAACTGTCTGACAACAACAGGAAGGTGACAGATGTGGAGGAGGTTCAGTCATATCCTGATCATCCAGACAGATTTGATGTTTATTATCAGCTGCTGTGTAGAAATGGTCTGACTGGTCGCTGTTACTGGGAGGTCGAGTGGAAAGGAGACGTTGGTGTATCAGTGAGTTACAGAAGCATCAGAAGGAAAGGAGGCAGCGACTGTGTGTTTGGACACAATGATCAGTCCTGGAGTCTGGACTGTGATGATTTTCTTGGTTATTCTGTCTGTCACAATAACATACAAACACACATCTCCTCCTCCTCCTCCTCCTCCTCCTCTGTCTCTAACAGAGCAGCAGTGTATGTGGACTGTCCTGCTGGCACTCTGTCCTTCTACAGAGTCTCCTCTGACACTCTGATCCACCTCCACACCTTCAACACCACATTCACTCAAACTCTTTATCCTGGGTTTAGAGTAGGATGCATACAGCATTTTGGTAGAGGTAGAATCTGGTGTCCTGGTTCCTCTGTGTCCCTGTGCTGAATTGAGTGTAAAGAGTGTCCTCCTGTTAGAGAAACACTCTGACTGTTGAACAGATAGTTCAGTCTGTACATGTCTGTCTCTTTCACTCACAAACACGTTTTCAGATTCATGGATTCAGTCAGTTGATGTTTGAAACTGTTCTAAATGATTCCTTGTAAACTTCTTCCTTTTCAGTCCTTTAAAGATGTGAACAGTGAATATCAGTATGTTGTGTTTCTCTGAAGCTCAGTTCACAACAGGCTCCTCTGCATTTTCAACTACTTTGAGCTCATTAAAATGAATCCAAATGTTTGAATTCTCTTTCTTAATGGGATGTTTCCAAACTCTCCACATGCTCTTACTGTTTCACTCATTGTTGGAAGCTCATCATTTGAAAATGTTTCAGCCATATAAGCTGAAAATATTGGCTCAGTAGTTTCCAATGCAGTTCTAAGCAGAATACGATTGGATTGAGGGATCATAGTGCATGTGGCTTATCTAATAAACAACAAAGGCTTCAATCCTCATTTGAAACTAGTCTTATGTTTTTCCCAAGTTGAACAAGAACATGGTGCAGGATGTTGGTAACAGCTTGGTTATCAAACTCTTAGAAACATGTAAATATGTGTGTATAGCACTGCATATGTTGTGTATCACTTTAGTTTGTATTGTCCCGATTCGTAATTGAAGTGAGAGACAAACGACCTCTGGCCCAAGTGCGTCTAAACAATGATTTTATTAAACACATGTGTGGAAAGATACACAGCTCTATATTGCCAACACTGATCTTCCGTCAAAACATACTTTCAGCATGATTTTATTATGTCAGGGTTAACGCCCGTTCTCGCATTAGACAAAACATCACATGTATAGGTTATAATTAACGACAGTTCAACAAGTTTCTGTGTTTAACAGCATTTTCCCTATATGGTTGTCTGGCCTCCTCCAGATGCTTCCTGTAGACCCCGGATCACTAGTTGCTAAGCAGAGACAAAGCAAGATGTCTTTCAAATTGGTTCTCCTCCAACTTTCTTAAACTCAACAGCAATAAATCAGAACTTCTCCTGGTTGGCACTAAACGGTTGCTCTCCAGAATTAACAATTTCTCTCTCACCATCAATAATTCGCTGGTCCCTATCTCTCCCTCTGTGAAAAGCTTGGGTGTCCTTCTTGATAGCACATTATCTTTTAATTCACATATCAATAATGTCACACGTGCAGCATATTTTCAACTCCGTAATATCAATCGCCTCCGCCCTTTCCTCACCCCTCATGCCACTGCCATTCTCGTCCATAATCTTGTTATCTCTCGACTTGATTACTGTAATTCACTATTATTTGGCCTTACACAAAAATCCATCAACAAGCTCCAACGTGTCCAGAATTCTGCTGCCCGTCTTATTACTAGGACTTCCTCTACCCACCACATCTCCCCAATCCTGAAGCAGCTTCACTGGCTCCCGGTTAAATTTCGCATCCATTTTAAAATAATCCTTTATACATTTAAGGCTATTCATTCTCTCTCTCCACCATACCTCTCCGATTTAGTACAGATGTTCTTCCCATCCCGGTGCCTCAGATCTTCATCTTCTCTTTCTCTCTCCGTTCCTTCCGCTCGTCTGATCACAATGGGGGGCAGGGCTTTTAGTTGCTCTGCCCCTCGACTTTGGAATTCCTTACCCCCTGACCTCAGAAACATTACTTCATTCCCTCTTTTTAAGTCCACCCTCAAAACTCATCTGTTTAAAATTGCTTATGTTTAAACCACTGTATGTTCTTAACTTTTATCTGTTATTTTTACTATTATTGTGTATATTTTCAGTTTTTGTGTTTTTATCTGTTGTACAGTGTCCTTGGGTGCTTCGAAAGGCGCTATTTTTAAATAAAATGTATTATTATTATTAAATTAAGAAATTATACTTCATGTCTATGTGTATGTAAGCATGTTAGGCATTCATTCACAGCATACAAGTCATTTCATCAATATATCAGTTCAGACATAACACTGAATGACGCTTTTAACCTTTATTAGACTGTATGCTTAACTCTATCATGAGCACAAATGCAATGTGTGTAATAACATGTATGAGTATGTTTAATAAATGGAATAAATGTTTAATCAAATGCCACCGCTCAAAGCTTAATGAAAAGATAGAAAAGAATCAACATGATATAAAATGATATAAAATGATATAATCCCCACATTTCCCTCTCTTTGGCCTTTGAAAAAGGCCAACACCCTTTCTCCTCACTCCTCGGTCCACTCAGCCACCTCCACCAACGGCATCATAGACACCGGACCATTTGGCCCCGAATCCATAGCCCTCTCTATCTGTTTCTCCAGCACTCATCTGGCACAAGGAATGAGACAACAACCTGTAACCAATATTCCTATGAAAGTAACATGAGAAAACATGGCAGACATAAACACACCCTTCCATTGCCCAAACACAGATGTCACCCAGTTCTCCAGCGCATTATCGACTCCCGAATGTTCATGCATAGTTTTGGACAAAGTTTTCAGACCCTCCAGAGCCCTGGTTACAGAGCCATCTGGAGCAGTGTTGTTGGGAATGAAAGTACAACACATATCACCAAACATGGCACATACACCTCCTTTCTCGGCCAACAACATATCCAGGGCCATTCGAGTTTGCACTCCCACTAGCGACGTCGGCCCCAGCTCCTCTGCGAATCCTTCCATGGCGTCCTTGGTCAGGTTAGAGAGACTCAGCAAGTTACAATGGACATAATTAACACGATCAACATTTTTATTTGGAGTTATCCATATTAACACACTTTCAAATCCTGCAGCTATTTGGTCAACTAATTTATATTCATCAGGAATTCCCCTGGGAACTCCTATTGAGTCAATCCAGGTAGGCGAGTCCGTTCTTGGGTCATAAGCATGTGTACCTTTTGTGCTTCTCTCCCTCAAAATATGTCTCCTACGTCTGGCTGTTAATGTGCACGTGTCATGTTGTGGTATGGCTTTTACCTTATTCCCTATAAGCATCAGTGGTGCTCCTAACCGCACCATAGCACATGTCCCCACGCTCCCTAAAGGAACACGCACTAAAAGGGTGTTATGTCCACAATAATAATACAACCCACTTCTAGCCCATGTACTTATCAGGGTGTTTGTGTCACTTACATTATTTGTGGTCCTTCCCGTGAGTGTCCTCATGTACCAACTTGGGTCAATTTCTCCCAGAGTGTACTTCACTCTGTCCGTTGAAAATTCAAACCATGTGTAAGTATTTTGTTTGTATGTTGGTATAAATGATCCTGTTTGGGTGCGCTTATCAATTGGTGGATATAAACTTGACAGTGTGGTGCACTCTCCTGTGGACACAGCTTCTCTAGTCAGCCTCAACATACAATTATAACCCCACTCATCCTCTGGATACAGAGGCACAGGCTCAGTGAACAAATGAGGCCTAGCTGTGGCACAGGCAACACAATCATCTACATGCTGTTCCCTAGCATTTTGAGCCACCCAGTCGGTTGATTCTGAAAGCAGAGCCTTTCAGCGCCAGTGGGAGACTGACTATATGTTTACAGACATTGCTGGTAAACCTGTGTGTCTTATTAGTGGAGCTAATGTGGCTGTAAATAAGGAATTTAATTTAAGACGGCACTATGAGAGAAAGATCTCCTCCGTGAATCGCAACCTTATTGTGGTGGAGGGGTTTGTGTGTCCCAGGGATCCCAGGGGCTATGTTGTCTTGGGGCTTTTGCCCCCTGGTAGGGCCTCCCATGGCAAATTGGTCCTGGGTGAGGGACCAGACAAAGAGCGATTCAGAAGACCCTTATGAAAAAAACACCGAGGGAACAGTTTACCCTGCCCGGGATAGGGTTACCGGGGCCCCGCCCTGGGTCCAGGCCCGGGGAGGGTGCCCGAGGGTGAGCGTCTGGTGGCCAGGCCTTAGTCCATGGGGCCCGGCCGGGCACAGCCCGAAGAGGAGACATGGGCCCATCCTCCCGCAGGCCCACCACCTGCAGGAGGCGCCATAGGGGTCGGGTGCATTGTGTGCCGGGTGGCGGCCAGGAGCAGAGGCCCTGGCGGACTGACCCCCGGCTGCCAAGACTGGCAATAGGGACATGAAATGTCACCTCTCTGGTGGGGAAGGAGCCTGAGTTAGTGCGTGAGGTTGAGAGGTACCGGCTAGATATAGTCGGGCTCACCTCTACGCATGGCCTGGGCTCTGGAACCAGTCTCCTGGAGAGGGGCTGGACTCTGTCTCAGTCTGGAGTTGCCCCTGGTGAGAGGCGGCGGGCTGGGGTGGGTATTCTAATATCCCCTCGGCTTGCTGCCAGTACGTTGGGGTTTTTCCCGGTGGACGAGAGGGTTTGTTCCCTGCGCCTTAGGGTCGGGGAACGGGTCCTGACTGTCATCTGCGCTTATGCGCCGAGTGGCAGTTCGGAGTACCCAGCCTTCTTAGAGTTCCTTGGGGGGGGGGGGGGGGGTGCTGGAAGGTGCCCCACCTGGAGACTCTGTTGTCCTGCTGGGAGACTTCAATGCTCACGTGGGTAACGACAGCGAGACCTGGAGGGGCGTGATTGGGAGGAACGGCCTCCCTGATCTGAACCCGAGCGGTGCTTTGTTATTGGACATCTGTGCTAATCACAGTTTGGCCATAACGAACACCTAGTTTGAACATAAGAGTGTCCATAAGTGCACGTGGCACCAGGACGCTCTAGGCCGTAGGTCGATGATCGATTTTGTAATCGTATCACCAGACCTGCGACCATATGTTCTGGACACTCGGGTAAAGAGAGGGGCTGAGCTGTCAACTGATCACCACCTGGTGGTGAGTTGGATCAGGTGGCGGGGCAGGACACTGGACGGACCTGGTGCACCTAAACGCGCAGTGAGGGTGTGCTGGGAACGACTAGCAGAGGCCCCAGTCTGCGAGATCTTCAACACACACCTCCGGCAGAGCTTCAACAGCATTCCGAGGGAGGTGGGGGACATTGAGTCTGAATGGACCATGTTCAGCGCCTCCATTGCCGAAGCTGCTGCATTGAGCTGCGGCCGCAAGGTGGTTGGTGCCTGCCGTGGTGGTAATCCCCAAACCAAATGGTGGACACCAGAGGTGAAGGGAGCCACCAGGCTGAAGAAGGAGTCCTATCGGGCTTGGTTAGCCTGTGGGACTCCGGAGGCAGCCGACAGGTATCGACAGGCCAAGCGGAATGCGGCTCGGGCAGTGGCTGAAGCAAAAACTCGGGTGTGGGAGGAGTTCGGAGAGGCCATGGAAAAAGACTTTCGGACTGCCTCGAAGAGGTTCTGGCAAACCGTCAGGCGTCTCAGGAGGGGAAAGCGGTGCTCTACCTGCACTGTGTATAGTGCTGGCGGAGCGCTGCTGACGTCGACTGAGAAAATTGTCAGGCGGTGGAAGGAATACTTCGAGGACCTCCTTAATCCCACTGACGCGTCTTCCGAGGAGGAAGCAGAGTCTGGGGATGAGGGGAATGACCCGCCAATTTCCGGGGGCGAGGTCACTGAGGCAGTTAAACAACTCCTTGGTGGCAGAGCCCCTGGTGTTGATGAGGTCCGCCCCGAGTTCCTGAAGGCTCTGGACGTTGTAGGGGTTGTCCTGGTTGACACGCCTCTGCAATGTTGCGTGGAGATCAGGGGCAGTACCCGTGGATTGGCAGACCGGGGTGGTGGTCCCCATCTTTAAGAAGGGGGACCGGAGGGTGTGTTCCAACTACAGGGGGATCACACTCCTCAGCCTCCCCGGGAAAGTCTATGCCAGGGTGCTGGAAAGGAGAGTTCGTCCGCTAGTCGAACCTCGGATGCAGGAGGAACAATGCGGTTTTCGTCCTGGTCGCGGAACACTGGACCA
The DNA here is from genome assembly GCF_963576455.1 of Neolamprologus multifasciatus. Lineage (NCBI taxonomy): Eukaryota > Metazoa > Chordata > Actinopteri > Cichliformes > Cichlidae > Neolamprologus > Neolamprologus multifasciatus. The sequence goes on along the minus strand of NC_140456.1, from coordinate 36,548,957 downwards.
GCTCTTTATCCTCTCGAGGATACTTGAGGGTGCATGGGAGTTTGCCCAACCAGTCTACATGTGTTTTGTGGACTTGGAGAAGGCATTCGACCGTGTCCCTCGGGGTGTCCTGTGGGAGGTGTTGCGGGAGTATGGGGTGTCTGGCCCATTGCTACGGGCCATTCGATCCCTATACAACCGTTGCAAGAGCTTGGTTCGCATTGCCGGCAATAAGTTGGACTCGTTCCCGGTGGGTGATGGGCTCCGCCAGGGCTGCCCTTTGTCACCGGTTCTGTTCATAATTTTTATGGACAGGATTTCTAGGCGCAGCCAAGTGGCGGACAGCTTTCGCTTTGGTGGCCTCAGAATCTCATCTCTGATCTTTGCGGATGATGTGGTTCTGTTGGCTTCATCGGGTGAGGGCCTCCAGATCGCACTGGAGCGGTTCGCAGCCGAGTGTGAAGCAGCGGGAATGAGGATCAGCACCTCCAAATCTGAAGCCATGGTTCTCAGCCGGAAAAGTGTGGAGTGCCCACTCCGGGTCGGGGATGAGTTCCTGCCCCAAGTGGAGGAGTTCAAGTATCTCGGGGTCTTGTTCGCGAGTGATGGGAGAAGGGAGCCGGAGATCGACAGACGGATTGGGGCTGCAGCTGCAGTAATGCGGACGCTGCACCGGTCCGTCGTGGTGAAGAGGGAGCTGAGTGTAAAAGCGAAGCTCTCAATTTACCGGTCGATCTACGTCCCTACCCTCACCTATGGCCATGAGCTGTGGGTAGTGACCGAAAGGACGAGATCGCGGATACAAGCGGCGGAAATGAGCTTCCTCCGAAGGGTGGCTGGCCTCTCCCTTAGAGATAGGGTGAGAAGTTCGGCCATCCGGGAGGGGCTCAGAGTAGAGCCGCTGCTGCTCCACATCGAAAGGAGCCAGCTGAGGTGGTTTGGGCATCTGACAAGGATGCCCCCTGGGCGCCTCCTGGGTGAGGTGTTCCAGGCGTGTCCCACCGGGAGGAGGCCCCGGGGCAGACCCAGGACACGCTGGAGAGATTATATCTTTCGGCTGGCCTGGGAACGCCTTGGTGTTCCCCCGGACGAGCTGGAGGAGGTGGCTGGGGAGAGGGAGGTCTGGGCCTCTTTGCTTAGGCTGCTGCCCCCGCGACCTGGCCCCGGATAAAGCGGATGAAGATGGATGGATGGATACGAGAGAAAACGCCAGGATAAGCTGAAAAACCTAAATGCAGAGAAAAACTACAGAAAGTAGAAGTCTAAAGAAGAATCTGACATTTCAGCATACTTTTTTTCACCAGAGCAAAATCACAAAGTGAAGCTGTTGTGAAAGCAAGTTTTATTGTAGCAGGGAACACAGCCAAATCAGCCCAGTACCACTCTGAAGAGCTGCATGATGAAGGTGTGTGACCTCTTGTGTCCAGACAAACCGCAGATTTTGGCAAATGTGGGCCTGAGGAGAAATACAATTGCTGATTGGGTTAGGATGATGGGCATGATGGACATTGCACAGCTGGCCATCTTCATCCGTGGAGAGGAAATATTGAACATTAAATCGATGCACGGGTAAACGATAGGAAAAGACATTTTTTTAAAACGCATGTCAAAGGGTAGCTGACATGAAACTGTCCTGGGACAAACTTGTTGGACTTACAACAGATGGAGCGCCGGTGCTGTGTGGTGAAAAAAGCGGACTAGTCAGCAGGATGCGAGTAAAGATGCAGGAGGAGAACTGTACCGATGAGTTAACAGCAGATCACTGCATCATACACCAGGAAAGCCTGTGTGGTAAAGTCCTAAAAATGGAGCATGTAATGATCACCGTAACGCAAACCGTAAATTTTATCTGAGCTAAAAGTTTAAATCACCGTCAATTTCAGTCATATATGTGGGAAATAGATTCAGAGTTTGCCCACATTCCTCATCATACAGAGCTCCGTTGGCTGAGTTGGGGAAAAGTTCTCAACAGAGTTTTTGAGCTCAGCAAGGAAACCTGTCAGTTCATGGACATGGCATGTATGATGCGGTGAAGGCATTTCAAGTGAAGTTGTCACAAATGCACCAGTGCAACCAAGTAATGTTGAACCAAGTCAGCGGACTTTGCTGATAAACTGAGCGCACTGCGCTTTGGTGACTTTGAAGCACAAAAAGAGAATTTCGAGCTGCTTCACAACCCATTTACGTGGAAACTGCACCTGTGCAGATTCAGATGGAGTTGCAGTGTAATGATACACTCAAGGGAAAGGAAGCCACATTGCATTAGCGCTGAGATGTTGCAAGAGGAGACACTGAATGGAATGAATGTTGGTTAAATGTGCAACGTTTTTGGCTGCGCTCTTGGATTGATGTCTGCACTTCGTCTTATTAATTATGCTGCTTGGATGATGTTCAAATGGACAATTAAAGTGCCGTTATTTTGAAAGGATTTAATGGTCAAAGTCTATTCTGGCTTCCAGTGGATATATGTTTTAATGGATGATCATTGAAGATTAAAATAAAAATAAAAAAAATCGAACAAACAAACGGGAAAATCATGAGTCAAACAGGTGGTGATGATTGTTCCTCTAATGATTTGGGAGGAAAGAGAGAAAGAAAAATGACTGGAAAGGCATTGTTGAATAAAATCAAAAAATTACAAAATGAATACAAAATATATGTCAATAAAATGAAACGACTAATGAAAATCTTTCTCAGATTAAAAAGTATGTGTTGGATTTAAAAGCACTGTGTGAAAAGGCTTCAAGTTCACATGCTGAGGTGTTGCCTTTGGTGCCAGACAAAGAAGTAATAAAACAAGAGGAATGGTTTTCAAGTATCATGAAATGCATGTGTTTTTAAATGAAAAACAAAACTGGATAAATCAAAGAGAACAAAACCCTGCTGTTTGTCCAAAGCAAATCAATTTACTGGAAAACAATGCTGCATCAAATACTGAGACGGAAGTGGAGGATGATATCAAGCCAAGCCAAGTGACAGTGTTTCAAATGTTGAAAGCCACAAAACTTCTTCATCAAGATCTTCAACTTCATCTGTTCGTATGAAAGCTGAGGCAGAGTTGGCAGCTTTAATGGTAAAGCAGAAATTATTGGATGAAAAACATGTACTGGAAGAAGAGGAGGAATGTCTTTGTAAAAGAAAGGAAAGGCTACAGTTGGACACTGAAATTGCTGAAAAAATGGCTACAATAAATGTCCTTAAAGCTCAAAGTATAACAAGCAAAAAAGGATCTTTAAAAGTTTCAGATGGAATGAATTCATACATTTCCAATGAAAAATCTAAACAAACCCTTAATGTTGATGTATTGGAATTTATACCTCACATTTCTGCAAAACAAAATTCATTGACTAATGCTGAAACTAAAAACAGGAGAAAAGAAAAATCCCTGGAATTTGTCATGTGACAAGCAGTGTTGACTGAATCTTCTCAAAATAATCATCCTCGACAATATTCAGTTATTCCTTCAAAACCATCTGATGCAAATGGACAAAATGACTGTCATACAAATGGTATGGTGGAACTGGAACCACAAAATGATGTTATTGGAATAATGACTAAACAAAATTAAATAACAACACTTTTAATCCAACAACAAAGCCTCTTTTCTTTACCAAAGAGAGAAATACCTCATTTTGATGGAGATCCACTTCAATATTATTCATTTATTAAAGCATTTGAGAATGCAGTTGAGTGCAATACGAAAAATAACAGCGATCGTTTATATTTTTTGGAACAGTACACAAGAGACCATGCAAAGGAACTGGTGAGAAGCTGTCAACAAATGAACTCAGATCATGGTTATCGGAAGGCAAAAATCACTGTTAAAGGAGCACTATGGCGATGAACAGAAGGTCGCAGCTGCATATCTGGACAAGGCACTTTCATGGCCATCGATTAAAACAGAGGAAATAAAAGCTCTTCAGAACTACAGTTTGTTCCTCAGGGGATGCTGTAATGCAATGGAGGAGGTGCAGCATCTGAGTGATTTGGACATGCCTTCTAATATGGTGAACATTATTAAAAAATTGCCGTATAAATTTAGGGACAGATGGAGAAGCCATGTTTGTGACCTGCAAGAAAAGCATAACAGAAGAGCCAAATTTATGGATATTGCAGACGTTTTGGAGAAGCAAATAAGAATATTAACTGATCCTGTATTCGGTAATATTCAAGATTCTCCGTTTTCTTTACCAACTAAAGGAATGAGTAAACCCAAGTATCAAGGCAGACCTGGAAATAAAGGAACAAGCTTTGCCACCACTATGCAAGTTGTGGAGAGTATACCTAAGTCTGCAGAAACGGAAATGAAAAATAATCAGGTTGGAAGGAACGTCTGTATTTGTTGTGGAGGAAGACACATGTTGGACGTATGTGCACAGTTGGGAAAAATGGCTCATGAGAACAAGATAACTTTCTTAAAGGAAAATAATAATGATAATAATGGATTGGATTTATATAGCGCTTTTCAAGGCACCCAAAGCGCTTTACAATGCCACTATTCATTCACTCTCACATTCACACACTGGTGGAGGCAAGCTACGGTTGTAGCCACAGCTGCCCTGGGACAGACTGACAGAAGCGAGGCTGCCATATTGTGCCATCGGCCCCTCTGGCCAACCCAAAATGGCATCTGTTTTGGCTGCTTGTGTATAGGACACATCAGTAAAGATTGCCGTAAGAGGATTTCCTGTTACAAATGCAGCCGGAAACATCCCACCATCCTGCACAAAGAAAATTCACCTTCTGAAAAGACCGACAGGAACATGCAACCACATGTGAACATATTGGTGTCGAGTGGTCTTACAGGGGCTGGAGACCAGGACTGTAAACTGCCCATTGTACCTGTCCAGGTAAAGTCAAAGAAAGGAAGCAACATTATTACAACATGCGCTTTTTTGGACCAAGGGAGCACAGCAGTTTTCTGCACTGAGAGTCTAATGCACAGACTACACCTTGAGGGAAGGAAAGGAAACATCCTCCTCAGAACCATGGTCCAGGAAAGAATTGTGAGCAGCAACACTTTATCAGGAGTGAAGGTTGCCGCTATTTGTGGTGACAAATTTCTGGAGCTACCAAAAGTGTACACACAGGAGTCCATGCCTGTACATAAAGGAAATATTTCAACACTTTCAGGAAACTGTGAAGCTACAGGTGATCAGAAGCATCCACAAATTACAGTCAACAGAATTGCTGTTGTCACCCTGGAGGAGCTTTGGCAACAACAGTTCAAAATTGACTTTCCTGAGAGCAAAGTTGATGAGCAGGTTGGATTGTCCAGAGAGGATCAGAGATTTCTGGAAACAGTGACTAACTCTGCCAAATATGTGGGTGGTCATATCCAGATAGCATTACCTTTTCCGAATGCCAGTATCAGTATGCCAAACAATAAGAAAGTTGTTCAACAACGTCTGTGCTTTCTAAAAAAGAGATTTGAGAGAGACGGAGTGTTTCATACTGAGTCCAAAGTCTTCATGAATGACCTCCTGGCTAAAGGTTATGCTGAAAAGGTCCCGGAAGAGGAGATTGATCGCAATGATGGTAAGCTGTGGTATATACCACACCAAGGAGTTTACCATCCGACCAAGAAGAAACTCAGAGTTGTGTTTGACTGTGGAGTGAGTTATCATGGAACATCTTTAAACTCCCAACTCTTACAAGGACCTGATCTTACAAGCTCTTTAATAGGAGTGATCACAAGATTTAGAGAAGAGCCAGTTGTAATTATGGGAGATATTGAATCCATATTCCACCAAGTCATGGTTCCAGCTGAAGATAAAGATCTATTGAGATTTCTCTGGTGGCCTAAAGGTGATGTGCAACAACCAACATCTGAATACAGGATGAATGTACATCTCTTTGGGACAACTTCATCACCAAGTTGCGCCAACTTTGCACTCAGAAAGTGTGCGGATGACTTTGGACATCTCTACAGTGAGGAAGCTGTGAAGAAGTTGTTGCACTGTTTTTATGTGGACGACTGTCTTGTGTCCATTGGAACTGATGAGGAAGCCGTGTTAATGTACCAAGAGTTGGTTTCTTTGTGTGCCAAAGGAGGATTTCTGCTCAAAAAGTGGATCACCAACAAGCCTGGAGTGCTGGAATCCATTCCTGAAAGTCACAGAGCAACAGGCATGGAGGGGTTGAACATGGAATTGGATTCCTCAATGATCGAGCGAGTTTTGGGTGTGGAGTGGTGTAAAAAATCAGACTTCTTTAAGTTCAAGATTGTGCTCAAGGACAGACCGCTCACCAGAAGAGGACTCCTTTCAATTGTCAGTTCTATCTATGATCCTCTTGGAATGCTAAGTCCTGTGGTCTTAACTGCTAAGAAAATCAGAAGAGATGTATGCAAGGATCGAATCAGCTGGGATGATAATGTACCAGAGCTGTTTTCCAAAAGATGGTTAACATGGCTCCAGTACCTCCAGCTATTGAGCAAGTTTGAAGTGAGTCGATGTCTGAAACCTGATGGATTTGGAGAAATCATGAGAGCTCAGTTGCACCATTTCTGTGATGCCAGTGAGGATGGGTATGGAACAGTGACCTATCTGCTGATTGAAAACATCTATTCAGAATGACACTGTGCATTTGTTATGGGAAAGACTCGTGTTGCTCCTCTTAAATCCTTTACCATCCTGAGAATGGAGCTCATTGCAGCAACCATGGCCAGTCGAATAGATGTACTCTGGAGGAAAGAGCTGCAGATGGAGCTTCAGGATTCTGTGTTTTGGACAGACAGTGCTTCTGTTCTTAAATACATCAGGAGTGAGACTTCAAGATTCAAGGTTTTTGTGGCCAACAGAGTTTCACAAATCTTAAGAGTTTCATCTTCCTCGCAATGGAGATATGTGGACACAGCCAGTAATCCAGCAGATATGGCGTCAGGGGGAGTGAAAGTTGATGTTTTTATGAAGAATACAAAATGGTTGTCTGGGCCTCAGTATCTTCTACAATCTAGGAGTGAATGGCCTGTCTACCCAGATGACATCAGTCTGCTTTCATCTAATGATCCTGAGGTAAAAAAAAAAGTTGCCACAGTGAGTGTTGAGCAAGCTGGAGAAAATTCTGTTACTCGCTTGTTTAACCATTTTTCCACCTGGACACGTCTAAAGAAGTCAGTGGCATTTAATTTAATTTAATTTAATTTATTTATTTATTTCACACTTGGTACAACAGTCTCCACAGTTAGTTCTTTCAGACAAACCAACTACACTTTTCTATCAGTAAAGCACTGCAACCATGTGTGAAAGGGAGAAGAATATATTCTTATTAAACCCTGCCCCCTATCTACAATCCAACTTATATTGCAAGTGGGCACCAAAAGTCAAGGAACAAACTAACATTAACATTTATCTCCAGTCCTAACTCAAACCAAACAACACATTTACAATCAGAATATACCACTCCACATAGTAACAAGGAGAAAGGATAAGTAAATAAAATAAATGAAGCAAAAAAATAATGGATCCTTTTTCAATTAACTCCAATTTCATTCACATTCTTCATATTGAGTTATTGTTTTAGACATGTAACACTTTTTAAAACAATGTAAATTTATACAATTCTTTAAATTATAATGAAGAGAGTTCCACAGTCGTATACCCCTAACCGTTGGACTCATTAATCTTTGTGTTGTCCTAGCTAGCTGATGCTTAAAATAAAATTTCCTTCTGCTGTCTTCTCCCCCTGAACACAATAAAAATACTCTTTGTAACTTAGAAGGCAAAATATTATTTTTAGCCTTAAACATAATTAATAGTGTCCGTAGTTTCACTAAATCTCCTAATTTTAATAATTTCGATTTTATAAATAATTTATTTGTATGTTCTCTATATTTAACGTTATGAATCATTCATATCACTTTCTTCTGTAATAAGTTTATAGGTTTTATAGTATTCTCATATGTATTCCCCCAAACTTCGACACAGTAACTAAAGTATGAAAAAAACAATGAAAAATATAAAATGCGCATTGTTTTGTGGTCTAATAAATCTCTTACATTTCCCAAAATATCAATGTTTTTAACCATCTTCTTTCTAATATACTCAATATGTGATTTCCACGTCAAATTTTCATCTACTATTACACCCAAAAAAGTGGCATGGCCTTTTAAAATTTTAGGACTTGCTTCTGTCCTTTGTGAAGAAAAGGAGAGAATTGTGTTCAAGCTTACCACAGTCAGAGGTCAGCAAAGAGCAACAGAAATCATTTGTGGAAGAGAAGCTGAGGACATCTGTGATTAAGAACCTTACAGTGGAAGATCTGGACAAAGCTGAGGTTGTCATCATCAAGTTCTGTCAGAGGAGGAGATTTTCATTGGAGCTTTTGAGTCTGGAGAAGGGACAACCCATTATAAAATCAAGTCCTCTTCGAAGACTCTGCCCACATGTAACACTGATGAAGCGCCAATGAATCAATACAGGCTACGTATTGAGTGAAGTATTATGGTTATTATTAATCAGAAGATTTAGGAATGCTACTGGAGCTGATGGGCAGTAATTAATAAATACACACAACACAAAATGAAGCTGATAAAGCCAAAACCGCTTTTGTAACGCCTGACTCTGTTGCAGGAAGAAACCCACACGGAAGAAGGAGATCTCTGTGCAATGTGCGAATTGGGCCGTCTTTGCATTCTGGTTTTACGGTGTAGAGATCTTTGGCACATTTCAGCACTACAAAGACATCTGGTTCCCATTTGTCAGCAAGTTTATGTTTACCTCTCAGCCTCATGTTCTGCACCAAAACTCTGCTTCCAACTTCCAGCTTGGATAGTATAATACGTTGGTCAAATCGAGTCTTGTTCCTCTCAGCGTACTTCGCAGCATTCTTTGAAGATAGCAGATAACTTTCTTTCAACCTAGCTTTTAAGGGTTTTGGGAGTTCAACCGAATGCCTCAAGGAGTTACTGATGCACCTTCAACGTTCCAAAGACTCATGGAGAAGTGCATGGGAGACTTGCACTTGAAAGAGGTCCTGGTGTTTTTGGATGATTTGATCATATTCTCCAACACCCTTGTGGAGCACGAAGACCGTTTGCTGAGAGTGTTGAATTGCTTGAAAGAATTTTGGGTTAAAACTTTCACCTGAAAAATGCAAATTCTTTCAGACATCCGTCCGATACTTGGGCCACATTGTTTCAGAGAATGGTGTTGAGACAGACCCAGAAAGGTTGCCACCTTGAAATCCTGGCCAATTCCAACCAACTTGAAGACCTTGAAATCTTTTCTGGGATTCGCTGGCTACTATAGGCATTTTATTAAGAGATATGCCATGATCGCCAAGCCACTCAACAACCTCACACGTGGGTACCCATCCACACACAAAAGCTCTAAAAATGAGACTTCTAAGAGCTCACAGTTTGATCCCACGCAATCTTTGGTTCCAGGTGGAGTCCTGAATGTCAGTTCGCTTTTGATACACTCATTGACAAACTTACCACTGCACCAGTTCTAGGTTTTGCTGATCCGGCACTGCCTTACATCCTCCACACAGATGCCAGCACCACTGGATTGGGTGCCGCCCTTTACCAAGAGCAAGAGGGGAGACTTAGGGTGATAGCCTATGCTAGTAGGGGTTTGTCATCCAGTGAAAGTCGTTACCCAGCTCAGAAGCTTGAATTCTTGGCACTGAAGTGGAGCGTGACAGAAAAATTTCATTATTACTTGTATGGAGCAAGTTTTACAGTGGTCACGGATAACAACCCACTTACCTATATCTTGACATCAGCAAAGTTGGATGCTACCGGCCATCGTTGGCTGGCTGCTCTTTCTACTTTCTCGTTCAAGATACAGTATCGAGCCGGCAAGCAAAATCTGGATGCAGATGCACTTTCCCGTCGGCCCCATGATGGTACTTCCTCTAGCGAACCTGCTCAAAAAGATGAGGAGCTAATTAATCAGTTTACTCAACAACATCTCTCAAGCAGCAGTAACGGTGAAATATCAGCTGAAGTCGTCGATGCAATTTGCCAAAGCTGTGTTGTCAGGACCCAAGCTGGGTATAGCTTGGTCGAATCCCTGTCCATCAACACAGCAGTGCTTCCTGAGAATTACTCAGAAGATTCCCATGGACTTCCTGTTATTTCCACCATATCCCGTTCTGACCTTTATGAAAAACAGAGAACTGATCCAACTCTCCGGGAGGTTATTCACCAGTTGGAGTCAGGAGAAAACGTTCCTCTGACAGCCAGGAAAAAGCTTCCTGAAATTCCTCTTCTCCTTCGAGAACTGAATAAATTAGAGCTGATTGATGGTATTCTCTATAGGACGAGATATGAAAATGAACAACCATCATACCAACTGGTCCTTCCGACAGAACTGCGGCAAACTGTTCTCCACAGCCTCCACAATGATATGGGCCACCTGGGAGTGGAACGGACCCTTGACCTTGCCAGGACTCGGTTCTATTGGCCAAGAATGGCAGTGGATGTGGAAAATAAAATAAAAACCTGTGGCCGGTGTATTCGCCGGAAAAGCTTGCCGGAGAAAGCTGCTCCTCTTGTTAACATTCGGACATCACGTCCACTTGAACTCATTTGTATGGATTTCCTCAGTCTCGAGCCCGATACCAGCAACACCAAAGACATCCTGGTACTGACAGATCATTTCACAAAATATGCCCTTGCCATTCCAACATCAAACCAAAAGGCAAAAACTGTGGCTAAATGTCTTTGGGAAAACTTCATCGTTTATTATGGAATTCCAGAAAGACTCCATACAGATCAAGGGCCAGACTTTGAGTTGAAATTGATAAAGGAGTTATGTGCCCTGTTGGGAGTCCAAAAGTGTCACACAACACCGTATCATCCAAGAGGAAACCCAATAGAGAGGTTTAATTGCACTCTACTGGCCATGTTGGGAACTCTTGAACCCAAACAGAAATCCAAATGGAAACAGTTTGTAAAACCACTCGTCCATGCATACAACTGTACCAAAAATGAAGTCACTGGCTATACCCCATACGAACTAATGTTTGGACGTTGTCCTCGTCTCCCCATTGACCTCGCTTTTAATCTTCCTGTACGTGAGAAAGAACATCAGACACATTCACAGTATGTACAAGACTTAAAAGCTAGGTTGAAAGAAAGTTATCTGCTATCTTCAAAGAATGCTGCGAAGAACGCTGAGAGGAACAAGACTCGATTTGACCAACGTATTATACCATCCAAGCTGGAAGTTGGAAGCAGAGTTTTGGTGCGGAACATGAGGCTGAGAGGTAAACATAAACTTGCTGACAAATGGGAACCAGATGTCTTTGTAGTGCTGAAATGTGCCAAAGATCTCCCCGTCTACACCGTAAAACCAGAATGCAAAGACGGCCCAATTCGCACATTGCACAGAGATCTCCTTCTTCCGTGTGGGTTTCTTTCTGCAACAGAGTCAGGAACATCAAATGAGACTATTCCAATCACACCCTCTTTAACTCGTCAACAGACCAAGAACCAACAGGAATCTCCTGAGTACTTTGTTGAAGAAGGTGAATTGGAACCGACCTTTGTCCATCTTGCCCCGCTCCCAATGGAGTTTAGGGTGGAGAAGTCTCTCAACAGTCTTTTCCCAGTGGTGAGGAGGAAAAACTTCCTCCAACATCTGTACCTGAAATGGAATCAGCTGGGGAAGCTCTGTTAGGATCTCAGAGGGAAGAACCATTGGAGTTTGATGCTGATGGGACATCCGAGGAAGATTTGCTTGAAATCTTACCCGAACACGTTCTTGAAGCCATATCTACAGACTTGTCCGATCCTGAAGTCTCTGACAGCTTAATGGGCGAGCCTAGTCCTGTGACATTACCAACTCTTAATAGCTCAGATTTGGTTCTTGACCCCCCTCTGAGGCGGTCAACACGTCACAGATCGCCACCTAGGCGACTGCAGTATGCCCACTTAGGCAATCCATTGATATCAGTTGTTCAGTCTCTGTTAAATAGTCTGTCAGATGCTTTAACGACCACAACCACCAATTCTAACCCTTCAGTCGTACATATTGTGTAGTGTTATCATGCGACGGGACGTGCATGTATTCAAGGGGGGGGGGGGGGGGAGGGGGGTGTAACCCAGAGTAAAATCTGTTTCCTGCACTTATTCCTGCCATTGAATGCATCGCAGGTACATGACTCCAACCACATGACTTTGCTCAGCCAATCGGACGGCATGTGGGTCATAGTAAGCCTAAGGCTTCCTCCTGTCAGATGCGTGGAGGCAAGCCAGGTGACAGAGCTGTTGCAGGTTTGTATTGGCAAACACTTGCTTTTCCCGTTTTAATGCTTCTTTTAACACCCACTAACTTATGCAACTTAGATGCTGATTACTCTGAGCCAGAGCCATAGTGTTGTTGTGCACTGAACAGAACGGAATTGGTGAGTTTGAACTTTTAATTGATTGTTTGTATTGCTACCAGCTGGCGCTAATTGGTTGCTGCCGGTCCAAACAATTTGATTTTGATTTGACTGATATTTGTTGAATACAAAAATCCTGTGAAGCTATATAGTATGTATATAGCAGTTGAAATGTTTCAGTTAAATCCTTATTGGTTAAATATACTGTTTGTTTGTTTATTTATTTGTGTACACAGGAACAAGAATAACTTAATGTTTTTAGCTTAATTTGCTGACATTTGTGTATTATTCTTGTGTTTTCTTATTGGCCTTGTTTATTTAATGCAGGCCAGGTGAACCCTTTTCGGGTATGAAAAAGGATGGCGAGCCAATGAGCGGCTAGGAGCAGGACTCATTCTATCCTATGACTGCATAGTCTTGTACATACTGTGAATGTGTCTGATGTTCTTTCTCACGTACAGGAAGATTAAAAGCGAGGTCAATGGGGAGACGAGGACAACGTCCAAAGATGGAATTCTCAGAGTGGGTGGGAGACTCAGTAGATCAGGGGTGTCAAACTCCAGGCCTCAAGGGCTGGTGTCCTGCAGGCTTTAGATATCACCCTGGGTCAACACACCTGAATCACATGATTAGTTCATTACCAGACCTCTGGATAACGTAAAACATGCTGAGGAGGTCTTTTAGCCATTTATATCAGCTGTGTTGGATTAGGACACATCTAAAACCTGCAGGACACCGGCCCTCGACACCTGGAGTTCGACACCTGTGCAGTAGATCATCGATGCCGGATGAGGTTGAAACATCCCACAATACTAGCAAAGGATCAACACATCTCCGAGCTCTTGCTTAGACATATACATCAGCAAGTTGGAAAGGGTGGTCGTAACCACATGCTGTTTAAGCTAGGAGAAAAATACTGGTTGATTGGAGCTAGTACAGCAATAAGAAAAGTGCTATCTAAATGTGTCATCTTTCGACGTCTTAATGCTCCCCCAGTAAATCAACAGATGGCGGATTTGCCCAATGAAAGAATCATTCCATATGAACCTCCATTCACGCAGGTGGGAGTGGATTACTTCAGACCCTTCAGTTTGAAAAGTAGGAGGAGCGTGGTGAAGAGATACAGTGTTATATTCACCTGTCTTGCTATCCGTACTGTTCACATTGAGGTTGCTGCGTCACTGGACACTGACTCTTTCATTAACGCATTCAGACGTTTCAATGCAAGAAAAGGTCAGGTTCGAGAACTGCGTTCTGACAACGGAACCAACTTTGTAGGTGCTGAACGTGAACTTAGAACTGCCATTGAACATTGGAACCAGGCGAAAATCAATGACGTCTTTCTGCAAAAGGGAGTTAAATGGACGTTTAATCCACCTGGAGGTTCACATCACGGAGGAACCTGGGAGTGACTCATAAGACTGGTTCGCAAAGTACTTAATTCCATAATGAAAGTACAAAACCTGGATGAAGAAGGTCTTCATATCCTAACGACCTGGAAGCTTTGGCCCCTAATCATCTTCTTCTGTTAAAGACCTCACCGATATTACCACCAGGAGTATTCCATTCCACTGATATGTACACACACAGAAGATGGAAACAAGCCCAATACATGTCTGACTTGTTTTGGAAAAGATGGGTGAAGGAATACCTACTACAGCAACAGGAACGTCAGCGATGGATTGGAGTGAAGGGGAACCTCATCGTATGAGATCTGGTTCTCATCATGGACAGTTCGGCACCTCGAAACTCTTGGCCAATGGGACTTGTGATGAAGACCTTTCCTGACCGAAGAGGATTCGTTCGTCAAGTTCGGATTAAGACTCAGACTAGTTGCCTGGATCGACCTATTACCAAACTGTGTCTACTGCTGGAGGCAGATCACAGTTAAAGACTTCTGGGTCCAATTATCAGACTTTGATTGTAGTTGGACATAAAATGTCTCTCATTTTTCTTTAAAGATAGACTTTAAGATTACCAATAGGATTCCTGGTAATATTGAAATACAGTAAATTATGGGTAATTATTAAAAAAGATCCTAATAATTAGGGGCTGGTGTGTAGGAGCCATAATTAAATGTATTGAATTTTGATGATCACTGGGTTTTCATTTGTTTGGTTGCTATGGTGATGTGTAACAGGAGTCACGTGAGTGCTAGCGGTGACATTAAGAGGGCGTTGTCAGTCTGTCATTCACTGGTTTGATTTTGACAGAGAGGAGGGCTGGGTAGCCGTAGTTTTTGTTGACCGCTGCACAACAAGTTTCCCCTTGTTGCATTAGAGCCTGTGATGTTTAAGAGTCTGAATTGCAAGCCGATCACATTACTCTGTAAAGTCTCAAAGCACTTTACTAAACAAGCAAACAATTCCACCTCTCGCATTATTGCGTAAAGTTGACAGCGTGTCAGGCAAATAGGCAGGCTCCATCCCCGGCCTCTGTGGAAGTCACTACAGTGACTGTTGTTGTGATTTGGTGCTATATAAATAAAACTGAATTGAATTAAGGAGCTCAGAAAGAAAAGTGTCTGGACTTTTTAAGTTTCTTGAAGACATTTCATCCGAGAAGCTTCTTCAGTTTTACACTGTGTGCACAATTATTATGCCAGAACTATTTTTGAGGATTAATGTCATTATGGACCAAGGACAGTACTCTCGGTCTCCTGCAGAACAACTCTAGCTGTAATAACTGAATGAAGACCCTCTGCTGGTTTAAAGTAGGAGGCTTGAGGCAGAGGTGAGGTGCAGACCAACCAGGCTATTGTTCAGCAACATTAACCGAAAGCAACAGATCAGAAAAATAAAACTATACAGTGCAGTGATGCTGACTGAAGCCACAGCATTAAACTAAACAAACAAAAGGATATAGACAAATAAAATATAATAATGAATAACCTGGTTATTCAAATAGCATCATCCAAACAGCTCCTTAAAATAACAACCAAAAAATGCACACTTTACAGAGGAAACAAAGACATTTTAGAAGTATACTTCCTGACTTATTCTGAGTCATCTGTTACCAAGCAAACTCCAATGCAACAGGTTACTGAATACACTCAGGCCTTTATTCAGGCATGTTTCTAGACTATATGTGGTGTATATGTATTGTAAGCGTGTTCTTTTCCATAGCTCAAAGTCACTTACACAATAGATTGTCTGGACATAGCGCCAAACAAAGCTCAAGACCTTCCACTAGCTGACTGAGCTGCCGTCTTTAGCAAGCACAAAAATGCAGTATGTGTATACAATGATTTTAGCTTCACCTGTAATAAAAAATGTTAATATGAGATTATGACAACACCTGTAATACAAATTGTAACATAATGCCAACAGCTTCAATAAATGCTTTGATGAAATGATGATTAATGCAATGATAAAGATGATGGTTATGAACAGTAGCAGTAAAATAATTTCTTTAATCCCACACAGCTTATCTGATCATTTAATAAATACTCTACAAAGGACAAAAAACAGAGGCAACAATCACAACTGCAAAGGATCCCTTAACACATAAACTGGTTATAAGATATTTTCTAGCAGCTTAACTTCTTTATCTCAGCATCTTCTATGAAGCTCTGCAGAGGAGCTTGATTGCACGGACAGTAAAAAGTGGATTCAATAACAGCACTGAGCCCTGAGTGATATAACGGTGCTGCGAGCAGCAGTGCAAAGGCTCACACAGAGACAGCAGGTACACTGTGTGTGGATGTGATCCACAGTCACAGCTGTGGGTTTCAGTCAATGTGTAGCTAACTTCATAGTCACATTTCAAAGCTTATTGGAGCCAGAAGATGTTCGAGTAAAAGATTTATTGCTGTACTCGTCTACCAGGATAACAGGAGGTTCATAAAGTTGTGTAATACTTCAGGTTTACATCATGGAGTAGTAGTTGTGTCCCTTTATATTTATTAGTGTGTTCACACGTCTACTTTAACGTCACTCTCTGTAATGAAATGATTCAAATCACTGATAAAACTAATAAAACACAAACTTCATCCTTGTTTTGTCAAATCTTCATTAAAATGTGATTAAAAAAATGAACAACTTCACTTCTTTGATTAATACTGTAGCTGTTACTGCTGTTGTTACTGCCACCATCCAGGTAGTTGTAGGTCCCCACCCTGTTACATACATGCTGATTCTGAGTCTCAATGAAGGAGGAAAGAATGGATGAAGGCAGCCTAGTGTTGGTCATGTGTGTCCAGGAGTCATCCAGGGCCTGGATCCATCTGTAACAGGAAGACAAAGTCCAGCCTGTAATCACTGGCATCCTGTCAGGCACAGCATTTCCATCCAGCATCCTGACTACGCTAACAACGCGTCAAACGTCTCCTCTTGTCCACAGACATCACACTTCCTGTGTCATGTTTATCTTTTTAAGTGTACTGTTCAAGCCTGTGTGACCAAATCTGACTCTCCAGATTACATCCTCGTCTCTCCTGCCG
Organism: Neolamprologus multifasciatus; assembly: GCF_963576455.1. Lineage (NCBI taxonomy): Eukaryota > Metazoa > Chordata > Actinopteri > Cichliformes > Cichlidae > Neolamprologus > Neolamprologus multifasciatus. The sequence continues at coordinate 36,532,201 of NC_140456.1, read as the reverse complement.
CTTCTTCTACATGACTGTTTTCTCTATAATAATATCTGCCTTTCCCGTCTCTGTCCCATTGTGCCTGCCACTCGTCCTTCATCTTTACCTTGATTATACTCTTCACCTCACTTTTACTGTATTTTATAGTCCTATATATATATATATATATATATAGACCTACACGACTTCTTCTTGCTGCACCTTTTGCAAACTTATCGTCCTGTTCATTGCATCAACACCGATATTCACAGGAAGCCATAAGAAATCCACTTCTATCCCTCTGTGTTTGATTCTATACAATAAATGAAGTATATCAAAAACAATATCTTGCCTAGAGTCTGAAGACATATTACTTGTACTCACTAGCGTGCTGCTAGAGTCCCAGCAAACCAAATACCTCCCTATTGGTGCGTCCTCCACCCAGTTCAATGCCAGTAAAATGGCTACCAGCTCCCCAGTATAAACTGCCAAATCATCTGTAATTTTTTTACTCATCACCAAACTTATTTCTGGGAGAACAAATGCAACAGCCGTTCTTATTTCTGACAGTGTTGATGCATCAGTAAATATCCTCACATGACCTGAGTACTTTCCCACTATATGAACCTGCTTTTAGTCGCTCTTCCTCCCTCGCCACAAGCTTCCTTTACAACATAACTTATAAAAACAACTTTATTGACAATCAGCAATAACAATTACATACAGTCTAGAAGAAGAATCACATGATCAAGGAGCAGAAGTTTATGGTTTTAATAGCTTTTATATTTTGGGACCCAGATCGGATTTGAAAATATCAGATTTGTGCCATTCACACTGTCATACCATGATCGGATATAGGTCGCACAGGGTCAAAAAAATCGGATTTGATGCGCTTTCGCCTGCAGTGTGGACGTAGCCTTAGAGGCCATTGCCCCTTTAGGCAGTACATACCATCAAAACCTGCAAAATATGGTATAAAGATATTTACACTTAATTATAACTGATTTTATTTTTTTATAACATTTTATTTAAAAAAAAAATAGAGAAGCACATTAATTCATAAATGTGATTGAACAAAGGTAAAGGGAAAAAACATAACATAAAATTGTTTGATACTGTTAATTGGAAAGCCAAAACTCTAGCGGGTCCACCAGACCCATGAACACTGGCTGAGTAACAAAAATACAAACACCACACAAGGGTTAAACAACTTCAGACCTAACCAGAGATATAAAGTTTTTGATTATTTTCTTTTAGGGTTTTATGGCTTTGTTGTCATAAAGACCCCTGATTTGTTTGTTTTTTTGTGGGGGGGAGGGGCTAATATGCAATATTTTCCAAAAATTAATTGCAAAATAGATTATTTGGCTTGAGGTTATTACAGCCTTGAATAGGTCAATATTTGATAAGAACATTAATTTGGATGCATTATTATTTTTGGAACAATAACACTTTATTGCAAAAAAACAAACTGAACTGACCTGAATAAACTCAACAACAAACTAAACAAAGATGTAATTTACATTTTATAGCACTAACCACAAGATGGATAGATTTTGCAGACAGGACATATCTTATATATATCTAACAATCTAACATTTGCAGCAGTTACGATAATAATGTGTCTTTTGCACGATGAGCACTGCTTCTGCTTTTTGGAACGCTGCTCTTTCTCAGCAAAAGCCTCCCCTAAATTGACTGTGCGCTTGGTGTTGTGCGTGCCTGCGTTTTTGCATTTTGTGGCATCTGTGCAGAAATGACTAGTAAGACAAGGCTGCAAACTATTCTCACAGACTTCAAAGGTGCACTTAAATTTAAAAAAAGATCATCCTCTGTCTTATTGGATAGACGATGATCTTTTTCTGTCGCTCCCTCCTGTTCTGTTCCTGTGCCACTGGGAAACTGAACTGACCTGAACAAACTCAACAACAAACTGAACAAAGATGTAATTTACATTTTATAGCACAAACCTCTAGATGGATGGATTTTGCAGACATTTTGTTTGGTGTCAATACATTTTTCCGTTTCAATCTGCTGGCACTGTTTTGGCGTCCGGAGGCGCGCTTGAGGGGGCGGGGAGTCCGCATGAATTTGCATACATTATAGAGTCTTTTGCTCGTTCTGACCAAGCTGCCATTTTTCTCTTTTTGCCTCTTTCAATGGCTGCATCAAATTCAGGTGGACCCTCTAAACCACAGATAAGTAATCATTTTCCGTCGTGTTTCTTTGCTATTTCACTCGACTGGACATAGGTTTAGTTTTTATTAGCTAAATCTGGTGAAGAATCACCCTATTAGAGCACTTCGCTCTCGCTCTGCAGGCCTACTTGTTGTTCCTAGAGTATTTAAAAGTAGAATGGGAGGGAGAGCCTTCAGTTTTCAGGCCCCTCTTCTGTGGAACCAGCTTCCAGTTTGGATTCGGGAGACAGACACTATCTCTACTTTTAAGATTAGGCTTAAAACTTTCCTTTTTGCTAAAGCATATAGTTAGGGCTGGACCAGGTGACCCTGAATCCTCCCTTAGTTATGCTGCAATAGATGTAGGCTGCCGGGGGATTCCCATGATGCATTGAGTTTTTCCTTTCCAGTCACCTTTCTCACTCACTATGTGTTAACAGACCTCTCTGTATTGAATCGTATCTGTTATTAATCTCTGTCTCTCTTCCACAGCATGTCTTTATCCTGTCTTCCTTCTCTCACACCAACCGGTCGCAGCAGATGGCCGCCCCTCCCTGAGCCTGGTTCTGCCGGAGGTTTCTTCCTGTTAAAAGGGAGTTTTTCCTTCCCACTGTCGCCAAAGTGCTTGCTCATAGGGGGTCATATGATTGTTGGGCTTTTCTCTGTATCTATGAAGCGCCTTGAGGCGACATTTGTTGTGATTTGGCGCTATATAAATAAAATTGAATTGAATTGAATTGAATTGAAGTTGTGGTAAAATGCCAACATTAGCCTATTCGTTGTAGCAAGCTAGCTGGCAGCTAAAATTTGCTAAATTCAGTGATGCCCCTGTCTCTTTTAGGAGTTAGAGGCCCATGTTATAACGGCGGCACAAGATATAATCAACAGGTTAGCTCAAAGTCTATGATATTAACAGTTCCTCCTGTTGATGACAAACCTCTGACATGATCTGCTTGAGGAGCTTTTTCATGTGAAGCTCTCTGAGCTCAGGGCTAAGCTGCTGTGTTTCATCTTTAAGAGCTGCTGCCTCCTCGCTGGACTTGTTCTTCTCTTCTTCTCCTAATGACACCATTTCTGCTTCATATCTTTCACTGGGCCTACAAACAGATGAAGAGTAGATCTACTGTTGTTCACTGTTTGTGTCAATATGGAGAAATATGAAAAGACAAACACAGCACATACAGAGAAATGTAGACAGGATGTGCAGCCAGTGCAGTAAATGGTCTAAATATCAGCTCTTTAGAAAATGATCCTGATGAACATGAAACTAACATCCAATGAGAAACACAGCTTCCTTGTTTCATGTCCAATAACAATAAATGAAGGGCTAATAAAGAGCTATTCTATTGTAAAATGCTGAGATGATTATTAGACAGAACCCAGCAGCTCACCAAAAGCCTGCATTGAAAATCTATATGAAAGTAATCTATGCTCATATATGGCAAAATCCTTTAACTGTCACTGTGTTTTTCATCTGTGCTCTTGTTGGTTGGACAAGTTTGTAAATGACAAAGAGCTCAGTGGACTTTGTATCCATCAAATCCTGTTAGATGTTTGGATTGTTTTTCCTTCACAGCTTTGTGATGAAGGCTAAAGAACAGAGATATGAACTATTGCCAATATGAATCCTGATGGCATGACGTGGGCATAGACCCACCAAAGCAACACTCAGCTCACCTCATTCCAGGCGCTTGTCTGCTGGAGACCATGAGCCTTGTTAGTCACACATTAGCACCGTGGTAGGAAACAGCCTCCATCATTTCATTAGATCTGAATTTGGACTGTTTCCCTCTGGATGAACCAAGTCTGTCAAATCTATTGATCCAACACAAACTATCAAACACATTGGCTCACAGTCAGATTGGCTTTGTATGGATGGTGTAACAGGGGGCTGGGAAAGGATGCTGAAAGCTGAATATAATACAGAACAATAACAGGACATATAATAATGTAGCAAACATGATCTTCAACAGGCACACTTCTATTATTCATGATCACAAACACAAAGAACTTGTGCAGCCCTGATATCAGCCCTAATATATGAGTGTGTTTGCCCAAAGATTGAAACAGCATCAACATGACAGCTGTAAGAAATCTTCTCTCAGCCTTGTTTGGCAGAAGATCCCTGCAACAAAGATTGTAGCTGAAAGATGACGTGTGTAAAGTTTGCTCTTTGGGAGGGTTGAGGCTGTTTTTAGACCTTTGATAGTTTCCAATCCAGTTCTGAAAGACAGAAATAAAAACAACATCATTAAGATCAGATCATGGAGCTGTTTTCTGCCTTGTTTCTTCACATTACAAGACTTTACTACAATAAAGATGCTAACATGTATCTGTAGGAACAACATCATTGAATCTAGAACAACTGGAGCCAAACCAGTGGCCTCTGCTGGGATCACTGGTGAGCCAACACTTCCTTGTTGGATGCAGATTTCAGGGCTTCCTTTTGCTCCTCCGTTATAACTCGGGAGACAGACACTATCTCTACTTTTAAGATTAGGCTTAAAACTTTCCTTTTTGCTAAAGCATATAGTTAGGGCTGGACCAGGTGACCCTGAATCCTCCCTTAGTTATGCTGCAATAGATGTAGGCTGCCGGGGAATTCCCATGATGCATTGAGTTTTTCCTTTCCAGTCACCTTTCTCACTCACTATGTGTTAATAGACCTCTCTGTGTTGAATCGTATCTGTTATTAACCTCTGTCTCTCTTCCACAGCATGTCTTTATCCTGTCTTCCTTCTCTCACCCCAACCGGTCGCAGCAGATGGCCGCCCCTCCCTGAGCCTGGTTCTGCCGGAGGTTTCTTCCTGTTAAAAGGGAGTTTTTCCTTCCCACTGTCGCCAAAGTGCTTGCTCATAGGGGGTCATATGATTGTTGGGCTTTTCTCTGTATCTATGAAGCGCCTTGAGGCGACATTTGTTGTGATTTGGCGCTATATAAATAAAATTGAATTGAATTGAATTGAATCATCCACTCAGCAAGCTCCCAAGATAGTAACCTATCAACCCGCACATCCACATAGCTTGTTCTTCTTTGTCGTTTTATAGGCAGTTGGTGGTGCATTACCGCCAACAGCTGGCTGGGAGAGTCGACCAGCATGATGCTAACCTGCATAGCTGCATGTCACGCCAGTTCAAAGGTCAGCCACAGCACATCTTTTATGTCTTCTTTCTCTCAGCCAAACTGGTCACATGGCTGCCCCTCCCTTAGCCTTGGCACATCCTGTGGCTTCAGAATAAGCAGCAGCTCAGGAAACAACACCTACAAAGTGTTTTCAGTTTGACCCACAGAGCTGCAGAGCATGATGGGACCCGGTGATAAACTGGAGCAAAGGTCATGCTAATATCACACACAGCAAAGAGCACATGTTTAACAGGGAGGACGGTAACAGAGGGAATGATCAGGACAGTGAGCTGCGGTCATCACAGAAACACTGTTTACACAGACTCCCCAAAATTTTGTCAGTGTTGTGTAATCTGTGCCTAACACAGAACAGAGACGTGATAAGAAAACCTCTGATCAAACATGATGAATCCTCAAGTGTCAGTGAGAATAACAGAAAGGGAAAAGTGAGTCATTTGTCATGAGAAGTGGGGCTCAGGAGGTGGAGCAGGTCACCTGACAACAGAAAGGTTGGTGGTTTGATCCCTGGTGCTCCAGTCTGCATGCCAAACCATCTTTGCTGGTCATGTTACTATGGTAACCCAGAGGAGTTTAATATGATAAGTATTAATTTATTCATTAAATGAGACAATCAGTCAAAAGTCAATCAGTCATTTTTAATCAGCAGTGTTTTTGGAATCATCACATAAATTTAAAACCAAAAACGCTGAACAAGTTTGTAAAGTTTCTACAGCCGTGTTTCCACTTTTCTTCTCTCACTTCTTCTTCTTCTTTTTGGTCTCCTCTCTGGGCAGACATGCTTTCACTTCAAGCAGCTGAAACATGAACGAGGCCACGAGCTACACTTTGCATGTTCACAGTGATGCACGCGTTAGGGTTAGGGTTGGTAAATGTTCCAATTCCAATGAGTAGTCTTTTAGAGGTAGCCAGGAGCCAGTGGAAAGCCAAGAAAACCAGTGACTTGTATCACTTACGTAGTCCTGATTTCGGGCCTGCTGGGTCTGTTTCAAGGCGTTCAGGGCGTCAGTCATGTTTGATGAGTGTACATTGTCTGGTATGTAAGTGCAGCAGGTGTTGTTGAAGAGGACGCAAAGTCCCCCTTTCTCTGCTAGTATCAAGTCCAGAGCTACTCGATGTTGCATCACTGTGATCCGTAATGCCTCAATTTCCTGGTTCTGCTGTTCGTTGATTTTGCACGAAGCGCTCAAAAAGAGTCCAAAACGGTAATCCAGACTTTCAATCCTCAGCATGTTTTTTCCGGTTCCCACCCAGGGAAACAATGAATGGAGTACTTTCTGTCCGGTAGTCCATAGTTTGAATTCCTTGGGTAGGTTGCTTCCCCATATCGGGTCATGTGGTTGAAGTCTAGGGAACGTTGATGTTCTTTTCCGGCGTGCTGTAGAAGTGGTGTTCACTGCGGTCATCCTGAAAGTGTGGTCTGACAGGACTATAGGAGCACATGTTCCTGTCCAGCCTGGGGGCAGTATGAAATATGCCCGTTGTCCACATAGCCAGGCCATTCCTTGCACCCAGTATGTGCCTTTAGGTGGTCCAGTCATTTTCACAGGGGCACCCTCTCCTCCTCCAGCGGTCCGGTTGCAGTTGGTGGTGTTTCCAAGCGGTCTGTTACCTTTGTTTTGTTTATAGCACATGGAGTAGTTCTTCCCTGGAGTTTGGTCCAAGAACACTGGGAAATGGATGGATGTTTTCCGGTTTGTTACATTGAAGTTGGTCCAGAAAAGTTGATCGCATGCTCCTTTATCAAGTACAACGTCTTCAACAGTGATTTTCTTTTGTTGTAACCCTCCTAGAAGGTTGACGTGAAGAGTGTAAATAATAGATGGGTTTGTCTCGTCGATCTTTTCTGTCTGCGTCATGGTTCAGCTGTTGTTGGCATCAGCTGGGGTCCTGTAAGGGTGAGCATCGTAGTCAAGGTAACCAAGTGGGTCCACCTTCCCATGGCTGCGTACAGGTCCATCACACCCTACTGCTTGGTTGCCCTAGAGTTGGCCAATGGCTGGAGGTGGAAGTGCGAGCAATGCTCAGTCAGCACTTCCCCCTCACCACTGAAGCAACCAAGTGAGGGTGAAACTTTCCTTTACTCGTTGACTTCTGTAGAGGAAGTGGAGTCCTCTGGGACCTCAACCTTTTTGCAGTGGCTCTGATGTATCCAGGAGGGTCTCTCCACTATTTTGCAGGCAGTTGGAGTGGTCAGAAGCACTTGGTATGGCCCCTCCCACCGTGGCGAGCTCCAATTTTTCTTTGGAGTACTCGGACACGGATCCAATCACCTGGCTTCAACCTGCAGGAAATAGAAAGAGTCTTGCGACAGTTTATTGTTCAAAACAACTTCTCTGTTTGTCAACAATTGAGTCATCCAATCCGCCAGAGTGGTTTCACAGATTGATTTATCTAGTGGCTCGCTAGTAACTGGCAATGGAAAAGGTCGCCCATGTATAATTTCAAATGGGGACAGTTTGTTATTTCCTTGTGTTATTCTCATCCACATCTTGACCAGGCCTACACATTCTGGCCATGGTCTGCCAGTTTCTTCCACTGTTTTCCTGAGCCTTTGTTTTATAGTGCCATTTGTTCTCTCCACTAATCCTGCACTCTGTGGATGGTAGGCACAATGGTGTTTTAAACTGAAACCTAGTGTTTCAGATACTTTGCTGATCACGTCATTTACAAAATGGGTTCCATTATCTGATCTTATCAGAGTAGGAATTCCATATGTTGGAATGAAATGTGTTTTTGGCAGATCATACATGTTCTCACATATTCTTTTGCTGAAGTTTCAAAATTTAAAGTGTAGAATTGTTGGTTTATCATAAAGACCATCCCTCAGATCATCCCTCCCGATGACTCATGGCTCAAAACCATGGCTCACTAGAGCGGCTGTTTTGTGTAATGATTTGGGAAGAATGGGCTTTCCTGCTATTTTCATTATGTCATCTGCTCTGTGTTTTAGCCATTGTTTTTGTTCTTTTGGCGGTGCTGCTTTTTTTTCATCTTGCAGTACAGATAGTGGAATGGTGTGGTTTTCATGAGTTGTTAATAAGATGGTGGTTGCTATGGCTGCTGCTTTTGCAGCTTTGTCAGCAAAATTATTTCCCTTTGTAACTTCGGAGTCATCCTTCTGATGTGCTGGACATTTGCAAATTGCTAAATGTTGCATCACATAAGGAGTTTCCTCCCATGTAAACAGATGTGTGCCATGATAAAACCTTCCTCCACACACTAGAAATAAGAAACTAATTTCAACCCTCTGTTACATCTTATTCACTTATTTTATAATCCATTCATTTTTTCAAATCTAGTATCAACCAGCAAATTTGCATATCAGCTTATAATGCGCTAAGTTGACAGGTCAACAGAAATGCACGTTCAAAATATTATCACAAAAGAGAATTTCCTTCATACAGTAAATTACTTGTGCTGCATCAATCAAACAGAAACCATCTCACAATTTATTGTATCACCAACTAAATTTATTGTCTGATTACTGCTTGGTCATACCAGACTCTCTCTGTCTTTATTTTATCCTTCTCTGTTTTCACAAACGTTTCACCTATTGTCAAGCTGAAGAGTTAAATGTCAGCAGTGGATAAATTCAGCATTTGATAACAAAACTCTGTTAAGTTTTCCCTGCTTTAACACCAATGGGAGATATAGACGCATGTATAGTGTGTGCTATAGTGTAAGCTGTTCTTCATTGCATGTATGTGTGTTGGTATGCTTGCATGCAGGGCCTGTAGGCCTGTCTCACCCAGAAGGGCATTTTCTTAACAGCTGCATTTCTTTCACGTGTGTTAAGAAAGGCAAATGTGCTTGTAGCAGTTGTGAGATTATTATGCTGTTATATATGACATTATACCTGTAATCAAAATGACTACTGATACTGCTGTAGGCCACATCATACTTCTTGTGTAATCAGTATGTAGTTTTAGTTTGCGTCATACTCCTGAGTTAAAAGAAAGTGAAAATCATTAGATTCATTAGATAAGTTTGTATTATCCTATACTGCTGACTTACTGTGAGTTATACTGTTTCATGACATTTCATACTGCTAAGTCATGAAGAGAATATTGTGTTCAGAGAGTCAGGGCCTTTTTCTTTCTGATAGTAGAGACAACAGAGCACATTCCACGGGGGCTCCACCCCCACCTTTTGTTGGATGCAGAAAAACAGGGAGCCAAGGTCATAACTCAGGCTCACTGAGAGTTAGAAAGAATGTGAATGCTTAGTTTGTGGCTGTGGCGCATTTTGTATGGCTTCTTTTCTTTTGTTTAGTAGCTTCCTGCCTTCAGGTGAAGGCTTTGTCCCTCAAAAGTGAAGCCAAACAGGTGTTGTGAGTCGGGGTGTAAAGGCACTGATAAGTCTATCACTAAGAACCATTGTTCTTTTGGAGTGACTTGATTCAGTATAGAGTGGGGATTTGCTACTACTGGTGGCATCATTTCAGGGATTTCATTGATTGCTCGCAGATCATGCACTAGACGGTATTTTGCAGTATTAGCTTTCTTCACTACTTAAACAAAACATCACTCTTTGTTTATTTTATTATTATTATTATTTAGATTTTCCTTTCTCAAAAACAGAAAATGAAATTGTAGTTGTTCTTGGCTGAGAAACACAAAACCTCATTTTGTTTTTTGCTTTTTTCCTCAAGATAAGAAACTAGGTTTTAACTTTTCTGATTTATCACCTAAAGCAAAGCAGACAACCCAGCTCTCAGCTGGCTCTGAACTTATCATCATCAAGGTCGCATGGTGAGAGCCACTTCAGAAGTCACAGTACTCCTCACTCAAGCAACACGTCAAAAACAAAAAAAACAAAAAAACAAAAACTCAGCACACTACACAGAGAACAACAGTCAAGACACAACTGAAGATGCTGTTCTTCTTTGCTCTCCTTGAACTTTAGAATAACTTCATCTGCAATAGTAAATCATATGCCTAATCATTATGTGTCACTGTGATCCACGAGTGTGATCACAAATTTTTCAAACCAACAAAACAAAACAAAAAGCAAGTTGCTGACGGCATGAACGCTTTACACACATGAGTCAGGATGAAAAAAAAGAGGCTGCTTTCAAAACCAAATCCGAAGTATGAGGGAAAAACCTGAGCTCACAGACAGCTGCATGTTTGAGCTCTCATGCAGCTCCTGCTCTAAAAATCGTGTTACTTACTCATCAGCTTAGCAGTGACCACATATTTAATTCAGCTTCTCAATTATGTAGCTTTAGCTGTTGTATACAGGGTTTAGCTTATTAGTTGTTAGTATAGGTTTGCTCTATATCTCAGCAATGTCTCATCTAGGATGACAGGTTTTCAATCAGGTCAAGTGCCTCTATGCACTTAATTAGTTGATGTATTTTCTTTATTTTCTTCATCTCATATGTCATTGTACTGAACTTGAGCAAACCTTAAGCTTAATGCAGACTGCTTTTAACAGTTATCCACCTCACATCACAACTGACTGAGGTGCCTCTTCATATTAATATTATTTCATTATTAATGCTATTATCTTTTTATATAACAGCAATAGTATATTACAATATTTTATTTATATATTTTTTGTATCCACCAAGGGCTGCGGGTGATCTGCAGTTTCACCCAAGCTAGAGACATTTTCCTTTTCACACACTTTCCTTGGCTGAACAATGACACAACCTTAATATACCTTATGCATCTCTCTATTTTATTTAATATGTGTTTGTGTGAATTATCTGCTTTCATTCATTCTATTCATTCTGGGCATGCTTCATTGTTAATACCAGTTTACAGGTTGTTATCCTTCCTATTATCAGTTTGAATACATTACAGTTAGGCTCTAATTTAATTTAGCCTTTTATTTTACCTTTTTTTTCCTTTTGTATTTATATGTATTCAGTCGGGTCTGTTTCCAACCCTTTTTAAACTCCTTTAAACTACTTTGATCTCTAATTTTCACTTGGTGAGGGATTATTATGTTCTTCTTAGTCTGAACTGCTCTCTTCACCTGAGCTGCTGTCCTATTCTGAGTTACTGTCTTCTTTGTTTCTTACAGTCACATACAAAATGTCCCTCTTTTCCACACTTCCAGCATGTAGTGCTAAAGTCACTGTTTGGTGTGTGTCTCTGTGTCTTACAGTCACGTACAAAGTGTCCCTCTCGTCCACACTCCCAGCATGCAGTGCTATAATTACTGTTTGTTGTGTATCTAGGTCTGTCTCTTCCCTTGCTCCTCCCCTACACATTCCTCTCCCTCTCTTTTGGCCTCTCAAACCTCCCCTGTAGCCTCCACTGAAAGCTGTGAGAACAGTGTCAGCATCGAGGGCAAAAACTGAGACCTTCTCTTTTTTTGTCACCACTGTCTGTGCATGAGTTAGCATATTGAAACGCCTCATCTGCTGTGCCCGTATCTTGCGTTACCCGATGCTTTTCTACATGAGACCTAATGGGTGGTAGTAATCATTTAATGAAAGCGCGTTTAAATTGGTTTTTATTTTCCTCTTTCTTTTTCTTATTTTCAGTTCTCCTTTCAGCCTCGGTTTCCCATGCTTGAAAAAGTTTATATTCTTCTTCACGTTTTAATTTTTTCTTTGGGTCTTTTGTTAATGTAATTTCTTGTTTCAGTGCAGCTCTCAGCTGGGTAAGAGCTGAGGGATTGCATTTCCCTTCCCAGCTGTGGTTTTTAGCTTTTCGTGGATTTCTCCACCTATTTGCACTTATTCTACCTGCTCCAGTTTGTTGTTTTTCTAACCATTCCTCATCAGGTGTTAATTTTGCTTGTTTAGTCCCCATTGTCAAAGATTTTGCTGGGCCGTCGCTGGCACGCTTGACTTCACAGTGGTTTACTGATACGGCCTTCGACTTCACCCTACAGGTGAAGCGGTATCAGTTTTATGAGATGAAACTAAACCATTCTCCTTTGTCAAAAGCAGAGATGGGCAGTAACACGTTACTTGTAAGGAACGCTGCGTTACTGCGTTACTAAAACCGTGATTTTTTTTTTGCGATAATGTCTCATGACAGTGACGTAAGCGAGTGCGACGTTCGTGACAACAGCTGTCACGAACGTGTGACCACTGCGGCACACCTGCACCAGGGTAAACCTCTGCCTACCCTACTCCTGCTTTACAGGTAAAAATAGAGCAAAAGGACCGCTAGTCTTTGACTTTATTTATTTTCTGCTGTGTTTTACTTGCATCTATTTGAAAGAGTGAGTGTAAACACCAAAAAAAATAAATTATGTGCTGGAATGTGCAGATAATAGGTTTAAATGTTAAACAAATTTCTTCCAGTCAGAGAATGTTGCATATAATTACATTTTTGCTTGATGCATAAAGTTAAAAGATTAAAACTAATAAAACAAGTTTTAAAAAGAGACTTTTCCATTTGATTACATTTTGTATCATGGATTATGCAGAAAAAGTAGAATTGGGCTGAAAGATCTATCGCTTTATCACCTATTCAGGTTGTGAATCGTGTTTTTAAAAGTAACTAAGTAACTAAGTAATTAATTACTTTTGAAAATGAGTAATCAGTAAAGTAACGGGATTACCTTTTTGGGGAAGTAATCGGTAATTAGTTAGTGATTACTTTTTTCAAGTAACTTGACCAACACTGGTCACCAGTACGTGAGCCTCAGCAAAGAAAAAAATAGAAAACATAAAATGGAAGTAGTTCAGCAGTGTATTGCGCTGTAAAATCAACTTATTTCCAGACACATACACACATAGACATTTGTGTGCTAATTTGTCACAAAGTATTTTACGGCTACCTCTAAAACCAGTCTAAACATAGTTCCTTTTGGCAAACTTAAAACAATTTTATCTCAGTTCCTTTTGGCCTTTTGGCGAACTTAAACATATTTTACTTTGTCAAAATATTTTAATATGTTGAAACGTATTTTAATTTGTCACAAAGTAATTTTGGCTACTTCTAAAACCGGTCTAAACATATTTTACGTTTCTTTAAACAAAATAGTGTTTCTCACCCTCAGACATCTCACTGGTGGTTCGCATCGCCAGACTGAATCCCACCGCCGTGGACCAGACTAAGGACACTGGCCTTATTTTTTATAAATGAAATAATTATTGTGGGTGATTTTAACATCCATGTAGATGCTAAAAATGACAGCCTCAACATGGCATTTAATCTGTTACTAGACTCAACTGGCTTCTGTAAAAATGTAAAAGAACCCACCCACCACTTTAATCACACTCTAGATCTTGTTTTAACATATGGCATAGAAACTGAACATTTAACAGTGTTTCCTGAAAACCCTCTCCTATCTGATCATTTCCTGAAAACATTTACATTTACAATAATTGATTACACAGCAGTGGAGAGTAGACTTCATCACAGTAGATGTCTTTCTGAAAGCGCTGTAACTAAGTTTAAGAATATAATCCACCCACTGTTATGATCTTCAATGACCTGTACCAACATAGAGCAGAGCAGCTATCTGAACGCTACACCAACAGAGGTCAATTATCTTGTTAATAATTTTACCTCCTCACTACGTACGACTCTGGATACTGTAGCTCCTGTGAAAGCTAAGGTCTCTAATCAGAAATACCTGACTCCGTGGTATGATTCTCAAACACGTAGCCTAAAGCAGATGACTCGTAAGCTGGAGAGGAAATGGCGTGTCATTTAGAAGATCATTGTTTAGCCTGGAGAAATAGTTTGTTGCTTTATAAGAAAGCCCTCCGCAAAGCCAGAACATCTTACTATTCGTCACTGATTGAAGAAAATAAGAACAACCCAAGGTTTCTCTTCAGCTCTGTAGCCAGGCTGACAAAAAGTCAGAGCTCCGTTGAGCCAACCATCCCTTTAACGTAACTAGTAATGACTTCATGAACTTCTTCACAAATAAAATTTTTATCATTAGAGAAAAATTACCAATAATCATCCCACAGATGTAATATTATCTACAGCTACTCTTAGTACCATTGATGTTAAGTTAGACTCTTTTTCTCCAATTGATCTTTCTGAGTTAACTTCAATAATTACTTCCTCCAAACCATCAACGTGTCTTTTAGACCCCATTCCTACAAAACTGCTCAAAGAAGTCCTGCCATTAATTAATTCTTCAATCTTAAATATGATCAACCTATCTCTAATAATCGGCTATGTACCACAGGCCTTCAAGCTGGCTGTAGTTAAACCTTTACTCAAAAAGCATCTCTAGACCCAGCAGTCTTAGCTAATTATAGGCCAATCTCCAACCTTCCTTTCATATCAAACATCCTTGAAAGAGTAGTTGTCAAACAGCTAACAGATCATCTGCAGAGGAATGGCTTATTTGAAGAGTTTCAGTCAGGTTTCAGAGCTCATCACAGCACAGAAACAGCTTTAGTGAAGGTTACAAATGATCTTCTTATGGCCTCTGACAGTGGACTCATCTCTGTGCTTGTCCTGCTAGACCTCAGTGCAGCATTCGATACTGTTGACCATAATATCCTATTAGAGCGATTAGAACATGCTGTAGGTATTACAGGTACTGTGCTGCAGTGGTTTGTATCATATCTTTCTAATAGACTCAAATTTGTGCATGTAAATGGAGAGTCCTCTTCACACACAGAGGTTAATTATGGAGCTCCACAGGGTTCAGTGCTAGGACCAATTCTGTTTACATTATACATGCTTCCCCTAGGCAGCATCATTAGAAGACATATAATAATTTTTCATTGCTATGCAGATGACACCCAGAGATAAACTCGCCTAAAGAACACAAAATTCATAGAAATCTAAACATGGAAATGTTTGCACACACATGTGATTAAGCGCAGAGGTCGACCCTACCAGCCAACCTCAGATCTCCACGCAGGCACACATGAATGAACATATATTTGGACACATCCACAGATAAACTCACCCAAAAGAATCAACATTCCAAGATATCCAAACATGAAAATGTTTGCACACACATGTGATTATGCGCAGAGGTCCACCCTACCAGCCAACCTCAGATCTCCATGCAGGCACACATGAATGCACATACATTTGCACACATCCAGAGATAAACACCTACAAATCAGCCAAATTCCAAGATATCCAAACATGGAAATGTTTGCACACACATGTGATTATGCGCAGAGGTCCACCCTACCAGCCAACCTCAGATCTCCACGCAGGCACACATGAATCCACATACATTTGCACATACATTTGCACACATCCAGAGATAAACTCCCCTAAAGAACACCAAATTCCAAGATATCCAAACATGGAAATGTTTGTGTCATGTTTCGGCTGTGTCCAGGCAGGAGAAGGACCCAAACGCAAAACTCACGACAACAAAAATAAACTCAAAAAGCTGCTTTATTGCAGAAGGGCACAAAAAATATAACTAAACTAAACTGGGACATGGATAACTAACGCACAGGGAAACACAGCCATGACGGAGACTACGACACTGACAAAGAGAAACACAGGGCTTAAATACACAGAGGGATAACGAGGGAATGAGACACAGAAGGAGAGCACAGCTGGGAGAAATCAGGCTGGACGAGACAAGGGAAGCAAAACTAGAAACACTCACATGAGACGTGGACCTTCAAAGTAAAACAGGAAACACACTGACTGAACTCAAAATATGTAAACCTAACAGCAACTGAGACAGAACATAGGGAGCTGAAACATGGGACAGAAAGGCAAAGTAGACACAACATGAACATAACGACGCCCACAGGGAAAGAGGAAAACAGACCACCAAATCACAGGACCTCTTTCAAATTAAAATAGGTAACAATGAAACACTGACATGACTACATGGACTTGACAACATAAGAAACAGACATGAAACACATGAAGGATAAGGGAGACTTAACACAAGGGTTGAAAACACAAGGGGAATAGAATAAGCAAATGAACAGAAATCTAATGAGCTTAAACATGCACTATAAACATCAAAATGAACTAAAACTCAAAACGCTGGGTCATAAGACCCAGGATCGTGACAGTTTGCACACACATGTGATTATGCGCAGGGGTCCACCCTACCAGCCAACCTCAGATCTCCACGCAGGCACACATGAATCCACATACATTTGCACATACATTTGCACACATCCACAGAAAAACTTCCTCTCAGAAACCAAATTCCAAGAAATCCAAACATGGAAATTTTTGCACACACATGTGATTATGCGCAGAGGTCCACCCTACCAGCCAACCTCACATCTCCACGCAAGCACACATGAATGCACATACATTTGCACACATCCAGAGATAAACTCCCCTAAAGAACAAAAAATTCCAAGAAATCTAAACATGGAAATGTTTGCACACACATGTGATTATGCGCAGTGGTCCACCCTACCAGCCAACCTCAGATCTCCATGCAGGCAGACATGAATGCACATACATTTGCACACATCCACAGATAAACTCCAACAAATCAACCAAATTCCAAGAAATCCAAACATGGAAATGTTTGCACACACATGTGATTATGCGCAGAGGCCCACCCTACCAGCCAACCTCAGATCTCCACGCAAGCACACATAAATAAACAGACATTTGCACAAATCCACAGATAAACTTCCTCTCAGAAACCAAATTCCAAGATATCCAAACATGGAAATGTTTGCACACACATGTGATTATGCGCAGAGGTCCACCCTACCAGCCAACCTCAGATCTCCACGCAGGCACACATGAATGCACATACATTTGCACACATCCAAAGATAAACTCACCCAAAAGAATCCACATTCTAAGAAATCCAAACATGGAAATGTTTGCACACACATGTGATTATGCGCAGAGGTCCACCCTACCAGCCAACCTCAGATCTCCATGCAGGCACACATGAATGCACATACATTTGCACACATCCACAGATAAACTCCTACAAATCAACCAAATTCCAAGAAATTCAAACATGGAAATGTTTGCACACACATGTGATTATGCACAGAGGTCCACCCTACCAGCCAACCTCAGATCTCCACGCAAGAACACTTGAATGCACATACATTTGCACACATCCAGAGATAAACTCCCCTAAAGAACACCAAATTCCAAGATATCCAAACATGGAAATGTTTGCACACACATGTGATTATGCGCAGAGGTCCACCCTACCAGCCAACCACAGATCTCCACGCAGGCACACATGAATCCACATACATTTGCACAAATCCACAGATAAACTTCCTCTCAGAAACCAAATTCCAAGATATCCAAACATGGAAATGTTTGCACACACATGTGATTATGCGCAGAGGTCCACCCTACCAGCCAACCTCACATCTCCACGCAAGCACACATGAATGCACATACATTTGCACACATCCAGACATAGATAAACTCCCCTAAAGAACACCAAATTCCAAGATATCCAAACATGGAAATGTTTGCACACACATGTGATTATGCGCAGAGGTCCACCCTACCAGCCAACCTCAGATCTCCACGCAGGCACACATGAATGCACATACATTTGCACACATCCAAAGATAAACTCACCCAAAAGAATTCACATTCTAAGAAATCCAAACATGGAAATGTTTGCACACACATGTCATTATGCGCAGATGTCCACCCTACCAGACAACCTCAGATCTCCATGCAGGCACACATGAATGCACATACATTTGCACACATCCACAGATAAACTCCTACAAATCAACCAAATTCCAAGAAATTCAAACATGGAAATGTTTGCACACACATGTGATTATGCACAGAGGTCCACCCTACCAGCCAACCTCAGATCTCCACGCAGGAACACTTGAATGCACATACATTTGCACACATCCAGAGATAAACTCCCCTAAAGAACACAAATTCCAAGATATCCAAACATGGAAATGTTTGCACACACCTGTGATTATGCGCAGAGGTCCACCCTACCAGCCAACCTCAGATATCCACGCAAGGACACATGAATGCACATACATTTGCACACATCCACAGATAAACTCCTACAAATCAACGAAATTCCAAGATATCCAGACATGGAAATGTTTGCACACACCTGTGATTATGCACAGAGGTCCACCCTACCAGCCAACCTCAGATCTCCACGCAGGCACACATGAATCCACATACATTTGCACATACATTTGCACACATCCACATATAAACTTCCTCTCAGAAACCAAATTCCAAGAAATCCAAACATGGAAATGTTTGCACACACATGTGATTATGCGCAGAGGTCCAACCTACCAGCCAACCTCAGATCTCCACGCAGGCATACATGAATGCACATACATTTGCACACATCCAGAGATAAACTCCCCTAAAGAACACAAATTCCAAGATATCCAAACATGGAAATGTTTGCACACACCTGTGATTATGCGCAGAGGTCCACCCTACCAGCCACCTCAGATATCCACGCAAGGACACATGAATGCACATACATTTGCACACATCCACAGATAAACTCCTACAAATCAAGCAAATTCCAAGATATCCAGACATGGAAATGTTTGCACACACATGTGATCATGCGCGGAGGTCCACCCTACCAGCCAACCTCAGATCTCCATGCAGACACACATGAATGCACATACATTTGCACACATCCACAGATAAACTCCTACAAATCAACCAAATTCCAAGATATCCAAACATGGAAATGTTTGCACACACATGTGATTATGCGCAGAGGTTCACCCTACCAGCCAACCTCAGATCTCCACGCAGGCACACATGAATGCACATACATTTGCACACATCCAGAGATAAACTCCCCTAAAGAACACCAAATTCCAAGATATCCAAACATGGAAATGTTTGCACACACATGTGATTATGCGCAGAGGTCCACCCTACCAGCCAACCTCAGATCTCCATGCAGGCACACATGAATGCACATACATTTGCACACATCCACAGATAAACTCCCACAAATCAACCAAATTCCAAGAATATCCAAACATGGAAATGTTTGCACACACATGTGATTATGCGCAGAGGTCCACCCTACCAGCCAACCTCAGATCTCCACGCAAGGACACATGAATGCACATACATTTGCACACATCCAGAGATAAACTCCGATAAAGAACACCAAATTCCAAGATATCCAAACATGGAAATGTTTGCACACACATGTGATTATGCGCAGAGGTCCACCCTACCAGCCAACCTCAGATCTCAACGCAGGCACACATGAATGCACATACATTTGCACACATCCACAGATAAACTCCTACAAATCAACCAAATTCCAAGAAATCCAAACATGGAAATGTTTGCACACACATGTGATTATGCGCAGAGGTCCACCCTACCAGCCAACCTCAGATCTCCACGCAAGGACACATGAATGCACATACATTTGCACACATCCACAGATAATCTCCTACAAATCAACCAAATTCCAAGATATCCAGAAATGGAAATGTTTGCACACACATGTGATTATGCACAGAGGTCCACCCTACCAGCCAACCTCAGATCTCCATGCAGGCACACATGAATGCACATCATTTGTACACATCCACAGAGATAAACTCCCCTAAAGAACACCAAATTCCAAGATATCCAAACATGGAAATGTTTGCACACACATGTGATTATGCGCAGAGGTCCACCTTACCAGCCAACCTCAGATCTCCACGCAAGAACACATTAATGCACATACATTTGCACACATCCAGAGATAACCATCCGCTCAGAAACCAAATTCCAAGATATCCAAACATGGAAATGTTTGCACACACATGTGATTATGCGCAGAGGTCCACCCTACCAGCCAACCTCAGATCTCCATGCAGACACACATGAATGCACATACATTTGCACACATCCACAGATAAACTCCTACAAATCAACCAAATTCCAATGTATCCAAACATGGAAATGTTTGCACACACATGTGATTATGCGCAGAGGTTCACCCTACCAGCCAACCTCAGATCTCCACGCAGGCACACATGAATGCACATACATTTGCACACATCCAGAGATAAACTCCCCTAAAGAACACCAAATTCCAAGATATCCAAACATGGAAATGTTTGCACACACATGTGATTATGCGCAGAGGTCCACCCTACCAGCCAACCTCAGATCTCAACGCAAGGCACACATGAATGCACATACATTTGCACACATCCACAGATAAACTCCTACAAATCAACCAAATTCCAAGAAATCCAAACATGGAAATGTTTGCACACACATGTGATTATGCGCAGAGGTCCACCCTTCCAGCCAACCTCAGATCTCCACGCAAGGACACATGAATGCACATACATTTGCACACATCCACAGATAATCTCCTACAAATCAACCAAATTCCAAGATATCCAGAAAAGGAAATGTTTGCACACACATGTGATTATGCACAGAGGTCCACCCTACCAGCCAACCTCAGATCTCCATGCAGGCACACATGAATGCACATCATTTGTACACATCCACAGAGATAAACTCCCCTAAAGAACACCAAATTCCAAGAT